>NC_142287.1:16418571-17030494 GCF_965620075.1 Prunus avium | reverse complement strand
GTTGGATAGATGAGTGATGTGCCTGTTTGAGTCAAACTTTTAATCAAACGATTGTGGCCGAGAGAGGAACTGATCTCGGTCGTTAGGTTCACGGCCTGAGCTACAAGGCCGTTGATGGCGGTGCTGGTGGTGGTTTTAGGTGGTGCTCCGGCGCATCGCTGGGTGGTGACGGTCGTATGATATATGGGATAAACGAAAGAGTAACAATGATGGTGCTCCGGCGCCTTGAAAATCAAGGATCGTATGATATATTGATGAATGAATTTTTCTACAAACTGCCACTACTCCTAAGAAAACAAGTAAACGTATTGAAAAGGCATTACATGAATGTAAATGACAAGAAGTAAATGACAGAAAAATATAATCTGCTCCGTGGGAGGCTTGTGTTTTGGTGTTGAACCCTTTAAATGTAGTTGGAGCTTGCTATTTATAGAGAAGGTCTTGAGGAGACAATGAAGCTGAAAATCTGCATGGTGATGGGCAGTCGAGTCGGCATTTGGGAACGTGAAGCATGGTGGTGTGACACCCATAAACCCCGGCCGCCGCCCTGGTGGTGGGCTCTGCATCTCGGGCCTTGGAGGAGCATTTAATGCCATGGTCTGATGGTTGGTGGCTTAGCCTTACAAAACCTTGGGATTTACCTAATCCCTGATTTTACTCACCATATCTGACTTCAATCACGTCCCCTCTTTCTTGGCTCATTAAATGCTCTTACGTGGATCATGGGCTTCCTACTGTGATCAGAGGCACTACTTCATTAAATGAAGCGTGGGGCCATGATGCCACCTGATTTTCCCACTTTGGCTGTGTATCTGAGGAGTTTGTCCTCGGCCAATATTACCGAGGCCGTGATGGTGTTGACTTATAAGCTCACTTGTATTTTAAATAAAGGGAGCGAACGATGACTTGGCTATGGATAGATGCTGGGGCCGAGTTGTTGTTCCTTCGGTCAGCTTCCTTGGCCGAGGTTTATCAGGCACAAATAGGGTCCCACCTGTTAATATAAAGCGTTTCGAATGAGAACTTTAAAATAAACTCCTAATTTTCATGGGATTCAAAGTGTGTGTACGACGAACGGGGAGTTCCTAAGGTCCAACTATGCATTTCGAAAGGTAAAATAATCTCGGAAGACGCTCAATCAACCGAGTGGTCAAACTTCCCCGAATTTGGTCAACGGAGCTCTTGAGGTCCACGACCTTTGATTTCCTATCTGAAAGTTCCTACGGGTTCAACAAAGTTTACTAAACACATCTTGCGAGTTTGGTTCAGATTGAGCTGTTGAATCGTTCGCGATCGTACGATCGGACGATCACCGTTTTACATAATTTTTGAATCATTGGTTCGGAGTATCCGGGACTCCGATTCTTGATCCGCAAATTCCTACACGATCCTAGAGGAACCTAGATCAACATATTTGGAAATGGAGTCGATCCAACCGTCCGAACATATCGAATCCGGATAACACCTAATATGTGTAAATCCAATCGACCGTCAAACAATAACCAAATTCAAATCCGAGCATATTGTCGTGCTCGGGACGACATGGGGAATAATTTAGGACACAATGGCCAGCCACTGAGTTGCCCACGCTCGCCACACAAGCCAGCAGTGCGTGGGTGGCTTGAGTAAATTCCAGCAATCGGAAAATCTCCAAACCGCGGGCCAATAATCATGCCAACAAATCAAACACATCAAAGGGAGTAACTTTATACCTTTGCTCAAAGATCAATTCAGCCGTTAAGAGCCTCGAATGACCAGTTTTCTCGCCTAAAAATCCAAGAACTTCCTGGCTTCGATTCACGAAATTTGTCAAAGTTATGGGTCCAAACCTGAAGGGGAAAGATAGTGGAGAGGTTGAGGAGCGTTTTGGGTGTGATATCATGGCCGGTGGCGGCCGGAATTGGCAGGCGTAACCTCTAAAACCTCCAGCGAAAATTGACAGTTTTTGGTCGATTTTTGAATCCAAAATATGGAGAAATCTGGGGTTTTCAAGGATGGGTATCAGATGAGTTTTGTAGAGGAGGAGGAGGGGAACAATTTCAGTGAAGACCACACCGCCAACTGCTGCCACTTGCGCCGAAAAATGGCTGGGAAGGGACAGTGTGACTGTACGCGCGAGCAAGGAAGAGGGAGCTATTTCGGGGAGAGAGAGAGAGAGAGAGAGAGAGAGAGAGAGAGAGAGAGAGAGAGAGAGAGAGAGAGAGATCTGATTGGTCATTTAAAAATAGACTTTGAAATATTTATGGTTGTGCCACTGCACTTCCGTTGATCGTAACTTCTTCGTTAAAACTCTGATTTGAGCTCACTACATGTCTACGAACTCGTATCGATGTGCTCTAAGCCATGGTGTCATTCAATTCCCCAAAATCCTACCGGATTAGAAAATGACCAAATTAACCCTACCCTAAGGGCAAAATTGAAATTTTGAAATTAAAGAAAATAAAATAATTAATTTATATAGATTAAATAAATGAGTAAAATTGGGTCAGGATGTTACACTAGATGAGTTCACCTAAGGTGTTTGCGGTCATGGCATGTGGGCTTCACAGTGTGTGGCCCTATGAAATTGATTCACACTACCATCTTTAGCGTTTAAATCATGAAGGTTATGGATCATTCTATTGGTTCAATGGGGATCAAATTATCAATTAAAAAAAAAGGGCGTGAACAATTCATATGATGACTAAAGTTGTTTGTTTGCTTTTGAATGTTTTAATATTGTAGTGCATATAAATATTTCATCACTTTTTGAAGCATAAAACTAGAATATGTAATGGCCTCAGTTTTCAATCTCAAGCTTGCTTCAATTTCTTTAGAATTGTTTTCGTACAATATTGGCATAAAGAATAAATTTTATGTCTCTACATACAATCAATGTAATTATTCCATGGCAAGTGGTGTATTAATGAAGGAAAATAATCATGAGTTTGATGTATTAATAATTGAAATTGCCCCACGACCCGAGGACGGAACCAGGATTTCAAATTGGGATGGGCTAAATTTACATTACGCACAAACCTATTAAGAAGATAGAAAACTCGACAGTACGAGTGAATTTCATTGATCACAAAAAATATATCCTAATCAAGAGGACATAATGAGCTTTACCCCACAAAATTCATCTAGTACATATCTCTTTTTTGTTTTCTAGGGACAGGGGTGTGTGAAGTGAAGGACATGTTATTTTCTATCAAAAGAGAAATAGGGGTATTTTCGAACAAAAAATGGGGGTTTAGCCTTTGGCCCTTTTTGTACCCAAAAAAAAAAAAAAGAAGTTGAAAGTTTAGGGTTGAGGTAACTGACCCTGACTTATGTCTTAATATTTATAATGCAAAATTGCAAAAAAGAAGAAGAAAGAAAACGTCCCCAAAAAAAAAACAAACAAACAAAACGAGTGACCATATATTTTTGTTCTTTTTAGTGATGTGCTCAGTGGAAAGTCATAGGCTCATAATAGTGGAGTACCCAAGTGGTGCACAACCAATAAAAGAGTGCAATGCATGGTTGTCCATTGGCTGGGCTGAGTATATTAGTTTAGGCTGAAAAAAGACAAAATCATCTGGGCTATAGCCCAGGTTAGCCAAAGGGTAGGTCCGTCCCTGACCACCTTATCATCTGATGTCCTTATGCATCCTTATGCATTACAGAATTATTGTAGCTCTTTATATTTAAACATACATGCACATCCTCATGAATGGAGGTTGCAATTTTGTTTAGGAAAATGAATATCTATGCCATAATATTAATTTCGGAATATGGTTTTGCCTTCGGGTTATATATTAAAGGATTAATGGGTTGCCTCAACGTATTGCGAATTTTTTTTTATTACTCATGTTGTCTAAAAATTTTGTTTTCAAGATCTTGAAATTGTTGTACTAATAAATTTATGCATATTAATTATAGCTAAATCAATAAAGTTCAGAAAGAGGGTATTACCATGTTTACAAATTGCCGAAGCCATTTTATTCATTGTAACACCTTAATTTATAATAAAAAATTGGTTAGAGATTGCATTAGAATTGAGACATATAACACAATTTATTCCAAAGAAATATTTGTTCTATATGTTTTGATTTGTAATGGCATAGAATGGTGCACATGCCTTAAAAACTGTTGAGATTTTTTTATCAATCAAAGGTATCAAAATTTCATGAAAGTTAGTTTGCATGTTTTGTACGCCAGTTTTATGATTAAGAAATGCACATTGAATTATCTAACCAAAGGAGAATTTAATGGGCTTACAGTTAAGGGAATAAAGATATTTACTTTTGCATATTCTATGTTGACAACTATGAATGCTTTTGCACAACAAGATATGTTGCTCATGCAATATCATGCTCGGTATATTAGAGTTTAAACATGATTTTAATTAGTTATAGTTATTAATCAGATTGTGGTATATGAATGAATTCTTGATTCTAATAAATTATAAAGTGACATATAGTTTTATTTTTGGTGTTATAGTAAGAGTACATGTTTTTCATATCATACCATAAAGAAAGTTGATCTCATCACTAAAGGAAAGAAAGTTGATACCATATTTATATTTCCCTATATATTTAACTAAAATTTATTGATCATGTTTAAAGAAAGATTTTATATTGATTGAATTGTCAAAGCACTTCTTCCAGGGACAAATCCAGGATTTCGAAATACACTGGGCTGGATTTCCCTTATAAACAAACTCGACGGTACGAGTGAATTTCATTGATAACAAAAATTATATACCTAATCAGGGGGGACATATTGAGCCATACCCTCAAAATGCATATAGTACATAAGATATAAACTAATAAAAAAAAGACAATATAGAATAAACATGCAATGCAAATACATAATACAACTATTTGAGTTGCACCCTTCTAGGCTTGAAAGAGTTGAAATCACTAAATAAACATGCAATCCCTTAGTTTTTTACAACAAAAATAAGGAAAAAACAAATGCAAACGACATCATGGCAATATAAATACTCTCAGCTTCCCCACGAAATTGTGATGTAAGTCCATTACGACCTATTTCATCAAGAAGTGTCTTGGTTGCACCAAATAAATAAATCAAACTTTTGATAGAACTAGAATGAGACCCCCAAGAAATGTCTTGGCTTCTTTGCGTTTTCACCCTCATGAATTGATGCTTTCTGTCCCACTCAAGTAGTTTTGACTCTGTTTACTGTGAATGCAGGTACGAAGTGGGCTATCCCTTCTATTTAGCTATAGATATATTTTTTTTTGGGCTAAGACTACATCACATTTAAAAATCAAATTTTTTTTGGCATGGGCTATAGCCCATACAGCCCATTAGCTGCATTCGTCCCTGACTTCTTCGATGATAATATCTTTAAGGCTTAATGATCAAAATTGCATTATGAAATTTTCCTCTCATATGAGGACTAATATGGTTCAATTTATAATGGCACCAAGGTAAGACATATGTTCATTGTTTTTAGTTTTGTAATACAATTTTTATGAATAGTGTTGTATTTTCCACAACGGTGAAAATTGATTGGATCATGTCATGGTTTGTCATGTCTTTTGTTTCTCTTCTTTTAATTTTGCTGCAGTTTTTAAAGATCACTAACTTATTTGGTTTAGTTTTCAAGTGGTATATCATGCATTCAGTTTGGACATATAAGGATATCAAAATCGCTTAAGGTACATGTTGTTAGTATTCATAAATTTTATCCTTTGTTCATTAGAAGGATGTCCTAATTTAGGTTTAACAACAAATCACCCTTAGCAATCCTCGTAAAGTTCCATCTATAAGTCGTCGAGGAAGTCCTAAATGAAAGAACTGATCACATAGAAGAGTTTGAATGAAGGGCACACCTTGGACGTTGTGTGTAGCTATCTATTTATACTATATCAATTACATGATCGTTTGAATCACAATTGAATACAAAACAATGCATGTTTACAAGTTATCTCAATAATAATTTGAATTTAAAGGCACAACATAACAATGGAATATGAAGAAGTGGTTGAGATACGTGGCTTATCACTAAAAATAAAAAAGAAAAAAAAAAGAAAAAAAAAAAGAAAAAGAAGAAGGATGTCTTAGTTTAGGTTTAACAACAAACCATGCCTAGCAATCCTCGTAAAGTTCCAGCTTATATAAATGAAAGAATTGATCACATATAAGAGTTTGAATGAAAGGCACACTTTGAATGTTGTGTGTAGATGTCTATTTATATTATATAAATTACTTGAGTTTGAATCAGAATCGAATACAAAACAATGCCTATTTATAAGTTATTTCAATAATAATTTAAATTTAAAGACACAACATAACAATGGGATAAGGAAACTATCCTTGAATGAATCAAATATTTAAATCAGATAAAGAAGTGGATGAGATACATGGCTTATCACTGGAAGGATTTCCTAATTTAGGTTTAACAACAAACCACGCCTAGCAATCCTTGTAAAGTTCCATCTATAAGCCGTCGATGAAGTCCTAAATGAAATAACTGATCACATAGAAAAGTTTGAATAAAGGCACCCTTGAACATTGTGTACAGCTGTCTATTTATATTATATCAATTACATAAGTTTGAATCACAATCAAATACAAAACAGTGCCTATTCACAAGCTATCTCAATAATAATTGGATTTAAAGACACAACATAACAATGGGATAAGGGGACTTTCCTTAAATGAATCAAATATTCAAATCATATGATGATGTGGCTGAGATACGTGGCTTATCACTTGAAATTAACAATAAACTAACTTATTTACACACAAGTGGCTGAGAGACATGGCTTATCACTGAAAATTAACAATATGTGGCTTATCATTGAAAAATGAAGATGTCAATGTGTTTGGTTCTTATATGTTGTATGGGATTTTTGGCAAGACACATGGCAGACACATTATCACAGTACACAAGAAAGGTGTTCTTAAAAATACCATAGTCTCTTATCACAGTAGCCTATAAGAGAGGTGTTGGGCTGCCTAGAATACCAAAGACCATGATCAATGGTAGAGTTTACATACTTGATGATCCTTTTCACAGCTTTGTGATGGGATTCTTTTGGATTAGCTTGAAATCTAGCGCATAGTCCAACATTGAAAGCAATGTCTGGTATGCTGGCAGTTAAGTAAAGCAAACTTCCTATCATACTCCTATAAGTTTTTTGATCAACTGACTCACCATTTGAGTCTGCACTGATTTTAGCTTTGCTACACATGGGAGTTCTAGCTTTCTTAGCATTATCCAAGTGAAATTTTTTTACAAGATCTTTAGCATACTTGGATTGGCAGATATATATATACCATCATTGCATTGTTTTACTTGAAGACCGAGAAAATAGGTGAGTTCACCAACCATGGACATTTCAAATTCACTCTCCATCAGTTTAGTAAAGTTATTTACTAATTTTTCCGAAGTGGCCCCAAAAACAATGTCATCAACATAAACCTAAGCAATGATTCTATCTGAGTTGCAAGTTTTTACAAATAAGGTTTTATCAGCAGATCCTCTAATAAAACCTTCTGCCAGGAGAAAACTAGACAACCTTTCATACCAAGCTCTAGGGGCTTGTTTAAGACCATAGAGAGCCTTTTTCAATTTATAAACATGATCGGAATAATCTAAATCTTCAAATCCCTTTGGCTGTTCAACATAGACTTCCTCATTAATAATGCCATTTAAAAACGCTGTTTTGACATCCATTTGAAATAATTTGAAATTCATGTAACAGGAGACAGCAAGCAGAAGTCTAATGGATTCTAATCTAGCAACAGGAGCACAGGTCTCCTCAAAATCTATACCCTCGACTTGAGTATAGCCTTGAGCAACAAGTCTAGCCTTGTTTCTCACAACTTTTCCTTCATCATTTGATTTATTTTTGAATAGCCATTTTGTTCGAATTACGTTTTTCTCTTTTGGCCTTTTGACTAAATCCCACACATCATTCCTTTTGAATTGATTTAGTTCCTCTTGCATGGCAATTACCCAATCATCAAGGGAGAGAGCTTCCTTAATGTTCTTTGGTTCAATTTGGGACATAAAACACACATGACTGATTTCTTCAACTAATTGTTTTCTTGTTTTAACTCCAGCAGTGGGGTCACCTAGGACGACATCACTAGGATGGTTCCTACCAACCCAAGGAGTAGGACTAGGTTCCACAAGTTCTCTGTGAACCTCATGAGATATAGGCTCAATAGGTTTAGGTGGAGGTGGTTCATTGACAACTGACACGGGGTTTTCCTTTTCCATTTCAAACAAGCTAACATCATCATCATAACAAGGCATTGAAGTTTTCAAAGAGTCATCAATAACAACATTACTAGATTCCATCATAGTCTTTGTTCATTTGTTAAAAACTCTATAAGCTCTACTATTGGAAGAGTAACCAAGGAAGATACCTTCATCACTCTTGGAACCAAATTTTGCTAGATGCTCCCTATCTCTCAAAATATAACACACACTGCCAAAGACCCTAAAGTACTTTAAGTTAGGTTTCTTATCATTCCATAACTCATAGGGAGTTTTGCTAGACATTGGCCTTAGATACACTCTATTTATTACATAGCAAGCAATGTTGATAGCCTCAGCCCAAAAATGTTTGGGCAATTCTTTACTAGAGAGCATTACCCTAGCCATCTCAATTAAGACCCTATTCTTTCTTTCAACTACACCATTTTGTTGAGGTGTGATAGGAGCTGAGAACTCATGCCTAATAACTAACTCATCACAGTAATCAATGAAGGATGAGTTATCAAACTCAGTTCCATGATCACTCCTAATTCTAGACAAGAGTTTCACTTTACTATTTTTTTCATTTTGCATTTTATTCATGACAGATTTAAAGTGAACAAAAGTTTCTCCTTTATCTTTTAGAAAAGCTATCCAAGTAAATCTAGAGTAATCATCAACAATTACCAAGATGTACTTCTTTCCTCCTAGACTAATGGTTTGAATAGGTCCAACCAAGTCAATGTGAACGAGTTCCAGGAGTTTAGTGGTAGTCATGGAGTTAACAATTCCATGACCAGACTTTGTTTGTTTTCCTAGTTGGCACCCACTACACACGAATCTTGAGGAACTAACAAACTTAGGAATACCCCTCACTATTTCCTTTTTAGACAGAATCTCAAGGTCCTTGAGATTGACATGGCCTAGTCTTTGATGCCACAATGTCATGGAGTTGTCAATTGAGAGATTACAAGCAACATTTTTGAGAAACAGATTAGTCTCCACACAGTAGCAGTTATCACTCGATCTTAAGCCAGTCAGGATAGTTTTTCCTTCGTTATTTGAGACAGTACACCTTTCTCTAGTGAAACGAACATCACAAGTGTCTTGGTCGCAGAGTTGACTTATGCTTATTAGATTTGACTTTAGATTTTCAACAAGCAAGACATTCTCAAGTTTATCAATCCCTGGAGTAGATATGGTTCCCTTACCTAAGATTTTAGACTTACTACCATCACCAAAAGTGACACTACCAAGGTTGGATATGGGAGAGAATTCACAGAAATAGCTCTTATCACCAGTCATGTGTCTAGAGCAACCACTATCAAAATACCAAAGATTAGAGTTTTGAACAGATAAGGCATTCACGACAACAAGACAGGTTTCATTATTTTTCTTTACCCATATCCTCTTGGTTGGAGATTTAATCTTGTGATAAGGCTTTAGAAGTTTTGAGATGATAGCTACTTCTTTTAAGAGACTTTGGACTTGATCTTCCAAGACAAGAGAATTCTTTCTTAGTTTAAAGCAATTTGGTCTAATGTGCCCCTTTTTGTTACAGAAGTGGCACACTGGGATGAAGGAGTTTCTCTTAGAGGAATCTAATCCAGAGGGAAAGCTTGTAGGTTTTTTAACTTTTGTGGATTGGTACTTCTCATATATGGATTGACCCATCGAACTGATGTTTTGTATAGAGGCTGACTTGTATTGATCCATGGAGATTTTGGACTCATCCATTATTTGCACAGAATCCACTGCCTTACAAATTGTACTTTGTCACTCATCTTATCAATTTTTGAGGTGTAACCAAGACCAGATTTGTCACCATAAGGTTTTCCTGAGTTTATCATATTGTCTATTTTCTCAGCACCGATAGTGAAATTAATTTCTCTCTTTCTAGACAGCTCTAAATCAAATTTCAACTGTTCAATTTCTTGCTTAAGTTGACTTACATGAATAGAGAAATCTGAGTTTTCTTGTTGAAGCATAATGATTTTATTTGAGAGATGCACACTTTGCCTCTTTATATTGTAAGAAACTTTCACAAGTTCTTCATACTTTTGAATTAACTCTTCTTCGCTATCAATGAGTTCTACCTCAAGATCCTCATAAGGCTCAGTGGTGGATTTTTCCATAAGGGCAACAACACTTTCATCATCATCTGAGTCATTTATAGACTCACTGTCACTATCACTCCAGGTGGTTTTTAAGGCTTTGTCTTTTGACTGACTTTTCTTTTTAAGAGTGTTTGCACACTCAGGAGCTATATGACCTATTCCACCACATTCATAACATTTAACGAAACCTCTTGGTTTCTTTTCTCTGGAATCAAAATGAGCAGCATTCTTATTTTTGTCAAAGCCAGAGTTTGATTGAAAATTATTTCGATTACCCCCTGGTTTTCTAAATTTGAGAATCTTCCTAAACTATCTGGTAAAAAGAGCCATCTCGTCCTCAGTAACAAGATTATCTAGAGAGGAAGAACTTTCTTCCTCTTTGACAGACTTGAGAGCAATATTTTTGGCTTTCTTAGAGAGGTTCATATTCATTTCCATTTCATAGGTTCTAAACGACTCGATGACTTGATGAAGTTTAACAGTTGTGAGATCTCTCATTTCAGAAAAAGCAGTTCTCTTAGCATCGAACCTATTAGGCAAGGATCTAAGGAATTTCTTTATCAACTTTATTTCGGGGATTTTTTCACCTAGGTTGTGTGAGGAGTTGGCAAGGGCACTGAACTTAGCATAGAATTCTTGGATAGTTTTCGAGTCTTGCATTCTAAGGCTCTCAAACTCAGCGCTAACCATATCTAACTTAGCTTCTTTTACTTTTGCATCTCCTTCATGAGTGAGCCTGAGAATATCCCAAGCTTCTTTAGAAGTTTCACAGTTTTCAATATAGGCAAATTGTTCAGGGTTCACAGCAACAAACAAGGCATTCAAGGCTTTGCTATTTGAGTTTGCTAGAGTCTGTTCTTCAACAGTCCAGTCATCCTCCTCTTTTAATTCACATTCCCCAAAGGGATTAATGGTGGTTGGAGGATTCCGACCATCTGTAGTCATTTTCCAAGCCTTAGAATCTAAGGCAAGTAAGAAGGAACGCATCTTGTGTTTCCAAGCAGAGTAGTATTCACCATTAAATAATGGTGGGTGAGCCACAGAGCCATGAGCTCTATCTCTTTCCATAGAGATGACTTAGAGTTGGATCTACACTACTTAAGGTGTAGTGCCCGCTCTGATACCAATTGTAAAACCAGCCCTAAGCTCTAAAAGCCTACAGAGGGGGGGGGGGGTGATGTAGGCTACAACTCAAGGACCAACCAATTTAAAAAGTTCTTGTTAATTCATACACACGCACACATACAAACAATTAAGTGATTAACAAGGCAAGACAATTAACAACTAAAAGTAAACAACATACAAGAGTTGTTGACCTAGAAAACCCAAGTGGGTAAAAAACTGAGAGCACCAAGCTAGGAGAGATCCAATCCACTCATTAAGAAATACAAGAAAATGAAGGAAGACTTAGCTCAATCTATCACCTATAGGCAACTTCGATCAACCTTTCAGCAAGCACCATTTCTTCATCTCTTAGCAGCAAATCCTCTCAAGAGCACCAAGCTCTAGTTGTATGTAATTTGATGTATGGAGTGAGTTATGGTTTCACAAATTCATCTATCTCAATCATAGAGCATGATTGAGCTAGACGAATGAAACATAAGTGTTGTGATGAATAAACTAGAAGTAATGTATTTGAAGCATAAAGTTTAATTCAACATAACAGCACATAAATAGTTTACAGCCGAAATCTTCTAAATGTATACTTGGAGAAGTTTATATGTATACTCTCAATCATATACTCTCAAGTAACATATACTAGTTGAAACATTTGTAAAGATTGAAGTAAAGAAAAACAGTCAGCCATTAAAGATTTAAAGTCATCTTGGGGAAGCACTTATGTGAATGCAATCATTCTCATAACCCTCAAGAATATGAACTTAGGCTGAAAGGAAAGAAACTCTTTTCAGAGTTTTATTCCCACTTGGTTTTTCAGTTGAAAAGCATGACTAGAAGGAAGGCAAGTGACATCTATTCAAAATGCATGATTTTCCCTTCAAAACCCGAGTCTGTCCAACATGTAGCTTATATAGAGAGTTTTAAAAACATATTTTAATTTAAAGCTACTGTCCTAAGCATTTCAACCAAGGAGCGGTGCAAGACACAAACAGCAAGCTCAGAGAATAAAACAAAAGGCATGTGTTTGTCTTTTTAATAAACCCAAGGAGCCGCACTTTGAATCAAGGTCTGAAGAGTGGAATTAAAAAAATAGTTTATAACCCATCTCTTTGGACAAGAAGATAACAACCAAGAGGTATGGGTTAAAAACTAATAAACAAATGAAATGCTTGAATCTTTAGAAAACAAAACCGTTTGAGAGTAAGTAAATTATTCTCACGTGTTGCACTAACGATCTTGTCCAAAGCTTATCTTATTTATGGGAATAGAGATTTGCATGATTTTCAAGCATGATGGAATTGAGATATTGGGGGTCGAGTATCATATACCTCCAGATAAGTTATACTAATTAATTCTCTATCTTATGCAATTGTGAGCATTGCTACAATGAATGTGGTACAATTTATTTTGGCTAATTGATTCAGCAATTTTGGAACCAACCTCAATTTATTGAGAATTAGAACTTTTACATTTATGGAGAAATTAAATTTGACTCTTCTATTTTGTGCATATGCATATATTTTTCAAAATACAAAAATAAATTTCATTTTTCTTTATTGAAATTAATTGTCTAGATTTGTCTAATGGTCCACTCAATTCCTATAATTGTATTGGCAGTAAAGTTATGAATAATGTTTCCGTTAACATGGTTAAGAAATTTAATTGCATTTTTTGTGTTAAAACAGTTAAGCTTGGCAGAAGCCTTTTCGTTAAACTTGCAAATTAGAAATTTTATGATTTGATTATATCAGTCCCGATCTCTTGGACCACGGGAGTCCAAGAGATTATGGTCACCCACCGTTGGATATTAATCTAATGGTTCAAAAAAGTTTCTTAAAAAGAATGCAAGAGTAAGTGAATCGTTGAATTTACATCCAACGGTGAGTGACCACAAATCTCTTGGACCCCTGTAGTCCAAGAGATCAGGACTATTGATTATATAGTCTTGATACAGTTTTGAAGTCAAAGCCTAGCATTTGTTTTGGCCTCAAAATCGCTTTAATATTTGGAAAAACTGCAAATTGCTATGATATGATTTTGTTTATTTGGCAGTAAAGTTATTAAAAAGGTTTTAAAAATTTAACCATTTTATTTATTTATTATTTGGCTTTTTTTTTATTTTTATTGTGGGGGTTATAAATATTTAATTTTTAGGTTTTATTTCTGCTTAACTTTCTAGTTTAATGTGGTGAAGGTTACATGTTATTGAATGCCTATAAAAGGCCACTCCTCCTTCACATTTGAAAAAACACACAACCCCATCAGAATATCACATACCACAATATGATTCTCCCCTCTTCTACCTTTTATATTTTCTCTACTTATATTATTAGTTTTGGGCAATGATTATGTGACTTGGATACCTATATTCGTCTATGAACGTGCTCATAGCGGATCTTGAGTTTGTGTACAAGGTGTCGTATCTTGGAGTCTTGTAGACTATCAGTACCTGCACGTAGGGAGGCTACAAAGGCTTTAGGACAGCGTCTTTGACGTGCTTCACCGTACCAAACTCACTTTCTTACTTATTATCTATTTTTCTTTTACTTACCTATTAATTTGTTTTCTTCAATTTCATTGTACCTTAAAAGCTTTCCAATTTGTTTATATGTTATTTATAATAATGTTTTTGTATTTGGCTTTACGAAAAAGGAAAACTATAATTTTTATAACATAAGTGTGCAGGCAAGCTCGATAACCATTCAAATGGTTATCTTGCCTAATAAGCATTGTAGAGCTTCAGTCACGGCCTAGTCTCGTTAAGCTCTTAAATTTGGGTTTCTATATGTGTGACTCGCAGGAATTTGACATGTGCTTCATATGTCTTTCTAAGGTTTTTATTTAGCCTTTATAGCAAAATTTCAATCTCTCAATTCTATGACCATCGGTCTTCTCTTGAATAGTTATTCCTTTTCTCTTCCTATGGTTGATCCTTATGGAGTCATTAAGAATCTTTTCCCCTTTGGTATGGTTAATTGTGCCACTATTACTCTTGCTAAACCTTCATGGCGGCGAGGGTACTGAAATAGTCTCTTGAGTAAAAGTATTTGGTTAGGGAGATACTTGTACAAATTTGTTGTAGAAATGTTAATAAAGAACTTTGTTAGAACACATTGACAAAATATCAATCATCGCCACAACCATTATGCAAACACACAATATCTTTTGTAAATACAACTCTTCCACCAACAAGAGTAATAAAAGCTTATGTTAGTCCATGTCGAGTAAGCACATATAAGAAATACATCAAACTATTGTTGACATAGAATGGTACCACAAATAGTTAAATTACAATACACACTTAAAAATTAAATTTTTTTAGAGAGAGCTTTTTTTAAAAGTTAAATTAAGTTATTTTTTTCCAAAGAAAATATTTTATTGACAAGGAACTTACGTAGCATATATTTAAGCAAGACAATGAGTCCTATTCGTATCACGTTAGTGTTTTTAATAGGCTTTTTAACAGACTTGATGGTAGGGCTAAAGTGAGATGCAAAACATCGATCAAAGGGGCAAAGTGGGTCACTTTGACTTTCAGGGTGCCATGTGAGAGTTGACCATGCTTTTAGAAAGCACTGTAGCAATTAAGTCTTATTATAATTTACTATTTATGTACAAAGCAAGAAATATATATAGATGTGTGATCTACCTCTCTACAAATGACTTTCTACCAACAATCTGTGAGATCTATCACACACATATAAGGGTAAAATACATTCTTGGTTATTGTGTTTTGCCTCAATTTGGGGAATTGTGAATTTATTTTCACCAATTTGATTACCGTGTTTTTCTAGCAATTTGGGTCAACATGGTAGTTAATTAGAAAGATTCCAGATTTTCAATTTGAGGAAAAACAATTTGTTCATTTTCAAGAAAAAAGTTGGTAGAGGATTGAAAGACTTCCTTAGGCTATCTCCAACCCATGAGGCCAAACCAAAAAATCCCAAATTTTAGCCCAATTCCTCTCCTAACCCAAGAAAAGTAAGGGCCAAAATTTGGGAAAACCCAAACTTGGGGCCAAATACCTGTTCTGCTATTGCCTGGACTGAAAAACTTTTTGGTGGAGCCCACTCAAGGCTGACGCAGCCCATGTGCAAGGAGTAATCAATGGGAAGCTGGTGTTGCTGTAGAAGTTGTCGCGAGTTGGTGTCGAATCACTTTTCTTTTCTTTTCTTTTTTCGAACAATAACCCAAATCAACGATCCATATTTAATCCAAGCTATTTTAAAGGTTATAAAAAAAAAGGTCTAACGGCTGAAATTTAAATCCAACGGCTGAATAATATTTTAAATTAATCTAAATCATATCCAACCCCAAAACTCACTCAAAACTCTATAAATACCTACCTATTTCTCAAATAAAATTATATTTATGAAATTTCAATTTTTTTTTACATTAAATTGTTCAAAAAATTAAATTATGAAGTTATTTAAAAAGATTAAATGAAGAAATGTTATCCATGAAATAAAAATTAGAATTAAACTATTCTTAAATAATTTAATGAAGTTACGGATTTAAAATTTGAGTCTGAAGGGTTGGGGTAAAAACAATTTGAGTCCGAGTAAAACCCAAATAGTTACTTTTTGGGGAGGAAAAATTTGGGTTTATGACCAAATGGGTTGGAGAAGGCCTTATTAAGCCTAAAGACGAATAGCTCGTGGAGAACGAGCTCCGGTTTGGAGCTCGGGTTGGCCCAAAGATAACGAGCTAACATCGCATACAGTATGGTAGTCCAACATTAGAAACCCAGATTCTCAAAGCCCAGCAGGCATGATCCTCGGTCCGTGACATTGATCTTAATTACCTTTATTTCACATATTAAAAAAAATTGTAAACAAAACACGCGTGGTTTTGAGGCCAGTATCACATCGCCGCGCTTGTAGAGTAGTGCTCTAACTCCTCTTTGCTCTGAAACTCAAAAATGGCGACAGACAACAAATCTAAGTCCACTTCTGCAGCCAATAAGTCCAAGAAGGGGAAGCAACGCTATCTCCCTCACAACGTTAGTTCTCTCTCTCTCTCTCTCTCTGAGAAATTTAGATACTTTGAAAAGTTGAATTCTTATTTCTCTCAAGTCACTTTTCTTACTTCTTATAGACTGTTTGTTGTATTTTGATGTTCAGAGAGCGGTGAAGAAGAAAGGGTCGTACCCATTACACCCTGGAGTGCAAGGCTTCTTTATTACTTGTGATGGTGGCAGGGAACGCCAAGCATCTAATGAGGCCATTAACGTTATTGACTCTGTATGTTGCTCTTTTCTCTCTTTCTGTGTTTTTTTTTTCCTCATTTCTTTTTCTTCAAATATATGATCTTTTTCATATCTGGTTGCCAATTTTCTATCTGGGTTTTGCTTATTGTTGCTTATTGATACTATAGTTGCTAATGTCCCATAGGTATTTTTCCTATGTTCTACTTTCTTGATACTTTTTTATCTGGGTTTTTGTTTATAGTTGCTACTTTCATTTCTTTTCCGTTTGCCTTTTTCATTCTGGAATTCTGGTCTTACATATCCATAAGATTTGCCGTAGTTCCTAGAGTCCTTCCACATGCACGTATGGAGTAAAGTTCAAGCTGAATATTGGAACTGACAGAACCAAGAGGGTCAATATTTAAGCGTTGTTCTGTCTGGTTCCTCTATTGCTCTTTTTTTTATTACACCAGGTACCGATGAATAATTACTTAGTTATGTGGACCATAGGAAATCTCTTATTTGGATGGTGAAGCTTCAGAAATCTTCTTTGTTTGAGAACTGATGTTCTTCTTTTTGGTTCAGATAAAAAATAAATAGGAGTTCAATTTGTATATGTATTGGGAAAACTTTTCCATATATATAAAAACTGAATTATATACATATCTACATCTTCTGTTAAAGAATACCTTTACTGGTACAGAGAAAGCCTATTTTATTTTTTTCTTTGTTTGGATTTAACAGGATAATTCAGTTTTTGTTATTTATTGGTTCACAAATAATCAAAGCGCTGAATGCTCTTAAAATTAAGAGTTGGCGTTCTCGACTGTTTATTTATTTCTTGGCTGTTTTACGTGAGAAACTTATATGTTGGGTTATTTGGTTTGTCTTGCAGTTTTATGAAGAGCTAGTCCATGGGAAAGGTTCAGGATTAAAGCTTTCTGAGGACCAGAAACCTTCAAATAAGAAGATTAAGTTCTCATATTCTGATTCTTCTAGTAGTGATGATGATGATGATCATGAAAACAAACAGGAGGGAGAGGCCAAGGCAGAAGAAGAACAAGAAAATGGGGTGGATGAAGAGAATAAATCTGATACTCGTGGAGATGATGCTAGTCATGATAATCCAACAACTGAGAAATCAGATCACCAGAAGAAAGGTAGTCATGATAATGCAACAAATGAGAAATCAGATCACCAGAAGAAAGATGATGCTAGTCAAGATAATGCAACAACTGAGAAATCAGATCACCATAAGAAAGATGATGGATGCGATGGAAATAAAACTGAGGAAAAGATTAAAGACACTAAAGAGGACAATGTTAGTAAGGAAATTTCAACAAATGAAGCCAAGGAGCCACCAGCAAAGAAACAATGTCTAGGAACAAATTCATCAAAATGTACGATCCCATATGAAGTGGAAGAGAAGTCCATTGATAAGCTTATTGAAGCCGAGCTTCAAGAACTGGGAGATAAGAACAAGGTGACCGTCTTTAATCTTCTAATATATATGATTAGATTGTGCATGCTTGTGTGTGTTTGTGTTATGTCCCCTTTCTTTTGAATCCAGATTGTGTGGATAAATTGACCAAAACAAAGAAAAGTTTGTGCGGATGCCAAACCTCATTCTGTCTGAATTAGAAATGTAGCTAGCAAGCATTCTGCTTTTTTAGAGTTTTGATTGCATCGTGTCCCATCTACTGGTTAAGGTTATTTAGCTCGTGGTTGGAATGATTATGACTTCTTCTGTTTACCTGCTTGTCTTTTTGTTTTGCGTTACACTGGCATATGATGGTTTTTTTTTTTTTCAACAATTCAATGTGTATCTTTAATTTGCAATTACTGTTTTATATTTAACACATCTATTTGTTTTCTGCAAGTGCATATGCCGTGCACTACCCTATTATCGTGGTTAGATATTTGTTTTTTGTGTGGCCAATACCATTGTCGTTTTCCACTGTCTTGTATGCACACAAACATTTCTCTGTCAAACTTTACCTTCACAAGAGGTATCAATTTCACATGCTTCTTTGCATTTTTGTGGCACTCAATAAGTCTTAAGAATATGCGAAGCATGATGGTCCTCCAAGTTATAAATTAGATAACATTTGCTTAGAAGAATTTTAAATGTTATTTACATTGATCTGAAAAGAAAAAAAAAGGACAATGAAAACCATTGTGGGTACTGTGATATTCCAAACTGTGTCAAGGGAAGAAAGATGGCTTTCTACTCTTTCGTGCATGTAACATGTGTGATCATAATCACAAAAAGAAATATTTGAACCGACCTTTGGACTGGATACACTTTAGTGTTACTTTCTGTGGCCATGACATTGACATCATTATTTTATCCATTACCAAGGTCAGGAAACTTGCCTTATTTTTAGGGCTTTGAGATCTTAATGCTAACTTTCAATATGGGTTAAAGTTATAAATTTGTTTTTACAAATTAAATTTTGACAATTTGTTAAATGAACCACAGTTGATTATGTCAATATCTGCTTAGCAAATGCTTAATTTTCAAATGAATTGATTATCATGATGAAAATTGACCAGGATTAATGAACTCTATAATATTTCAATTTGTTTCACTATTTGCATTAGGATTGTGTTTATGATTGGGTTTGTTACAAATTTGAATACCCAAGTGTAAAGTATCAGTTTGGTGGTACTTGTTTGAATAATTTTTATGCTTTCCTTTTTCTCTATTGATTCAGTACCAAATACTTTTAATTTTCTCTTTAAAAACAATACCAGAGAAGGGATGGAATTTCCTACCAGAACTTGCTAGCCCACCCAGGTTTATGACTGGGTACTGGAAATTTCTCTAGATTAGGGTTTGGGTCCTTTTAAGGGCATGCATTTGAACACCTTTTAGACTTAATTAATTGAAATTAATGTCTAAGGAGTTCTGTTCTGTCCCTATCTTTAGTTAGTATTACCACCTCTTCCTTCATTTTCCCAGGTTTATGAATGGGTACTGGAAATTTCTCTAAGTTGAGGTTTGGGCTTTATAAGAGCATGTGTGTACCTTGATTTATTGAATTTAATATCTAAGGAGTACTGTTCTGTCCCTGGAATATCTTATCATCCAACCTGCCAAATTTTGATCCCACGACCCTGATTTTTTAAGTACTAACTTTAGCATACTGAATTTTTTTTTTTCATTATCTTTAGTTAGTATGACCATTGTTTCCTTCATTTCCCCCAACTGTGGCATAATCTTTTCTTGGTGGCTAGTTTTAGTTGGGACCCTCCTCCTGTTGTGCTTTTGGTGGTGGGAGAAGGCAAAGCATTTCTGGAGTTATGATTGTGAATTTTGAGTGGTGTGGATGGAAAGGAGCAGCTTAACTTTGTTGAGGCAAGGTTGGATGACTGCTTATGGGACAACTTTGGTTTCTTCAACATTTCATGACTTTCTTCTTTTAAACACGGATTCAGTTGCTCATTCTTGACTTCTCTATTCTAGTTTGGCGTTGGTTATTGTTCTGTTTTTCTGCCAGGTTGGTGATGCCTTGTGTTTTTTTTTTCCAGAGGTTCTGTCACGTTTCTTCCCATCTTTTTCACAAAAGTGGCTTTAGCTTAATTTTTTATGCGTTGGACTTTTGATTGAGGATTGTTTCTTGTGCGAGAGTGACCTGTTCTAATTGTTAAGTCCATAAGACAAAGTATTTATGACAATGAATATATCAAAGGAAAGCAATTATTAAAGGGTAAAACTGGCATCAGAATATCACCTAAGCAGTCTAATGGTCAGAGTAACAAGTTTTATTGAATCAACTTGGTGAACTAGTTTTATCAATGCTAGTAAATATACTTGGCCAAAGCTCTATGTCATTTATCAATGTGATCAGCGTATTTTAACTCTTGGGTGGTTTTGAGTTGGTTACAGATGTGGTTGCATTGTGTTTTCATTAATTTTATTAGCATATTTCTTCTGATGTCTAGGTGAGTATGCTATATGGTTGATTCAACTCCCCTTGCCATCGGTTTAAAGGGAATGGTCTCTGCTTTCATGATTTTTTCCTCATCCCAATGTTGGATTATTTTACAGAGGCGCTTTATCAGCCTTGATTCTGGTTGCAATGGTGTTGTCTTTGTTCAAATGCGGAAGAGAGATGGAGATCCTAGCCCAAAGGATATAGTGCAGCATATGATGGCATCTGCTGCTGCAACCAGGAGACACATGTCCAGGTTCGTATATTTCTTGTTAGGTTATTTATACAAAAACACATATGGAGGACATCTCAAACTGGGTGTTTACACTTGCATAATATAGGTTTATCTTAAGAGTATTGCCTATTGAAGTAGCATGCTATTCTTCTGAAGAGGATATTTCAAGAGCAATCAAACCACTTCTTGCACAGCACTTTCCAGTGGAAACTCAGAATCCTCAGAAGGTAAGATAAGTCATCAATCCTCATCTCGTCTTCTTATTAACTGAAAAAGAAATTCACATCTCTCTTTTCATGAAAAATCAATTTTCATTTAGTTTTAAAAAGTACCTTAAGTGATATGACACAAAGACTTACAACTTACTAGTCTGTGATGAAAAAGCTGTATCTACTTCTTAATGTAGCCAGCAACGATTTGTTAATGAAGTGGAAAAATATGATGAGCTTTTCTATATTTTTGACATGTTTTCCTCTATTTTTTTGTTATTTATTATTAGCGCTACATTATTGTTATAAGGTTATGAGTTGTTTGACCCACATAAATAGAACTTTAATCTATCCGATATCTTAGGATGCTTTCTGATTTTTCTACACTTCCATTCAGTTTGCAGTCCTGTATGAAGCCCGTGCAAATACTGGTATTGACAGGATGAAAATCATAAATGCAGTGGCAAAATCCGTGCCTGGACCTCACAAAGTTGACCTTAACAATCCTGATAAGACCATTGTTGTTGAAATTGTGAAGGTAAGAAAGTTTCTTTTCCTTTCAAAGCTGAAAATATGCACATATTTCTCATCTCTCGTCACCATTTTCCAATTCATTGTGTCTCTCAATGGGTCTCAATGGGTCTTTGGATTTATATTTTTAATTTCCTGTAAGTCCTTTCTGCCACCAAGAGATTCATTTTCGCTTGTTAATGATCTTCACACCAAGTGCGATACTCAGTGTTTTCCATTTTACTTGTCACTTTTATATACTCGGTGTCACTGTTCATCCTATCATCTCTATCTTTTGTGTGTATATGGTTAATAGTTCCCATCTAGAGTCTATTGTACTAATGTTCAGATCTACCCTCCTGCAAAGTAATGGGTACTGTACATTGTGCGTTGACCTTGAAATACAGACTTGCATATATTGACATGCATGAAAGAAGCATTATCATAAAAAGTTGCTTGTCTTTAGACTTGCATATATAGGATCCTTGTTGCCTCTGATAAAGTCAAAACCTAATTTTGTTTTGATTGACAGACTATTTGCTTGATCGGTGTTGTTGACAAGTACAAGGAGTTGGCCAAATACAACTTGAGGCAGCTCACATCACCAAAGCCATAGGAATTTGTACCTACAGTGGAGCTTGGAGATAAAGGAATTTGTCCATCTCAACTTGAGGCAGCTGACATCATTAAACATAATATGTAGGCTTTGGGGGTAATCAATCTGATGGCTGAATCAAAGAAAGAATCTGGGTTTACGAAATAAGAGCATACGGAGAGAAGTTTGTGTGACACTGAAGTAGTTTAGATGCATGCTACTTGTTGGTTTCATATGGTATTTGAGATTTTAGATCGATGTTAATCGTAATGGTTACACAGTTTTAGAAATGTGATTTTTGTCGATTATTATTGCCCTCTTTGATTCATCGTAATGGTTGTATGCACCACACTTTTGTAGGAAGAACTTCTATTTATAAGCGTTTTTTCAGAAACCCTTTATTAGTAGAACATCAAATAACATTAATTGGAAATCCAAGTGCTTCATATAAGCACTTCCATTTGTAAGCGTTTTTTTTCAGAAACACTAATATTAGAACATCAAAAAAATTTGTTGAAGATCCAAAGTGTTTTTCGAAGATGCACTTGGAAGTGATTCGTGGAGAAGCATAGAAAAGCACTTTTGTGATCTAGAAGCACTTCAAATTTTTTCTGCTACGTGCTGTTAGAAGTGCTTTTAGCCCTTTCAAAAGGACCCAAACATACCCTTAATGTTGGCTCTATTTTCTGCTCTACTTGGCCATAAATCTTGTTAATGTTGGCTCTATTTTCTGCTCTACTTCTTGGCCATAAATCTTGTTCTGCTGCTACTTGAGAAAGATTACTTAAAGTTTTTGTGCTAGGTACAAATAGATTGTATCTAATCGACCTAAAATTCGGACAGCATTAGTGGTCTCAAGTTTGAACTTCCATGTCAGTGAGTCTGTGATATGCCCCTCCCCCTTGTATATGGAACGGGAAAAGTAGAAATAAAATATGTACGCGTTTTATTCGGCAAAATTTGTGAAAAGAACAAATGAAAAGTTCGGTAACTATCCTATTTCCACCTCTTGTCCTATTTCCCCATCCACCTTATCTTCAAAATTTTAAAGATAAATTTACCCCTTTTTAATCCTAATATGGGTGGAAATAGCCGCACTCATAATATTTTAATATAATTTATTTACAATTTATAATATATATTATTTTTCTTCGATTATATATGAAAAATATGTATAAAATATGTCAATTTTGTATGTATTATTAAATTTGAAAAAAAACAAGAGCATTATTTTTTAAAATGTGTATTTTACTGAGTCTTTCACATGTGTACGAAAAATGAAAATATTTTAAAAAAATACATACGTACGGATATAATACAATATGTGCTCATATAAACTGGCAATTAGAGGTAAGAGAAACATCATATAAACTGGACTTCATAGACATTCTTAATCAAGGAAATTGTTCATCTCGACTTCTGTAGGCTTCCTTTAACTTTGTCCAATCTTCATCAAGATAATAGTCTTATTTTGGGAAAACTTGATAGGACACTTTTAAATACTCAATGACTCAGTTTATACGCTTGGCCTTTGCTTCCTAACCATTGCCCAATTTTACTCAGTTTAGGATGCATATAATAACATCATTTGCGACCAGGCATAGTTGAATCATATCAAGTAAAAAAGTTGGTCAAGCTTAGTTTTAAGATGCATCTTGCAAGTGTGTGGCCAGCCTAAAGAAAGTTCTCTACCAAGTTTAATACCTTTATTTTTTTTGCTTTCTGGAATATAATTTTCTTAACAAATAATGGGTTACCAGAAAACATACTCTTGTTTCCAAGTAAGTAGGAAGCAAATGAAATCATAGACTGGAGTAATGTTTGAAACTAGTACAATATTCAGCCAAGCAAGCACCAAGAGTAGAGTCATAGGTTGAGTTCTATGTGGCATTTTCTTTATTGTCCAGACTCTTTTTCAGCTCTGTAATCAAGATCATAACAGTTAAGAAACTTTTTTGAGAAAGCAACACACACATGCATAAAAATAAATAAAAATGATGATTGTTTATACCATATCTGATCAAGCAAGTAGAAACAACTCTAAGCAAGGCAAAGAGTTTCATATTGGAATATTACAAGAAGTGAAGACTCCCCCTCGCCTATAAAAAGAGACCACTCTCTACTTATGAAATGATCCCTAGGCTGGGCTTGATCATTAGCCATGGGCTTCTCCCTTCTGCCCTTTATATTTGAGCCCAACCCCTTGTACAAATGTAATTACACATTATTATAAGAATGAGAATATACTTCTACGTGGACGTATCTCATTTATTAAGAGTGAACCACGTATATCTTGTCTTCTATATATCTATTGATTGCCCAAATCTTCACACACATGATTTGAAGGTCCTCACCTTCATCCATCATCCATCACACCTCATTTCTAAGTTGGACTCAATTTTCGCTGTCCATTTTTGAGCATCAACAATGAGAAAGTAGAAAAATTCATGCAACAAGTTGCCCCATAGTCTTATGCTACAACAATATTTCTCATTTAAATTATTTAAATCACACATCTGGAGCCACACCCGTAGAGAGATGTGATTTGAATATTAGTTTCATTCTTATTTGTGCCCTAAGACTAAGACTACAAACTCTTTAAGATTCCGTTTTCCGTTGCTTCTCCGGTGCAGGATTTGCAAGACTGAGAATTTCGGAAAGCCTGGCCATGGATAGTTCTTTAGCGTGACCTATGGAAATGTTGTAATTGTTTCCTGTGCTCTTATCTTGACATTTTTGAGGCCATAATTAGAGGTCTAATGGTTTTTCTTTTGGCTTGTCAAGTATTAGTTTAGGGAGAAAGACAATCTTTTACTCTGAATCTTGACGACAATTGTCTACATCTTCAATTAACAATGACTATGAAACATCTCATCTGTAAACTGAGAACACAACAAGAACAAATCAAGGAATTTATGGAACATTCTGAAAGAAAAACACAATCCATCCTCTCATCCAAATTAGAGAGGCTTCTTCTACAATCGCTCAAATCCTAATCTGAGAAATTATATTGTCATCTCAATTAAGCTTTTGGAGATTTGTACAACTTCTCCACCATCTTTCTATAATCTGCAAGAGACGGACGAAGCATTACTCAGATACTTCTCATTATAACAAAAATTTAGCAGACTTTAGTAAAACAAATAAGCAAAAGGAAACCCAGTATTTACCATCTTGATTGCTCCAAAGTTGTGCTGCTTGGTTGTTCAAAGGTGAGCTGATGTTTGGTTCTGCAATTGAAAAAAATAAAATCAAAATTCCATAAGTATTCAACACCTTGAAGAAATGCTAATAGTTTCATGGTTCAACAGAGAAGGTGATTACCTCCAAGCAGACTCTGGATGGATAATAGTATGGTTCTCACATCATAAGCAGATGACCATTTATCCTGCAATTAATTCAAAGGAAAAGTTACATTATATGTAAAAAGTTTGGTAGCTTGTTTATTATTGGACTTTTCAAATGACATTATGAAACTGCAAGTACCTGAAGAATATCCAAGCAAATGTTGCCAACCAGATCCACATTTGGATGAAAACAGAGAGTCTCAAATTTGACCTTTGGAGGTTTGAATGGATAGTCATTGGGAAAGGTAAGGGATAGTCTGTATTCTGTCCCTTCAAACACTGTATCTTTGCTTCCAATGATTGTCCCTTTCCAGCAGAATATGTTGTCTTCTTCAGGGAAGGCAGATATCCCAGAATCCCCACTCATCTATAATTCAATATTGAAGAGAAAACAAATTATTAGGCAAAACCCAAGTAACCAAATAACCCTAACAAAAATTATTGGAAAGAATTGGGACTCAGCTGAGACTTGGGGGTTTCTGAGGAAGTGTACTTTGGTTTCATTTAATCAAGATGATTTGGTTTCGTTTAATCGAGATTTTCAGGATCTAAATAAGAAACAAAGAGAAAAGGAGTCTTGGTGTCTTACCATTAAGGCCATCAACTCAGATTGCAGCCTGTTCAGCGAGCAATTAAAAACACAAGAAAACAACAGGGTTAGAAACATTGTAAACCACCAATTATCAACAGAAACACAAGAAATTTAATGAATCTACAGGATATATATTCAAATAGCTGATCTCAGAAAAGAATCCCAAAATAAAAAACAAAACAAAACCCAGAAAGATTCATAACCAAGAAACCTTGAAAACCTCCAATTATCAGAAGAAACAAAAGAAACTTAATGAAAATAAAGGGAATCTATTCAAATAAATTATCTGAGAAATAGAATCCCCAAACAAAAAGAAGCTGTTTTTCTTTGAATCGAAAAAGTGAAAATCTGGGGTAAGAAAACAAAACCCAGAAATTCTGATAACCAAGAAAGCAAAACAAAAAAATCAAAACCCAGAGAGCAAAGTCTGCAAAACCCAAAGAAGAGTTACAAAATTAAGTCAAGTAAGATGAAGATGTACCTTTTGAGAACAGACTGAGAATCAACGGTCTTTGCTCGCGGCTGAGATTGCTTTGAGTTTGAGGGAGCAGTGGTTGTGGCCACTACTAGAGTGTTGTCTTGGTTCACAGCAGCCATATCCTTTCTCTTCTTTTTCTCTTTGAAAACGAGAGAAACCCAAGGATTCAAAACACAAAGTGAGCTTTTGAGAGAAGAGAGAAAGAGAGAAGGGTTTTCCTTCTTTCCCTTTTTCTGAGAACTTTAGAGAGAGACAGAGATGAGATGTGGAAGAAGGGCTTGAGAGTTTGGTTTAAAACGTTGTGAGCGTGACCTAAACGACGTCGCATAAAGAGTGTTGGGTGGGTATTCAAAATTTTCGAACGTTGCAGTGACGGTGTGGCCGCCTTCTTTTATCCAAACCTTCCTTTCCTTTATCTCCAACGGCTAGTTATTTTGTTCTGCTAAAAAGGGCACTTTTTTTAAATTTCCTTTTTTGTCCGGCCAATGTTCATTGGTTTCCTACCTTAATACGCGTCCAAAATACTTTGGTCCAAAGACTATTGTTTATTATAAAATGTCAATTTAAGGTCAAAATTTTTTATTTATTATTTTATATCAGCGAGACGACAGACTCACTGCCTTAATTAACGGGCCTAATTGCAATTACACTAGACAAATATGGACAACAAAATTAGGAATATTCCTAACATGGCAGAAAGTCCTGTATAGGAGCCGCACTAATATTATTTTACCGAAGAACTTCCCCTAAATTAATTTAATGTTCTTTAAAAAAAATTCAATTTAATTTTAAACTAACAATTACATGAGCAAGATTGAAAATCCATTAATCTAGATGAAGCTTCACAGAGAAAGTTTTCGTCAAAAGCTTTGATGAGAACGATTGAATCTATGTGCTATATGGATATCTTTTTAGTTTTGTAAATTCATTTGAAGTTCGGTTAAACAATCTTTGTGATGTTGTAAATGCTAAATGAACCAACTTTTTTTTTGAAATAAACCGATTCATTGCAATGAAGATTACCTGAGGCAACAGTCTTGGGTGAGGAGTTCCTGAACAAGCTCAGGGGCCTCACCAAACCAAAAACAATCTTGGTGCAAATGAAAAGCAAACAAGGCAAGCCTGTTAGCGACACGGTTACAAAGCCTAGGCACATTGGCCACGGAAGATGACTGGAAGTGAGAGAGGAGCACACAACAGTCATCAATCAAAACCCCCCACTAGAAGCAACAGAGGTATCTTGCGAGACAGCTATAGCAAGCTTGGCGGAGCCGCACTCGAAACAAACCCGTTGGAGATTCAACTCCACAGCCAACCGGATACCCGCCAGCAAAGACACAGCGTGAAGATGATCAAGAGACCCAATATTCCTAAGTTTTTTAGAACAAGCCGCCAAAACGCTCCCTGACTCGTTGCGGATCACCACCCCAATACCCCCACAACGATCGGCAGCAAGCCACATTCCACCGACGTTGACTTTGGCAAAACCGTCCCTAGGCGCAATCCATCTGTGAATAGGCTGAAGGGGGACTGAAGGTGATTGACCCAAGAGCAGACTATGAAACTCCTGCAACCACGAAGAGGCCTGAAACACTAAACCCGTGGGACTAGTACCCACACACTCCCAGATACGAGAATTACGGTCATTCCAAAGAGCCCAAAGAAGCATAAGAGCTAGAGCAAACGACTGCTTCGAGAGAATGATAGAAGCAGCCTTTAACCAATCTGACATGCTCGACGCACGGAAACGAGACAACTTCGGGCCCAGAGGAGAAGCCGACCAGACAGCGGTAGCAAAAGGGCATTGGACAAAAAGATGCAGGGAAGATTCCTCAGAAGAGATACACCTCACACAGTCTGTACCAATATCCACTTTCCGATGATACAACCTTACTCGGGTAGGAATAATGTCCCAAGCAACTTTCCAAGCACAAATTTTAACTTTCGGAGGGATCTTGGCACGCCAGATCGCAGACCAAAACTTCTTATCAGTCTCAACAACAGCAGCAGGAAATTGAGGGAGGGCCACCTCCCCACTTATCAGCCAATCCCGGGCAACACCATAGGCACTGCGAACGGTGAAACAACCATTTGGCTCGTGGTGCCAAATCCGACAATCTTGAGGCTTGCGAAAGCTCAAAGGGATCGAACTAATAGCCTCCACCTCCCCCACCGGGAAAAGATCATGGAGGAGTCGAAAATTCCAGTTTCCGTCAGCCTCAAGGAGGGCATCCACTCTCAGATTTCGGAAAGAGTCATGGGGTGGGGGGGAGAGGACTTGGAAAGAAGGAAGTCTAGGGATCCACTTATCAAACCACACCCTAATGGAAGACCCATTGCCGACTTGCCAACGCATCCCTTTCTCCAGAACCTGTTTGGCAGCAAAGATGCTACGCCAACAAAAGGAAGGGTTATTTCCTTCTGGGGCCAATAAGAAGTCAGAACCAGGGTAGTACTTAGCCCGGAATAAGCGAGCCACCAAAGAGTTTGGCTGTTGGCAAAGCCGCCATCCTTGTTTGGCCAAAAGAGCTAAATTGAAAGCACGGAGTTCACGGAAGTTCAGACCACCTTCCAACTTGAAGTTGCACAACTTCTTCCAAGGCAGCCAATGAATCTTACGTTTGTCTTTATCCCCACTCCACCAAAATTTGGCAACAGCACTATTTAATTCATCACAAAAGCCTTTAGGAAGCAAAAAGCAGTTCATGGTGTAAGTTGGCAGAGATTGAGCCACTGCCTTAATCAAAATCTCCCTACCAGCCCCACTCAAAAGCTTACCTTTCCACCCTTTAAGCTTATTCCACAACTTTTCTTTGAGGGAAGCAAAGACCATGCGTTTGGCCCGACCCACAAAAGTAGGCAAACCAAGGTACTTTTCATGGACCGAGACACAGAGCACCCCCAAAATACTAGAAAGCACAGCACGAGTGTGTTCCTTCACATTTTTGCTGAAGACCACGCTGCTTTTTAGGAGATTGACAACCTGACCTGAGGCTAGTTCATAAGACCGCAGAATTTTCATCACTTGAGAACATTCATCCCTAGAAGCTCTAGCAAAAATGAAGCTGTCATCTGCAAAGAGTAAATGATGTATACTTGGGGCGTTCCTGCAAATTTTAACCCCCTGGATTAAACCATCCCGCTCTCTACTAGAAATCAGAGCAGACAACCCTTCCACACACATAAGGAACAAATACGGGGATATGGGATCCCCTTGTCTCAACCCGCGAGAGGGAACCATAAAGCCTGTTGGGACTCCATTAATCAAAAAGGAATAAGAGACAGAAGTAACACATCTCATGATCATATCAACCCACAGGAGATTCAGACCCAGCCGCAACATCATAGCCCTTAAAAAAGACCATTCAACCCGGTCGTAAGCCTTGCTCATATCTAGTTTAATAGCCATGGAACCTGAATTCCCACCACGCTTGCCATGCAAATGGTGCGCAACCTCTGCCGCAACAAGAGAGTTATCAGAAATCAAACGCCCAGGGACAAAGGCACTCTGAAAGGGAGATATAATAGAATCCATCATTGGTTTCAGACGGTTCGTCAAAACCTTAGCAGCAATCTTATAAAGCACGTTACAGAGACTGATAGGGCGGATTTGCGACATATCCTGAGGAGACTGAGTTTTAGGAATCAGGGCCACATGAGTGAAGCAGATTTGTTTAAGAAAACCATTCCCCAACAAGAAAGAGCGAACTACACAGACCACATCATCACCGACGATATTCCAGAATTTTTGAAAAAAGACTGGAGCCATACCATCAGGGCCAGGGGCAGTGGAGGGGGCCATGGAAAACAAAGCCAACCTAATCTCTTCGGCTGAAAATTCTACACACAAAGCATCATTCATTGTACTAGTGAATTTGGGCTCAACCACCTCTAACACCTCATGAACAGCGGAAGTATTCTCTCCCTGCGCCAAGAAAATCTTCCTGAAATGATCCAGAACGATGACCTTAATGCCTTTTTCATCGTCGTGCCAAACTCCTTGAGCATCTTTAAGCCCCTTTAAGCAATTCCTACGTTTCCGATTTGAGGCTTGCTGGTGAAAGTACCGAGTATTCCGATCCCCATTCTTAAGCCACAGAGAGCGAGAGCGTTGTCGCCAGTAAATTTCCTCGCGAGAAATGAGGGAATCGAGCTGCCCCATCAAGGCCTTCTGCTGAGCATGCACCAGACTAGAAGGGGGCAAATTCCAAAGGACCTCAAGAGAGTTCTGGATTCCTTCCAATTCAGACTTAAAATGACCGAAGGTGTGCCTGTTCCAGTTAAGTAAAGCAAACCTGGTTGCTTTGAGTTTCTCACACACTTGAGCCATAGGCACTCCGGGAGCAGCTGTGCTCCAGCCAGACCGAACTATCTGCTCACATTCCGAATGCTGGAGCCAAAACTCCTCAAAACGGAATCTACGCCTTGATTGAGAAGCAGTCCGAGAGACTCCAGTTCGCACCTCGATAAGGACGGGCAAGTGATCAGATTTACTAGGAGCCAAATGCACCACACGATGATGGGGGAACTTGTCCCGCCAAGGAAAGTTAGCAACAGCACGATCCAACCTGCAAGAAATCCCACCAGACCTGGATGAAGACCAAGTGAAAGGACTCCCTACGAAGCCCAGGTCAGAAAGATCACTATCAGCGAGGGCATCTCTGAAGTTATCCATCTGCCATTCAGATCTTAAGAGACCACCGCACTTCTCCTGATTACTTAGGATTTCGTTGAAATCCCCAAAGCACAACCACGGTAAGGAGGACTGCTGACCCAAACGAGATAGGATATTCCAAGAGAAAAAACGATCAGACACTTGGGGCCAGCCGTAGAACCCAGTCAGTCTCCAAACTCCTTCCGAGTCACCCGAATCGCACTCAGCATCAATATGATTGAGAGAGGAAGATTTGATGACAATATTCACTTCCTCCCTCCACAGGAGGCAAAGGCCACCAGCACTGCCCCTGCTTGGAACAACGAACAAATTCGAGAACCCCAACCGGAATTTAATTTGCTCCATCTTCGCCATGCTACATCTTGTTTCACTAAGAAAAATCACTTTTGGCCTTTTTTGGTGAATGAGGTTCACCACCGCCTGAACAGTCGGAGGGTTCCCAAGCCCCTGACAATTCCAGCTCAAAAGGTTCATGAAGCTCGACGAGAGGGGCCTTCCCAAAATAGAGCACAAACCACAGCCAATAGAGGCTAACGAGAAAGAACCAAAAAGGTTCCTCACGAGTTGGACAAGAGTCAGAAAACATGCATCAGCTACTTGACAGAGGAACACTGACAAACACCTGGCGTGCTTCTTCACTAGCCACACTGCACAGACCGACTTAGGAAAAAACCTTGAAGCCCGTCGCAAGCAGATAACCCAATTGCAAAAAGCAAAGGGAAAATAGCATCAAACTAGTAACAATGTAGAAAAATTTACTACACACAGAGCCGACAAAGCGGGAGTGCAGACAGAAAAAGGGGGCATCCAAAGAAAAAGAAGAAAAAAAGGGGGGGTAGGGGTTAGATGGTGGATCTGGCAGAGGAAAAGTAGAAAGGGTGAAAGAGTTGAACCAACTTAAAAAAACAAAAACAAAAAATTTCCCTATGCTACATGAACCAAATTCCTCTACCACATTACTATCACTAATACAAGTGAGTTCCAACTCTACTAGCGATCTACTAGCGATGTGATACACAATTTAGTTTTTTTTTTATAGAGTTAGTTACAATTTTGATCATTGGAGTTTGGCATGATTTTAATTTTGGTCACTGCACTTTTAATTTTCCGATTTTGGTCATCACATTTTGCATCTCCGTCAGTTAAGACGCACGTGGTGAAAAGGCAGGTCTATTTCGAGGTTTAGGATTCGATTCAAATTCGTAAGTAAGAAGTGTACAATTTCTGCGATATTTGGGGTTTGAATTGGGTATGATTCGGCTCTGTTGCTGTCAGGGATTGTCGTGAAGAAGCAAACATGGTGGGTTCCAAATGTGTGGACCCAAAGAAAGCTCCAATTCATCCAAGTGAGTTTCTGAGTTAATATATGACTTTATTGTTGTTGTGGGGTTGGTTTATTGTTGTTTTTGGTGTGTCGTGGTAGTACTTTATATGCATTCATCATGTGTGAAATGGACTGAGCATGGTGGATGAATAGTTTAAGGTGGAAAAAGGATATTGCTTTTAGAGAGTGTTGTCTGGTAGTTCTTTAGGATTATAATATGGATGCTTTTATTTTATTTTTTGTCAAAATATAATATGTATACTATTGTTAACTATATGCCAAAAATGTAAATTTTTTCAGATGATGGACACTTTATTATGGAGTTAAAATATGCTAGTAAATTCGTGAACAATGAGAAGGATTATGAGGGAGGCACAATAGATGTTTATGATAATACTGATCCAAATAGGTTTCCTACAACAGAATTAAGGGATATTATGAAGCAAAGTGAGATTCAAAATTGCAGAGGATTTTATTACACTTTTGCTGGTAAGGGAGTGCATGAAGGGGTATTAGGGTTGAATTTCAGATGCTGAAATTTTAGATATGTTATATGTCATATGTATCAATATGCATATCGTGGTATATGTAGATCATGAAGTTGATGTGCACGACATTATTAAGGAGAATTACAACCAATCACAACAGATAGAATATGAGCAATTCTTTAATGATATTCCAGATGAATGCTTTAGTCAAGTAGATGAGAATTTTGTTAAAACATAGTGTAAAAATGTTGTGAGTGATGGGGGTAAAGCTGCTAAAGGGAAAGAACCCATATATGATTCAGATTATGTTGAGGTTGATGTTGATGTTGATGTTGATGATGATGAGGAAGATGATGTTGATGAGGCTAGTGGTGAGGCTTCACTTCATAGTGTTCCTATATATGACAACAGTGGTGACAAGTCTGACAAAGAAATTTATGATGAGGAAAATGGTGTAGCTCTTGAGGATGATAATATATTTATGCACAATGTTCAAATTCCCAAGGTTCCAGTGTATGTTGAAAAAAAGAAGAAGAAATAAGAAAAGCCATTTATACCTCAAGGTCACATGAATGATACTCTGCTTGACGAGAATTACAACTCAGATGGCTTTGGTAGTCCACCTAATTTTGATGATAAAGGATGAAGACCAAGGTATCCAAAGTTTAATCCTAAGACTAATAGGGAGAATCCTCAATTTGAAGTGAGCATGTTATTTGCATCTAAGAAAGAGTTAAGAGAAGCTATTTCACATTATGCTTTCAATGAGGGGTATGAGGTGAAGGTTACTAAAAATGATAGGAAGAGGATGCAAGCAAAGTGTATGAAATGCAAGTGGAACCTATGGGCTTCTTTCATGGCAGATGGGACTTCGCAAATTAAGAGCATGACAGAGACACACACATGTAGCAGAAGTTATAGAAACCCTCAAGCTACTGCAAGTTTTCTTGCTAAAATATATCTTGATCGAATTAGAGATGAGCCCAAGATGAGGTTGAGGTTATTCCAAGCTTTTATTAAGAGGGAGATAGGGTATGAGGTCAGTCTGAGTATATGTGGTAGGGCTAGATAGAAGGCTATTGAAATCATTGAGGGTACTTATGCTTCACAGTACTCTAAGTTGTGGGAGTATTGTGCCGAGGTTAGGGAAACAAATGTGGGCAGCATTATGATGATGAAAATTGAAGCCCCTTATTTCCAAAGGCTTTATGTGTGTTTGGATGCCTGCAAAAAAAGGCTTTCTAGCTAGATGTAGACCTATCATAGATGTTGATGGGTGTCATTTGAAGGGCACATTACAAGGTATGAATCTCCTTCTGTTTTTCTTATTATAACTACATTATCATAGGGAAATTTCTTATCCAAAGCATGTGAATCTATGTTACACTAATTATGTTAATGTATGATATGGCAATTACTTGTGGCAGTGGGTATTGATGCAAATGACAATATGTACCAATTGCTTATGTTGTGGTTGAGTTGGAGACCAAAGAAACATAGTGTTGGTTCCTTCAATTGCTAATTGAGGATTTGGGTCCTGTTAGTGAACATGGATGGACTTTCATTTCAGACCAACAATAGGTAGTTTAATAATCTTAGTTTTTTTATTCTTAATTTAATCTTTAGGTTTTAATATGCTCAGTTTAATATTGTAGGGATTAGATGTTGCATTTGATTTAGTTGTGCCTGAAGCAGCACATAGATGGTCTGTTAGACATCTTTATGGGAATTTCAAGACATTGCATAAGGAAATGGCTTTGAAAGATTTGTTATGGAATGCTGCCAAAACACCAAATGTGGCTGAATTTGAGTGTGAGATGAACAAGATGAAGGGATTAGAGAGTGGTGAAGCTGCCCATTATTGGTTGAGGAATAAGGACATAAACAAATGGGCTAGGCATACATTTACTACAAGGATTAAGCGTAATATGTTATTGAATAACCTTTGTGAATGTTTTAATTCTTCAATTCTGCAAGCAAGGGATAAACTCATCCTCACCATGTTGGAAATGATTAGGTGCAACCTAATGAGGAGGTTACAAGTTAAGAGGGATTCTATGAGGAGTCATGAGCAGCCAATTTGTCCTAAAATCCAGAATAAGCTTGACAAGTTCAAGTCATTGTCCAGGAAATATGTGCCAATGTACTTTGGAAATGGCTTGTTCCAAGTAGGGGAGTCAACAGATGATCAATATGTTGTCAACTTAAGCAGAAGAAGATGTAGCTGCAATAGATAGGATCTCACTGGCATTCCTTGCCACCATACTGTTGTATTAATTTTCTGAAATAGGGAAGATGCTGAGGTATATGTGAATCCATACTACACCAAGGAAGCATATATGAGGGCTTACGAACCTATCATCCACCCTGTCAAAGCTATGCACATGTGACCTAAGACAACTCAAGTTCAACCACTACCTCCAATGATTAAAAAGCAGCCTGGAAGGCCAAAGAAAAGGAGGATAACCAGAGATGGAAAAGAAAGATAAAAAATATGGGCAAGTAAGGCTAAAAAGAAAATGTGGCATAGTCACATGCCAAAGATGCTGGGAAAAGGGTCATAACAAGGAGAGTTGCAAAAATCAACTAAGGCCTGCTCCCAAAGGAGTTTATGTTGACAAAAGATATGTAACTAAAACCCCACCTGCTACAAATGCTAGTCATGCTTAGTATTTTTCTGTATTAATTACTGAAATTTTTTGTTGTCCATGTTATTGCAGCCTGTAAAGATGTAAAATTTGTTGTTGTTGTTGTTGACGCCAAAAAGTGGTTTTCTGACTTAGAGGGTCAACTTAGTAAATTTGTATCTTCGGTAGCTTTGATGCTTCGGTAGACTGTGCGATCTGCAATAAAAGCAAACGCACGGTAGGACCTAGGGCACCGGTGTGGTACCGGCCGAAGGCTCTCCGATGCTTAAGTAAGTTCGGGAATAGAAAGTTCAACTGACAGATCAATAGGCTTGTATGCCGTAAGTTCTGATTACCTCTATTTTGGGATAGTTGGCCTCCTTTTATAGCTCTTGGGAGGTGTGCATTTTGTTGATTATTTCGATGTGGGACTGTGGGCGTCGCTTGGGAGCGCGCCACGTGTCCCAGGAGAGGGTGTTGCCCCAATGGAGAGATCGGTAGGTAGGGTGCCGAGGGTGCCTCTGATCAAGCCCAGTTTCCTCCACGTGTCTTGTCCTTATTGGCTGTTTAATTTGGGTGTAAACAGTTGTGTTATTGTAGTTGAGGAAAAAATCTGTTCCAAACACTCAAAGAAGACAAGGAGGCAAATATTACAATGCTAGAGCAGTAAGACATTTGCCTATATTGATGACTTATGTTGATGAAATTTTGCTCACTTATGTTTTTCTCATTAAATATTTATCTTATCATCTTATTATCTAATTGCAAACTCCTCAACCACCACCTGCCCAAACCACCATGCACACAGGTCCTAGAGGTGGAACTTTCATCATACCTACTTCTGCTACAACTAGGATGAGGCTACCCATTCCTCCACATGCTTCTACTTAAAGTCAGAATGTATATGCTTCTAGTGGACTGAGGTAAACTGAAATTCTACTCCATCGAAACCATCAAGAAAAGGCAACTACTAGAAAGCAAGGCATGCCTATTCCAAAGAAGCAGAAGACCTGATTTTTAAAGAGAAGGGACTTTTTGACGTAGACTAATATAATTCAAGATATGTGTTTTTTGCCCTATTTTGTGAACCATGACCAAGTCTGTGTACTGCAACATGTGTATATTGCTTCTAAAAATATTGTATTTTGCCTTATTTTATGAACCACAACAAAGTCTGTGTACTGCAACATGTGTATATTGCTTTTAAGGACATTGTATTTTAGCTTATTTTGTGAATCCTAGCCAAATTTGTGTACAACAACATGTATATGTTGGTTTGTGTACAACACCATGTGTATGTTTCCATTCCATTTCATTTCATTTGAGTCAAAGAATGTAACAACCAAAACAAGAGCTGAATGTTTTCATTTCATGACTAAAAATTTACAATCTTTGAGACATGTCTTTCCCCAAATTTTGATCACAATGTTACAACCAAAACATGTCTTTACCCAAATTGAAGAATAATCTAAGCACCTCATTTTTTAACTAAATTGAAAACCACATTGACAGCAATCAAGATACAAATGATCAACAACATCTCTTTTATTCCTTTCAGCAGATTCAAAACATCTTGTAGCTGCATAGATTGAAACACCACGTCCTTGCTACCATTGTTTTCCATCCGTTGCAAGTCTCTAAAGATGATATCTTTCCTCCCTTTTGTGTTGTCAACATCATCACACCATACGAAACCTTTGCATCCAGCACCTCCCGACATCATACAACCACTTTGCATAACCACAACATCCATATCATAAAATAAAACTGATTCAAAACCATGCCTTACATATTTCCTTGTACACTTCCAGAAATATTTGTTGTAATGTTCTTTTGTAGTTGATAGAAGTAATTTCATTTCAGCTCCACATAAAGGGCGCCTCAATCCATGAGAAGATGAAGTAGACATCTGCAAACTACAAGAAACGCAGCTAATTGTAAGAACTGAAATATAAAAAAATACAAGAAATAGGGAAATCTAGAAACTGAAATCGACATATAACCAAATTAGACAAGAAATTACCCCCCAAATGGATGAATTCCTAACTAAAATTGATGATTCCCTTTCAAATCGTGACTTTGCCTATCAAATCTTCATCGATTGGATGATATCGAACCATATACCTCAAAATCAACCACCCTTTTCCCAAATTCCAGAACCCTAAATTTGTTTTGGGAAGAAATCGCCCACGACAATGGTTTTTGATTAAGGGGCTGAGGCGAAAGGGTAATAACACCCCTGCACGGACGCACCACATACGTCTTAATTGACGGAATTCCCAATTGGACTTGATTTGTTAATGATGCAAAATGTAATGACCAAAATCGGAAAATTAAAAGTGTAGTGACCAAAATTAAAATCGAGCCAAACCCCAATAACCAAAATTGTAATTAACCCTTTTTAAAAAAAAAAATTTAGATACACAATAACAGGGTAAGAATGTGGCCAAACAGGTTAACGCAGACATTTGACGTAGTTTTCCCAGCAAAATGTTTGGATCCTTCTCACTGTGCATCCATTGTTGAGAACTGGAAGTTGAAGGGAGTGAGAATTAATATTAGTTGCATGGCATTTTGATCCATCCCAATCTGATTTGATTTTCGGTAATATATTGTCAATATATATCACTTTGGGAGATTTGATTTACATATATATTGGTTTGACGAACCTCCCGATCTCTAGTTTTTGTGGATTTGACTCGTGGGAGGAGGGGGAAGCTCTATCATGAGTAATGTTTCCTGTAAGAGGGTAGGCTACTAGTTAGTAAGACCAAAACCCTTACGCTTTGTCCTATTTTTGGTAATGTGTTTGCTTTCTCCTCGATAATATAATATCCCTTTGTCTAAAAAAAACAATTCATGACTAGACGCACAATCATCTTAACAAGCCATTCACAGCTCGTTGAAGAAACAAGAACTTAAGCCTTGGTGGGCAGCAGCATACATACATCATTTGTGGCACTTGAGCATAGATCTTATAAGTCAACCTACGATCAACGGAAGCTAAGATTTCTGACAAAGGAGCAACTACCTATTCACGATAGAAGAACTCCGGTCAAAAAAGACTGCAAGGTATCAACAAGGATACCATTTCCAAAAAAGACTAGATTTTACTCAAACCTTGCTGCAGAATTATTCATATATTCAAGAGGATCATGGGACAACATCATAATTTTAACATATATTTTTCCTCAAAACAAAGGTCGCAAACCAATGGTATCAAATTCCTTTACAAGGAGATCTTCACTTTACAAGTGCTACATGAGACTAAGTAATCAGTCCCCTGGTATATAGCCCAGAAGCAGTAAGTTATAATTTCACACTCACTGTCAGAAACAGAAATCCAGTCACCTACCTGTTAAGAAAAAGAGGAACAGAAAGGGGGTGGCTATGCATGCAGCTTGACAACTCGGGATAACCTTTCAAAGAATTTAGGGCACATGGTTGTGCTGAACATTATGGCATCCTTCATCCATTCTGGGGCAACCCTCTCAAATGTCCCCAAGGATAAGACGCGGTACAGAAGTTCTGGTTCCTTTCCACCAGCTCTATTCACCCATGTAAGATTGAAGGAGTAACCTGTCAGAACCATATATAATCATCAAATTTTGATATGCAACAACTAATTCTTGAGACAATGAAATCCATTCAAGTTGAAAAAGAATTAATAAAAACAGGAAAAGATATAGAACCGTGATTTCATAACCCATAAACTGTCAAGGCCAATCCCTCAGAAAAAGATAAACTAACTTTCACTGTTGAAAGTCCTAACAATTGATTAAGTTTTAGTACTTTCTTTTTAGTAATCCTGCCTTGAGCCGGGCACTGATATACAGCGACCAAAGCCTAATTCAGTGGATTAAGTTGCCAAACCCTACATTTTCAAGCTCACACACAGAAATGTAATAGAAGCTTTTAATATTTAATTTCAAACTCATGCACAACTGAAAATGCCAAATGGATGCAAAATACTAGAGAGGGCTGTGACTCTAATAGTTCAAGAATAAACCTTAATTATAGTGCTTCAGATGAGAAAATAATTAAAGAGAGTATATGCTACGTCACTCACCACAAACCACACAAGTAAAAAAATGCATAGCATATTGCCTTAGTTTCACAACACAGACATGTACAAGTAAGAGTAGACAGTTCTTCCAGTACAAAACATTACCCAGGTCTTAAAGATTACTCAAAATGGATGAAGGAACATATATTAGGAAAAACATCAAATTGCACTTGGTGAAATTCAAATCCTATTCCGTTCTTTATTTCCTTAATGTGGTTTTAGAAGGGCGGAAGTAACTTGAGTCAATTGTGAAATCTTAAGGGTCTTGTGCTTTTAGATGTATTGTCGTTAGTTGTACTGTTAGTAAGTTCTAGAGGATTATGAATAATCCTTATGTGGACTACTTGTTTCACTGTTATTGCTGTGCAAGCTTCATTCCCATAACCAATGAAACTTCTGTGTATTTGAATGAATTCTTTTTATCAATGCTAGGTGTCAAGCAATCCAAATCATCATAGCTTCCAAGAAGTAGGTATGAGTGTCAGCATTACACATGGATTCAATCATATATGAATCCATCAATAGAGAAAATTTTATTTTTATTCTTTTTAGCATTTTGATTTCCTGCCAATTTGAAGAAGGGAACATCCAGAATACAAACTAATTACAAAATAAACAAGCTCAAGGCTCGTTCGGTTACTTTTTCGAAAACATCTGTTTGCTTTTCAGATACAGGAACAAGTCTAAAATGCATTTGGTAGTACGTTTTTAAATAATGAATTCTGAAAATGGAAAACATCGGATACCAAAAAAAAATCTATATTTGGATTGTCTAAACGCGCTTTAACTGCATGAAACCTGTACCTGTTGAAATTTGATTTTTCAATATTTTCACATATCATTTTGCATATACACAGACCTTTCCAATACAACCCTACATCTGATATTCAATTGTAATCTTGTTGGGAAACTAAGCCTACAGTTTCCATAATCTTGAAGCCATTTTTCCCATTGATAATGCACGGGTTTAGTTTCATTAATAACAAAGAGTTATTACATAATTTTATCTTTCTCCTTTCCATGGGTGGAAGAATTGTTTAATTAAAAAGCATTGGTCCATTGACTAGTGGCTTTGTGTTGCATTAATGTTCATCAGGTAGTAGGTTCAATTGGCAATGTAAACTATCAGAATTGTTTAATTCTAAAGCTGTAAAATGGTGGACAAGACCCCTACTGATAGTTTCTAAGACATCGTCTGCCCTTAAGTAGTCTCACAAGCACATCTAATCTTAAACAATTTTCAAGCTTGATTGCATTAGTAACAAGCCAAGCCTGAGTAGTCTGCAAGTGGCTTGGTTCGCTAATAGCTCGAAATCAACTCTAATATCTACTGTTTGTGTTGCCTCTCAGAAGTGTTAACTAACCCTAGGCAGTTACATTTCATGATTCAATTCTATAAGTGACCCTTTGGCTATACTGTCACCCTTTAAAATAAAGGGGAAAGAATCTTGGAGCTTACTATAGGGAATTAGAGGAAATAAAGAAAACGACAAAACCAGTTAGCAGAGTAAAACAGAAAAACACATTTGAGGAAAAAATTGAAACTAAAATGTAGAATCTTCACAGATTCTAGGAATTACCACTTGATTGATGCACAGCTGAAATGCATATTTCTTCAGTTTGACTAACAGTTGAGAATTTTAAATCCACCAGATACTCAACAAGCACTTGAAACAGGCAGTTAGCTTGGCCAGTTGGGTTAACATCGCCACCTTGAAACAAGACATAACACATAAAATAACCCCAACACCATAAGAACAAGTAAAATAGCAGTAACCTCAGTTTCAGAAACGGAGACACATACCTGGTCTTTCAATAGCTCTACAGCATTGTGGCTGGAAAAAAACATTAGTCAGAGGAGGAGCCAATAAGTTTCTGCTCAAAATATATACTTCAATAGGATTATCAGATACCTGTTGAACAGTTATAAGAGACCCACTAGGCAAGGCTCCCTTGTGCAAGTCCTTTTCAGATTCTCTTAGGATTTCATCATCTTGAAGACTGCTAGAAGGCATAACTATATCCTCTGTCTCAGACAGGGATTGCCTCCTACGTTTATGTGTCTTTCTTCTCTGTGACCGATTGCCTGCTTCTTCTGATACTTGACCACTACCAGGTGTACACACTCCTCCATTGTCTGTTTTGCTATCCTTCAGTCTGCTAAAATTTCCCACCTGTTGCAGATTTCGGAGCCTCGCTACTTCTTCAGAAAGTTCTTCATCTGCCAAAAATTTGAGCCATCAAAAAAAGAAAAAGGTATTGAATGATCATCACAGCTTGGGAGAAGCAAACTACAGAAGTTCATACATGTTAAGCAACACTATGCACATGTTGATCAGTGTTGAGTACATTTACCATGAATAGTTCCTAGTGCCAAATCTTCAAGTGTGAGAGGGCATAGGAATGACTTTGTGCTCAAATTTAATAATGCTAGTTAAGATTTTTAGAAGCAAGAGCAAGAGTCAACCAACAAATTATTAAAACAATTTGGCCAAAGGAAAGAACAACTTAACAAATGAATAAGATAAAAATGGCGTTCTTCATGTGTAAATGTGTCAAAACATGTTGAACCCTAATAATTTGCATGTTGCAAGTATAACAAGAATTTGAGCACAAGAGTTCAACGTGTTTAATAATAAAAACAATATTTTATTATATCTTTCAAACGAATATATGCAAAAACTATTTTCATGGATTTTCCAAACACCTATAATTAATGTATGCTAGTTCTTATCAGAAGGCAAAATATAGGCTTCACCAAGATCACAATCTATACTTTACGTGAATAGATAATTCCAATAAAACTCATCCCCAGAACAGAGGAAGAAACTCAAGGATCCAGATGATACAGGCATCATAATTAAGCAGACCAGTGATATCTTACTCTTCCTGTTCTCTTCCATTAAAAGCTCCTGGTACTCAATACATTGTTCATCTTTGGCGGACCTGCAATCAATGTCACATATGCTTTAAAAGCCTGTTATGGAGGCTACTGTAAATGTTGACAAATTGAAATTCCAATGGAACTTAGAAATGCATGCCTAATAGAAGCCACTTCACTTGTCAGATCTTTAACTTGTGAAAGCAACCTCTCATTTTCAGATTTCAATTGTTGGATTACCTGCTCCGCAGCTGCAACCGAGAAAATAAACAAAAAAGTTGGGTGAGAGAGAAGAATAAAGTTTTAGCCTTAGTTGCAGCGATGGCAAATACTCATGTTAAAAAGAAGATCAAATGCAACGATTATAATAAATTCTAAGGTGGAGAAATACATACCCGAGATATAATCCATGAACTTTACTTCTTGATCTTTATTAACATTATCCAACTCCGACCATTTCTTCGACTGAAACAGCATGACAACAACTAACAATTAGAGAGAAAAAGGCTGATACAACAGATTAGATTAAACAGAAAAATCTAATTTTAAAAAATGGAGATGTGTAGCTCCTTCTGAATATGTTTAACATCAACTCAAAACTGAGAAATACACAACAAAGAAAGAAAAACAAAAATTTACTTTCCATTTCCTTCCAAAATTTGATACGCAATTAACTGATTAAGCACCAAAAAAAGAAGCACAGAGAAAAAGGAAAGAAATGGGAAAGAGCACAGAACACCTTGAGTTTCATGTACGTATCGTAGAGTTTCGAGTACAGAGCAGCCTCCATCTGCGAGCAAAATTTGAGAAAAATAAAAATACAGAAAAACAGTAATGCGTAGTAGTTTGCAAAATGGAGGGGGATCTTACAGTAATTTGCAAAAGGGTCAACGGTGGTTGCAATCCTGAGGCCTCTCAAAAGTGAAAGCCCTAACCCTAATAGCAATAAATTATGGAGGATGACGATGATGAAGAACGAAGAGCAGAGGAAAATGATAAGGGAAAATGAAGAAGACTGAATGGTTGGTTCCTACCTCTCTGCGCGAGTGTGAGACTGAGAGAAGAGAAGGCGGGAAATTAGAATTTCGAAAACGAGAGGAAGGGAGAGGGTTCTGTTTTTTTTTTTTTTTTTTAGGACGAAAGGAGAGGTTTCTGTTAGCTTTTAGATCAACACACGGACGCGAGAGAACAAGAAAGATAAAGCGTTCAAGCTTCACAGTGAAATACGATACGACGTCGTAGTGTCATATTGGAAAGTAATTCTGTCAACAAAATCCAAACCCATTATCCCAGAAATAAAAATAAACTAATTAGCAACTCCACCCATTTGCCATTTGCCATGGCAAGGGGGGCTAGAGCAGCTACTATTCACATGAATAGTGACGTGTTTCCACCCGTTGCCATGGCAAATGGCAAATACTATTCATTTTTTTGTTTTTTCACAACTTTGTTTACCTAAACAATTAATTTGGATAATATTTTCGAATAAGATTTTTGGGTTCGTACGTGTTAATATTTATTATAAAATTCATATTTCATAATCAGATAAAATTTTCAAATAAGATTTTCGGTTTCAAAATTCAAATTTCAGATAAATTTCAAATGAATTTCAAATTTCAGATCAGATTTTAGAATTCATACTTCATTCTCAATGTCAGACATGAGCAAAGTCTTGGAGAGGCAAGAGCGAGAAACTAAAGAAAGAAGGCGTCGACGAGCTGAAGGCAAAAGGGTGCAGAGAGAACTAGATCAACAAGTTGTCATACCAGTGACTTTGCTTGATGAAGAAAACCAAGGCCGCCGCCGTGGTTCACAAGAAGCCCGTGGCCCGAATGTGGACAGACATAGGCATTCTCGGGGTAAGAATATTCTGGAAAATTATTTTATCCCAACTTCTCTGTACTCTGATGTTGATTTTCGAAAGCGATATAGATTGCAACCCCATTTGTTCAATAAAGTCATGCATGATATTTGCAATTATGATGAATACTTTATTCAAAAGTGTAATGCTGCTGAGGTTTTGGGACTTCTTCCTGAGCAAAAGCTTACAACTGTTATACGAATGCTGACGTATGGTTCATCTGCTAATCAGGTGGATGAGATTGCCCGAATGGGGAAGTCCACTACTTTGGAGAGCTTGGTAAGATTTTGAGATGCAGTCGAAACTCTGTGCATCAGGGACTACCTGCGCAGACCTACGCCCAGGGACCTCCAACGGCTTCTACAAAAAGTAGAAGCTCGAGGATTTCCCGGAATGATTGGTAGCATCGACTGCATGCACTGGCAATGGAAGAATTGCCCAACTGCCTGGGAAGGAAATTATGGAAATAAGAAAGGGCAAAAAAGTATCATCCTTGAAGCCATTGCTAGATTCGATACATGGGTTTGGCATGCCTTCTTCGGAGTTGCCGGATCTCAAAACGACTTGAACGTGCTGGGTCAATCCTCGGTGTTCAACGATGTTTTGAGAGGTTGATCGGTTCATAATTGTATATCATTTTGTACCCTTCTAGCTTATGATTTGGTTATGTTATTGAGTTAAACTTGTGCTTTTAATTCATTTTCTATTTTGATAAGTCCATAATTTCATACACTTGCATACCTTCTTTACTTAGTGATTTTGCTTAGTTTCTCTTTATTTTGAGTCACTTACCTATGTTTGTGTGTTTTGTAGGTTAAGATAGTAAGAGATAAAATTTGATGCAATCCATGCATGTTAAGGGCTGATTGGCATATGAGGAATATGAGCTTAAAGACAAACACATTTTGGCTACAACCCCTTTCCAGCCCAATTTCGTAGGTCAACTTCTTGGCCTTGGATCAGCATGCTATGGGGCTCGAATGAGGTGAAGATCTTCATGAAACTTGTTCCAATGAGTGTCTACTACAACATATCCAAATTTCAGCCCAATTGGACATTTGTGGAGTGCTCAGCCCGTCCAACACCCAACCTTGCTCAGCAGGATTTGCAGCTGCCAGCTTTGAGCCTTATCTCCTCCTTTAAGCCATGTGCCTCACCCATGCTGCAACTGACTTTGGATCCAACATAATGAGTGAAGTGGGGAGGCATTCCAGCTATGAAATTCTAAAGGAGCAAGTTGGTACATGCTGGAGTTATTATAGAGAAAGCATGTGCATGCATGTAAAGCAAAGAAATAAAATGAAGTCAATTCCAGTCTCTGTTCGGCTGCCAACTTGCAAGGCCCAAAACGCACACTTCTACTGCTCCGATGGGAATACTTTCTTCATAGAAGTTGTTCCAATGGGTGTCTAGTATAACATATCCAAATTTGAGCACCATTGGATACGTTTTGAAACCTCTGGCCTTCCTACACCAAGACTGGTTCAGAAAACTCGTTTTTCAGCAACCAAAAGGCAACCACATGGGTTGGCAACCAAAAGGCAACCACATGGGTTGGCAGCAAAGGCAGCCACAACTGATCACCTTTGAACCCATGTGAAGATGCTTGAGGTGCAGCAAAAGAAGTATGGGATGAGATTGATTCCAACCACATTAACATAGACAAGATGAAGTGTGAGTTATGGGTTGTATTAAAAGAGGAATGGTGGTGTTGGATTTCATCATGTTGTTCCTCCCTCTTAGCCCTATAAATAGAGAAGCCTTCAAGCTTCAAAACACACCCCAAGGGGGGGAGCTCTCAAACACTTCTCTAGAGCTCCCTTCCCTTCTCTCCCTCAAATTCTCTTAGTTTCCTTTCAAGTTGTCAATTGTTGTAACAAAATGAGTTTACTAAATTTTCCTTCAAGTTTTCTTAGTTCTACTTTACTTTTATTTGTAATGTACATTCTTTCTTAAGTATTCAAGTTTAATTAGTTTCCAAGTTTCAATTATGGTTTTTGTTCTTATTCATTATGCTTATAAGTTAATATGTTAGTTTGAATGATTGATCACCATTTAGGCTTGCATGTTAGCTATCTTGGTTTGAATTAAGAGTAGACACCATGCTTTAATTCGAATTGAACTATGAATAGGAAGAGTATGTATGGACATTCGACAACAGGGATTAGATACATGCTTGGTTGTTTAAATTGTTCTTCTATGCTTAATGGGTTCCTAATGCTTAATTTTAGGTTAGACAACAAATGATCAAATTAGGGAATTAGGAACACAAGGTTTTGACCAAACACCATGGCTTAATCATACTTTAGCTAGAATCAATCCGTTAATCTAATTGAACTTGGGAACTTATCTACTTGAGTTATTTTCTTTTCTTTCTTTCTTGTTTTATTTATTTTCTTTCTTGTTATTCTGTTTTGTGTAGGAAAACTGAATTGGATTATTCAATCACCAATCCCTGTGGAATCGACCTCGCACTTACATATCTTATACTACCGAACGGCTCGTGCACTTGCGAGTATCACAAGTTGAAGATGCAGCTGAATCCATTTTGGTGCAGTTGAATCGACGCAACAAGTTTTTGGCGCCGTTGCCGGGGATCGGTAACATTGTTTGATTCTATTTGCCTTTCCTACTTTATTTTATTTTTTTTTCTTAACTGCACAATTTCTTGTTTTAAAGTTAATGATGTTAATGGACAAGTTGTGTTTGTAGTCCAACAGAAAAGGACAATTGCCCAACAAGCAAGAGAACTGGGTTTAAGTCCCAGCTTACACAAACCATTGGTGCTTGTTGCTTTGAAGCATGGAATTGGATGGTGTTGATTTTCCTTTTTATTTTAGTTTTTATTTCCTAATCCTTTTAATTCCATTTCAAGTCTGTGTGTTTGTTTTAGCAATTTATGATAGCTTAATAAAAATGGAGAGAGATGGCAACTTCAATCATAAAAATGGGAAGTGTGGAGCAATGGGAGAAGTCGCGCCCTCCAAGTGCATCCATGCTCGACCTAATCGCTTCAAGGGGAAGCATTTCAATCCTTTCTCTTCTTTGAATTCTGTTTATTTCTGTTATTGTTTTTGCCTTTTGGTCCGCGCTGGGTTCTTTGTTTTTCTGTGCTGAATCCAACCATATAAAGAACGTAAAATTTGGACTTGCGGTTGGAAAGTTATGGCCTAAAAACTGAACACAGGTCGAAGCTGAAAAACAGAGAAACGAATCTGTCCAAATGGTGATAAATAGGTGATAGAAAGTGCTGTTTGTGTTTTTCTTTGGTTTCTTGGTTTGTTTCTTTTAGTACAACAATTTATTTCGTTTGTTTGAGTTTGTTTAGAGTACTTAGTTCATTTTCATTTATGGTTTGTTATTTCATTTTATCTTAATTTGTTTTTGTTTTTTTTTATCTTAAAAATTTTAAAAAGATTTTTCATATGAGCTGACTTATGGTAACCCCATTGAGCACTTCCGTCAATACAGTGTCTAGGAGTTCTTTAGGCGACACCTTCGGTGTCTAAGAAGTTTGGGTTTTAAGCGGGACCATTGTGACCCCTCCAACCTTCCCGGATCCCCTGGCTGTGTTTTCTGAGGCCCTTAACTGGTCATCCGTGAGTTGCTTGTATATTCGTGTGTTTTTAAATTAAGTTTTTTTTATATTTTCTTTGTTATCTTTTCTGTTGAGTATTTGTTTTTGTTTTTGTTTTGTTAAGTTAGTTTATGTATTTTATTTACGTGGTATGGTTAGTTAGTTTATTTCTGAGTGTTAAAACACATTTTTATTTTATTTCAAACTCTGCATTAAAAACAAACAAAAACAAAAACAAAACAAAAAAACAAACAAAAAAACAAAAAAACAAAAAAAAACTTCTTCTTCTTCTTCATCTTCTTTATCTTCATCTTCATCATCATCATGGCTTGCCTCTATTGTCTCGCACTTGTAGAATCTGCAGCAGCTCTACATGGTCATCATTTTTCCTCTGCAGTGCTTCCACATGCTGAGTGGCACAATAGAGCCGCTTCTGCAAATCTGCCACCATAGCCTTCAAGGAAGCCACTTCCTCGTTCAGCGCTGTGCACTCCCGCATCCTCGCCAGTAATCGCATGCCCAAATTGGTAGCCGAGACCGCATGGAGCACAGATAAAGAGTGGGACTCATCCACTGCCATCTTGTCAGACCTACGTGCCACATGCAGATGATCTGCCGGTGTGAGTATACTGCCAATCATGCCACCCAACAGCACTGCTCTGTTCGGCATTGCCTCAGCAAAGTTCGGTATTGCCTCAGCAAAGTTTGAGGCCGTGCCGTGATGATATGTGGAGTTTGGGAAGACAGGAGTTGGAGGAGCCCTTATTTGGGCATTCGGTGGTGCAAGTGAGAGCTCAAGGTTTAGATCATCAAGGTGAGTACATGAGGATGCCATTTGTTTTGCTTCTGAATTTTTTGATGTTTTTCCTTGAGTTTGCAGGAAGAAATGCTGGGTATCATCCGCTTGCAGAGGTGTGGTTTAAATAGACATATGCTGATGAGAGAGAGCCAACACCATTTCGTATTTCCCGGGCATGCTCGACCTAATCGCTTCAAGGGGGAGCACATTAACTTTCACTTTACTTTTCTTTTTTCCGTGTTTTCTGGTGTTTTGTGTTTTTGCCCGTTACTTTCATTTTCTAGAGCTTTGTGTTTTTGCTTTTCCCTTTCGGCTATCATCTTTATTTTATTTTAGTTAGGGAACTGTGCTTTCTTTGTCTTTTTCTTTTTCCTTCTGCAACTTTACTATTTTATTTCCGAAACAAAATAACTAAAAACAAAAACAACGAAAATAAAATAAAAACAACAATAATGCAGTAGGAAATCATTTCTTCTCCGTGCTTGGTGTCTCGACCATTGGAGCTTTGAGTTTGGCCCTCTGGCTGTCCTCTTCCGGGGCTTCACGCACAGCTTCTTGGGGCTCACCACTTGAGCTCCCAAAGATCGCAATCTTAGCTTGAGCGTAATTACTCTCGCGATCTGCTTGCTTGCGTTTACTCGGTCGGTCTAGGTCTTCCAGCTGTTTTCGCATGTCACGAGAGTACAACTCTACCATCTTTGATAGGTTTCTATTCTCGTCCCTCAATACTTCTAGCTGGTGTCGATTCACCTCCACTATCCTTGCCCTCTCCCTTTTTAAGCTTTTTATGGCACTCTGACACTCTTCAACCATACTTCGCTCCGCCGCCAACTGACCTTTTAGCACCTCTACCTCATGGGACTTCGCAAGTAGGCGATGACCCAAACTTGCGACTGTTGCCGTACTCTGCACGCTCAGTGCCAGGGCATCGCTCACGACCCGGTTGTCATCCCTTGTCCCCAGCACACGTATATCTTTAGGAGTCACTAAATTTCTAGCCACTCCAATGGCAACATCGTTGTCCAGGAGTATTGAGTCAGTTACTGTCACAGGCCCCCGTGCGGAAACAAAGTAGGGCATCCATACTGGTGCCGCTGCTTGGCCTCGTGTCTGAGTCGGTGGAGCTAGGTTGAGATCCAACGAAAATGGGTAGTTAGAGGCCATTTGATTTCTCACTCTTTGTTCTTCTTTCTTTTCTGTTTTGTGTATTTCTGAGTTTGTGTTTTTCACCCGTTCTTTTTTTTACCTTTTTATAGACTTAGTCTGCTAAACCCTAGCCGCTGCGGTTCTGGGTTATGTGCGGCCCTTACGGCTTATCTCTATATATCGCCGCACCCATTTCCCAACCTCCCCTTAATTGCATTTTCACCTTTCACAACCTTCAAAGTGAAAAAGTCGTCCCGCTTCACCCAAGAGGCCAATAATTCTGGCTTGGGGGATGTGAAAGCGGCCTCTGCGCGCCGACACGTCCCTCACCTCTTTTGCCCGTGACTTCCCAGGAACCGAGGCATTAGGGACCACATTTTCTCTTTTCAGAAATCCCGCCTTTGCGCTCCCAATTCACGTTTCTTCTTAAAAATAAAAAAAAAAAAAAAAAAATGTGTGGGCTTCGGATTTCTTTGTGGGTCGGGTTTTCACCGTTGTTTAGGTTTCAAAGTGGGCTAACTTTCTTTTGGGTTGAGCTTTGAATCGTTTGGGTTTTGGTTTGCGTAAGACTGTTTGTTTAGGGCTTTCTGTTTCGAGTGTTTTACTGTTTCGTTTCTTTTGTTTGTTTGTTTTGTAATTTTTATTTTGTAATTATTTTGTTTTTTTTATTTTAACTCTTGTGTGTTTTGTGATTTTTTATTGCTTTAATACCTTCATTTGTTATTTTTGACATTGCTTGTGCCTAAATTTTAAACATTGAGGACAATGTTCATTTCTAGGTTTGGGGGTATTGGAGTTTAACATGTAAATTTGGTTTTTCCTTAATTTAATTTTTTTTTATTTGCTTGTTTTTATTTTTATTTTATTTTGTTTAAGTCTTGCTTTTATTTTATTTTTTTATTTTGAGTCTTGTTTTATTTTGATTTTATTTCACTTTCCGAACACATTTGATGAGATTGTGATAAATGTTTGCATGACTTAAATGAAAATTGAATTTTATTTATTTATTATTATTATTTTTTATTGTAAAAAAAAAAATATATTAATTAATTTGGCATCGTTCTAGCATGATATGTTCAAAACCTTCTTTGCACTTGCCATTTGTTTCATAATTTTCCAATTAAAGGATTTGCATGACCCAAAGAATTGTATCAAGCATAAATTAGACTTATATAACCATATAATGTGAGCTTTTGAGCCGTGTGCTTCATTTCATGAGTGTTATACACATACTCTTATTTTCTTGTCATCAAAGTTGTTGTTTGATCTCATTATTCATTGATTTGGTTGAACACTTAAAAGTCATTCATTCTTTTGAAATTTGATTTCATGACATTTAAGAAATGATATTAAGGCTCTCTTTGGATCGTTTGTGCCTTTCAAGCTAACCTTATGCATGCTTAAGCATGATTTTCCATTGTTTACCATTTTGAGCCTACATGTAAACCTTTTCTTTCTTTTACCAATTATATTTCCTCGCCTTAGCCCGAAAAACAAGAATTTACCTTTCTAAGGAACTCATGAGCTCTAATTCGGATGTGTTTTTCATGCTCAGTTTGGGAAGGGATATTACATATAAAAAAATAAAAAATAAAAATAAAAAATCACTCAATTGGTGAAAAAAAAAAAAAAAAAAAAAAAAAAAAAAAAAAAAGAAGTTATGATTAAGTGGTGGTTGATTGAAAATTCATTTTTGGGCCTTCAAAATAATTTGGTTTTTGGAAAGGAGTGTAAACCATTGTAAATGAAGGTATAAGGAGTTTGATCATGTAAAAGAAAGAATCTAATCGTGATGATTCGAAGTCATTTGTAAACAATTATTTTATGCTCTTACATTTTGAGTTCCTTGGACTTTGTATTATCCGTACCTTTCATTTCTTACTCACCTTACACCCTTGGCCCCATTACAACCTATAATAAAGACCTAAATTGATCTTAAATGTCATATGGTTGAATTGCATGCATTTTCTTACTTTTAAGTGTTTGGCATCCTTCTTGAGATCATATTAATGCAAGTTCTTCATCTTCCTATTTTGAGTTAAGTCCCTTATGATTTAACTCTAATCTCATGTTTATAACTGAGTGATGCATTGTAGCCCTCTTCTGAGTGATTCATTTGTGAGAGGACAACTTTGGTGAGATTTGAAGTTGAACTTGTGCTTTCTATGATTTTTGAAATTGTGTGAAAACTAAGATTGAGGAATTTGTTGCATTTGGCAATCACACTACTATACTTTGAGCATGTTGTGTTTTGAACTTTGCCGCCTTGTAAATAATATCTAAAATTGAGCTTTTATTGTTAAAACTTTTGAGTTATGTGCATGAGTCATCTCTCTTCAGAAAATGTTCGGAAAGATTGTTTTGAGTTTTAGTTTTATTTCTTTTATTTTTGTTTTTGTTTTTGTTTTTGTTTTATTTTGCTTAAGGACTAACACAATTTTTTTTAAAGTTTTCTAATTACTTTGTTTTACAGAGTTAGTAAAACGTTTGTGGGTATCGTTTCTGTTAAACCCTCAGGAGACACAACTCCTCCTACTAGGGATGCCTAGAGGTTTAAAGGCTTGTTGCATATGCTCAATGCAATCGAGTTACCTGCGGAAGTGGTTTAGTTAACTTCTTGTTTTGTTTTTAACTTTGTTTTGTGTTGTTTTGCTCGAGGACTAGCAAAATCTAGGTTTGGGGGTATTTGATCGGTTCATAATTGTATATCATTTTGTACCCTTCTAGCTTATGATTTGGTTATGTTATTGAGTTAAACTTGTGCTTTTAATTCATTTTCTATTTTGATAAGTCCATAATTTCATACACTTGCATGCCTTCTTTACTTAGTGATTTTGCTTAGTTTCTCTTTACTTTGAGTCACTTACCTATGTTTGTGTGTTTTGTAGGTTAAGATAGTAAGAGATAAAATTTGATGCAATCCATGCATGTTAAGGGCTGATTGGCATATGAGGAATATGAGCTTAAAGACAAACACATTTTGGCTACAACCCCTTTCCAGCCCAATTTCGTAGGTCAACTTCTTGGCCTTGGATCAGCATGCTATGGGGCTCGAATGAGGTGAAGATCTTCATGAAACTTGTTCCAATGGGTGTCTACTACAACATATCCAAATTTCAGCCCAATTGGACATTTGTGGAGTGCTCAGCCCGTCCAACACCCAACCTTGCTCAGCAGGATTTGCAGCTGCCAGCTTTGAGCCTTATCTCCTCCTTTAAGCCATGTGCCTCACCCATGCTGCAACTGACTTTGGATCCAACATAATGAGTGAAGTGGGGAGGCATTCCAGCTATGAAATTCTAAAGGAGCAAGTTGGTACATGCTGGAGTTATTATAGAGAAAGCATGTGCATGCATGTAAAGCAAAGAAATAAAATGAAGTCAATTCCAGTCTCTGTTCGGCTGCCAACTTGCAAGGCCCAAAACGCACACTTCTACTGCTCCGATGGGAATACTTTCTTCATAGAAGTTGTTCCAATGGGTGTCTAGTATAACATATCCAAATTTGAGCACCATTGGATACGTTTTGAAACCTCTGGCCTTCCTACACCAAGACTGGTGCAGAAAACTCGTTTTTCAGCAACCAAAAGGCAACCACATGGGTTGGCAACCAAAAGGCAACCACATGGGTTGGCAGCAAAGGCAGCCACAACTGATCACCTTTGAACCCATGTGAAGATGCTTGAGGTGCAGCAAAAGAAGTATGGGATGAGATTGATTCCAACCACATTAACATAGACAAGATGAAGTGTGAGTTATGGGTTGTATTAAAAGAGGAATGGTGGTGTTGGATTTCATCATGTTGTTCCTCCCTCTTAGCCCTATAAATAGAGAAGCCTTCAAGCTTCAAAACACACCCCAAGGGGGGGAGCTCTCAAACACTTCTCTAGAGCTCCCTTCCCTTCTCTCCCTCAAATTCTCTTAGTTTCCTTTCAAGTTGTCAATTGTTGTAACAAAATGAGTTTACTAAATTTTCCTTCAAGTTTTCTTAGTTCTACTTTACTTTTATTTGTAATGTACATTCTTTCTTAAGTATTCAAGTTTAATTAGTTTCCAAGTTTCAATTATGGTTTTTGTTCTTATTCATTATGCTTATAAGTTAATATGTTAGTTTGAATGATTGATCACCATTTAGGCTTGCATGTTAGCTATCTTGGTTTGAATTAAGAGTAGACACCATGCTTTAATTCGAATTGAACTATGAATAGGAAGAGTATGTATGGACATTCGACAACAGGGATTAGATACATGCTTGGTTGTTTAAATTGTTCTTCTATGCTTAATGGGTTCCTAATGCTTAATTTTAGGTTAGACAACAAATGATCAAATTAGGGAATTAGGAACACAAGGTTTTGACCAAACACCATGGCTTAATCATACTTTAGCTAGAATCAATCCGTTAATCTAATTGAACTTGGGAACTTATCTACTTGAGTTATTTTCTTTTCTTTCTTTCTTGTTTTATTTATTTTCTTTCTTGTTATTCTGTTTTGTGTAGGAAAACTGAATTGGATTATTCAATCACCAATCCCTGTGGAATCGACCTCGCACTTACATATCTTATACTACCGAACGGCTCGTGCACTTGCGAGTATCACAAGTTGAAGATGCAGCTGAATCCATTTTGGTGCAGTTGAATCGACGCAACAGAGGTGAAGCCCCGAATATCACCTATAAAATCAACAATACCGTCTATCAAAATGGGTATTATCTAGCAGATGGCATCTACTCGAGGTGGACCACATTTGTGAAATCTATTCCGCATCCCCAATCCGAGAAGCAAAAATTATTTGCTGCCTATCAAGAGGGTTACAGAAAAGATGTGGAGAGTTGTTTTGGTATCCTCCAAGCCCGGTGGCTTATTATTAAGGGTGCGGTGCGCATGTTTGATGAGGAGGTGCTTAGGAGCATAATGATGACTTGCATCATCCTTCATAACATGATTGTGGAGGATGAGTATGATTACAATGCTGCAGAGATGTACGAACCGAATCCCATGAACACGGCCTTGACAAGAATTTATGAAAGGTCCATGGGGCCAAGTGGAGAACCATTGGAGCATGAACCGTTGGTTAGGGACGGCCGTTTCATGACCCGTATGATTAATCGATATACGAAGATGCAATCATCTTATATTCATGAACGACATCAAGTTGACTTAATGGAGCATTTATGCGTAGTGAATGAAGTGAAGTGAAGAAGTTTTATTTTTAATTATGTTTAGGTTATGTTTTATTTTTAATTATGCTTTGGTTGTGGTTTTTTTTATTTATGCTTTGGTTGTGGTTTTTTGTTTAATTATGCTTTGGTTGTGGTGTTTTTAAAAAAAATTATGTTTTGTTTGATGTATAGAATGTTTTGAATAAAAAGATGTTTTATTGAATGCTTTTTTTATTCACTCAAAGAAAACCAACACAAGTAATTAAGAATTACTACTAATTAAATAAAATACATGAATTACAGATAGTTTTTTAAACAAAACATTAAAAAAAAGCAAACTAACTTAATGGTTTTGATCATTTAACCAATCCGTGTTGCTGGGTCCATCATCACGGAAAAGTCTTCTTCTCATAACATCCCTTCGTTCTAGCTTCCAAAATTGTTTTGTTTCAGGGGACATATGGCTTGTATCCATGGCCATGGTTTCCCGATCCTTCTTCTTAATGTTTTCTTTGCATACATACTCCCTTTCTTTTGCATATTCTACTTGAATTGCCCTCTCGTCTTCTTGGGCTTTCAAGTCTATTTCAATTATCATGGCGCTTTGCCTTGCAATTTCCTCCAAAAATTTAGATGTATTACTACTAGAATTACTCTCTCTCTTCGCTTTCGCCGCCTTTCTCTCAATAGGCCTTCTACGTTTATGTGTCTTTCTTCTCTGTGACCGATTGCCTGCTTCTTCTGATACTTGACCACTAGCAGGTGTACACACTCCATTGTCTGTTTTGCTATCCTTCAGTCTGCTAAAATTTCCCACCTGTTGCAGATTTCGGAGCCTCGCTACTTCTTCAGAAAGTTCTTCATCTGCCAAAAATTTGAGCCATCAAAAAAAGAAAAAGGTATTGAATGATCATCACAGCTTGGGAGAAGCAAACTACAGAAGTTCATACATGTTAAGCAACACTATGCACATGTTGATCAGTGTTGAATACATTTACCAAGAATAGTTCCTAGTGCCAAATCTTCAAGTGCGGGAGTGCATAGGAATGGCCTTGTGCTCAAATTTAATAATGCTAGTTAAGATTTTTAGAAGAAAGAGCAAGAGTCAACCAACAAATTATTAAACAAATTTGGCCTAAGGAAAGAACAACTTAACAAATGAATAAGATAAAAATGGCGTTCTTCATGTGTAAATGTGTCAAAACATGTTGAACCCTAATAATTTGCATGTTGCAGGTATAACAAGAATTTGAGCACAAGAGCTCAACATGTTTAATAATAAAAACAATATTTTATTATATCTTTCAAACAAATATATGCAAAAACTATTTTCATGGATTTTCCGAACACCTATAATTAATGTATGTTAGTTCTTATCAGAAGGCAAAATGTAGGCTTCACCAAGATCACAATCTATACTTTACGTGAATAGATAATTCCTATAAAATTCATCCCAGAACAGAGGAAGAAACTCAAGGATCCAGATGCTATAGGCATCATAATTAAGCAGACCAGTGATATCTTACTCTTCCTGTTCTCTTCCATTAAAAGCTCCTGGTACTCAATACATTGTTCATCTTTGGCGGACCTGCAATCAATGTCACATATGCTTTAAAAGCCTGTTATGGAGGCTACTGTAAATGTTGACAAATTGAAAATCCAATGGAACTTAGAAATGCATGCCTAATAGAAGCCACTTCACTTGTCAGATCTTTAACTTGTGAAAGCAACCTCTCATTTTCAGATTTCAATTGTTGGATTACCTGCTCCGCAGCTGCAACCGAGAAAATAAACAAAAAAGTTGGGTCAGGGAGAATAACAAAGTTTGAGCCTCAGTTGCAGCGATGGCAAATACTCATGTTAAAAAGAAGATCAAATGCAACTATTATAACAAATTCTAAGGTGGAGAAATACATACCCGAGATATAATCCATGAACTTTACTTCTTGATCTTTATTAACATTATCCAACTCCGACCATTTCTTCGACTGAAACAGCATAACAACAACTAACAATTAGAGAGAAAAAAACACTGCTACAACAAATTAGATTAAACAGAAAAATCTAATTTTAAAAAATAGCGATGTGCAGCTCCTTCTGAATATGTTTAACATCAACTCAAAACTGAGAAATACACAACAAAGAAAGAAAAACAAAAATTTACTTTCCATTTCCTTCACCTCAAATTTTCCTGACCAAAATTAAATATTCAATTAACTGATTAAGCAAAAAAAAAAAAAAAAAAAAAGGAGCACAGAGAAAAAGGAAATAAATGGGAAAGAGCACAGAACACCTTGAGTTTCATGTACGTATCGTAGAGTTTCGAGGAAAGAGCCTCCATCTGCAAGCAAAATTTGAGAAAAATAAAAATACAGAAAAACAGTAATGCGTAGTAGTTTGCAAAATGGAGGGGGATCTTACAGTAATTTGCAAAAGGGTCAACGGCGATTGCAATCCTGAGGCCTCTCAAAAGTGAAAGCCCTAACCCTAATAGCAATAAATTATGGAGGATGACGATGATGAAGAACGAAGAGCAGAGGAAAATTATAAGGGAAAATGATGAAGACTGAATGGTTGGTTCCTACCTCTCTGCGCGAGAGTGTGAGACTGAGAGAAGAGAAGGCGGGAAATTGGAATTTCGAAAACGAGAGGAAGGAAGAGGGTTTTTTTTCTTTTTCTTTTTTCTTTTTAAGGACGAAAGGAGAGGATTTTGTTAGCTTTGAGATCAACACACGGACGCGAGAGAACAAGAAAGATAAAGCGTTCAAGCTCCACAGTGGAATACGATACGACGTCGTAGTCTCATGTCGGAAAGTAACTATGTCAACAAAATCCAAACCCGTTATCCCAGAAATAAAAATAAACTACTTACACAAACTCGAATAAATCTTACAAATATATCTTTGTTTTTTTTTTTCGGTAACAAAGAGGGCTAAGCCCAGACAACAACTAAACATAAACAACGACTAAACATAAATCAATCCAAACCTTAAAAGGTCATCCTGTCTTCTTGGAGGAAACCAATAATTAGTGGCAATGGATCGTGTCATGTCGGGTTCGTGTCGTGTCAAGATTATATATGTGTCAGGAATGCTCAACCCATTTAATAAACGTGTCATGCACGGGTTGATCCGTTAAGTTCTCGAACAGGTTTCGAGTCATGTCAGGTTGACCCGCTAAGTGATAGTAACTAAAAGACATTAAAAAAAAAAATAGAAAAATGAAGAATAAACAAATAAACAGGTTAGTGGGTTGGAGGGTTACACGTGTATTTTAGCGAGTTGGCAGGTTATTTAGGTATTTTAGTGGGTTGGTGGGTTGACCCGTCACGACCTATTTTGTTAAACAGGTTATATAGGTATTTTAGAGGGTTGGCGGGTTGACCCGAAACTCACCCGTTTATTAAACGAGTCATGACTAGTTAACCCGAAAATGACCTGAATTTTAATCGTACGGGTTGAACCCACTAAATTCTTGTGTGGGTTTCAAGTCGTGTAACGGGTCGTGCTCGAAATTGCCACCCTTACCAATAATACCACCAAGAGGCAAAACAAAGCAATGAACACCCATTTCCATCTCATGCCCCATCTTGGCCAGAGAGTCAGCAGCAAAGTTAACCTCCCTGAAAACATGAAAAATATTGCAGTCCCAGGAACTCTTCCAACAAACTCTGCACATGTTTAGCAAAGTAAGGAGGGGGTGATTCAGCTCCAACTTAGCATTCAGAAGGCGCAAGACAAGAGTAGAATCAGTTTCAACAATAAGCTTTGTCACTTGCAACCTTTGAGTTAGCTTTAGACCATGATACAACGCCCACAGTTTAGCCACCAAAATCTCCCCATGACCCAAATTAGCAGAAAAACCTGCTACCCACTCATCAACAAAATTACAAATAAGGCCCCCACCAACAATAGTGCCACTAGAACCAATTCTAGACCCATCAATATTCAGTTTCATGGCAGAAACAGGGGGAGGCTTCCACACCAGCAAAGTTTGCATCCGAAGTGCATGTTTGGCATTACTTATTTGGGGTGATAAGTGATTTTAAAAAAAATTTGGGAAACTCAACCCGTTTGGTAAACTATTGTTGAGGCTCAAAAAAGTCATGAGATGCCCAAATACATTTAAAGCCCAATATAACATGTAATGTTGGTCATGAGTTAATCCAAGCTGTATTTTGGGAATTAATTCATTAAATAAATAATAGTGTCCATGCTATGCGAAGCCAATAATACATTTTTCATATGTCAATCACCTATCAAGCTCACATGAACCCAAGTCATGTGGTTTACGGGGCTTGCATGAGGGATTGTGGTGTGGAAGGTTACGGAGGTCCATAAGGCCACGGAAGCTCATGGATAATAGACTTTGGGCTAGCTACTTGGGAGCACCAAAGTCCAAGCCCATTACTTGAAGTTCTCCAATGTGGGTGAGCAAATGAGATATTTTTCAAGCACTTCCTTTTACCCATGGGAAATAGTCATTTTCCAAATGCCTAGCTTTACTCGTTGGAAATAAGAATGACCCAATGCTCCCTTTTACCAATTGGAAATAAACTAGCTCCAACACTTCCTTTTACCTATTGGAACCAAAGAGAGCCTTCACCTTCTATAAATTGGGAGGCATTGCCCAAGCAAAATCAAATCTCTTGGTTGCTGCAAGCCTCCCAGCAACCATGAGAACCCATCTTTCTTCAGCTGCTCCAAGCATTCCAACAGTCATCACAGTCATTCTTGAGCCATCAAGCCCCCTCATTCGGTTGCTGCAAGAACACAGTAGCCATCGACTAATTTTTCTTTAGCCATCAAGTCCCCTCGTTCAGCTGCTGCAAGCAAACACAACAGTCATCGACCAATTTTTCTTCAACCATCAAGCCCCCTCATTCGGCTGCTGCAAGCAACACAGCAGCCATCGACTAATTTTTCTTCAGCCATCAACCCCCTTCTTCAATCATCACACCTCCTTCCTAGCTGTTGTAAGCACCCCAGCCATAACCTTCTCTCCTTCAAATCCATCATATTCTCTATAAAGTCTCACCAAGCACAACTCCAAGCTTTTCCTTACTTCCAAGCTATAAACATCATAGCCTTCAACTCTTCGTCAAGTTGTCGGAAACATCAGCACCAAACATGCAGCCGCTGGAAAAAGAACAGAGTACTCCCCTGTGACTTGCTTCTCCCTCGGGATGCTTTGGGCCTAGTTCTCGCTAACTCAGAAAAAGGGGCAATGAAGGCTTGATTCACCACTCTGTGGTGGTCCAAGAATCAACAAGCCTCGACGAGCCTTCCGACGGAAAAAGACCCCAACAACTATGAGAAAATCACTTATTATTAAAAATTGATGTGAGAGAAAGCTATAAGGGAAAGCAGCTAATGAGGTGTTTTCATTTTCTGATTATGTGGGAATCAAATTCAAAGAGGCGCTAGGTTTAATGATTATGCGGGAATCATTTTTCTGATTATGCGGGAGTTAGTACCAACAACACTTTTAACAAAAGGTTTACCAAATGCCAAACTGCTTTCTCTCACAGGTGATTTCTCTCACAGCAAATCTAACAACGATTATTTTCACAGCACAACAATGCCAAACTCGCCCTGAGTCTATGGACCCCACCCTTTTTATTAGCAATGTCCTATTCCATAAGAAACCTCAAAATCCATTGATTGGGTAGATGAGGATAGTGGAAGAAAGATTCAAAATCTTACAAATATATCTCGAACACTATATTGGGCCTAGGCTCGGTTTCAGTTGGTTAAGTTTTGGGCCCAAAACTTAGTACCAAACTGATTTAATCTGTTTGCCCTAATCTCAAACTAAAATTGAGTCAATCAAGTCAATTGATCTCAAACCAAAACGAACCAAATGGGTTTCGAACCAAAAATTTCGGTTAACAAAATGTGTTAGGTTGGTTTAATTTGGGTTGTCTACAATATTTATTCAATTCTCTTTTTTTAACCAACCCAATCAATTAACCGATTCGATATTGGCCCTTTTTTTTCACACTGAAACTTTTAAGCCCAAATTTAAAGTAAAATAGTGCGTAAAATAAATAGGAATGGAAATCTTAAAAATACTCCAATTAGACCCAAAGTTTTTAAATCTCATAACAATTCCAATCCATATTTCATTACATTCATGTTCATAACAATTCCAAAACATATTTCATTCATTCATGTTCCTAAATTTCCCATCAAGAAGAGGAAAACCCTAGAAATTTCTCACTATAGCTCTAGCTCTCTAGTTCTTACAGATTTTTGTATTTAACTTCGTTTGCTTTCCCATGTTCGGTAAGTCCAAGCATGGGAAATGATTGCCTGGCACATGGGAAATGGTTGCTTGGCACATGGTTCCCCCTCCTCCCTTAGGTTTTGTTTTCCTCAGTTTGGGAAAATAAGCCAACATTAAATGCACATTTTTCATGACCATTTTGTCTTCATTAACAATTTAGAATTACAATATATCATTAAATGCATTCTTTTTCTATTTGATTTCATATGGTTATAATTGAAAAATTAAACAAACTTTGTTTTACATTCCTACACAAACCAAACATGTGAAAGGAAATAGAGTGGTATTTCCTTGTTACTTTCCCAAGATTACCAAATATGGGAAATGAATCTTTCATTTCCCATTCCTTGGGAAATACATGGAAAACTATTTCCTATCAAATCTTTTCCGTGAACCAAACAGGGCCTTAGGGCATGAAGAGGAAAAGAAGTGTGTAGAAGAAACTATGTAAAAGAGGGGGGAGTATAATAGTAATTAGGTTTCATTTGCAAAATACCCCGTTTTACATCCAATAAAAGTGTGACACGTGTCCATCCGTTGGGGAAGCGGCAATGACTGTCACAACCGATAATACATGCACATGGATGACCATGCAAAGAATGTTGCATGCACATGGATGACCATGCAAAGAATGTTGACTTTAATCTTTTTAATTTAACTAGGATATATATATATATATATATATATATGTGCCACATTTCAATATAGATACAAAATTTTATTTTTATTTGTTGCTGATAGAACAAGGATGCTACAAATTGAATTCGAGCATGATACATGTACAATTATAACCAAATTAATTAGTTGACTAGGTTGACTAATTAAAGAATCGTAACCGGATTAATTAGTTACCCTACATCCATTAATTTCAACTTCTTCCATTTTGGGTTTTGGGTCATGTTTTTAATAATAATTATATCACCAAAGTCTGAATTTTCCTAGATCACAAGGTTTTTTGAAATAGCACTAGCAGGGGTACATGTATTCACTGGACGATGAGTACTAGAAGAAAAGCAACTGCAAAACATTCTTGAAATAGAATTTCTTTTCCTTTTCCTTTTTAACTGTGATAGTAACCCAACATCAATCAATATTGTCATAAAGAAACTAATTAATTTAGCAACATATCTCCTTATCAAAGAAAACATAATTAAACTGGATCACCTTTTTTTGAAGGACTTCATGAATGAAATCCTTCAAGTAACAATGCTTTATATACTTTCAACATCTCAATTTGAAGTTGAGCAAAGATGAAGTATGAAGAAGTTATTTCACACCTTCTTTGAATGCGGATTTTGTGAGACCATGGGATGGTGAAACAATCCCAGATCACTTGGGTAAGGAAAGGTGAAATGTCTTATCTTAATTCCGATTTAATCGAATCCAATCAAAATCCGTTTTGCATGTCTTCATGCAATATGTTTTTTTTTATATACTAATTATAACGGATTTATGCTTGATTAGCACGTTAAGGCAGTCTACGTGGATCCATACACTCTTATTGGCCCAAAGATCCAATCATATACCATTAAACTGGCCCAAACTTACCTATTTGCTTAATGTTTAAAACAAGCCCAAAGACAAACACAAAATTACCATAAATTGACCAAATAGTCAAAAGTGTCCAGATGAGTCTAGTCTAATGAAAGTGATATGTGCAATGGATCATATATGTGTTAGTAGTATGTCCTTAAATTCAACTAATTATGAAATAGTTAATGTTAAGGACATCTTTTGTAATGACTTATTAAGTATTTATGGGCAAGAACAGTTGTTTTCAAATCATGATTCCTATTCTATTATCATAAATGTAAAGCAACAATATTCCTAGGGATATGAAAGAGGACATAAGAACTATGTTATGAGATTGCATACATTGAGACTTCTCATGGTTCCTAGTTATATCCTAAAAGTGTTCCTGGTCATAGGATTATCAATTAGGCATTGATCTTCAGCAAAGACCAGCACACACTATATCTTCTCTGATTAGAGGATGACAAGGTCTTAAGTCATGAAGTGTAGTGACACCAAGATAAGTGTGTAGGTGCTTGCAGGGGAACAAGTACACTGAACGCGATAAAAAAAAAAAGGTTCTAGAATGGAAGTTTTTACCTACATGTCAAACCAGAAATCATAAGTTGCAATGGTGCAAACTAATTGTTAGACTTGAGACATCAAAGTTGTCTTGTGGCTATGTTGTTTGTCTTTGAAAGTACTATACAATTGTGTTATAAAACATGACTTAAAGGTGCTTATCGGGACTCTTAATAAAGTCACAGAAACAAATGAATGTACAATAAGGAATCTCTACTCTTAGTAAGGAGAGAGAATACTCCTGAGATATGATTGATCAAATTTTTGCACAAAGTAGTGGATGAGATTTGAAAGAAGAAGTTTTCAAATCATTACCATGATAATCATATAAGACATAATTCACATTAAAGTTGTGACATAAGTTTCCATAACCTAACAATGTGAATGAGGAGTATTGCACAAGAGAATGATTCAATTGCACAGTCATTCCAACTTGAATATGTTCTTCACCATTGCTCTTTAGCTTGGATAGCCATGATATCTTACTAGGCGTCAACCATGGTTTGTGGAAGTCCTGTAAGGTTCAATCACAATTGACCTTCGTCAATAGGAAGAATTAAATTGTAGGATTTAATTCACAATCAACTCAGAGGAGTTGAGCCAACCCACTACCTCGTTAAAAGGAACCTATGAATCGCACATTGAAAAATATAGTCATAGGTACAAATGAAGAGGAAAGTAACTTGAGATTAAAAGTCAAAGTCAATGGTTAAGTCAAGTCAAAGGGCTTTGTTAACTCGCAATTGTACGGGGCAATTAGTAGTATAGCAAGACAAGTACGAGGTCGTACCCACGAAGACTGAGAAGTTAAAACTAGTTATGTACTTAGATTACCAAATTCAAGAAAGTAGGAGGTTATGTCTAAAACAGAATTTAAAACAAGAGTGGTTGTGATTGTTGAACAAAAGAAGCAAAATGAAATTGCAAACAAAAATAAGTAAACAAATGTAACAAAGAGTGGTTTTAAGAGTTGGAAAACAGATTTTGAGACTAGGGCATTCGAATCACCATAACAATTCAATTCTGGGTTATAAAGATTCAAGTAACAAGTCTAATTCAGATTCAAAGATTGATTCTAGCTAAAGTATGATTAGGCCATGGTGTTTGGTCCTAACCTTGTGTTCCTAATTCCCTAATTTGATCATTTGTTGTCTAACCTAAAATTAAGCATTAGGAACCCATTAAGCATAGAAGAACATTTTAAACAACCAAGTATGTATCTAATCCCTGTTGTCGAATGTCCATACATACTCTTCCTATTCATAGTTCAATTCGAATTAAAGCAAGCATGGTGTATACTCTTAATTCAAACCAAGATAGTTAACAAACAAGTTCTAATGGTGATCAATCATTCAAACAAGCATGTTAACTTATAAGCATAATGAATAAGAACATGAATCATGAATCAAACTTGAAACTCCAAACTTATAAACCCAGAATATTCATGTTAGGTTACATCGAAGCCCTAGTTATGGATTTAGCTACTCATAATGGAAAAGAGACTTGAATAGAAATGAGAAAACATAATGAATGCAATAAGAGTAGAAAAACCCTTTTTCTGAAGTTCTTGTGGTGTCCAAGGCTTCTCCAAGTGCTTCTCCACTTCTAATGCTTCTCCAAGAGCTTCCCCACTTCTAGAAAGATGTATGAAGGATATGGAGGTGATTTGGGATGAGTTTGAGTGAGTGGTGATGGCTAAGGAAGATGAAATTCGTAGGGAAATGGAAGAGAGGTTTGCTGGAGTTGTTTTGGTGATTGTTGGAGTGTTTGGGATTTTGAGAGTGTTTGAGGATGGCTGGAGTGAATTGTGGGGTTGTGAATCCTAGGATTTGTTGTGTCTTGAATGTGGAATGGATGTGGTATTTTATAGGGAGAGGGGAGTGATAAATCTGAATTCAATATGGCTAATGCATACAACACTTGCATTATAAAAGATGAATTGGTTGATGCACTTCACTAATGCATACAACACTTGCATTATAAAATCTGAATTGGTTGATGCACTTCACCAATAAATCCCACCAGCAGCCCTAGCTCATCTTCATGTCACCATGACCAAGCTTCCAACCAGCTACAATAGCTCATGCCTAGCTCACCATGACCAAGCTTCCAACCAGCTCATCCTGAGGTCAGCATGACCAGCAACTTCAAGGGCTTACAACTTGGGCTAGGCTGAATCAAATGAAGACTTTAAGATGTCCATTGTGAAGTTCAGAATGTGTATGATCCAACCACACAAGTATTGGCCCAATCCAAGCTCGGAGGAGGAAGTTAAGGCTGAAACAAATTGCTAACTCAGTTTTTCTCGCTGTCAAAATCCATCCTGAGCATGGTTCTGTGTTTGCTAGGTAACGGACTCCAGATTTATCCAATGGGGCTGAATTTTGGATATGTTATAGTACACACCCATTGGAACAACTTTCATGAAGAATGCTGCCTCATCCGAGCTGTGTAGGTTGCTGAAACAAAGCTTGAAATATGACCTACGGAACTGGACTGGTAGGGGGCTGTAGCCAAAATGAGTTTGTCTTTTAAGCTCTTCTTCCATTCATCCAAATCAGGCCTTAACATGCTTGAATTGCATGAATTATGCTCTCTTGCTCTTTTGGCCTATAAAACACACAAAGGGAGGCAAATAACTCAAAATTATAAGAAACTAAGCAAAAGAAGTAAGTAAATTTGGGCATGTATATGTATGAAATTATGAGCTTAACAGGCTTCATGAATGAACTCCTCCAAGTATTTGTGCTTTATATACTTCAAACATCTCAACTTGAAGCTCAGCAATGAAAAGTATGAAGTTCTTTCTCAGCTTCTATAAAGGCGAATTCAGAGGTTTCAAATTAGTCACGAGTTGAAGCATGTGTCCAAAGCAAGTCCACCACCTTCGCCCAATGATGAGCATGAATCCTATTCCAATCAATTCGAACTCAGTGGAGTAATCAGTGACCACAACTGTCGCCATTTATGCACAACTCCTAAAATTGAAGTGATGATTTATTTGAAAGGGACGAAGATAACGAAGACATATTGTCATCCATGTATACATTTCCTTGTTGAAGGATGATTTTACCTAGGAATGAATTCTTCTTTATAGGGTAGAATTAGTAAGGTATTTAAAACTTTGGTTGCACTTAAATAAATTGCTTGAATGACGACGCCTAAGTGATCGATGGTGTTTAGGGTTGAGGGGGCGGCGTCTATAAAGCATGAAACTTAGATTTCGATGAAGTAACTGACAAAGCACCACTTGGTGTAGGAAGCGTAACATCACAATCTTGTCAATGTTGTGAGTTGTAGATAGATAGCTCATGATTTGGTTTTCCTCAAATATATCGCCCAACAAACTCCCCACAAAGTCCCAATATGATTCCGAGCCCATCCTTCCTATCGGCGGAGAAGGTGGCTACAACGCCTCGGAGTCCACCTTAGAGTTCGGTAGAGTAGCTAATAAAGTACCATTTGGTGTAGGAAGCATAGCATCACAATTTTGGCGATGTTGTGAGGCAGAAATAGATAGCTCATGATTTGGTCCGTCTCAAATGTAACCGAACAAACGCCCTAGAATGTCCCAGTACGAATCCGACCCCATATTTCCCATCGGCGGAGTGGGTGGTAGCAACGAGTCCACGTCCCTCTCCAAGTCCACCTTAGAGTCTGGTAGAGTAGCTAACAAAGCACCACTTGGTGCAGGAAGCGTAACACCATGATCTTGGCGATGCTGTGAGTCGTAGATAGATAGCTCATGATTTGGTCCGCCTCAGATCTATCCCCCAACAAACTATCTACAACATCCGAGTACAAGTTCGAGACCATATTTCCCATTAGCGGAGAAGTGGGCACAACGAATCTGAGTCCACCTCTGAGTCCAACTCTAAGTTCAACTCTAAGTCTACCTTTGAGTCCAGCCAGTCTACACTTAGCAAAGTCAAAAGGTGAAACTTCCTACTTTCTTTTGTAGGTTGTATTACACAACCATTAAAGTAGTTGAAGATTATAATGTCATGAACTAGAAGTTCATTGACCGAATAATTTTTATGTTGTGGCATGACTATCTTGGTAATCCATGGTCCACAATGATACACAAGATTTTTATAAATTTGTAAGGACATCGTTTAAAGACTCAAAATATTGTCATGTCCAACAAATATCATTGCAAAGCATGCTCACAAAGAAAAGTTGTCATAAGATCATCTCGGTCAAAAATTCACTTTGAGCCCTTTTTCCTTAAATAATTCAAGGGGATATTTGTGAGCCTATACAACATTTAATTATGGACCACTTCACCGGTTTTACTGAATGTGCTTAATAAAATGGTCACATATTTGTCTCTTGTCAAGAAAATTATGAGCACAACTCCCATATTATCCAATTAAGTCAATTTGACTCGATAATGATGGTGAGTTTATTTTCCTAAATTTTGATGACTATTGGTGTGACAATTTTCTGGCCGTTAGGGGGAGAAATGATAGTTCTTAAAGAACGTCGTGAATTAGTGTTGAATACATCCACTTTTGTCTTGTCAAGATAATGCATATATATATATATATTATTATGATTATATATAAGTTAATACATATGCAAGCATGGATTGATATTCATGTATCCATTAACATGACAATAAGTGACTATATATAACGCATGCCTAGAGCATAACAGAAATATAGGTTCTAAAGACTTAACTCCCTATAAGTGGAGATTATTTGAAAAGTTCAAGCCCTAAAGAAAATAACGCTTTATAGGAGGTTATGATCCACATATTCTAAATAATTCATCTTAAAAGAAGATGTTTGTTCCATAAGTGACAACAGGAGCCCCTAAAGAGGCATTGGTACCCCAAAGCAATGAGATTCTTATAAATTATGCATGCACATGCACATGAGAATTGTGGGATCACAAACTGATGATACATTTGGGTTATTAGTAGCTGCTACAATCATCAAAGGCTATGATTATATTAAATCTCGTTTCATAAATGTCGACAAGTTAAGTGATTGGCCAAAATGGAAATAGGCAATTCCATTTATCACTAAATATGAAGTGTGAGATATTGAACCTATAGCTCAAACACCGAATTACAAATGTTAAGTATGAAGGTTACGAATTGGTGTTTGTGAAGTGAAATAGATCACTAATATAACATAGGTTTTAGTCTCTCATCCTATTGTAGATGCATCCACATTTCTATAAGTACGGTTGTTATTTTTACGTGAAACTTATAACATGTGTTAAATATATATTTATTAAGACTGTACGGTACATGGAAATCCTCAAAGCTCATGAAATATTTGAGATATATGGCCTGAAGCGACCTCTTGATAGATATAAAGTGCCACGATATTCTTAATTCATAGTTAACACTAAGAGTCTAAGTACTTTGAATTCAAATTTAATATTGTTGTAATATATTCTAACTATTAGAAAATTTGTTGATGCTCCTAAAGAGTTCAATTTTTTATTTAAAAAAAGTTGAAAAACAAGTTGAATAGTGTGATAAACGATCATGTATAAAGACAATATTGCTTGTATTGCTCAAATCGAAGAAGGGTTCATCAAGGGTAAAATAGTTTTAGAAAAAGCTTTTTTTTTTGTCGAAGTTTTAGAAAAAGCTAAACAAATAATCTAACGAACCTTTTTATAAAAGCTCTTCCAAAGTCTATATTCCATAAGTTATTGAAAATTAAGGGGAGATAACAATCAGGAGGAGCATCCTAGTTCTACTACATACATGACATATGCGCGTTGTATTATTTTCCCTTTGACTAGGTTTTCTCCCATATTGTTTTTCCTAGTAAGGTTTTAATGAGGCAGAATAAGCCCGTCCAACACCATAATGAGACAACTATATCATTGTTTGATGACCATCCAAGGAGGAGTGTTATAAATCTATGAAATGTGGATAACCATCATATCATTCATTACTTCCACCCATTATTGCTTTGTAACCTATGCCCTATAATTAGTAGCTATAAATTGTGAGTTAAATACCTTGTAAGCCTATATATAGGCACTTATTAAGATGAATAAAACAAGTTGATAGAGCAAATTCTATTGCCTTTCTTTTCCCTTCTCTTTACAATTTCCCTCTAGTTTTATAACATTGAGTTCTTTGTTGGGGAGTCGTAAGAATTTGGAAATGGTGGAGCTGAGAAAGATTGGGTTGGCTTCAATTCTGTAAGGAACAGTGAAGGTACGATTTTGGGGAGAAAAAATTTCTTCGGCGTCACTCTCAACTCCTACAGACTTGGAGAATCTCTTTCCTTTTAATTTCAAATTTAATTGAGTTATTTATTGGGGAACTTTGAAAATTTTGGAATTGGTGTAACAGAGAGTGATTGGCTCAGCTTCGGTTCTGTCTAGGAATAGTGAAGGTTCGGTGTCGGGAAGAAAAAATTTCCAGCGTCTCTCTCCTCCAGATCTGAGAAGTGTCTCTCCTCATTGAATCATTCCATTATGACAAAGTATTATCCTTTTCCATCTTCAGTTTGAATATATTAGAAAAAAAGAGAGAGAAAGAAATCAATATATGGTGTATGGGTGATGGAGTGACAGAGAGGAATGGAGAGAGAGAGGCCGGAAATAGAAGAAGAATGAACAAAGTTGCATAGTTTTTAGGGTTGAGATATGCTGTCCCCAAATTGTGTGTCCCCTCATGTACCTCTTGTGACATCTGTTCCAATAGAAGAAAATATATTTGTATACGAACTAGCTGCTTTCATGGCCAAACTAACCGAAATGGAACAACATAAAACAACAATTTCTGATGCTTCATGTGCTTTTCAGGGCTGATAAAGCGTCCTTTGTTGCAGCTGAGATTACAGCATCTGAGGCATTTGGCAAGTAATAATATTTTCCTGCAGAGAAAATCTTATAATGAGATTCTGTTACAGTCTTCACAGATGAAGAACAATAGGCGATATAATAAATTGGACAGAACCTTGAGCCACTCTGGCAATCTCCTTAGCAAACCCAGTTGAAACGAACTTATTTTCAGTGTCGATGATGAGGAGAGACATCCCTGATTTGTAGATTTTACCAGCAACCTCAAGAATCTCATCCTTCATTAAGAAGCACCAATAGAATTACCACAAGTGAATGCAATAGAGAAAAAACTGAGGGTGGAAATGCGCAACTACACTAGCACCTTATGTTTTGAGTGTCCGGAAAATATATGGCTCTCAGTGTTTATCATTAGAAAGATGATATCTGATAATTCAAAAGCAATTTGTATATTACCCTTTCCTTCAGATATTAAATTATTAATGTAATTTTTTGGAAAAGTCTCATGCAATCTCAGATCAGGTTGCTCAATTCTGATAGTGAGGCTTGGCATAGACCATCATCTCATTAAGGCCGTGGGCTGTGAGGTCCAGGCTTGCTACAATTAATATGCCAACCAAAGCGCTTAGGATTTACCTTCAACTCCTGCGACGACGGTCTTGGAGCATCATTAGCAGCAGCAGCTTCAGGGTCAGTGGATCTTTTTAGTGATATATTGGCTCTACCATCCGTTATTGCAACAATCATGATACGTCCAACATCACCACTCTTCTCTGCATTTATTCCAACCCTAACAGCCTAAGAAGTTTAAATTTCAGCATATAGTCAGTTATGTGGGGGTGGAGATGCTAGTACTCAAAAGGGAATTTACATACCGTGGTCAGACCATGGGCAAGGGGAGAACCTCCACCACATGGAAGTCTCTCAAGACGTCTTCTTGCCATTGAAATTGATCTAGAAGGAGGCAGAAGAACTTCTGCAGAATCTCCACGGAAAGGAATGATAGAAACCTAAAGGACATTACCAGTTAACACATTACAAGGTAATTATCGGGATAGACATAGTAACAAATATCTTATTATGTTTGCTTTCATGGTTTTCTGATCAGAAGCACACATAGAATACCTATATAAAAATCTCCTTCAGACTAAACTTATGGTAATCGCATCTTTTAAATTAAGGACGAAAGTTTTTGTACCTGATCTCTGCTTGTATAACTTTCTGCTAGTAACTTGAGTGCTGCACCTTTTGCATTCTGCATTCTATTCAATGCCATGCTTCCACTTGCATCAACAACAAATATAACCTGCCATGAAGTAATATGAAAAGTGTTTCACTATGCTAAGTATTTGCATGAGGAACTTTTTGACCAACAATACTTGAATAATTTAAGATGACATCAAAAAGGGTAAACTATTTGGTCAAAATTTCTCCACAGCTGATTATCAAATTTTATGGATTTCATGCAGTATGGGAACCTATGCCAAAACTGAGGCTCAAAAAATCTTATACGAAAAATATTGAGAGCAATTTTCCATCATAAGCCATTCATTACACCCAGACACACAAGTACATATATTATATGCATATATTATATACATATACTAAAAGCGCAAGGACAAGTGCAAGTAATTAAAGTATGGTATCAATATACCAGTGCTCCTGCTTTTCGTGCCATTCTCTTCGCTCTCATATCAGTTTTTTCCACAAACACTTTCCTACCACTTTGAGTGTTCTTTTCCCTACGCAACTTTTGATACGGTGCAGCAGCTCTAAGGGTCGCATCAACAGCTAATCTCCTTATAGGGCCCTGTTAAAGACAAAGCTTGTTCAGAAAAGATGAATTGTCAATAAAAATTTTCAAAGCAAACATTTCTAAAATTTCTGAAACTCGAAGATGGGAGTAGTAACCTTTGGAAGCATTGGCTTAATATATCGACCTCTATCTTCTGAAAATATAACATTCTTTGCTCTCCCAGCCTTCCCTCTGCGTCTCTGCGCTTGTTGTGCAAAAAAAAGAAGCTTCTCATCCACCAAACCCCCTTCTGCATCAAAGATAAACTCTTCAGGAATTTGGGGCTCTTGTTCATTCTCTTCATCATTTTCTTCATCATTTTCATCCTGGTTACATAAGGAAGTTTGCATAAAAGTTAAACCTGTGTTTCCCTGTTAAATCTTGTAGAAAAATATTAAAGCCAAAAACTGAATTGAAAAAACACCACAATTATTACTTGATTTATAGCAATAGTCACTTAGAAACAAAAGAAGCCCTCTGCACTGATCTGTACGTGAAGTTTAAACTTTATTCAATGTTAACAAACCTCTTGTTCTTCCTCCTCATTTTGCTCTTCCCCGGATTCTTCATTTTGTGGAGGAGGTGGTGGAGGTGGAGGCTGTTGATTTTGCTGTTCTGGTGGGTTCTCAGTGATGATTGAACGAGGAAGAATGACCAGTTCTACCTGCATTAGGTACTCTCATAATGAAAATTTGTTGTATATGCTCGCCAATTGAAAAAGTAATGATGTGAATGCTGATAGGCAAAACTATTAAGATGCAAAGTGCAAAAGTTATTTCATTACTCAGGTGAGCCGCTAATTCATGAAATATGATGAACAAATTGAGTTCCATAAACTAGATGCCTCAGGCCCTGCTTGCCAATTTCAATGAAGGCTTTTAAAGATAAGTATATGCCTCATTTTCTTTTCTAAAGATAAGACAAATTGAGTTACATAAACTAGCGCATTTGCTTCCTATGCAGAAGAAATGTACATAACCTTTCAGAAGTACACTTAACAACACTTTTATTCTTTTTTGATAAGACAGAAAGAAGTATACTTAACAGCTTTTTTCAGGTCGTCAACATTAACTTTTTCTCGTCCTTCTAGAGCAGCTAAGGATTTTGCAACACGAGCAGAATATAGCTCAGCTCTATGCCCCTGATATTCCCAATGAAACTTTGAAGGTTAATTTCTGGTCCAGTTACAGCAAACAAGTAACATGTTAAAATCAGAAGCATAAGAAAAGGACAAATGTTAAGAGATGGTCAAGTTAAGATATATGAATAGAAATTTCCTGGACTCCACATCAATAAGATGACACGCTGAATTAGAGTAGGTAAAATAAAAAGGATGGTCCCCTAGGCTCTTGCCAATATGAGGTCAGGGGATGGAAACATGTAAGCCGCTACACCTGTTTTCAAGAGATTGTTTATCTGGCTTGGCATGAGTCATGACCACCATGGTTACAGATCTCGCATGTTTTATTTACATTGTGTTTTCTAAAAATCATGGAAACCAAGCTCTATTTCCGTTGTGTTTTCTAAGTTGTAAAAATAAGCATTGGCTATTCAATTTACCCTCAACTGTCACAGATCTCGCATGTTTTATTTACATTATGTTTGGCAATATAAATTATAAACATAAAATTACATTTTACTCATAGGCGTTACAGATCTCACATGTTGCCCTAGTATTTTAAATTTTTATCACTGCAACAATGATCAGCAATATTTTAAGTTCGCCCCCACCCAATCCTGGGCCTGACAAGTGTTCTTGAATAATAAATATGGGCACAGATATGTCATTGATAAGGACCTTCAAAAACCATTAATGTGAAAAAGGCACATTAATTTGGTGATCAAAGTTAACTGCGCCCAATTATAGAATATGTGAAACAGAAAATTCCACTTAACCATCCATTTTACTCCTTTCAAACTGGCATTTAACGTCCATGGCAAACCCCCATGCATAAAAACTACAGCATTCTTTCTGTTTTGGGCTGCATTCAACTACTGAAGATAGCATGCCAAAATAAAAGTCGGGAGATTATGCAACAATAGGTAAAGAAATTAAAATTCATATGAAAACTCTATCTTATAAAAGTCTGATGATCCTGATCTATATTTCAAAAGCTCTGAAGGGGTAACGGAGGGCATTTGCATAAATGTACTTTTCTATATATTGGCATTATGGGTCAAATAGAAATTGTCAGAACTCTGGTAATGGGTTTCAACCATATTTTTATGGATGAAGAGAGGCGTCTTGCAGGTGGTACGTAATGCATCATCACTCAGATTTAGGAATCCCATGTGGTGTGAATCACGCTTCACTAAAGCATAGCCAATGCTAAAGGTTAATGCGGTCCCAGGTAGTTTAGGTTCCAGGTAAGCAATGAGAGGGAGGGAAAGCATTAATCTTCAATTCAGTTGGCAGCTCAAGCTAGGTGGCAATGCAATGGTAGAACAATCCATGGCTTCACCTAATATTGAACCAAAAGGAAAGAAGAATTCATGCAAAACCTGTCGTATCTTAATAATGAGTTTCACAGTATAAACCTGGCAACCACCTCGAAGAGCTTCCAAAACCAGGTACTTTAATTGTTCTCTGCTTATAATGACATCCTTTAGATACTCTCTTGCCAAAATGATCTGCAACATGTAAATTTTATGGAAATGAATCAAACAAATTTCATCTTCTAACATCACGAAGTTTTGTAAGAACAAAGTATCATATATACGATGATATTCAACAAAACAAATCTATTGCCCACAAGTTACGGGTACACATGCCTCTGTATGACTATATCAATAATCTTTCAAGATATTTTAAGAGTGAAGTTGGTACTCTAGTTTCATCAAACATATTTTTTTGACTCTTTGTTTCATATCATCCTTAAGGATACTCATCATAGCAGACTTGTCTGGAGCCTTTTAAAAAGTGCAGCCCTATCTTTAAGAAAACTTAGTACTGCTGATGCTAAGGAAAAACGCGGAAGACAAACAAATATGTAAATAAGGAAAGGATAGTATACTGTTGTTCTTCTTTTTCTTGTATATTTACAACATAATACTATACATTAATTTTCAGTCACCTACCACCATCTGTGTGATACTGAATTTAATACTAGAAATATCTATTACAATCTAAAAAAATATGAAATGAAGACTAATAATGACACGGAAACAATATATCATTAAGATCTAAAGACCAACATTAAAAGAAAGATGCACAGACCATTCTTTCTTTATAAATAAAATGCATTAGATCCTTATTTTTTCTAATAAATAAAATCCTCAAGATTCTCCCTCTCCAGCCACTCCATCATGATAATAACAATCTAGCGTGCAAACAAATTGCTAATTTTTTTTCCTGCCTGTGTACCTGAGTTTTTACATATTCTGTTTCTTCTTGAACCATTTTAAAGACTTCAGAACTATGTTCCTGAAATTGTGTTGCAATACCCACAGCTGCAACACGGTCATCAAAACTCATGTCAAGATCTGCACTGCAAAAGAAGGGTGCGCCATTAGTAGAACAGAATGAGAAGGCTTAAAAATTAGATAACTTGTTCCATTAGGTAAATACAAGTATCTGTACCTCAAATTAATTGCAATACGATCTAGTAAGTGTTCACGGACAGCACCCTCTTCCGGATTGTAAGTAGCAATCAAGAGAGGCTTGCATGGATGTCTAAAGCTGATTCCCTCTCTTTCCACAATATTAACTCCTTCAGTTAATACGTTAAGAAGCAAATTACTAATACCCTCATCCAAAAGATTAATTTCATCAACGTATAATACACCTCGATGAGCTTCAGCAAGAAGGCCTGGCTGGAAAACAGTGGTTCCTGTTTTCACAGACTCCTCGACATCAACAGACCCAATGAGTCTGTCCTCTGTGACTCCAAGTGGAATCTACAACGTGAAAGTAGCGTGTTTACATGAAAATAATACGAATATGAAAAGATCTTTCCATGACAAGTACCTGAACAAAAGGAGACCTGACAATCTGAGTCTTGATATTACCAGCAGAATCATACTCCATGCAGTCGGGTAAAATATCTTCCCACCTTTAAGAATTACAACCAAACCATTATCATTAAAAGAGATTAGTGCACAAGATCGACTGGAGAAAGTGCAAACAGAACATCTGATCAAAACTTATTGTATGAGATTTTCTAGGCCATTAAAAGATGAGTAAATATTTAAGCTTCAAACCAACAGCCACTCCCCACTATTTCCATCAATTGCGCATGGTTCTGACTGAAATAGGATCCATACAGAAAAGCATGGTTCTTTATTTTTTTTAAATTGATATATGGGTCATTATGATGACATTATGACAAGAAATGGATTAAAGTGATCTTAGCAAGCTGTAAATCTGTTCCATTGATGCGTCCCTTGCTCAAGTCACATCAATTGAGTAAACCATTCCAAAAAAGAAAAAAGAGTTCCATAACTTGTCATGTGCCAAAAAGGTTACAGACTATATTAGCTAAAATTCGTTTTTGTTTTAGTGAAGAAAAGCAAGTGAATCATGTCATCAACACAGAGTGTACATCCCTAATTACCCCTCTATCTATGCTGATCGCAAAATAACCTGTAAGCATTCAGTATCCTTACTCTTCGGGACAGGCTGGATCAGCATTTGCCATTGAACCAACGACTACTTCAATGGGTGGCAAAATTGCGTGCAATCCACGTGCCATTACTGTCTTGGCTGTTCCACGCTTTCCAGAGATAGCAATTCCTCCAATTTCCCGGTCTATAGCCCCAAGCAACAGAGCAGTTTTAATAGCATCCTATAAAATAACAAGTATTCAAAATAATGCACATATATGGAAATTTCACTAATTAACCAACAGTATAAGTTGGCAGTCATCCTAGATTTAATATGTATTAAAACCTGGAAAAAAAAAAAAAAAATTTGTATCCAGCCAGCTGGCTTGAAATAGAACAAAAACAAAATTAGAAATTCAAAGGACTCCAGACCTAGGACATTATTTCTCCATGCACGCCTAACTAGCCTTATACTGAAAATCTGGACACAACTAAGTTCATCTAATACTAAAAAGAATAATAACAAATGGATAATGAAAATATCTAACATCAACCAATCTAAAGATGTAGAGAGTTGCAACTCGACATGAATGCACAACACCTAAACTATCCCATTTAGTTTTTGGTTAATGTCCTAAGCTATGGAAGCACCGTTTGCATTCGCTTGTTTTCAGAGCTTTCGTTAAACCTTTTAGCAATCCAGTGAAACCATCTTACTCAAGAATGTATCTTTCTTATAAGCTTACAAATTTGATAGGACACTGAGCCTCCAAAACAATACATCATTGGTATACGGATATTAAAGAAGTCAAATATAGCATGATATAAAAAATGTCAACACCTAAGCATTTGTCAACATTTTACCTCCTTAAATAAGTGATATTTGAATAACAAAAAATCACATAGTAACAGTTTAAGAATTAATATCCAATTCATAGAAAATTCAGCTCCAAAATTAGTCCTGATAAAATGCATGCCAAATATATCGCCTCCAACCAAAAAAAGAGGGTCAAATCTATGAGAAAACGATCCCAACATCAATTTACCCAAATGACACACCAACCCATACCACACTCACAAATAAACGAAAAATTAAACTTCGAAGACAGAATTTCTTCAAAAAAAATTCCAAAAGCTAAACCCACTTGAGTAAAACCAGAACGCATAAACACCCACGCCATATTTCACCAGCAAAATACAGAATCAAAAAGCCAAAGCACCATTTTTCGAATGAAAGAGAGACGGAATTTTACCTGGCCAACAACAGCAGCTAAAGGAAAGTACTGCCTTCCATAGGAAATGGAGTCCAAGTTCTTTTCTTGAGTAACTAAGGCGCCATTTCCAGACTCGATAGTGGCAGTTGCAGAAGCAGTAACGCGAATGCGAATGCGACGGTTGTCAAAGCGTTTTGCATTGAAAGAAGAAGGAGAAGGAGAAGGAGAAGAAGGAGAGAGAAGAAGAGGGTGTTGTAGTCTGAAAATGGGAAGAAGGGAAGAAGATTGGAGGTGTGAGAATGGTGAAGCTGTGGGTGAGAAAGCCATTGAAAGAAGGAAGGAGGAGGGGGTGAGTGAAAGGGAGGAAGCTGATGAGCAAGTATTTTGCTTTCTCTTCTTATCTATACATAATCTATGATAATTTTGGGCGTTTGTTGGATTGGATGGAATTTGGTTTGATTTTTGGATTTTATACATATACATATGACAGGAGGTGTGACTGCGAGTGAGTAGCTCAACCGCAATGGCGCGCGTGATGATGTTGTGGCTTTGTCCTCATTTGGTAGCGGGTAGTATTAACCGTCAACAGACTTGAAGTTGAAGCCACACCTGGAAAAAACAAAAAGTTGAAGCCACACTGGTCATGACACGATTCAATTTATCGAACACCGACGTACCGAAGCCATTGTTCCAAAAAGAATGTTGCTCTTAGGCCATCTCCAATTCTACAGGACTCAAATCCAAAATTTCACCCTTCAAAATAGAATTATTCATATATTTTTAAGACTCAAACTTATTTTTCCTCTAACCTTGCGGACTCATAATTCGAGTCCGCAACTTTTTTAAATTGTTAAAGAATGATATAATCTTATTATGTTTTTGTAGTTAATTTTTTTTATAGTTAATTTTTGCATATTACTCCGTGATTTATTTTTTAGAACATTTTGATGTAAAAACTTTGAAATTTCACAAACATAATTTTATTAACAAATTGATGGGTATTTATAGAGTTTAAGATATGTTTTGAGGTTGCATCCAACTTAGAATAACCTATTCCCCCCGGATTTGGCTCATTCTCCCGCCAGGTGTCGGACACGCACAGGGTTTGGCTCAGATTCCAAAGTGGAATTTGGGTCGGGTCTTGTCAACTTGGTATGAGAGCATTAGGTTTAAATTCCTGTAGACTTCGCACTTAGTGTGCATTCCTATTTTGATAAATTCATGTTTCTTTTGATAGAATCATGGGCCCTAAGCGTGGTGGTACTCGTAGAGGGACCCGTCAGTCGTCCCGACTTCGAGGACAGGATCCCCGTCTTGAGCGGAGAATGAGCCAAATCCGGGGCCAACATCAGAACAGGTTGAACAGTCTTATGTTGGAGGTCAGACAGGGGCCATACCGGCGATAGTTGCTCCACTAATGGACCCTAACTTTCAGCATACCCTAGAGTTGTTAACTCAGGCCTTGTCTCGGACTAGACATACCAGAGATGTATCCCTTACATATGCGGACCAGGCAAGGAGGATAGGGGTCGTGGAATTTAATGGTGATGGTGACCCTGCCATGGCTGAGGAATGGATATAAAAAATGAAAAAAATCATGGATGTGATGGATGTTCCACAGGAGCGTAGAGTAGTTTTGGCCACCTTCTTCCTTTCTAGAAATACTAGTGGAAATCAATCAGAAGATGGTACCAGGACCCATCAACCATTACATGGCAAGTTTTTCGTACAACATTTGATGAGCAATTCTATCCTTTGGCTTACCAAAACATGAAGATGAAGGAATTTCTTCAGCTTGAACAGGGTAGTATGATTGTGTTGGAGTATGAAAAAAAATTCGACGAACTGTCCAAGTATTGTGCACCACTTGTGGTAGATGAGAGAAAGAAGTGTCAGCTGTTCACCAAAGGATTCAAGGCATCCATCCATGACATCATAGTGGGACAGCGTCTGGCTAACTTTGGAGATTTGGTGATGTCTGCCTCATTGATTGAGAGCAGTCAGATGATGGTCCGAGGACGAGGTGATTTTCGTAGACGTCAGTATGATATGGGTGGTCCCAGTCAGGGGTCATCCAAGAGGGGTAGCTACAGTTCCGGATCATAGCCGTAGTTATGGAGGTTTTCAAGCTGAAGTCAGTTCCAAGGGAGGGTCTAATTAGAGTGGTGGTTCAGGATCTCGTTCTGGAGGTGGCACAGCTAGAGGCTCAAGGAGACAGCTGCAACCAGTTTTTAGTGGGAGGAATCGCCCCCAGTGTGCCTTATGCGGAAGGTATCATACTGGGCCTTGTCAGTAGGGCGCCTTTGGGTGCTATCATTATGGTCAGTTAGGGCATTTTTGGAGGGAGTGCCTGATGCTTCTGCAGGGTAGAGAAATTACAGCTGGGCCAACCCAGGGGACTGGTGAACAGACAACAGAGCAAGGTACAGAGTACATCACAGGTTGTGGGGGCCTCGTCTAGTAGTGGGGGCCAGACCAGTATGGCTAGCAAAGGTGGCAGTCTGCAGAGGGGACGTGGTTCACATTCCAAAGCTACTGGCAAGGTATACAACATGTCTCAGCATGAGGCACATGCGTCACCTGATGTGATCATAAGTATGTTACTAGTTTTTGGGATTCCTGCAAGAGTTTTGATTGACCCCAGGGCTACACATTCTTTTGTCACACATAATGCGAATGTGAGACCCACAGCTCTACGGGATGAGCTTGCTATTTCTGTACCCACAGGAGATGTCTTTATAGTTGGTATGGTGTACAAGGGTAGCATGGTTTTAGTAGGGGATGTAATTCTGGAGGCGGACCTAATTCTTCAGGATATGGTGGATTTAGATGTTATTCTGGGCATGGATTGGTTGGCCAAGAACCATGCCTCAGTGGACTGTTTCCGGAAGGAGGCCGTACTCCGTAGTCTCGGACGACCTGAGGTGACTTTTTATGGTGAGCGCAGAGTTCTTCCATCTTGCCTCATTTCCGCTATGACAATGAGACAGTTGCTCAAAAAAGGATGTTCAGGATACTTGGCTCACGTAATTGACACACGGGATAATGGGTTGAGGTTGAAGGATATTTCGGTGGTACGGGAATTTCTGGATGTATTTCTAGAGGATCTTACTGGATTACCTCCTTAGCAGGAGATTGAGTTTATTATTGAGCTCGTTCCAGGAACGAACCCTATTTCTCAAGTGTCGTATAGAATGGCACTGGCTGAATTGAGGGAATTGAAGACTCAGCTGCAAGAGTTGGTGGACAAAAGTTTTATTCGACCCAGTTTCTCACCTTGGGATGCATCAGTTTTATTCGTGAAGAAGAAGTATGGCACCAATATCCATGTGGAACCATAGACAGTTGAACAAGGTTACATTGACTATAGACAGTTGAACAAGGTTACAGTGCGGAACCAATATCCGTTAACTCGTATTTACGACTTTTTTGACCAGTTGAAGGTTGCTAAAGTATTCTCTAAGATTGATTTGAGGTCAGGATATCATCAGTTGTGGATCAGAGAAGAGGATGTGCCTAAGACAACTTTCCGGACGAGGTATGGACACTATGAGTTTTTGGTGATGCCTTTTGAGCTGACTAATGCGCCAGCTGTGGATCTCATGAACAGAGTGTTCCGACGTTACTTGGATCGCTTTGTGATTGTATTCATAAACGACATTTTTGTCTACTCAAAAAGTCAAAAGGTGCATATGAAGCACTTGGAAATTGTGCTGAGGATTTTAAGGAGGAGACAAATGTATGCAATGTTCAGCAAGTGTCAATTTTGGTTGGACCTAGTGAGTTTCTTGGGGCACGTGATCTCTGCAGAAGGTATTTATGTGGATCCCTAGAAAGTAGAGGCAGTAGTGAATTGGCTACAACCATCTAATGTCACTGAGGCACGGAGTTTTCTTGGGTAAGCTGGGTACTATCGTCGCTTCGTGGAAGGTTTCTCTACCATAGTGTGAGAGTCCGTTTTTCTTAAATAATGATTAAACAAAAATAATTGTTTTATATATATATAGTTTTACATAATAAATATTTATCTGATTCTATTACATATACCCTATTCTATTATGTATATGTGTATTACTTATATATATATATATATATATATATATATATATATATAATAGTTGTAAGTGAGAGTGGAGTGTGAGTGTCCTGCTTGCTTTCATTGAACTAAGATTTCTGTAAGTTCTTACTTTGTTTTCAAAGCTTCCACAGTTAATAATATTTTCAATTAATATTATTTCCTGTGTTTATTTCATAGTCCTTCAAATTCTAATTTATGTTAATTCAATTATTTTCATTAATTTATATTCTCATTTTAATTAAATTCAGTGCTCTCATAATTTTTTATTTGTATAACTTATTCACCTACGTTAATTTTCTTTTGAGTTTATGATTAATTTATTAGTTTCAATTTGCATCCATTCAATAATTTATTTTATTCATTATTTCTCTATTTTTTATTTGTTAGTTGCCCAAGTCATCTACCAAGTCAATTATTTAGTCATCCTCTCTATCATCTTCCGTAGCTAACTAGTTCCCTTCTTCTTCCAAGTCTTCACTCCATTAAATACACATGCAAAGTTTTCATACACATGCAAAGTCTTCAAATTATTAGTCTTCCACTTATTAAATATACAAACCAACTCTCTTAAGGTCAAGCTTCCATTTCTAACTAGTTAAAAATCCTTTTTAATCTAGTTCTTCTAGATTATAGGTTCTAGTCCCCTTCTGGTATCAGAGCCATAAGAGTTGAAAGAGTTGAGTCTAAGTCTGCTACTCATATCGCCCAAGTGGCTGATTTAAGCTTTCTGAGTTAGCAAGTCTCCCAAGTTTCTTTTATTTTAGTAAGCCTCCAAAGTTTCTTCTAAGCCTATTCTTAGTTATCTAGTTCCTTAGGTTCTATCTCTCAAAAGTCCGTAAGGTGAGACCTTTTTACCAAACAGTAAGTCCCAAGTAGACGCATGAGCGGTTAGGCACGAGAAGGTGAGAGAGAGAAAACCCATAGGTTCTTAGGTACCTTAGAGTCAATCTTAGGAGTTACCCAAGAGTCTTTCTATTTTGGAAGTCATGTAAGAGTCTTTCTAATTTAGTTAATTTAAATTTTCCACGTAAGCAAAATGAGTCGTTTATTTAGAACCAATTCAATTAATTCTTCTAGTTCAAGTACCAGTCTAAGCCAAGTACCAGATATAATTAATGAAGAACAATTAGAATTTGAGTCTTCTAGTTCAGAATTACATTGTAATGATTGGAATATTCCCAAAGTCTCTAGCAAAGAAATTTATAAGCAAAAATGGTCAATCAATGCATTCAAGACTACTACGCATGTTAAAACAGTAGAACAAGTCTATGCCTTAGGAAAAGAACATGAAACATGTCAGTTACTTAATTTAGATGCAATTAAAAACCATAGAAAAGAAGGTAATAATTTTTTACATATAGGTCTAGTTCAAGTTGCAGTTAAGCCCTTAACTAAATTAGGTTTAAAAGCCGCAATTTTATTAAGTCTAAGAGATGCCAGATTTAATGATTACCAAGAAGGAGTCTTAGGAATTATTGAGTCAAGTCTATGCCATGGTCCAGTTCATTTTGATTGTTATCCAGATTTTACAGTAAGCCTTAGTGATCCTCATATTTTAAAAGTTTTAACTTTAAATATTAAAACTCATGGTTATAATGTTTTACCAGGTACCCAGCCTTTAGCTTTAATTTATAGAATTTATTATAAAGTCACAGGTACTAATATGAATTTCCAAGCCTTAAGCAAAAGCCCGAAGAACCAAACACTTTTAATTCAAAGTCATACGTCTTGTGCAAATATCAAAGTTCCTCAAATGATTAGATGGTCAGATGTTAGTTTACCTAAAGATTGGTTTTTAACCACAGAATGCCCCCCTAAGCCAATCCAACGTAGTTTAAATGATTTAGATTATATTCAGCCTTATTTAGATGGTACGGTTAAAATCAGTTTTGACAGGCCAGTTAAATCCACAGTTCAATTAGAACAGTTACCTACGCCTAGTCAATCGTTTAAGTTTCCTGCTAGACATTCATCCGCAGAGTCATCTTCAATTACAGAAAGAGATTTAGAAGCCGACAAAGCTTTAATAGATTTTAAAATTAATGAATTAAGAAAGGCCAAGCAAGTAGTTCAACCAAGCTACAAAGCCCCTACTGCTCCTCCTGAGCCAATACAGCCTACGTCACCTACTAGGTCAGATGCCCAAGATTCTACTTTTGATGTTTATAATTGTGATGCCCAATTAAGAGTCCTTAATAAGCCATTTAAAATTCATTGGTCAAAATTAGATGCCCATTTCCAAGCCCCTGAAAATGCCGAAAGAAAAGCCAAGTATCATGATTTTTTCCCCCAAGCTCAAAGAAAAGAAATTTTCAATGAGTGGAAAGAATATCTCAAAGCCACTAGGTCCGAGTCACCTTATCTTGATTTTGTAGAAGCCAAATATCTAAGTCAAAAGTTAGTTACTCTAACCCAGGAAAAATGGGAAAAAGCCGATGCCTCCAAAGTCGTCAGTACGCACCCCCCAGTTGAAACCATAGTAATTAATCATAGGAATGCCAAAATTATTGCAAGTCCATACAAAGTTGCTGAGTCAAAAGATGAACCAGTCAAAAAGGTCATAGAACAAAATAATTATGCCAACACAAGCCTAATAGTAATAGGTAAACAATTAGATAAGATAGAAACAAAAGTTGATAAGTTAATTCCACAGGAAGTTGCCCTTAAACCAAAGAAAGAAAAGCCTTTAATTCACTTTAACCTAAAGCCTGAGTCTGCACTTAAAGTCAGTCCAACAATGCGTAAAATAGAGGAAATGTTTCAGGAATTAACCCCAGTTAAACCTAAGCCAAACAAGGATAAAGACAAAGGTAAAGATGAAGAAACTTCAATTAAAGTTTTAAGTTTTGATGTCAATTCCGATAGTGAGTCAATTATGTCTTTAGAATCAAGCCAAAGTCTAGAGTCTGAAACTAGTAATATTTCTAAAATAGAAAAAGCCTTTAGCAATCTCCAAGTTAACCAAGATGCCCAGAGTCTTAAAGTCAGTCGTTTAACAGGCAAAGTTAATCCTACAAGTCTTACCAAGAATTGGTATCCTAAGCCTACGCCTCCAGATGTCCAGTTTGAAGAAAGAACCCAAAGCCAATTTTCAGTGTCTTCCGATAAGCTTTATGAATGGAATATAGATGGTTTATCCGAACAGGAAATACTTAATAAGTTACAACATATGTCTATGGTAGCCAATAGTTATGCCACTAATCATCAGTTAAGACAGTCAGAAATAGTTTCCCTTTTAGAAACAGGTTTTACAGGAACACTTCGTTTCTGGTGGGATAAACATCTCACAGAAGCCGCCAAGCTTACAATAATTCATGCCTTTAAAACAGATGAAAATAATTACCCTATTTTAGATGAAAGAGTAGGAACAAGCATAGAAGACGGAGTCAACGTCCTTTTATATACCATAATTGAGCATTTCATAGGTACGCCCAGTAGTACAACAGCTAGAATTCATGATCAGTTAAGTAATTTAAGATGCCCTAAGCTAAGCGATTTTAGATGGTATAAAGATGTTTTTATTTCTAGAGTCATGCTTAGAGATGACAGTAATCAAGCCTTTTGGAAAGAAAAGTTTATTAATGGTCTCCCCAATTTATTTGCCCATAAAATTAGAACAGTCCTAAGCAATGAATCAGGTCAAATTAATTATGATGAGTTAACTTACGGTAATATAATCAGTACAATTAATCAAGTCGGTATGAAAATGTGTGTAGATTTAAAAATAGGAAAATCAATCCAAGCCGATAGTAAAAATGCTAAGTATGAATTAGGTAATTTTTGTGAGCAATATGGTCTAGCACCGGTCCCGCCGTCTAGACAAGTCAAAAGAGGCCATGATAGACGCTTTAGTAAAAGACGCCATTATTCTCGCAAAAGAAATTCTTTCAGTGATAATGATAAGTTTTATAGTAAAAGAAAGTTTACCCCTAGGAAAAACAGATGGTCAAAAGGTTATTCAAAAGGTTTTAGGAAAAACCCCCGACAAAGTAAGAAGAATTACTTTAAGAAAAGCACAAATAAAAGCAAAGTTAGATGTTACAAATGCAAAAAGCAAGGTCATTATGCTAATGAGTGCAAAGTTAAAGAGGCAATTAAACAATTAAAGTTAGCATCCGAGGAAGAAGCTAAGTTAATTAAAGTCTTAGAGTTAGCCAATACTGAGTCAGATCCTATGCCTACAAACAGTTCACATACCTACAGTTCAGATAGTTCCCAGTCTAGTGAGCCAAAAGTTCAATTAGGATGCAAGGATAAATGTTGTAGAATTTTAAATAAATCAATTTGTGTTTTAACTAAGCAAGAGGAACAAGAAGAATTATTAATTGATTTAATTAGTAAAGTTCAGGATCCAGAGTTAAAGTCTGAATACCTAAAGAAACTTAGAAAAATCATAAGTCAAGAAGAGTCTAGTTCCCCTATGCCTCCTAAGATAAGTCTTAATGCCACTTTAGAAAGATTTAATAGAAAGAAGGAAGTCACCCTCCAGGATCTTCAGTCAGAGGTTAAACTAGTTAAAAAAAAAAATTTAGAGTTAAAACAAATAAGCCAAAGGTTAGAAACTGAGAATCATGCAATTCAACAGGATTTAATTAATTTATTAGAATCCAAAGCAGAAACTAGTAATCCATTTGGTAAGTCTAGTTCTGAGTCAGAACCTGAGTTGTCTGATAAGGAAGAAAAAGCCATTAATTTAATTAAGCAAATTAATTTTAGGAAATGGTATTCCAGAGTCAGTATTTTTATTAATGAATTTGAATTAAATACAATTGCTTTATTTGATTCAGGAGCCGATTTAAATTGTATTCAGGAAGGTCTAATTCCAACCCAGTTTTATAGGAAATCTAAAGAAGTTCTAGGCACAGCGTCCGGAAAAGCCCTTAAGTTAAAATATGAATTACCAAAAGCCCATGTATGCCAAAATAAAATATGCTTTAAGACATCCTTTGTCCTGATCCAGAATATCACGGATGAAGTCATTTTAGGTTTACCCTTTATCTCTTTACTTTACCCCTTTCAGGTAGAATATGATGGAGTCACTTCAAGCCAATTAGGAGAAAAAGTTAAATTTGAATTTTTAACTAAGCCAGAATTACATAGTCTTAAGTCATTACAGAAGTCAGCTATTTCTAAGTCAGTTAAGTTAATTCATAGTAAAAATAAGCAAGTTAACTTTCTTAAAGAAGAAATTAAGTTTAAAAGGGTAGAACAACAGTTAGCCGACAAGTCGCTTCAATTACAGATTAGTAAATTTGAAGATAAGTTAAAAAATGAAGTTTGTTCTGATATGCCCAATGCCTTTTGGCACCGTAAGCAACATGTCGTTTCTTTACCTTATGTCAAGTCATTTAGTGAAAAGAATATTCCTACCAAAGCCCGTCCAATTCAAATGAGCCAAGAGTTAATGGAATTATGCAAAGCCGAAGTCACGGATTTAGTTAACAAAGGAATAGTTAGGAAAAGTAAGTCACCATGGTCTTGTCCAGCTTTTTATGTTCAGAAAAATGCCGAGTTAGAAAGAGGAGCCCCATGACTAGTTATAAATTATAAGCCTCTTAATTCAGTTTTAGAATGGATTAGGTACCCAATCCCTAATAAAAGAGATTTAGTTAATAGATTAGGAAAAGCCGTTATCTTTAGTAAATTTGATATGAAAAGCGGTTTTTGGCAAATTCAAATTAAAGAATCAGATAGATATAAGACTGCATTTGTTACCCCTTTTGGTCATTATGAATGGAATGTTATGCCTTTTGGATTAAAAAATGCCCCTAGTGAATTCCAGAATATTATGAATGAAATCTTTAATGCTTACAGTCATTTTTCCATAGTATATATAGACGATGTTCTTATTTTCTCTGAGTCAATTGAGCAACATTGGAAGCATCTACATAAATTTCTTTAGATAGTCAAAACTAATGGTTTAGTTGTTTCAGCCAAGAAAATCAAGTTATTTCAGGTCAATGTCAGGTTTTTAGGTTTCAACATAAGCCAAAGTCAGATAAGCCCAATCAATCGAGTCATCCAGTTTGCTGATAAGTTTCCAGACCAAATTCTAGAAAAAAGTCAACTTCAAAGGTTTTTAGGATCTTTAAATTATGTTTCTGATTTTTATCAAAATCTAAGAAAATTATGTAAGCCCTGTTTGATCGTCTCCAGAGCAATCCTCCTGCCTGGACTCCAAGCCATACAGAAATAGTTAAGCAAATTAAGATTCATGTCAAATCTCTTCCATGCCTAGGTATTCCCTCAATTCATGCTTTTAAAATTGTTGAAACAGATGCCTCTGAAACAGGTTATGGTGGTATTTTAAAACAAAGAATAAGCCCTGAGTCTCTGTTGCATTCCTAAAAGGACACAATTTAATGTGCAAACAACCAATTAAAAATACCCGCAAGTGCACGAATCTATCGAAGTATAGATTGTATAAGTACGGGGTCGATCCCACGAAGAACTTGTCGGTTGTCTATAAGTTCTAATTCGAGTACAAAAAGAACACTTAACTAACACACCACAATGCACAAATGAAAATTTGAAACTAAAAAGAAATATAAAAGAAACAAACAAAACAAAACAAAAAAAGAATTGTGCTGTGAACAGTGACCAGCGACCGGTCGTTTGTTAAGAGCGACCGGTCGTTTTTTGTCTGGCGACCGGTCGTGAGGTAAAAGCGACCGGTCGTTTTAGTACAGAGTCGAAACTTCAGAATTGTGTGCTGAGCGACCGGTCGTGAGACACTAGCGACCGGTCGTTCTTGGGCAGAGTCGTTTTCTCTGTTTTTCCAGTTTCGACCTCTATCCAGTGTTTTGCCTATAACTTTCCAACCGTACGTCCAAAATTCACGTTCTTTATACGGTTGAATTCAGCACAGAAAATGGAAGAACACAGCGCGGACCAAAAGTCCAAAACAATTACGGAAACAAATAGAATTTAGTAACAAAGACACGTAACGTGTCAAACACGCAACTCACACACACATTGGGGGGGGGGGGGGGGGGGGTTTGATTTGTTTGAAGTAACCTATTTCTATTGCATGAAAGTAAATGGACTTTGAAATTAAATGAGAATGGCGGAGATGAATTATCAAGATGTGAAATCAAAATGTAACAAACACTAGGGTTTCGGAATCCACCCTAAACAATTCTACCCAAGTTCATGAATACTCAAGTAATGAACTCTAAACGTGTTGATGAAGATGTTCGCAATCAAGACCATGGGTCGTGGCTCAAGACGCATTGATTCTCTCTAATATACGTAAAGTGCATGGTTCGTGCTACAATACTTGTGCCCTCCTCATAACCGAACCTAGGTATGGTTCGTACTTCGATTCAATTACAAGGAGAACCCATTAAGTTCAAAGAGAATATGAACATCACAAGAATCCTAATAGCATGGTGTTTACATTAGGTATTCAAGAAACCAATTCACATGGATGATTCTTACTTCATCCATTTATTGCTTAGGATAACATGAGGATACACATAATCCCAACAATCTCAAGAAGCATGCTTTCAAAGGTGATCAATCAAAGAAGAACACACATCAAGGATAGATTAATTTGGTGAATTGGAATTCATCAACAATATCTAGAAATTCATACACTCAAGCATCAAAACAAAAAGGTAATCATGTTTAGGGCTTCAACCTAAGCCCTAGCTATGGAGTTTAGTTCCTCATAATCATTTCAAACACAAATTCAAAATGAAATTAGAAAGAGTTTACAGATTTTCAGAAAATGATGAAAGCTTCAAGATCATCAATGGTGGAAGTCTTCTTCTCCACTTTTCTTGACTGCACCTTGGCTTTCTCCTAGCTCCAAGCTCCAAAATCTGCTCTCAATTGTGTAGAATGGTGGAATACCCTCTCTCCCGTTGCAAAAACTCCCCCAAATCTGATTGCAATCCCTTTTGACTTCTCTCTCTCCTCCTTTCCAGCTTTTCTTTTAGTATAAAACTTATTCTTTCTCTAAAGCTATTGCCCATTGTCCCCTTGCAAATGATGAAACCTTGTTTTAAGGTATAATCCAAGGCTCCAATTGACTCAGGAAATGCCACTCAAATGCAATCCATTGTTACCAAAAGGTGTGGTAACAAGTAGAAATAAAATGCTATTAAGTGGGGGTGAAAACTGGGCCAAAACAAACATCCAGAGCCAGCGTCAATTGTCCGATCAGCTGGATAGGCTACACTTGCCCAATGGAGCTCAAATTTGGATATGTTGTAGTTAACATCCATTGGAACAAGTCTTATGAAGATCATCACCTCATCCAAGGACCGGAACATGCTGATCCAAGGCCACGAAGTTGACCTACGAAAATGAACAAAAACAGAATTTATATCAAATAATGCACTTTTAGCTCATTTTCATACAAACCAAGGTAAAACCTATTAAAACACAAAAAAGAAGTAAAAAGCTATAAAATGTCAAGAACTAACTCAAAATAGTGGGTGAATAACATGAAAAATCATGTGTAAAAATGAACCGAACAAACTTCCCAAACTTATCTTTTGCTAGTCCTCGAGCAAAACAGAAATTAAAACAAGACTCGAAACAAAACTTTCCGAACACTTTCTAAGGAGAGAGCAACTCATGCAAACGACTCAAAAGTTTTCACAAGAAAAACTCAGTTTACACATTATTCACAAGGCGGCAAAATTCATAACACAACATGCTCAAGTGTAGTAGTGTGATGGCCAAATGGAACTCATTCTCCAATTTCAGTTTTCACACAACTTCAAAAATCATACCAAGCACAAATGTAACTTCAAATCTCACCAAAGTTGTCCTCTCACAAATGAATCACTCGGAAGAGGGTTACAATGCATCACTCAATAATAAATATGAGAATAGAGTTAAACCATACGGGACTTAACTCAAAATTAGCAAGATGAAAAACATGCATGAATATGATCTCAAGAAGGATGCTAAACACTTAAAAGCTGAAAAATGTGTGCAAATCAACCACATGACATTTAGGATCAATTTAGGTCTTTATTATAGGTTGTAATGGGGCTAAGGGTGTAAGGTGAGTAAGAAATGAAGGATATGGATACAACAAAGTCCAAGGAACTCACAATGTAAGAGCATATAATCGTTGACTAAAAGACTTTGAAACATCACGCTTGAGATTTTCACTCAGTTTTTGGTGATCAAATAGACCACAAAGCCTTATACCTCCACTAATTATGATTCACACTCCTTCCTTCCATTTGAACAACCAAGAAACATGGAATTGAAATTGAAACCATTGCCACTTAACCACGACTTTTCTCTTTTCTTTCACCCTTTGAGTGAAGTACTTTTTTTTTTTTTTTTTAAAGAATGTAATAACCCTTCCCAAACTTAGCATGAAAAACACATCTAAATTAAAGCTCACGAGTTCCTTAGAAAGGTGAATTCTTGTTTTTCAGGCTAAGGCTAGAAGTAATAATTGGTTACTTGAAAGAAAAGGCATACATATAGGCTCAAGGTGGTTAACAATGGAAAATCATGCTTAAGCATGCATAGGGTTAGCTTGAAAGGCACAAACGGTCCAAAGAGGGCCTTAATATCATTTCTCAAATGTCATGTAATCAAATTGCACAAGAATGAGTAACTTTTAAGTGCTCAACCAAATCAATGAATAATGAGATCAGACAACAACTCAGATGACAAGAAAAGTAAGAATATGTGTATAACACTCATGAATTGAAGCACAAGGCTCAAAGCTCACATTATATGGTTATACAAGTCTAATTCATGCTTGATACAATTCTTTGGATCATGCAAGTCCCTCAACTGGAGAATTATGAAACAAATGGCAAGTGCATAGAGGGTTTCAAACATATCATGCTAGAACGATGCCATTTAGTGAATAACAAATTTTATTTATTTATTTTTTTTTTTTAACATCTTCAATCAAGTCATGTAAACATTCATCACAATCTCATCATATATGTCCGGAAAGTGACTTGAAAACAAAAAAAGACTCAAAACTGAAAAGAAAACAGAACAAATTAAAGCAAGAATTTAAGCGAAACGAAAAAGACTTGCTATCCCTTCCCAAACTTAGAAATAAACATTGTCCTCAATGTTAAAGAATTCAGGCATTAACAACGTTATAACAAGAAATAAAGGGAAAGAGCAAGTAAATACAAAAACAAAAAAGAAAAACAACTACAACACGGTTGCAAAACAAAACAAAACAAAACAACACCAAACAAAACCAAACAGTAAGCCCTAACAACAATCTTACACATGCAGAAATCCAGCCCAAAGAAATGCACAAACCAAATGAAAGCCCAACCCAAACGAAAGCCCAAAAGCGAAGAAAGTAAAAAAAAAAAAAAAAAAAAAAAAAAAAAAAAAAACAGAGAAACCAAGTCAGAAGCACAAAGAGCGAGGACTCAGTAAAATAGAAAAAAGTGGGCCCTGAAGTCTCGGCACCTGTGAGTCACGGGAAACAAAGTGAGAGACGTGTCGACAAGCAGCGGTCTCTCTCTCGGTCCCAAGCCAGAATTATTGGCTTCATAGGAAGGTGTGACGACTTTTGTTTCTCAAAAGTGCTGAAAGGCAGAACTGTAATTAAAGGGGTTGGGGACCAGGTGAGGTGACCTAAGGGGATAGGCCGTAAGGGCCGCGCAAAACGCAGAAGCGCCGTGTCTAGGGTTACGTAGAAACTAACTCTATAAAAGAAGAAGAGAAAGAGTTGGGGAAAAACACACAAACGCAGAAACACACAACAGAGAAAAGAAAGAACAAAAGAAAAGAAAGTTCAAATGGCTTCTTCCTACCCATTCTCGCTAGATCTCAACCTAGCTCCACCGACTCAGACTCGGGGCCAAGCAGTGGCACCAGTGTGGATGCCCTACTTTGCCTCTGCACGGGGGCACGTGACAGTGAATGACTCGATACTGCTGGACAACGATGTTGCCCTTGGAGTTGCTAGAAATCTAGTAACTCCCAAGGATATACGGGTGCTGGGATCAAGGGATGACAACCGGGTCGTGAGCGATGCTCTGGCACTAAGCGTGCAAAGCACCGCAACAGTCGCAAGTGTGGGTCATCGCCTACTTGCGAAGTCCCATGAAGTGGAGGTGCTAAGAGGTCAGTTGGCGGCGGAGCGAAGTATGGTGGAAGAGTGCCAGAGTATTATTAAAAGTTTAAAAAGGGAAAGGGCAAGGATAGTGGAGGTGAATCGACACCAGCTAGAGGCGTTGCGGGAAGAGAACCAAAATCTCTCAAAGATGGTAAGTGTTTACGCCCATGACATGAGAAAGCAGCTGGAGGACCTGGACCAACCGGGTAAACGCAAGAAAACCGATCGCGAGAGTAGGTATGCTCAAGCTAAGAGTGCGATCTTTGGGAGCTCGAGTGATGAGCCCCAAGAGGCTGTGCGTGAAGCCCCGGAAGAGGATAGCCATAGGGCTAAACTCAAAGGTCCAATGGCCGAGACACCGAGCACTGTGAAAGAATAATTTCTAATGTATTATTGGTGTGCCTGGTTGTCTTTGCCCTTTCCGTGTATTTGTTTGTTGTTTTTTTTTTTTTTTGTTGTTTTTTTTTTTGTTTTTTGTTTTGTTTTGTTTTTTTTTTTTTTTTTTTTGGTCAGAAATAAAAGAAATGAAGTTGCAAAAGAAAAAGAAGCACACTTCCCAAACAAAACAAAGACGACAGCCGAAAGGGAAAACACACTTCCCTAACTAAAATAAGACAAAGGTGATAGCCGAAAGGGAAAGGCAAAAACACAAAACACTAGAAAAACACGGAAAAAAGAAAAGTAAAGTGAAAGTTAATGTGCTCCCCCTTGAAGCGATTAGGTCGAGCATGCCCGGGAAATCCGAAATGGCGTTGGCTCTCCCTCTCATCTGCATATGTCTATTTAAGCCACGCCTCTGCAAGCGGAAGAGTACCCTGCAATTCTTTCTGCAAACTCAAGGAAAACCATCAAAAACATCCAAAAACAAAACAATGGCATCCACATGTACTCACCTTGATGATCTCAACCTTGAGCTGTCACTAGCACCACCAAATTCCCAGATAAGGGCTCCTCCAAACCCTATCTTCCCAAACTCCTCATACCACCATGGCTCGGCCTCAAACTTCTCTGAGGTGGTGCCGCGAAGGGCAGTAATGCCGGAGGGCATGACTGTCAGCAGACTGACAGTTGCAGATCACCTGCATGTGGCGCAGAGGTCTGACCAGATGGCAGTGGACGAGTCCCACAATCTAACCGTGCTCAACGCGGTCTCGGCCACAAATTTGGGCATGCGCCTACTGGCGAGAACACGAGAGTGCGGGGCACTGAGTGAGGAGGTGGCGGCCCTGAAAGCTCTGGTGGCGGACCTGCAGAAGTGGCTCTACAGCGCCAACCAGCATGTAGAGATGCTGCAGAAAAGGAACGAAGATCATGTAGAGCTGCTGCAGATTCTACAAGCAAGAACAGACAGAGGCAATTAGCAGAAGCCTCAGCTAGCTCAAAATGCAAAAGAAACAAGTGATTCATAAATTTATTGTTTTTTGTGTGTGTGTGTGTGTGTGTGTGTGTGTGTGTGTGTGTGTGTGTGTGTGTGTGTGTGTGTGTGTGTGTGTGTAGAATCACATGTTTTGGAATGAAATAAGCATTTGAGCCAAAATTCTGAGTGCAAAATCATAAAGCAACCTACTTCCCAAACTTATATGAAACAATGTTTATAAATGATGGAGATTTAATACTAAACAATGCCATATAGAAAAATTGGGATGGATAATCACAAAATAAAAGAAATAGTAAACAATTAAAAGTTGAACTAACAGTAAAAGTTGAAACAAACAAACTAATAACCGTCTCAAAATAAAACCCAAAAACAAAATAAATTAAAAGTTCAAAAGGGTACAAAGCTCAAAGTACTACTGATCATCATCAGTCTCATCATCATCATCACCATCAACATCATCACCATCAACATGTGCAGAGGTCCCGGGATGACCTGGCATCTGGAGGTGCGTCCAAATGGCGTCAATGGAAGTGCTCATATGCTGCATCTGCTGATACTGGAGCATCTGCAAGTCCCAAATGGCTTGGAGAGAGGGCTCCCAAGCAGAAGTGTCGACAGTGGGAGCAGGCGGGAATGGCTGGAATGAGGCCGGCCCGTGTGGTGGTGGTGGTGGCATATGAGGCGGCACTGGAGCAGGTGCGGGTGCAGGTGCATGTGCATGGCGCCTCTGAGAGATACTCTTGGACACAGAAGTGTCCGAAATGGGACCCATGGGCTCAACATATATATCAGTGGAGCGAGCCCGAACACCTGAGCGGTCACAAATCATGCTAACAAGGCAAGGATAATAAATTATGCTTTTCTTACGTGCACAAGCCTTCAGGCGTTCAAAAATGATGTCAACAACTGGTAGGATAAAAGTTCCCTCATGCAAAATTTGCAGGAGCTTGACCCCTACTGATGGAATTTCCGACCGTTGGTCGGATGGATAAATGTTGTGGCGCACAAAGCTCCACAGGATGGCAAAGTAGGGTGTCAACTTACCCTGAATGAGGACAGTCTTTTTAGTTTGAGATGCAAAGGCAGCAGGGTCAGCATAAAAAAGTGTTTCAGCTGCCCTTTGCATGTCAAAATCCTCACCCAAAAATTGTCTCCAATTAACAGTATTCTCTCTGTCACTTATTTGAAGAACCTCAGAGATAATGGAGGTGGATAGTACAATATTTTTGCCCCGAACCTTAAGGGGCACCTCTGCATTACGTCTAAGTTCTTCCCTAGGGAAAGCGGCATAAAACTCACGCACAATTGATTCATTATATTTTGCATAGATGTGAGCTAAGGGTAGGAGGTTTCGGTCCCTAATAAGGTGCCGGACTTGAATAAGTCCAGCGGTTTGGATGGAGGGACTAAGATCTAAGTTACGCTCAGTAACCACAGTGGCAGTGAGCATTGCCTCTTCCGGTTGAGGTGCACTTCGTGAAGAAGATGCACCCGCTCTGGTACCCTGTCTAGCTCTAGACATCTAAGGAGAAAAAAACCAATATGCACAAAACAAATCAACAACAAAATTCATGCCACAATTCCCAAACATGCAATACGCCACAATTATACCAATATCAAAACCAAAATGCATGCACATAGCCAAAATTTGCCACAATACAAATATACACCAATTCGAACGAGTCGACAATTTAATCACAATGTAAAATACCACAATGCCACAATATTAATCACAATGCACAATTAAGCCAAAATTCCAAAATGTAAACAACATTCCCAACATTCAACCAAAATGACAAAATTCCAATAATAAACACAAATAACAACAACAATAATCAAATAAGAGATTGAGAGTGAGAAAAACATACCCAATTGAGGAAAATCACACCAAATGATAAACACAAGCCAAACCCAAAACAAAAACAAGAGAAACAACAAATTAGAAAGAAAACAACTATAGGAATGCATTAGAGTAAGAAAATCAAAGAGAAAACACCAAGAAAAATTCGAAAATTACCTTGGTGCTACAGTAACCCTAACTGAAAATCACCTCAAATTGAAGAAAACACTTGAAATTTCAAGGAATAGATGCCAAAAACGGATTCTACTCGAAAAATTAAGTGAGAAAAGTGTGATTTGGGTTAGGATTAGGGTGGGTTGTGAGGGAGGTAGAGGGAGGGAGAAGAGAGAAGTCGAAGGGGGGGGTGAGTCTGTCGCTGGGAAGAAGAGGAAGTGAGGAGAGAGAAGAGAGAAAGGAAAGAAAAAGACGGTTTTTAAAAAAAAACGCGACGAGCGACCGGTCGCGAGTGAAACGCGACCGGTCGCTTTGAAGCAGATTCAATTTTTAAGAAAAACAACGAGCGACCGGTCGCGAGTGAAAAGCGACCGGTCGTTTCGAAGCAGATTCAATTTTAAGAAAAACAACGAGCGACCGGTCGTTTCGAAGCAGATCCAATTTTAAGAAAAACAACGAGCGACCGGTCGCGAGTGAAAAGCGACCGGTCGTTTCGAAGCAGATTCAATTTTTTCTGAAACTCCAAACGAGCGACCGGTCGCGAGGCATGTACGACCGGTCGTTCTCTCTCTCTCTTTTCTTTTTTTTTTTTTTTTTTTTTTTGGGTTGAAAACTTTATTAAGGACTTACCTTCCCAACTCAGTTTTGCATCCCCGAATGTATATCAATGAAGTGAAGCACTTCATCTTCTTGATGCAAAGTATTTTCGTGGTAGATTTTCAACCTATGCCCATTAACTTTGAATTCCTTTCCTATGCCTATTGGTCGGATTTCAACTGCACCATAGGAAAAGACATTAGTAACAACAAATGGGCCAGTCCAGTGGGAACGAAGCTTACCTGGAAAGAGTTTGAACCTAGAGTTAAAGAGTAATACTCTTTGCCCTACTTCAAACGACCTTCTAATGATATGCTTATCATGAAACGCCTTTGTTTTTTCTTTGTAAATTTTTGCGTTCTCATAAGCATCATTGCGAAGCTCATCCAGTTCGCTCAGTTGTAACCTTCTGATATCTCCTGCTTCCTTCATGTCGAAGTTGTACTTCTTAATTGCCCAAAGGGCCCTGTGTTCAAGCTCAACAGGTAGATGACAAGGTTTACCAAAGATTAAGCGAAATGGAGACATACCGATTGGAGTTTTGTAAGCAGTTCGGTAGGCCCAGAGAGCATCGTTAAGGCGCAAAGACCAATCCTTTCGAGTAGGACCAACAGTCTTCTCTAATATATGCTTCACCTCTCTGTTAGAAATCTCCACTTGTCCACTAGTCTGAGGGTGATAGGGGGTGGACACCTTGTGAGTTATGCCATACTTCTTGAGTAGGGTCTCAAATGATCGGTTGCAAAAATGGGATCCCCCATCACTAATGATGGCCCTCGGTGTTCCAAACCTACAAAAGATATTGGCTCGAAGAAAGCTAAGAACAACTTTCGCATCATTAGTCTTGGTTGGAATTGCTTCCACCCATTTTGAAACATAATCAACCGCAAGTAGAATAAATAGATTTCCAAAAGATGAAGGAAATGGACCCATGAAATCTATTCCCCAAACATCAAATATTTCAACAATTAGAATTGGGTTTAAAGGCATTTGATTTCGAGATGAAATGTTACCCATTCGTTGACACCTATCACAAGATAGACAGAATTGTGATGCATCTTTGAACAAGCTTGGCCAATAGAATCCACTTTGCAAAACTTTTAAAGTTGTCTTCTTGGCTCCAAAGTGGCCACCACATGCGTTCGAATGACAGAATGTGAGTATGGACTGAGATTCGGTCTCGGGAACACATCGCCTAATCACGGAGTCCGAACAATACTTCCACAAATATGGGTCATCCCACACATAGGACTTAGTGGTTTTCAGCAATTTGTCCTTTTGACCTCTTGACAAATCCCTTGGTATATTTCCTGTAGCGAGAAAGTTGATAATGTCAGCATACCATGGGTCAGAAATTTGTAATGCAAAAAGTTGCTCATCAGGAAAGGATTCACGAAGAGGAAGAGTGTCTTCTTCGGTATTGGAGTTAGTGATCAATCGGCTAAGGTGGTCAGCTACCTCATTCTCCGATCCCTTCTTATCTCTGATTTCAATATCAAACTCTTGGAGCAACAAAACCCATCGTATCAATCTTGGTTTTGCTTCCTTCTTTGCCAAGAGATATTTCAAAGCTGCATGATCAGTGAAAACAATTACTTTAGAGCCTATCAAGTACGAACGAAATTTCTCTAAAGCAAAAATTACAGCTAACAGCTCTTTCTCAGTAGTTGAATAGTTCAACTGAGCATCATTAAGGGTACGGCTTGCATAATATATTGCATGCACTCTCTTCTCAACTCTTTGTCCTAATACAGCTCCAACTGCAAAATCAGATGCATCACACATTAATTCAAAAGGTAAATTCCAATTTGGAGGCATAATGATAGGTGCAGTTGTGAGAAGAGTTTTGAGCCTTTGAAAAGCTGCCAAACATTCATCATTAAGATCAAAATTTGCATCTTTGGCAAGCAAGCTACACAATGGTCGAGAGATCTTAGAAAAATCTTTTATGAATCTTCTATAGAACCCGGCATGTCCTAAGAAGGATCGGATCTCTTTCACTGATGTGGGAGGTGACAACCCGCTTATCACATCTACTTTGGCTCTGTCAACCTCAATGCCTTGACTGGAAATCACATGACCTAAAACGATTCCCTGTTGTACCATGAAATGACACTTTTCCCAATTGAGAATTAAGTTGCATTCCCGGCATCTTTGCAAAACTAAAGACAAGTTGTTAAGGCATGAATCAAATGAATGACCAAACACACTAAAATCATCCATGAATACTTCAATAAATTTTTCTACCATATCGGAGAAAATACTCATCATGCATCGTTGGAAGGTGGCCGGGGCATTACACAATCCAAATGGCATACGCCGGTAGGCGAAGGTACCATAAGGACATGTGAATGTCGTCTTGTGTTGGTCTTCAGGAGCGATGGCAATTTGATTGTATCCTGAATAGCCATCCAAGAAGCAGTAGTAACTGTGACCTGCAAGACGTTCAAGCATTTGGTCAATAAATGGTAATGGAAAATGATCTTTTCGGGTGGCGGTATTTAATTTTCTATAATCAATACAAACACGCCATCCCGTTTTGACACGAGAAGGAATAAGTTCATTTCCCTCATTTCTTACAACAGTTATTCCTGACTTTTTAGGAACCACTTGGACCGGGCTTACCCACTTGCTATCGGAAATAGGATAAATTATACCCACATCCAATAGCTTCAGAATTTCTTTTCGGACTACCTCTGTCATGATTGGGTTTAACCTGCGTTGAGCATCCTTTGTGGGTTTGGAATCAATTTCCAGTAAAATTCTATGCATGCATCTTGTTGGGCTTATTCCCTTGATGTCCGCAATACTCCAACCAATTGCTCCCTTGTGTTCTCTTAACACTTGCATCAACTTCTGTTCATTTTCCACATTGAGATTGCTAGCAATAATCACGGGCAATGTCTCTGTTTTACCTAAATAAACATACTTCAAGTGGGATGGCAATGGTTTGAGCTCTAACTCGGGTGCCCTGTCAAGAGAAGGAACAAGCTTTTCAGTATTGACTGGCAAAGGTATAAAATTTGGAGTGTACTTACGTGGTATGGCTGGACATGCATCAAGGAATTTCACAGCCTCAAGTAACTCATTATCAACAATTTCAGCAACTTGAGGATTTTGTGTCAACACCTTTTCTAATGAATCTGTACCATGAGTACTATTAAATGTATTTTGCACAATATGACACAATGTATCAATACGAAAACATTCATGTTCATCATTGGGGAGTTTGAAGGCATCATAAACTTTGAACTTTATTGTTTCCCCTTGAACTGTCATTGTCAATGTTCCTTGTCGAACATTGATCACAGTATCTGCAGTGGCCATGAAAGGGCGGCCAAGAATCAATGGAAGATCCGCACCCGGAATAGGAGCTTCTTCCATCTCTAGCACCAAAAAGTCAGCTGGTAAGATGAGATCATTTACTTTCACAAGTACATCTTCCAAAATTCCTCTTGGATATCTCACTGATCGGTCCGCCAATTGAATGCTGACAGAAGTTGGTTTAAGATCACCTAAGTTAAGGGCTTCAAAAACAGAATAAGGCATCAGATTAATTGAAGCACCTAAATCAAGTAAAGCTTTGTCAAACAATTTATCTCCAATTATGCAAGGAATTGTAAAACTTCCTGGATCTTTCAATTTGGGAGGGAGCTTCCTTTGCAAAACAGCAGAAGCTTTTTCCGTTAGTGCAACCGTTTCATGATCTTGGAATCTCCTCTTGGTGGTACAAAGGTCCTTCAAAAACTTTGCATAACTCGGAATTTGCTTGATTGCATCCAAGAGAGGAATATTGACTTGCACTTTTCTGAAGGTTTCCAATATTTCCTTGGCTTGTTGAATTTTTTTGGAACTCATAAGCCTGTGAGGAAAAGGAGCACGTAAGATTTCTTCGTCAGTAGGTTCACGACTTACCTTCTCCTTTCTTGCCCTTCTTGCAAGTTCATGCTTTGGGATCCACTCGGATGAAGAAGCTGCTTGCTTATCTTTCTCTTTGTTGCTTTCATCCTTTTCTTTAGGCTCAGCCACTTGTTCAACCTGCATGTCATCAACATTGTGAATCAAATCTTTAGAACCATCAATTTCACCAATTACCTTACCAGTTCTCAAGGTAACTGCTTGAACATGCTCACGCCCAGTTGGATTAATCTCTGGTTGGCTAGGCATCATACCAGGTTCCCTTTGACTCAAAGCTTGAGCAATTTGCCCCACTTGATTTTCTAGATTGGAAATGGCCTTATCCGTTTTCTGCATGTGGGTGTCATTCCTCTGCATGTAGCTTTTTGTCTCAGTGATGAAACTATCTGTGTTTCTAGCCATGGAAGCAACAAGTTCTTCCAAAGATTTTCCTGTAGATTGTGGTTGAGGTGGTGGTTGTGGTGGATTGTAGTAGTGCATTTGACCATGAGGTGGGCGAGTATGTTGTTGACCATGAGGTGGGTGAGTTGGCCCTTGAGGTGGTTGAGTTGGCCCTTGTTGAACATTAGAATTGTCACTCCACCTGAAATTTGGATGATTTCTCCACCCCGGATTGTATGTTTGTGAGAAAGGATCATTCTTAGGCCACTGATTTCTCTGAAATGAGCCCACTGCATTTGCTTCCTCATGTGCCAAGGGACAATCCTCAGTGTCATGACCAATTGTGGAGCAAAATGCACAAACCTTGGATGATCCCGGTGCCAATTTCTTCACCATGTTGGTTAGGTTTGCAATCTGAGCTTCCATACTAGAAAGGGTACTTACATCATAGGATTACCCTTTTCTGACTGGTCTTTGCCTTGAATTATATTGGCGAGCATTTGCAGCAACAAGATCAAATATTGCTCGCAGTTCTGTTGGAGTCTTGGTCATTATAGTTCCTCCTGCAGCTGCATTCACATTGTTTTGGTCCGCTTCAAAAAGTCCTTCATAGAAGTGTTGCATTAGAAGCCAAGCTTGTATGTTATGATGCGGACAAGTGATTAGAAGTTTCTTGAAACGGTCCCAATAATCCTGGAAGCTTTCTCCCGGCCTTTGCAGAATTCCTGTAATCTGACTTCGGAGTTCATTTGTCCTTTGTGCTGGGAAAAAATGTTGCAAGAACTTTGTAGCAAGATCCGTCCACGTTGTGATGGAATTTGGAGGTAGATAGTGAAGCCATTCCTTTGCTGTATCCTTCAAACTAAATGAGAAAAGTCTCATTCTTATCTCATCACTACTCATGCCTTCGATCTTTATTGTGGAACACACTTCCTCAAAGTCTAGGATATGTGCATTAGGATTTTCTCCAGGATTTCCCAAGAACTTAGGCAATATGTGTATCATGCCCGATCTCAACTCAAAGTTTTCCAAAGTGCTTGCGGGATATACTATGCAAGATGGTTGTCCAGTTGTTGGCGGTGAAGAGTATTCTTGCATAGTAAGTTCCGCATTTGCAGCTGCTGCCGCCATTGGTGAAGGTGGAGGTGACTCGACTTTTGGTGAGCTTGGTGATGATGAAAATGGCGAGAGTGAAAAAGGCAATGGAGTAGACACAGCTAGTTGGATGTTCCTTTCTCTCAAAGCTTGAGCTTGGATATCTTCTACAGTGCTATCTAATGAAATATCCAAATTCAGAAGGGACATAAGCAAAATGTTCCTGCAATAAGAAGAAAACAAAAACAAACTCAAATAAAATGAAATGACAAACAAGGAAAAAAAATGAAAATAAAATTAAGTACTCTAAATATACTCAAACAAAACATATAAGCAACCGTGCCAGTTCCCCGGCAACGGCGCCAAAAATTGTTGCATTCCTAAAAGGACACAATTTAATGTGCAAACAACCAATTAAAAATACCCGCAAGTGCACGAATCTATCGAAGTATAGATTGTATAAGTACGGGGTCGATCCCACGAAGAACTTGTCGGTTGTCTATAAGTTCTAATTCGAGTACAAAAAGAACACTTAACTAACACACCACAATGCACAAATGAAAATTTGAAACTAAAAAGAAATATAAAAGAAACAAACAAAACAAAACAAAAAAAGAATTGTGCTGTGAACAGTGACCAGCGACCGGTCGTTTGTTAAGAGCGACCGGTCGTTTTTTGTCTGGCGACCGGTCGTGAGGTAAAAGCGACCGGTCGTTTTGGTACAGAGTCGAAACTTCAGAATTGTGTGCTGAGCGACCGGTCGTGAGACACTAGCGACCGGTCGTTCTTGGGCAGAGTCGTTTTCTCTGTTTTTCCAGTTTCGACCTCTATCCAGTGTTTTGCCTATAACTTTCCAACCGTACGTCCACAATTCACGTTCTTTATACGGTTGAATTCAGCACAGAAAATGGAAGAACACAGCGCGGACCAAAAGTCCAAAACAATTACGGAAACAAATAGAATTTAGTAACAAAGACACGTAACGTGTCAAACACGCAACTCACACACACATTGGGGGGGGGGGGGGGGGGGGGGTTTGATTTGTTTGAAGTAACCTATTTCTATTGCATGAAAGTAAATGGACTTTGAAATTAAATGAGAATGGCGGAGATGAATTATCAAGATGTGAAATCAAAATGTAACAAACACTAGGGTTTCGGAATCCACCCTAAACAATTCTACCCAAGTTCATGAATACTCAAGTAATGAACTCTAAACGTGTTGATGAAGATGTTCGCAATCAAGACCATGGGTCGTGGCTCAAGACGCATTGATTCTCTCTAATATACGTAAAGTGCATGGTTCGTGCTACAATACTTGTGCCCTCCTCATAACCGAACCTAGGTATGGTTCGTACTTCGATTCAATTACAAGGAGAACCCATTAAGTTCAAAGAGAATATGAACATCACAAGAATCCTAATAGCATGGTGTTTACATTAGGTATTCAAGAAACCAATTCACATGGATGATTCTTACTTCATCCATTTATTGCTTAGGATAACATGAGGATACACATAATCCCAACAATCTCAAGAAGCATGCTTTCAAAGGTGATCAATCAAAGAAGAACACACATCAAGGATAGATTAATTTGGTGAATTGGAATTCATCAACAATATCTAGAAATTCATACACTCAAGCATCAAAACAAAAAGGTAATCATGTTTAGGGCTTCAACCTAAGCCCTAGCTATGGAGTTTAGTTCCTCATAATCATTTCAAACACAAATTCAAAATGAAATTAGAAAGAGTTTACAGATTTTCAGAAAATGATGAAAGCTTCAAGATCATCAATGGTGGAAGTCTTCTTCTCCACTTTTCTTGACTGCACCTTGGCTTTCTCCTAGCTCCAAGCTCCAAAATCTGCTCTCAATTGTGTAGAATGGTGGAATACCCTCTCTCCCGTTGCAAAAACTCCCCCAAATCTGATTGCAATCCCTTTTGACTTCTCTCTCTCCTCCTTTCCAGCTTTTCTTTTAGTATAAAACTTATTCTTTCTCTAAAGCTATTGCCCATTGTCCCCTTGCAAATGATGAAACCTTGTTTTAAGGTATAATCCAAGGCTCCAATTGACTTAGGAAATGCCACTCAAATGCAATCCATTGTTACCAAAAGGTGTGGTAACAAGTAGAAATAAAATGCTATTAAGTGGGGGTGAAAACTGGGCCAAAACAAACATCCAGAGCCAGCGTCAATTGTCCGATCAGCTGGATAGGCTACACTTGCCCAATGGAGCTCAAATTTGGATATGTTGTAGTTAACATCCATTGGAACAAGTCTTATGAAGATCATCACCTCATCCAAGGACCGGAACATGCTGATCCAAGGCCACGAAGTTGACCTACGAAAATGAACAAAAACAGAATTTATATCAAATAATGCACTTTTAGCTCATTTTCATACAAACCAAGGTAAAACCTATTAAAACACAAAAAAGAAGTAAAAAGCTATAAAATGTCAAGAACTAACTCAAAATAGTGGGTGAATAACATGAAAAATCATGTGTAAAAATGAACCGAACAGTCTCCTGAACAAATTGTTCGTTTTCATTCCGGAGTCTGGAGTCAAGCCCAAGTTAATTATAGTACTATTAAAAAAGAAATTTTATCTATTGTATTATGCATAAGCAAATTTCAAGATGATTTATTAAATCAAAAGTTTTTAGTTCGTGTTGATTGTAAGTCTGCAAAACATGTTTTAGAAAAAGATGTTAAAAATATAGCTAGTAAGCAGATTTTTGCACGATGGCAAGCAATTCTGAGTGTTTTTGATTTTCAGTTAGAATATTTGAGAGGTAGTGAAAACAGTATCCCTGATTTTCTTACAAGAGAATTTCTACAGGATAAACAGGCAGAGCCATGTCAAGCAAAGAAAAAGACAAGCAAAAAATGCAATACAGTCAGACAAGCCAACCAAGCCCAGGCCCAAGCCAAGCCAGAGTCCTTCCAGCTACCCTAATGCCTATGCCAGTCAAACAAGAAGCCAATGCCCAACTTGTGCCTTTTCCAGGTTATATGCCAATTCCAGTTAGGAATAGTTTTAGCCCTTTAAGCCAGCCTTCTCTACGCCCTAATTATCAGACAGCTTTAGTTTCCCAGTATGATCCTTTTATTGTTCATGCCCCTATGCCTTCCCAGTGTCACAACCCAAGTCAAAGCCAAGCCCAAAGGTCTAAATATCATCCAAAAAGCAATTCTCATATTTTTATTGTTGAACCTTATCTAGAAGATTTGAATGACCCAGTTAAAATAGCTAAGAAGTTCTTTCCTCCCAACATGCATTATTTTCCAAGTCATCCTTCTAAGTCTTTGAAGTTTTATAGGGACATTCTTTATGAAACCCAATCAGCAGACATTAAGCCCATCAAGGACAAACAAACAGAAGCCACTATTTTCCATTCCATTTATATACGCCAAGTCATTAAGCCAGAACACTGGAGTAAAAATGCCTATGATCAAAAGCCACTTCAATCAGGCCTTACTTATAATTATGGAGACTACATTGATGCATGGTATACAATTTTCTTTCATCAATTTGAAGACTTCAGTCATTCATGGTTCATGAACTTCGATGCCAAATTCAAGCCTTATTTTCCTTACTGGTTTCTCCAATGGTGGAACATTAATGGTTCCTGTTGGGAAATCCTTCCAGAAGGTCTACGCCCCACATTTAATTATTTTTGTCAGAAGCACCAACTAACTAAGCAGGAGAAATTCTTCCCTATGCTTCTTCATTTCTTTGCCAAATATAAGATTCCATGGATTCTAAAATGGAGCTATCAGATTAATTGGGACACCAGATTTCTATGCCGTCATTATGTAGTCAAATGGTGGGACAAAGTCATTCTAAATAATATTATTAATCAAGTCCATGCAAGTTATCCACCTATCCAGATGCCAGTCGCTCAAGCCAGAGAAGCCTCTCCAAGCAGTTCAAATGCCTCCCTCAAAGGGAAATCTAAGAAAGAATTAACAGAATTAGCAGAGCAACTCCTTGCTCAAGTTTCTCAAATGAAGGATGAAGATGAAGACAATGCCAGTCCAAAGTCTGAATCTTCTTCAAGCCAGATGCCCAGTCAACAATTTAGTCAGAAGCCTAAGCCTAGATGGTCCGATTATGTGCCCGACAGTCAAGATCCATATGATCTCTCTGAAGATTGAAGCCTTCCAAGTCAAAGATGCCTCTGCCAAAGTTAAAGTAGCCGAAAGCAGAGTTAAAGTCCTTTCACCCATGTGAAAGTAGATGCCTTTCTGTTTCTCCAGAGTTAAAGCAAAGATATGCCCTTCAATTCAAAGATGCCCTGACAAGTTAAAGAATTTCAAAGATGCCCATGCCTTTCAATTCAAAGATGCCCATGCCCTTCAATTCAAAGTAGCCTTTTCAGAGAATGCCTTTCAATTCAAAGATGCCCCGACAAAGTTTAAGTTAAATGTTTTTCACTTAAGTTAAAGTCAAAGTTAGTTCAAAAGTTATTTTGTCTTCTCTTGTAAGCCAAGGCTATAAGTTAGAAGTTTTCATTTCAGTTTTCGGCAAGCTTTGTTTAGTAAGCATTGTAAGTTTCTTTCAGTTTTCAAAGTTCTCTCAGAGTTTGTAGACCTGAGGCAACTACAATAGTTGTAAGTGAGAGTGGAGTGTGAGTGTCCTGCTTGCTTTCATTGAACTAAGATTTCTGTAAGTTCTTACTTTGTTTTCAAAGCTTCCACAGTTAATAATATTTTCAATTAATATTATTTCCTGTGTTTATTTCATAGTCCTTCAAATTCTAATTTATGTTAATTCAATTATTTTCATTAATTTATATTCTCATTTTAATTAAATTCAGTGCTCTCATAATTTTTTATTTGTATAACTTATTCACCTACGTTAATTTTCTTTTGAGTTTATGATTAATTTATTAGTTTCAATTTGCATCCATTCAATAATTTATTTTATTCATTATTTCTCTATTTTTTATTTGTTAGTTGCCCAAGTCATCTACCAAGTCAATTATTTAGTCATCCTCTCTATCATCTTCCGGAGATATATATATATATATATATATATATATATATATATATATATATATATATATGTGTGTGTGTGTGTATTATATATATCTCATTCTATTTGTATATTGATTAGCAAAATTATTCATGAATGAGTAGTTAGGTGTCAACAAGGCATGCTATAGCCTTGCCAAGTCACCATGAAGATATTAGAATAGGATTGTAGTCACCAACGTGTCTTCCTAGCAATATGTTCTTATCTATAGTTAAACTTGGAGTGCAAGGCCGTTTACTTGGAGATTAAGTTCTTACATAACTACCGTCTTCACTACAATATAAATAGACCATTTCATTCCTTTGTTTTTCATTCTCATTTCAACCAAGTTATGAAGTATTTGTAAGTTTGCATGAGAAGATGATAGTTCTTTTAGAGAGAGAGAAGAAGAAGAAGAAGAAGAAGAAGAAGAAGAAGAAGAAGAAGAAGAAGAAGAAGAAGAAGAAGAAGAAAAGAAGGAAAGAAATATGGGAAAGACAAAGTGAAAGAGAGATGCAAGGAAATATGATATTGAAGGAGATAGAGAGGTTTGCTTTTGTTTTACTAATTTGGAGTTATACTTTGGAATCGAGGTAGGGATTTCTTGGAGTGCCTTTACGGGGATTGATTTAATTAAATTTCGTGAGCACTATATTATGCATGATATTACTATTATTGATATTGGATGTTGAAGTGTTGTTAATTATCTATATTATTTTATTAAAATTGACATGATCATATGTTATCGGTGATGGCTGGAATTCTTGGGTTAATGGAAAAGAGGGTAATAGGAAGGATCTTTTGTGTAGTTGAGTCTAACTCTTGGCAGGTACCAGGTCTCAGGGATCCCACAGTGCACATGGTTTTTATTGGGTGATTCGGGACTGGTGAAAGGGAGTTAGACAAGATGACTAACAAAAGGGGAATTATGGGACGGTTGAAATGGGTGTTAGTTCATATAAATGGGCATTCAGGACCAAGTGGTATAAGCATGGTATGGGACGTGCAGGTCTGCTTGTCCAGTTATATGAATTAACGGGATTAGATGAAGAGCATTCATTCATGCATTAATATTGTTAATATGATATTTGGCTGTGTGATTGCATGTCACTTAATTTAGTTATATCAATCTACTGTGGTAAGGTCTCATGTCCCTACTGAGCGGTGGTTGCTCACCCCTCACCCTTTTTAATTTTTCAGATGAATTAGTGGGCAAGATAAGGACTAAACCAGTTGATACTGAATTAGATGAGGGTGATAGAGCTTTATTTATTAATTGTAAAGTTGTAAAGATTTTTTGGGAGCTATTTTTATATTAAAAGTTTATTTTATGTTTCGGCTTTCTTTTTATTTTATTTTATTTTACTTTTTATTTTCTCATGCACCGGGCGCGGGATTTCCACCTACCCCCGGGTCCGGGGCGTGACACATAGCGTCATCTCTCACTCATTTGACAAGAAATGGAGTTGAGTTTGAATGGTCAGATGAGTGTGAAGAGAGTTTCAATGATCTTAAAACCAGGTTGACTACCGCTCTGGTATTAACACTCCCGGATGATAGTGGGAACTTTGTTATCTACAGTGATGCATCCCGACAAAGATTAGGTTGTGTGTTGATGCAACATAGTAGGGTAATTGCTTATGCTTCGAGGAAACTCAATAAGCATGAGTTGAATTATCCTACACATGATTTGGAACTTGCTGCTGTAGTGTTCGCTTTAAAGATTTGGCGGCACTATCTCTACGGGGAAACGTGTCAGATTTTCACGAATCATAAAAGTTTGAAGTATCTGTTCACCCAGAAAGAACTGAACTTGAGACAAAAGAGGTTGTTAGAGTTGATTAAGGATTATGACTGCACTACCGAGCATCATCCTAGGAGAGCTAATGTGGTAGTAGATGCTCTCAGCAGGAAGTCATCAGGATTCATGGCACATTTGCGAGGGAGATATCTTCCATTCTCGGTTGAGTTGAGGAAGTTGAGAGTTGGACTAGATATGGATGATCAAGGAGCCTTGTTGGCTACTCTCTATGTAAGACCAGTGTTAGTGGGACGAATAATTGAAGCCCAATTGCAGGATCCATTGATATGTACATTGAGATTGGAGGTCGAGAATGGTACCAGAACAGATTATTCAGTGAGAAATGATGGAGCCTTAATGGTGGGCACAAGACTGTATGTTCCTGGAGATGAAACACTTAAGAAGGAAATTCTTGAATAGGCCCACTGCTCGGCTTTTGCTATGCATCATGGTAGCACGAAAATGTACCGTACCCTGAGAGAGCATTACTGGTGGCCTTATATGAAGAAGGAAATCGCGGAATACCTTAGTAAGTGTTTGATTTGTCAGCAAGTCAAAGCAGAGTGGAAGAAACCCTCGGGATTGCTGCAACCGCTTTTGATTCCTGAATGGAAGTGGGAGCATATTACTATGGACTTCGTGTTCAAACTTCCTTGGACACAGAGCATGCATGATGGAGTTTGGGTAATTGTGGATCGACTCACCAAGTCCACTCATTTTCTGCCTGTGAAAGCGATCTATACTTTGAATAAATTGGCTAAAATTTTCATAGACGAAATAGTTAGACTGCATGGGGTGCTAGTGTCAATCGTGTCAAACAGAGATCCTCGGTTTACATCTCATTTTTGGACGAAGTTACATGAAGCTTTTGGGACTCAGTTGCGGTTTAGTACTGCATTCCATCCCCAAACTAATGGACAGTCATAAAGAACGATTCAGACTTTGGAAGATATGTTGAGAGCTTGTGCATTGCAGTTTCGGGGAAATTAGGATGATAAACTATCGCTCATGGAGTTCGCGTATAATAATAGTTACTAGGCAAGTATTGGAATGTCCATATGATGCCTTGTATGGATGACAGTGTAGAACTCCATTGTATTGGGATGAAGTAGGTGAGCAAAGATTAGAAGTATCTGAGGATATTGAGGCAACGAAGAAACAGGTGGAACTGATTAGAGAAAGACTTAAGGCGGCCCAGGATCGACAAAAGAGTTATGCTGATAATAGAAGAAAAGATCTCCAGTTTGAAGTTGGTGACTGGGTATTCTTAAAGTTGTCGCCTTGGAAAGGTATGGTAAGAATTGGGAAACTAGGAAAGTTAAGTCCTCGTTACATTGGGCCATATGAGATTTTGGAACAAGTGGGCCCAGTAGCCTACAGACTTGCTTTGCCTTTAGAACTTTCCAGATTACATGATGTGTTTCATGTCTCCATGCTCCGGAAGTATATTTCCGATCCTTCCCATGTTTTAGAGGAGCAACCAATAGAATTGAGGGATGATTTGAGTTATGTGGAGCAACCTGTTCAGATCTTGGATTGGAAGATGCAGGTGTTACGTTCTAAAGAGATCTCACTTGTGAAAGTCTTATGGAGAAGTCATACAGTGGAAGAGGCTACTTGGGAACCTGAGGACCAAATGCGAGATCAGTACCCTTGTCTCTTTGAGTGACAAGTATAGAAATTTCGATGACGAAATTTTTATAAGGGGGTAGATTGTAATAACCTGAAAAAAAAAAAAAAGAAAAAAAAAAAAGAGAGGTGCAGACCCCTCTCTCTCTCTCTCTCTCTCTCTCTCCGCGTCACACTCCCCCCTCCCCCCTCCCCTTCGACTTCTCACACAGCCGCACCCTCCCTCCTCCATAACCCCCGCCACCGTGGACCACCGGTGCCAAATTGACCGGCCCGACACCGCCTTCGAACCCCAGCCAACCTCTGCCGCCGTCAACCACGAAGCCCGCCGGAACCACCGCGAAAACAGCTGGTTTTCGTTCAAAATTTCCAGCCGTCGTTCTCCCTCCTCCGGCCACCATTTCTGGCAAACAAGGTATGGATTTTCATCTACTTTTCGAGCTCTAGCTGATGGTTGGGTAGGATTGGGACGATTTCTAGCCTAGGTAGATCAAATCACGATCCAAATTTTGGCCAGTGGTAGATCAATCGATGTCCTAAACCTGTGGTAGGAATCTTGGCTCTCGATTTTGAAGTTTTCTGGCCGCCAGTATCGCTTAGGATACGTGGGCACTGTAGTAGAGGGACATTGTGTCCCGATGTGATCCTCGTGTTGTCAAGAGCGCATAGGTGTGCTTAGATTTCAATTCGGATGTCATTTGAAGCGTGAACGGATTTTGCCTATTATGCGTTATCCGGGTTCGATAGGTTTGAACCGTTGGATCGTCTCCAATTTAATATATGTTGATCTAGGCATTCCTAGGGTCTTATAGGATTTCGCGGATCAAGAATCGGAGGCCTGGATGTTCCGATTCAATAGTTTAAAGTTTGCGTTTTACAATAATTGTCCGATCGTGCGATCGTGAGCGATCCGACCGTTCGATTTGGACCAAACTTGCAGCACATGGTTTTTAAAATGTGTAGAACCTATAGGAACTCTTACATTGATAATTAGAGGTCGTGGACCCCACTGGTTCCCTGGTTGACCGATATGGAAATTTATCGCTTATCGAGTCTTGGGTCTTTTTAGACCGCTCTAATCATTGGAAGTACTTAAGTGGGTATAGGAATGGTCTTAAACTAAGTACACGCACTTTTAGAAATCGGGGGTCAGGGTTTTGGATTAAATAATCATGTTGAGCATTTTTATTAATTAAATATTTTTAATGGCATAAATAGGTACTCAAGCACCATCTGACCCACAGGAGGGACCCTCAAAGGGTCAAGCTAGCTCGGATGCTCAGTGAGTGGACTTTTGTTTTATAAATAATTTTATGCGATTAAGTTTCATTATTTGATCTTGAATAAGTTATTATTGACTATGGCTTTCCAAGCCTGATTAATTGGATTTAAATATTTTTATTTATATGTTGCTATGTTGAAAATGTAAAAAGGGCTTGGAAAGTAGGAAATGAGGCGATTTCCAGATTGAATGGTTCGATGAGACATAAAATTATTGTTTTACAAGAATGGCAACCGGATTTAAGGATGATTGAGAAATAGTTTTATAATTTTTAATCTTTTCTAGAAAATATATTTATTTTAAACCACCACAAGTACCCAATTGTTGCCTTCGGATAATATGTTGTCTTCGGATAAATTAGTTGCCTTCGGATAAGTTAGTGCGCTTGACAGTGGCCCCACGAGTCTTAGGGATATTTGGTATGCGGATCAGGTTGACTAAATGTCCCCTGAATTCCTACTTGGAATTCGGCTCGGGTTGACCTTGCGTTATCGAGGCCTGTGAGGATGTGTCACGCCACATGACACAATGAATTAACATAAATGAGGGAATTGAATATAAGCTCATGGAAATGATGGTTATATATATATAATGGCTACACTTAGGTGGAAAAGATTTATTTCTTTATAATGTTTTCTAAAAAGTCTCGATGTTTTAATTGAATGCATGACTAATAATATATATATATATATATATATATATATATATATATATGCATGCTTTAGAATTCTTGTACGAATATATGAGAAGAATATAATGGGATTTTCGAAATGGTTTTTAACAATGGGGTTAGTATGTTCATATTCTACTTTCTAAAACTTTATTTTTGTCCACTCACATTTTTAAATGTTTTGCGCCCCCAAGCAGTAAGTGTGAACCTGAGCACCATCACCGAGCATTCGTCATCACTCTTCCTTCTCCTTCCACTATGTAGGATATGATTACGTTTCTGCACTTATTTTGTAAATAAATAGATTCGAATTGCTCTTAAAATTGCCCTAGGTTTTGTAAGGCCAGAGGCCATATAATTCTATGTTAGATAGCTTAATTGTAAACTTAAAGCATGCTGAACGTTGGGATCATATTAATAGTGTTTCATGCAGGTGTAAATTTTTGGGAAACGTGCATTTACAGGGGTGACTGTCAAATTTTCGGCAAAAGTCAAACCTTAAAGAACTTTTGTTTTGTTAGAAGGGCAATTTGGTCATTTGTGCCTAGCACCCGCCAGGTCTCGGACACGCACAGGGTTCGGCTCAAATTCCAAAGTGGAATTTGGTCGGGTCTTGTCATAGAGGATCAAGATCTTCAAGAATTAATTCTCCATTCTTTTCTTTCATCCCCATCATAACAAGCATGGAGTGTAACCAAGATTATCTTTTCCAACAAAAATGAATCACAACAAAATATATGTTGCAAATATATAGGTATATATATTATTTTATATAAAGCCGTAACATGATGGTAACTAACTTCGTGTATATATATATATATATATACAATGTAACATATTGCATTATTTATATAAAACCGGAAAACATCTAAAAATATTATGTATGTTTAGATCCATGAGTCATAATGAACTTGTAAAATAAATTCACAAAATAAATATTACTGATATGGACGATAAACCGCAACACTTTAAATAATAAAGTAAATGTATGATAAAATAAATATGCTTGTATGGGCATTAATTTTACTCCATACTTTAAATAAAAATAAATGTGAAGATAAAACCACCACCGAATATATATATAGGGAGCTGATTTTCCCACTCCCATTTTCTCCACTTACACTCCCTTTTTCTTTTTAATACTTTTTAATCAATTTTATTCTTTTTTGTTCTTTCTCTTTCCTTTCCTACACTTACCCTACATTAATTTATTTTTACTTCACTTTTATATTATTTATTTTTCTTTATACTTAATTTTCCAACTTGCACTTTATCTTTAGTTTTTTTTTTTCTTTAATCGAGTAATTAACACTATATATTTGTCTAGGCAAAATTACATGGTCCACCTACAAAAACTCATGCCCCAAGAATAAACCTTGCAGTCATAGTTTATTTTATTTTATTTTATTTATTTAAGGAAACAAATTTTAGGTGGCCACAAAGAAATGCATCTAACTACACATTTTTACATTTTCTTTTTCCATGTTCTTCTCCCTCTTCTCCCTCTCTTCTCCATCATAACCATTCCGAAAACAAATATTGAATGAAAAAAATTTATGAACTTGTAGACATGAATTGGAAAATGAAATTGAGTTTGAGACTATGAGTTTCAAATTCACATTAATGGAGTTCTCTTTGTTTCATATGAGATCATTTCATACCTTCATTTTGTTTGGGTACTTTCTCAGAAAGTATAAACAGACAGGATTGAAGAGAAAGCAAAAAAAATAAAAAGAATATTAAAGAATTCTTCTCATATAAATATTTTGGCATTCCAAGTCTGTAGGGGAATCCAAAAGCCTGGGTTTTGTTGTGTTACAGTGATGATGGAGAAATCCTAAAGCTTGGGTTTTGTTCACTCTCATTGATTAAGTACCCATATCAAAATATTAAGGCTTAAATGTCGAAATGGTCCCTGTGTTTTTCCTTATTGGCCAATTTAGTCCCCGTGTTATTAATTTGGCCAATTTAGTCATTGTGTTTGTATTTGTTAACAAATTTGATCCTTTCCGTCAAAATTATGCTAAAATGATTCAAAACCCACACAACCTCAACCTCCAATGGTCTTGATTCCTATAGGAAAAAAAAAAAGGTTCTTAGTCGAATTGATGCCTGCTCTTTTCTTGCTGCCATTTTTCTTCTCAAGGATCAATTTTTCTTCTTATTCGAATAGATTATAATCAATTACAGTTTTTTTAATTAATTTTAAATATTTTATATTTTTAAGGGAATAGACCACATTGACTAATATATACAAACACAAGGATCAAATTGGCCAAATTGAAAATACATGGACTAAATTGGCCTATGAGATAAAACACAGGGACCATTTTAACATTTAAGCCAAATATTAATGTAGGGTGATGGTAGAATAGGAAAGAGAAAGAACAAAAAAGAACAAAATTGATTAAAAAAGTATTAAAAAGCAAAAGGAAGTGTAAGTGAAGAAAAGGGGAGTGGGAAATCAGCTCCCTATATATAAGTACATTATATTACCATATATTTTAACATATATATATATTATTTTATATCAAATTAAATTAAATTAAATTTTCATATCAATATAATTATATTGAGATTCCTGCACATTGGTTATTGGTGATCTAAAACATCATAAATTTAAATTTCTTTGATAGCATCCATATGCATTCTTGTCATCAACTTTGGAGGCATTAGCCACATAAACTTCATAAGATATCATATATGGATGTTAATGAAACAAATGAATTGAAATACAACAAAAATTATAAAGGAAGAGGGATATCAAGATTGAAACTTACAAGAACCTCGGTTGGTGAGAGACTCATGCTGATAACGTGTTATAAAACTAATGAAATTATGGAGAGAATTTAGAGGAAGAGAAACAATAATTATCAAGAGCTCAACCTTAAGCTTCTTCTCTTCTATTCTTGTGTATTTTTCATTCATTTTTTATGTCTATTTATAGGCATAAGAAATACATAATTTACTACCATAAGTGGTCATATACATCATTGGTGAGTCATAAGGTAGGTTACAATCACATCTTGGGGGTTACAAATATAGTGGTAGAAATTGTGGGTAAAAGAGATATGGTGGGCATCCATAATAATTATTATGGAATTGTGGGTAAAAGAGATATGATTTACAATTTCATATCTCTTTTACCCACAATTCCTATTTGTACCCCCCATGATGTGATTGTAACCTACCTTATGACTCACCAATGATGTATATGACCACTTATGGTAATAAACTATGTATTTCTTATGCTTATAAATAGGCACCAAAGATGAATGAAAAACACAGAAGAGAAAAGCTTGAGGTTGAGCTCTTGATAATTATTGTTTCACTTCTTTCTTTCTAACAGTCAGCATCTCACTTTCTCTAGTAGACCACATCTCCACCACTGCTTCAAATCCCTGGTAAGTATCTCTTTGGTAGAAGTATGGCTTTCTTTCTATAGTGATTTCATGAGAGATGGAGAATGAGACGGTGGTAGTGTTTATCTGGCTTGTGTTTTCTTTAACCTTTTCTTCTCTTGTTTGTGACAGAAACAGTGTGGGTTTGTCACTAGTTTTGATCGGTTGGTATTTTAGTTTGGTGGTGAAGTTCAAGAACTCTCTTGTTTGTGATAAAAAGACTGAAACAAGGGGATTTGATCGGAGTACTCAGCTGGTATTTGGGAGATATTCATGCTGATAACGTGTTACAAAACTAGGAAAATTTAGAGAGAATTTAGAGGAAGAGAATAACCATAGAATTGCTCTTCTAAAGCTTATCTTTTCATTCTCTTAATGCCTTGTATTTATAGGTATAGGAAATACACTATTCACCACTATTTTACAAACATACTGTGGGGTGAGTCATATATTAGGTATGGTGGGGTGAGTCATGTATTAGGTATTAGGTATTATGGTGACATCCACTACAACAGAAACAGAACGTACAAGGAAAAAACAGATTACCCATTTCTTGGTAAACAGTACTAATCGTATTTACTCTGGGCTTTCTTTGGTAAACAGTATGAATCTTATTTACTCTCCCTTTTTTTTTTTTTTTTTAATCTCCAAATATCATTGTAAGTTGTAACAATACAAACCAAGCAGACAACCAAAGCCATCCACAGAAGCTCAAACTAACTTGAGAAGTCGTCTGTCATAATCTATAAGCAGTCTAAAATCTAACTGCCGTTACCGTCAGTTACTTTGACTGAAAGAATAAATTGGTTGCACTAGCGTCTATGGTCTACCATCTCCTAAAGGCTAAAACCAAACTAGTTCTCTTCTGTCAACTCAATTTCAATTGCAAATTCATTAATCATTGTTAGTCTTCGGCTAAATGAACTAATATCAAACCATATCACCCCGCCTCATACATGATGGAAAATGCAGGAGCTTCTACAATCAAATCTAAACGTCGCCGGCCTCGGGTGTTGCAACTGTCATACGCTTTACATGTTAGAAACAGAACTCTTATAAAGAAAATTAGAAACCTGCAAGGTGGCAAAAATTACACATGAGAATCTACAACAACAAATGTCCTACCTTTTAAAATGAAAGCAGGCGGAAATTCTTTTCTATTTTTTTTTTAATTCTTGTATTGAAGATAGTTATGTTTAAGGCATGAGTTATACCACTTCGGCTTCCTGTCGGTTCATTGCTCTTTCTGATGGTTCTTGATATACATGGCTTCGCTGCCACAACATCACATAGGAAAGCACTTTGCCTTGCGACGCATTTCCTATGAAATTTTACTTCAATGTCGTTGAAAATCTTGTGTTGAAGATGCTTCAACCCATTGAAGTACCCATCTTGAAATGCCAAAAGTATTCAATTGCATGTGATCTGCAATTGTAGTTCATTGGTAAGTCCATCACAAACTTTATATTACCAATGAAAAAAAAAATTCACTACTATCATTAACTCATCTAAACCGTTACAATTTTATTTCTGCAAGAGACACTTATTAATAAAAGTATATGAAAATACAAGATGGACTAGAAGTGCATCAATAACTTTTGTTTTTGGTCGAAAAGTGCATCAATAACTAATTTGACAACCTCAAACCCATAAACATTATGCACTCAAGAGTCAATATAATATCCCCTCCCCAAAGGAAAACAAAACAAAACAAAACGATCACAGTTACACTAGAAGGGGCAACTTAAAAATGGTTTGTCAAAGAAAGCCCAAAAAGAAGCTAGAAGTTTAATCCTATCACCAAGTAACTCCCTCCTCTAGCACTCAAAGACCTTCATAAGGGTAGGGAGGTTAAGGGCACTCTTGAGATATCAATGTCATACTGATAGCATCAAGCAAACTCAATCAATCACAATTTAATACCAGACTACTGAGCTCAAAGTGACATTAGATTTACAAGAGACAATAGATATTCGTTTTACGGTTGCTATTGCATCAACAAACCTGGCACAATTATTACGGCCAAAGTTTGCTATGCATATATGTACCTCACTTAAAGGCGGGACTGTGTTAGGTACTTCCTCAGAAAAGTCAACTCCAGCATCATTTTGAGCTTCAGCCAACTGGGACACATCAGTTTTCACAACTACCAGATGGGGGCAGACAGGAGGGTTCCTTTGACGACACATGTGGCACCTAAATCCAATAAGCTTATCAATGTTCTCTGAACTCAGTCCAAAAGCCTCAGCATGGAACCACACTGCATGTAAAAAAGGAAATGAATAGATGTTAAAAAACGAAAGTAAATTGTGGAGGAATTAGATCAAGCTGTGGAGATTAATAGCATGGTTCATGAAATACTAAATCAGAGAGCCAATATTCAACTAAAACTTTCTGAACCAGCTCAAACCAAAATTACATTTGAAGTGCACTTACATAACTAATCATTACCTCTGCATATTTCACAAGAAATATAATTTAAAGCAGACGTATAACTTGCTTCACAACAAAGGGGGCATTTGAGTTGATCAAGAATGACAGGCGAACATCCAGAATGCGCAAGGAGTTTTTTATCCCTAAAAAGCATAGCACGTTCATCATTTGGCTTTCTAGACAACAGAAGACCATTAAGCCAGTAACTGTGACAAACTTGCGTTCTCTTCTTCTGCCAAGAAGTAACTCTCCTTGGTTTCTTACATGTCCTCGTATTGGACTTGCTTTTTTTCCCTTTCTTGCGTTTGCTACGCTTTTTGTTTTGCAATGGCAAGCATTTAACTTTCCTAGGAGAACGACGTAGAGGTACAGATGCCGGAATTTTTTTGCTATTTTTCAATCTTAGTTGCTGTCCTCCAGCTAAAGCTTTTTTGTTGTTTTTCAAACGCATCGATCTGCGTTCTGTTTGAGAATTCTTACATTTCTGTGACTGTACTTTCCCTCCTTTTGTTTCGACTCTCCTTCTTTTTGTGTCAATCTTTGCACACAACCCATTCTGGCATTGGTGGCATGTATATTTACACCGAGCAACAACGGCCCCAGCAGACTTCCTGGCATGCCTTTTGTGGAAAAAACCTGAAATTTATACCATAATAATCAGATATCAAGGTTAAGACAATGCAAATCAATGACAGGCATCAAGCATGAAGTTGTAGTTGCATCATTTGTCATTAAAAAGTAATAAAAAATGAAAATAGGTAATGCATCTTAATTACCTGTACACCAAAAGAAAGACAAGCAAATAACAAAGAGTACATAAAAGATTTGCTACTTCAATATAGTTGCCAAAATGCAACGACAAGAATGTGGAAAGAAATGTCCCACAGAAAAGAGCTCGAACTATAAATTTCAGAACATTAACAGGAGCATGATAGCCAAATAAAGTTGGATAACTAGCCATCAGAAGCCCTAGTGTTATAAGTAGTTTCCATTGTTGGTACATAGTTACTTTCAAGCACAAAAGGTAACTGCAGATCCCATAGGTGATACATAAATTAAGAGACTGGGATTATAAGAAATTTAAGTATGATGTTGATGATTTAATTAAATTACAAAATACTTTTTAAAAAAACCTTGCAAGACACAAAATACTAATACCATGTGTTACCCCGGCACAGAGAGAGAGAGAGAGAGAGAGAGAGACAGACAGACAGACAGAGACAGAGACAGAGACACAGAGAGAGAATACCACACCTTTGCAGTACTGGCAGCTCACAGCTTCCCTGTTATATTCAAAACAAAAATCTATAAGATGAAAATTAAAAAACAGAAGTAATACAACATTTAACATGTAACATGAAGAAAAAAATCTCAAATAATTGGTCTTTTGACAAGACTAGGAAAGCACAACAGCTGATCATCTAATCATATAGTAGAACCTACTCAAACATCACAACTGGTGTTCCAAATCCCTCCTAATTTTTCTTAACAGGGCCCTCAATGTTTTGACAGAACAACCTATGCAAGAGGCTAACGAAACTCCATTAGTCCAATGACTATTTCTATCCTCCAGATATCAGGAACAATAATTTATAGCACTAACTCCGGAAATTAGTAGTTTCAGAATGAAGGCATCCCCACACTTTAATGTGAAGAAAACAAGCTATCATGGGAAATACAAACAGTGACAAGCAGAACAAAAATATAAGATAACAACTACATGCAAGAGAACAAATTTGTACCACCTCATCAGGACATCTTTGTTGCAATGTCCACATTTATGAAACTCAGATCTTTCGGCTTTTGAAAACAAATACATAAATCCCTTTTTTTCCCTGGGCCTCTTTGCTACTCTACCGACCTCAATAACTTTACCAGACTTCACATCACTTGACTTGCGGGCAATTCTTCTCTCCTCAAAGTTTTTCAAAAGATGCAAAGGAAGATATGATTCATCCAGCCAATACTTTTTCCTCTCACTAGATGGTTCTTGAAGCACAGAACCATGTTTCTTGACAATGTCAGGAATAGCTCTTCTCTTGCCAAAATCAAGAAGATAGTTAACCACTTTCCCTTCAGAACACTTCCTGCGGACAATAACTTTCTTAAACAGCTTGATTGATTTTCTAGATTCTTTGTCCAACGTAGGGAGAGGGTGTGAATTCTCAATATCATTCCATCTAATGTTCAAATCAAGTTCTCTAACCTGAAACCATAGCAAATTTTTGACTGACAAAAAGTTAGATAGTTCCTATTCAGAAGCATGAATTATACGGGTGAGCAAACAATGTTTTTGGACTCAAAACCACTCAGGTTGGGGGACAATTAACAAAAAAGAAAACAAAATCATACCAGAGCAAGCAAGAAAAGGGCACTGAAAACACCTGAACATCACCATTTCAAGGAAACAGGTATGGAAAATGTACCTGCAAAGCAAGCTGTTCTGCACTAGTCGATGCCTCAACAGCAGCTCGCCAGGAAACGGATTTGCTTCTCTTCGCATATTCTGAATTTTCAGGATATAATATACCCAGTATCTTTGAACACCCAGCTGCAGAATTTAAGAACTTCAAACGAATTCAGAATAATAATTCAGTTGATTTAACTGTAAAAAATCTCCCCCATGCAAAATTACACATAAGCCATAGAAAAGAATTAGCAGACCTTGTCTGGCAGCCTTGGAAGTCAAGGAACGAGGCAAAACCTTCCAACTGAACACCTGACGAGAAAGCCTACCACCCCTCCACCAAAACATTCCTAATCCACTGGCAGCATTTGAAGTGGGGGTGGGCTCAGTATCTGAACACTTGGGCCTCTTTCTGTTAATAACATTCTTTGAGTATGCACGTAAAGAAGTCACAACATGAGAAGCTGAACCCATGGTAACAACAGAATCTACATGTTTCAACCAGTCTGCTGAAAGTGCAAGATGATGCAGATTTGCCTCTAACTGTGTCATGCATACAACCAAAAATAAGAGGGCATCAAAGAAAAAAATCAAGATAGCCACGCAAGTTATGGAAATACAAAAGCCTCTTTGCAATCAAACAATGAGCTATTTTACAATAAATACACATAACTAACAAACACATTTTTTTCTTTTGTATTTTTGTTTTTGAAGTACACAAAGATATTTGAATTTTTATACATTATACAAATTTGTGCACACCGTACATGAATATAATGCACTAGGGTTTCCAAATGATGGTTAATGAGTATTTTGAGAAGAAAACAAAACCAGAAAAGCAGGGAGAAGTGATATATAAACTGTAAAGTGAACCGAACTAACGTGCAAGAACATAAATATATCAAAATTTTGACATCAATGCCAGCCTAATTGTTTAGAAGATGCAAATTGACAAATGTGCAAGAACGAAAGTATATATAAAAAAAATTTAAATCAACACCAGACTAATTATTTAGCAGATGCAAATTAACAAACTCTATACTAGACACAGATTGAAATAAATAAACAAATCCTTACCATGAGCAGTAAATGTTTAATAGAGGCAAGATCAGATGCCTTAAGAAGACTTTTACGCCACAGTTCCCTGTGGTGGGGATTCAACAATGGGCCCAGAAGAAGTCCCTGCAGGCGATCATGAATGGATAGGATTTGACACCTGACATCATTAAGATGGCCATCCTTGTTCCTTTTGGATTGAAAGCCAGTTATATTACTATTAGAAACATCCTGAACAGGCCCCATACTCATGATAAACAAGCAATCCCCATAATCAGCAGGAGCTTTGCAAGAGAAGCACCAACCACATTTCTCTTTCTGTGCATCTAGATTAAGGTTTCCAACATTTGGCCAGAAAAATTTTGAAGATTTTTTTAAAATGGTCTTCATCTGTGCTGATATTATTTCCTCTTCTGTTATTATTGTATCTTCCTTAATTTTGTCAGATGATTTACGCGTCAACTCCTCTGCAACAGATGAAGCAATTTGGCCAAAACTGTAAAAGTTCATGTAACCAATTCCACAATGTACTTCTGAAGTATCCCCTTTTCTAGTGGTTATAGAAGTAGATGTCAAAGAACAATCTTCAGGGTAAAGTTTTCCCACCAAATCTGATTGATTTAAAAAATCAGCAGGTATATCTGAATCGTACTGAATGACTGACCTTCTTTGCACTTGTATGGTTTCAGCTGATCCTTCAGAAGTTATATTTGGACTTGCTGTCACGGTCATTGAATCTAACAAGTTAATAGACTTGGAAACATCCAAGCCAATATTACAAGAATTCTCTCGCAGTTTTCTAGCCTCACAAGTCTCATTCTTAACAGCACATGTTTCTGGAAATGCCAATGGGTCTAGGGGTACTGAGCAGCCAATGTTACTATTTGCTCCATTAAAGCTACCAGGAATATCCCAGTGCTTATAGATTTCCACTAATATCCCACCATAAAAAAAATCTGAAGACCTTAGCACTTTGATAACTTTAATCAGATCATCTCTGTGGTAGTAGTTGAATTTGGATTCAGTGTCACAAGAATCTGATCTGCAAATGCAACATCCATAAACAGATGAAGCCAAACACATACCAAAGTGATGAAAGGAAGCGGTAAATATTCTAGAGAAATAAAATCACAACATTTTACATTTTCATTTAATCCACAATAGTTTCAATTATTAACTCACGAAAACAAAAATGAACATACTAATTCACATAAGAATCTTCGAATAGCTAGATCACTAGGCTTCCAAGTATATTCAAACCATAACAAAACTAACAAGCAAAACTATCCACCAACAAACAACAACCAAAATACAATGGCTGACTTTAACCAAACTCAGCAAGATTCTTTAGAAAATTATCTTCCCTAGCACTTTTGATAGGATTATCTTCAGTTACACCTAACGGTTAAAGTTCTATCTAAACCCTTTGCTAAATAACTCTGATGACATAATTCATGTTTTCAGTGACCATTTCAACATAGAAGTAGATTACATCCTCTCTGTTATAAAATGGTCTCCATAAGTGTTTCCTGATTATGGAAGTGGCTTGTTTGAGGCACTATGAGGTGCCTGTACACTCAGATTTTAGCAATAAAAGTGGAAACAACATCTCAACCTTTACTTATAGCCTGTCAATGTCATCCATGGATGGAGAACTGTTATTTGCTTAATCAAAATCAAATAATCAAATGTACATTGAATAAAATACAAAGGAGAAAAGCTAACATCCCTGCCTACTGGAGAAAAAGACTTCCTCACTACTCTTTTATAAGAAACACAAACTTTTACCAACAACAAATAAAAATTACAAGGATGGACAAGATATCCATCAAATTCAGTCTACAGATGCTCTAAAAGAATCATATTACATAGCCTCACTCTTACTCTCAATTAGATTGAAACACCTCACTATAATAGCTGGATGCTGCAACATCCAAAATAAAAGAAGAAATGCAGCGCTTGCTTGTATGTTGCGTGAAAGAGGTACATAAGACAAATATGCAGAGAGACAGAGACAGAGACAGAGACAGAGACAGAGAGAGACAGAGAGACAGAGACAGAGACACAGACACAGAGATACAGAGACACAGAGAGAGAGAGAGACAGAGAGACAGAGAGACAGAGAGACAGAGACAGAGACAGAGACAGACAGACAGCATATGTTGAAATACCCAAAGGAAAGATTAAGGATTAATAAATGAGATAAGTGGTGCAAGGGAGGAATCACAAACTATATGAATACCTATGCTAAGGGACTAGCAATTAATTATATAAGATTTCAGACCTTGTTCGGTTAGAGGCCGTGGGATCATACATCTTCAGTTATTACTCATGCATCTTGAGATAAATATGGCACAACCACCAGAACATTCATGCTTCATGATATATTGGGTTTTCCAAGACATGTCAATGCTACTGAGTATAAATTCATGTTTAGTTCTCATGAAAAATGATTTTAAGCACGATGCTTGGGTAGTTCACAAATAAGAGTTTAGTGACCTATGAATAAGAAGAAAAAAATAGCCATTTGTACTAAGTAACAGCAGCAGAGTGATATTATACCGAGCCATGTAAAGAGGAAAAAGGATCAACTTACACTAAAAGGTAACCACAGCTTTTAAAGAATAGCCGACCACGAGGATCAATTCCTAATAACTCTGCACCTCGAAGTGACTTTTGTGGTTTCATCCAAAGTTTATGCCTGTCAATTGAACACTCAGGGCAATACCAGTCACCCTCCGGCAAAAGATCATTAGCAACTCCAACACATTTTGAGTGGTATGCAGCAGGACAACCATCACAGCATATTAAACTCCCATCCATCTTACAGAGGCAGCATTCATCACTATTCCAGTCAGTGCTGTCATCAACAACCTCATCATTCAAATGAGTGATACCAGCAATATCCACTGGAGCCTTCCTTTTCTTGCAAACCTCATAGTTTACATTTCGATCAAAAATAATGTCAGGCTCAGCTGCCAAAGACCTTCTATTAATCTCCGACCTTATGGCTTCCACTTCTATTAAATCATCACATAGACACTTCAGTATCTCAACCTTTACAGAAGCAGGTTGTTCGTAGTAGTCTGTTTTGAATATCTTGAAACAACTGAGATCAAAACCAGGTTTCAGTCCCAAACCATGGATCAGAAAATACTCAATCATAAAAATTGGCCACGTAATCAAGTCGAGCAAATCCCAATTGAGACTCCTACATCAAACATTAAAACAGAATATTAAGGACCAATAAAGGAAGTTTCAAATAACCAAGGATGACATCATATCTAAATAGTAATTGGGGGAGAAAGAATATACCTCAGACAATCAGAAGCAGATTCGGAACCATCATTTGCAAGCCACTCCAAATGTTTTCTCAGTGTTTGCAAAATAGAAAGATGAACATAATCGAATAATGAGCTTGGAAACTTGCACTTCAGTGCGGCCACAAAATCCTCCAACTTGAAGGGACTCAGAAATAATAGAGTGCTAAATGATCTTAAACAAGCATAAATTGAAAAAAGGTCAAGTATGGGAATTCCATCTAGATTTAAATGTTCTGATGAAGGAGGTAACTCCAGCTCCTGAGGAAGAACACTATGGTTTTCAGTCTCTTCACAGCCAGAAATCACTGGTTTTTCCTCTGTTATTGCACTAACTGCAGAAGAGGACAATGGATCACTGACAGAAAATGATGTGATGGAGTTATGATTTTGAGCAGACCCTCTGCGAGTACTTCTCCTCAAAACTGTCTCTGTAGTAGTAGATTTCAAATTATCCAGTAGTTTTCTTCTCTTTCTACGGCTGCTTCTTTGAATGTTTGGACCTCCTGAATCTCCATGAATAATTGGAGTGCGAGCTTCGGAAAGACTATCTTTGACCAGAACTTCCACCAAACCACAATCCTTCATGCAGCTAGTATCTAAAACCCCATGAGAATTGTCAGCCTTCAAATCTCCCCCGGAAAAACTATTTTGATTATTAAGTCGTTCAGCAGCAGCACAGTCAATGAGATCGCCAACACTTGTCATGGGATTATCTTCAGTAACATCAATATACACTTCCTTCCAGGTCTCATTGGCATTACCATCTTCGATAACCTTTTCTTCAGTATCTCCGCTCCTCTCTTTCTTCTGATTTTCTTCAATCATCTCAAACTTGGGACTAACCTTGAATTTCTCTTCACAGTCACCCTCTGTATCTTTAAAATCCTCATCAACCTCTAAATTCAGATCAAAATAGCAACCCCTCCTCTGGGTTCCATGGGTTACCGCAGTTGAACCGTCCAAACTATCCCCATTCAAATTCTGAGCAAAGTCACCACTCGCATCCAAATTCAAATCAATACAATCTCTTTTTTCTGAAATTTCCTCCTTACCAACATTAAGATCAACATTTAAGTCACATCCACCATTCAAATTAAACTCAGCATTCAAATCAATCCCATCTTTCAAATTATCAACTCTATTCACATTCCAATTAACATTTAACACACTTTCCTGTTCTAGGGTTTTATCAAGCCCCTTACTACAATTAACATTGTCATTCAAATTCCCATCAACCTCCACGCTTTCCCTCAAATTCCCTCCAAATGCTTGTCCCATTTCAAGTCTTCCCTCAGACCCGTCACTCAAATCACAATTTTTATTCAAATCCCCACCAAACCCAGAATCATTTCCAAAGATTACTTCAGCAGCATTACCTGAATCACCTCGAATTTCTCGCTTCCTCTCCACTCGACGTCGTTTCTTGGGCTTTCGGCCTAGGCGGCTCGGCTTGACTTCTTCCTCAACAAGGTTTGGCTCACCGCCACCAAGGAGCAAAGAGACCTCAGCGAAGTTCAATTCCTCCGAATCCCCATCTTCATAAACGACTTCGAACAACCCAGATGAGGGAGAGTACGATTTCACTGTTCCCGTGAAATATCCAAAATCTTTGAACTCTTTCCTCACAGTTCTGCCCACGAACTCCATTTTCTATGATCCACAGCCCAAACCAACTTAAAGAATATGAAGAAAACCCTCTGCTTCTCTCTCTTTCTCTCTCTAGTTGCCTTTTGGGTCGTTGTAAGAGAGAGAGACAGAGAGAGAGAGAAAGAAAGAGGATAGACGGAAATTGTGAAACTTTCTCTCTCTAGAAATGCCTTCAACGTGCATAGAGAGAGATGGAAAATTGGTTTGGGTCTTTTTCTTCTCTTTCTCTCTCTAGTAATTAGCAAACCGCTTGCTTTGACTCCGAAGAGAAAGAAGAAGGGTGTGCGTAAGCGAGAGAGAAGAAATGCAAGTTGGTAAATATCTTTCTCTCACCGCTGACTACTCTCTATCTCTAGAAATTCGGTTTCAACATTTGCCTCGGCGAGAGAAGAAAGCAGGTTGGTGAGCAACATTTGTAGTACTTTATTTTGTTATTCACTTTATGGTCCAATCAAATTTCAAGAACACAAATAGTTAGACAATTTCGAGAGAAAAACAATAGATTGCATTCATAATTGAGGCTTAAAGCCATCAAATAAATGTGGAAACCTCCACACATAACCACACACGGCCTAAGAAATTTCAGCAAAAAAATCTCACCTTAGCACACTAAACTATAACTGCAACTACAATCTTTTAATTCTCACAAGTAGTATAAAATACAAGTAGAGACTACAAACAGGCAACAAACTCATAGTTGATACACTTAGTATAAATCACAAAACAAGTAAATAAAAGCCAATCAGACACCACGCCGTCACTAAGACAACCAAGCAGCCACCAAATTCAGTCAAGACAGAAGGGTTGGAGGTAGGGGCGGCAATTTCTGACTCGACCCGTTTAACCCGTTTATTAAACAGGTCGTGTCATGGGTCGTGTCAACCCATTTAATACCTGCCAACCTGCAAAAAAAATTAAAGAAATTGAGCTTCAACACAACCAATGGGTTTCGAACCCCAACCAATTCCACCTCTCCTTGAACCTTATCCATCTTGGTGTTGATAACTTTGTGATTATATGTTTCAACATTTGATATTTATAATGTCTTTACAAACTGATGAGCACTTAATTATTACATTTTTATCCCTAAATTATATTTGTTAGTAATTATTCCTTAGAATTTGAGTTAATTATGTATCTAGGGTTTAGGGTTTAATGTTTTAATCCCTAAACCCTAAACCCTAAACTCTAAACCCTAAACCTTAATCCCTAAACTCTAATCCCTAAACCTAAACCCTAAACCATAAACTCTAAACTCTAAACCCTAAACCCTAAACTCTAAACCCTAAACCCTCAAGGACATGTAACACATCCTTTTGTGAACATTGCAAACAAAATTAATCAAGGACATTTTACTGGTGAGGATATTTAATAATTTCATTACTCTATTAGCTTAGCAAAAACCTCAATAAGTATGTGATGCATTGATATGTGAAGAATACACAAATAAAATCCAAATAAGTTCATGGTCATCTTTGCCGAATTGTTGGAGAAGGCTATTTATAATAGTTAAACACTAGGTTCTCTCTTTGATTTCTCCCACTAAAAAACAATTGATGATGTTGTTCAAAATGCAATAATTATTTTCTTTGTTTCTTCTTCATTTTCTTCATTTTTTTAATTTCTCTTTCTCAATCTTTATATATAGAGAGAGAGGCAAAATGAAATAACTATTTTATATATAAAAAAATGTAATTACTTGATTAAAGTATCAACATTTAGAATTTTTTATTTTTTTAAATTTGCTATTACTTAGCGCCATTAGCGGGTTAATGGGTTAACCCGAAACCCGCACGGGAATAAATGGGTCAACCCGAAACCCGCATGATTATTAAAAGGGTCATAGCGGGTTGACTCGAACTTGACACGGGTATAATACTGACACGACACGAACCCGACCCAACACGACCCATTGCCAGCCCTAGTTGGAGGGGATGGGCAAGTAATAGAGGTGGAGATGGGAGGAGAAGGTCATGGAGGGTAAGGATGGGAGAGAAGGGGAGGAGGAGATGGATGGAGGCCACCACCCCCAAGTGGGGCATCGGTTGAAACTTTTCTCTCTTAGGCCATCTCCAATGCAAAGACCCAAACCCAAAATATTGCCCCAAATCTCCCCCAACCCAACAAAATGAAGGACCCAAAATTTGGGAAAACCCAAATATGGGTCCAAGTATTGCCTAGACCCAAATGCTTTCATGGAGCCCACTTACAAGTCAAACAGACCCCATGTGCAAAGATGCTGACCTGGGCCCCACCTCCTTTTTTGCAGCTGCCTTTTCCCTTCTCTTTCTGCCACTTGTCAGCGCCCCATGAAGTTGCCGTTGGAATCCAACGACAACATTTGAATAATTGATGTTTGTTGTTGTTGTTTTTTTTTTATATAAAAAATATACATATAACTTAAATCAACGATGGGGATTAAATCTAAGCTATTTTAATGGTAAAAAAAAAAAAGATCCAATGGCTGAAATTTAAATCCAACGGTCAAAATAATATTTTAAATTAATCTGGATCAGATCCAACCCCAAAACTCACTCCAAACTCTATAAATACCCATCCATTTCTCAAATAATCTACCAAAAACATTTTATCTATTTCTCAATTTATTTTTCCTTTGTCAATCTCATCAATCTCCTTTCATTCTTGTTGAAGATGTCCACAAAATCTCAAAGAGGTGTGAATTGGAGGACCGAAGAAGATGAGGCATTGTGTAAAGGGTGGGTTTCTGTCAGTGAAGATGGGGCTATTGGCACCAATCAAGCAAGCGATACATTTTGAAAGCGTGTATATCAAAAGTTTCTGGAAAATGATTCGGGCATTAGTGGACCCGAGCGACGAACATATCAAGCCATTGCTTCTCGGTTCAAGACTATCAACCAACAATGTTCTCTTTGGAAGGCATGCTTGACTAAGGCCAATACGAACCCACGAAGTGGCTCAAATTTACATGATGTGGTAAGTAACCATTCTCATTAAAGCTTTAAATTTATATTTGTAATTTTATTCAACTCCAAACTTAAATTTATTTTTTCATGTGTAGGATGTGTATGCGAAAACAATATTTCTTAATGATAATAAGCCTCCAAATAGGCCTTTCAAATTGTACCATGCTTGGGAAATCTTAAAAGATTGCCCAAAGTGGAACGATATAAATGAGCCTCCCACACAACATTCTTCTGGAGCTTGTGCAAGTATGGTGAATTTGGATAACGATGCAAACGAAATCACCATGCCTATTCCAAGGCCTGAGGGGCAAGATAAACAAAAGGCTGCCAAAAAAAAAAGGGAAGATGGTTGACCCTTCTCAACAAAAAAGGGATAAGTACTTGGAAACATTGGTGGAGCAAGGTATTGCTTTCGAGGAGGATAGGAGACGAAAGCTCAACATATTGGACAAGTTTGTCCAAGATCAAGCTGATGCTTATGAGTATCAGAAGCAACAAGATAAGGAAGCCCAAGAACAAAAAATAATGTCCATGGACGTGTCTAAATTTACTCCAAGAAAGAAGAAGTATTGGGGGGATAAACAAGATGAAATTATGCAAGAACATGCAGGGGGTCAATAATCTACTGTTAATCCTGAAGACAACTCAGGGGACTATTATCCAAGCCCCCACAATGGTGGTTATTAGTTTATTCCTATTGGCATTCATGTATGGTGAATTTGAAGTATTGTGTGTTTTCTTTTAGAATTATGTTGTGTGTTTTCTTTTGAAATAAAATTATATTTGTGGAATTTAAATTTTTTTAGGTCAAATTGTTCAAAAAATTTAATTATGAAGTTATTTAAAAAGATTGAATGAAGAAAAGTTATCCATAAAAAAAAAAAATTAGACTTAAACCATTCTTAAACAATTTAATAAAGTTGAGGACTAAAAATTTGAGTCCGGAGGGTTGGGAGAAAAAACAATTTGAGTCTGGGTAAAACCCAAATAGTCACTTTTTGGAGGGGGAAAATTTGGGTTTAGCCCCTCATGGGTTGGAGATGGTCTTACGGTTTTCTCTTGAGCATTATTAGAGAATTTTAATAATCATTAATATTGAGACACCAATTTATTATTATTTTGATAAGAAAAACAAAAGACACTAACTTATTACATCAACTTTGAGATATCAATATGATAATTTCTTTGTTGTGAATCAATAATGTCCAAAATGGCTTCATAATGAAAATAAATAAAACATTACAATATGAGCTGGTGTCCAAAAGTTAATATGATAAGTTGGTGTCTATAGTATTACTCTTTTACAATAATTACCTCTCTTAAAATAGATTTATAACTTTCACTCAAAACAAAATTAGATTTATAACTTACTTGATGCGAAATGCCCTTCTTAAATAGATTGTAACTTCTCCCAAACAACACTCTACAACTGTTTTCCCTTTGAGTGGGGAGGAAGTCACTTTTCTTCCTCCCCTCTCCCCTTCTCCCTTCCTCCCCTCTCCTTTTCCCCCTATTTTCAGAGACAGAAGGTTTTCCCTATTTGTCTTCATTTTATAATGATTTTTCTCCACTCATCATAGGCGGATACGTCTCGGCATCGATCTCCACCTACCTTTCTTCATGTTTGGAATAAGTTGCAGAGACTCTTCGAGTTTTCTGTGTAGTTTTCACCTCTCCTTTTGTGAGAGATTTCCACCTCTCTTTTTGTGAGAGCTTTCCACCTCTCCTTTGTGAGAGCTTTCCACCTTTTCTTTGTGAGAGCTTTCCACCTCCTTTGTGAGAGTTTTATTTGTATTGTTATGGCTTGATTTTCCAAGCTTTATCTATTTTTTGTCGCTAAAAGAAAATCGGGTATTTACGGCGTGCGTTGCATGCCGTAAATGACAATTCACGGCGTGCGGCTGCGTGCCACGAAAGGCCAAGCGGTAAAAAGCCTTTTTCTTTTACCGCGTGCATTCGCTTGCCACAAGCATTAAGAAGGCCATGATTGAGTTCTCGTAATAGGTTTGGACAACTATTTACAGTGCATTTTGCACGCCTTAATTGGTATACATTACACGGCTCTTTAGGCGCGCCATAAAATCTTTATTTGATACTAGTTCTCTTGCTGTGATCCCTAGGACTGAAGAAATCTTGCTGCATTATCTCTAAATGGTTGGTCTGCCATATTGAACTCTACAACAACACGAGACCCCTTCATTTTTCCTTTGGTAAGACTCAACAACTTTGTCTTACCCCTAGTCTTCTTCTTTGGTGCTTCTTTGTTAGAGTTATCTTGCATTCCTTGACTATTAGGTACTTCATTGGTTCATCTCGAGGTGGGGAATTAGAACCTCTATATAATATACGCAAGGATCCATTCCTTCTGCGACAATTGTTGCAGCAGCAACCACAGCCAATCGCTGCTTCTTTGCTTTCTTTTTGCCCTGTTTTGAGGACTTCAAAACATATGAAAATTTAAAATATCAGCAAATTCACAATTTGGTATTTTTTTTAAAAACAACTTAAACTATAACTTACTTCATCAACCATTACTTATGTTTGCTCAAGTGTTCATTTCCTCATAATCATGTTTCACATAATCTTGATTATCTATATTTAAGTCAAGTTGTGATACATCTAATGGTACTGATGTCGTGTAATAACTCTCATCAAAGTTCTCTAAGTCATAGAAACCTCTTGGTGGTGTTTTTAAAACACAATACCAACTTGATGTATCATTTTCTCTAGAAAAAAACACTTGTTTTGCCTGTGATGCCAATATAAACGGATCATTCAAAAATTGTTGTTGACCTTGGTGGAGGTTAACTAATGTAAACGTCTCTTAAACTTTGACACTAGTGTTTATGTTTGCCCAATCACAATGAAAGTTAGCCCAGCAAAATAACATAGTTTTCCACTAACATGTGAGCTGTCTCTTGCACTTGATCGACATTTCGTTTTTGCTTCAACATTAACACCAATATTTTGGGTACTTTTCTCAGCATACTTTGTGTGAAATCGATTTCCATTTATTACATAACCTGAGTACGATGTTACTTGTTCTCTAGGACCACATGCAAGCCACTTCATTAAATTTGACATATTACTACTATCACTCTTTCTAACTTTATTTTCAAGCCATGCACTGAATGTAGCCTTGTGCCTCTTTTGTAAGATTTTCACTCTTCAAAAGACGCTTATCTGAGCACTTTAATTCCTTTAAATGCATTCTGATATGAAGAAAAAGTGTTAAAGAAATTTGGATTGTGAATAAAGTTAGTTTAAACTTATTAAACTTACTATCAAGAATGCTAATCTTACTTACTCTATATATGGTTCAACTTCTAAAATATTTGTCAACACGTAACCATGAGCAATCTTTAACAAGTTTAAAGATAATATTTTTAGTTTCCCTTGACCAATTGGAAATCCCTCAACTATATTTTCATCTTCCAGATCCTCATTGCGGCTACGTTGAACTCCAATTTCAACTGCTTGTTTCATATACCCACTACAAAAATGTGAGCACTCTTCAGCTCAATATGTTTTTGCTATGCATCCCTCAGGTTTTGAACGATTTTTTTAGGTGAGACCCAAGGGTATCCATCGCCGACAGCAGTGACTAATCCCTTTCGCCGCGGGAGCTCTCCCAATAGAGGTAAACGGCTGGCCATGAAATGCGCTCCATTCCCATGGGCGGGGATCGAACCCCCAACCTCATGGTTAAGGAATGAGGTGAGCTACCACCATACCACATCTCATGGTTTTGAACGATTTTTTACTTATCCCTTTAGTATACCTAAATTACAAGACAGTTAGAAATCAAAATGGATTAGAAATATTTTAGTTCCTACATATACCTAAATCACAATATCTCTTATATGCCAATTACCTTTCGAAATGGTACATCCAACGAAATTGTACCGGGCCACCAAACCGAGCTTCTTGTGCAAGGTGAATCAGTAAGCGAATCATAATGTCAAAGAATGAGGAAGGAAAGAACCTTTCAAGCATGCACAACGTCTCTGCAACATCATCTTCAAGCACTTCCAATTTATTTTTATCAATCACTCTTTGACATACTTCATTGAAAAATGCACATAGTCGGAATATTGCAACCCTTGGTCCCTTTGGTAGAAGGCCTCTTAATGCTACCGACAATACTTGCTGAATTAGGACATGATAGTCGTGGGACTTAAGGCCTAAAATCTTACAATCTTGTAATGATACACGATTTGCAATGTTTGAGCTATAACCATTTGGCAATCTTAGATCTAAGATCCTTTTACAAAAAAAATGCTTCTCTTGTTTTGAGAGCGTGAATGATCCTACTTTACAACTAGCCCCATCATCATCCGGATGCAGATTTTTTCGAATTACCATATCTTTCAAATCCTTACGAGATTTCAAGTTGTCCTTTGTTTTTCCCTTCATATTCAAGAGAGTGCCAACAATGCTCTCACAAACATTTTTCTCGATGTACATTACTTCCAAATTGTGACGTAATAATAATGTCAACAACACAAAGAAAGGATATATCAACTTTAGCAATAAACCTCCCAAAGAAACACAAAGAAAGTATGAAGTCCTAATAAAATTGAATAAAAATAAGAGGTAAAATGACAAACCTCCCAATATGGCAACTCAAAGAAAACTGATTTCTTTTTCCAAGGCTATATAGAATCTTTATCTGTCTCTCGCTTCCTTTTTTTCTTGATCTTTTTCTTTGCTTTTCCCCAATCATTATTTAAATTCTTCACTACTTTAAGAACTTCTGAACTGATTAATGTTCTAGGCTTTCGTCCACATTCTATAGTTCCATCAAACCACCCTGCTTTTCCCCGAAATGGATGGTTGTGTGCAAGAAACCTTCTATGATTCATGTACACACACTTTCTACTATGAGTCAGCCACTTTGAACATGTGTCAACCCCCTCACACTGGACATGCTTTCTCACCCTTCGTGGAATATCCAGAAAAATTCCCATAAGCTGGAAAGTTGTTTATTGTCCACATCAATACAGCTTTCAAATTGAATGTGGACTTGTTCAAAGCATCATAAACACTTACGCCATTGATCCATAGCTCTTTCAAATCTTCTACAAGTGGTTCCAAATATACATCTATATCATTTCCTGGTTGCGTTGCCCCTGGGATGAGTAATGTCAACATTAAATTCTCCTTGGATATGCATAGAGATGGGGGGAGATCATATGCAACCAAAATCACGGGCCAACAACTTGTTGAGGCCCAAAAAAGTCACGGTTCGGCCCAAATAAATTCTCGGCCCAATGCAATACCTTACCGAGAAGAAACTCGATTTGGGCACGTGAAAGTTCGTCATATGCGCTTGCACACATGCCACGCCAAGCAAATAAGCAACACGCCACGCTACAAGCTTAACTGGGTCCAAGCCACGCAAGATGCCTGGGGCTTGCTTGAGTGGGTTGTGGTATGGATGGTAATAAGTTGACATGAGGCCCATTGATGGGCCAAGAAATGGAAGTCCCGGGGTTGCTTGGGAGCCTCGGAACTCAGGCCCATTTCTTAGGCCCAAACATGTGGGTGAGCACAAAGAGAAAATATCCCAACCAAAATATCCTAACCAAAATAGCCCAACCAAAATAGCCTATTGACTCAACCATAAAAAGCCCAATGCTTGAAAGAGATAGCCCACTTACTCAATAAACCAACTTGGCCCATACAATTACAATAGAAGAGCTGCAAAGCTCCAGCACTTGGCTGAAGCAGAAAGCCACGAAGGAAATTGGGAGGACCACGTGCGCAGAGCTACTGAGAGGCTTCAGCGCAGGAAGGAACAAGTTCCAAGCTACAACATCCAAAGGACCAAGGGATATTGGTGCGCAGGGAAGGATGCCACTTTTCGAACCAGCATACATAGCCATTTCTTTTCTTCATCAGATCTGGCCATGGAAAGAGGAGAAAAGAAGAAAAAGGAGAGGGATGAAAATAGGAATTCTTCATAGAGGCAGCTGTGGGAAAGGGGGCCTTGAGCTCCCAAAATCCCTGATTTTATGCAGAGGAGCAGAGTAGATTTCACCACAAGAAGATGATTGAAAGGATGAGGAGAGAAAGGAATGGAAAAGCTTGGAAAAATAGGAAGGAAGTCATTAGGGTTTCTTGGAAACAGATGGCTTCCAGCGCCTATAAATAGGGCCTCTTCTACCCAACAAAGAACAATACACAACCAGAGAGCAAGCTTCCTCTCTTGCATGCAAAACCCAACAATTTTCTTGCTTAGTTCATCTCCTCCCTCAACTTTCCCCTTTGTCATGCTATTCTGACATTTGACAGAGTCACTGTCGAGCTGCCGGAAATAGCGCCCAAGCCATCTTTTCCTTTCCTTCCCTCCTTTCTCAGCCAAACCTCTTTGCAAACTCTCCATCTCCTACCTTAATACCCCCTTTTTCTCCCAAGAACACTCAGTTTTCTCTTCGGTGCTCAACTCATGTCGATTTTGCTCCCATGCCACAAGCTTCTCATGCTAAGCCAAGAATTTATCTGTAAGCTGTTGTTATTTTTGTTGGTGAAGGTAACCAAGGTGTTTCCTAAGGCCTTACTGTCCTTTCGAAGCATTCTTGGGGCTTGATCTCTGAACTCAGGCTCAAGGGGCAATTTCATCCATTTTGCTATTTACAGCAACCCAGGCCCGTAGTAGCTGCCGGAAGAAAAAGACCCCTACACAACTATATTTAGAACTAAGATCAACGAAAGGATTAAATCCATCGAATGAAAGGCCGAGTCTAAGATTATGTGGATCTGAAGCAAAAGAAGGCCACTTATTATCAATCCTATTCCTTGCCAATGCGTCAACTGGATGTCACATCTTGCCGTCATAACTTCTATTAGTGTAATATCGTGTTAATTGTTCTACCTTTTCAGGTGACTTAAATATTCTCCTAAATCTTAGTATGATTGGAAAGTAACGCAAGATCTTTGCAGGGACTCCTTGTTGAATTTTTTTGGTACGTTCATTAATTTTCCACCGTGAAGAACCACACTTTGGACATGTCTCCTAGTCCTTTAAATCTTTTCTGAATAAACAGAAATCTTGCACACAAGCATTTATCTTCTCATATCCTAGATCAAAACCATTGAGTAATTTTTTGGTTGCATACAAAGAATTTGGAAGTCTGTTATCACGTGGTAGAAAACTATGAAGAAGATGAAGAAGCCCGTCAAAAGCTATATCAGTTAGACTATGCCTAGCCCTATACTTGTATAAGACAACAATTGCAGACATCTTTGTGTAAGAACAACCTGTGTGTAAGGGGAGTTCTACATCATCCACTAAAATTTTAAAATCCAGCTCTTCTCTATCTTGTGTAGGTTCAACAACATCATCATCTTGAAGGAATGCATCTCTATACATGAAATATGTCTCTGGCATTTCCCTATATTCATCTTGTACTGATGAACTTCGTTCTTCCCCATGAAAGATCCACCTAGTATACGTTGGATCCATTCCATTCATAACCAAGTGCCCATAAACTATACATAATGGTGATGTTGTAGGTTTAAACAACAACTGCAAGGGCATTGAATCTTTTCTGGATCCCTGTTATTAGCTTGAACCATATCAACAATCCTTTTGGCCCCATCATGATACGCACTAGAATCTCTATAATAAAAAAACTCATCATTCTACTAAGGAATTATATATGTAATATACACTATCTTAATATCTAAAGTTTGGGACTTTAAAATTAACCTTGAAAGGTACACCCATTCTTTATCCATAATGGCTTTTTTTTGTCTTTCCTTGAAATGTCCACAGACATGGATGAATTAATACGAATAAGGGAATCAATATACATCACAAAACAATGAGGACAAAACATAAGTAACCACTTCAAACATGTCATACAAGTAATTATTAGTCCTAATAATGGTTATGTAGATATATTTCATATAAAGCATCCCCCACAGGACAAAACTGATCACACAAAACAATATCAAGTTAAAGATGACACCTTCACTGATTTGAGATAACACCTACTGGAACAAGTACATAGTTGAACCTAAAGCATATACAAATAATTGAACCAGCATATAGTTGAAAGAAAGAAAATATCAGCAAGTATAAGCTTATTGCACCAAATATGCTACTCCTCCAGCACATTCAAAGCAACAATCTGTCTCATGACATTCATCTCATTTTTGACCTAGATTACATGAAAAAAAAAAACATAAGGAAAAAAAAAAAGATTAACAGCTATATATATTAAAAGAAATGAAATTTTATTTCACAAGAGAGCCAACAAGAACAATCAGAACAAAGCGAATATTAATGTCCTTAAAATCTGACAAATTTAGAGCACAAAGCCACACCCAAAAATGAACCCAATCCCATAGTTGGTCAATCTCCTTTTCTTTAGAATTCTCAAAGATTCTCCTATTTCTCTCCCCCCAAATCACCCAAAAAAATATCATCAATGCACAATAACCCAACACAACACCCCTCTTTTTTCCACCGAAATTATAGGGAAAATCAATAAATTGAAGATGGGGAGAGAGAGAGAGAGGTGTGAGGTACCTCTTCTGGTCAACGGCGACCAGGGATGGATCCAGGAATTCAAAATGGCATGGGCTGGATTTACCTTATAATAAAACTCGACGGCATGAATGAATTTAATTAATAACAAAAAATAATACACCTAGTCAATGCTAAAATATGATAAGTCTCATAGATGAAAATTAGGCTAGGTTTTTTGTTTTCTGAGTTGTGATTTTTTTTTTCTCCCCTTATTTCCTTTTATAAACGTCCATTATGACACATGTTTCTGATTTTTCCCACGTTCCTCAAGCTCCACATCCGTAATTTCCGCTCCTTGTGATCGGTTCATAATTGTATATCATTTTGTACCCTTCTAGCTTATGATTTGGTTATGTTATTGAGTTAAACTTGTGCTTTTAATTCATTTTCTATTTTGATAAGTCCATAATTTCATACACTTGCATGCCTTCTTTACTTAGTGATTTTGCTTAGTTTCTCTTTATTTTGAGTCACTTACCTATGTTTGTGTATTTTGTAGGTTAAGATAGCAAGAGATAACATTTGATGCAATCCATGCATGTTAAGGGCTGATTGGCATATGAGGAATATGAGCTTAAAGACAAACACATTTTGGCTACAACCCCTTTCCAGCCCAATTTCGCAGGTCAACTTCTTGGCCTTGGATCAGCATGCTATGGGGCTCGAATGAGGTGAAGATCTTCATGAAACTTGTTCCAATGGGTGTCTACTACAACATATCCAAATTTCAGCCCAATTGGACATTTGTGGAGTGCTCAGCCCGTCCAACACCCAACCCTGCTCAGGAGGATTTGCAGCTGCCAGCTTTGAGCCTTGTCTCCTCCTTTAAGCCATGTGCCTCACCCATGCTGCAACTGACTTTGGATCCAACATAATGAGTGAAGTGGGGAGGCATTCCAGCTATGAAATTCTAAAGGAGCAAGTTGGTACATGCTGGAGTTATTATAGAGAAAGCATGTGCATGCATGTAAAGCAAAGAAATGAAATGAAGTCAATTCCAGTCTCTGTTCAGCTGCCAACTTGCAAGGCCCAAAACGCACACTTCTACCGCTCCGATGGGAATACTTTCTTCATAGAAGTTGTTCCAATGGGTGTCTAGTATAACATATCCAAATTTGAGCACCATTGGATACGTTTTGAAACCTCTGGCCTTCCTACACCAAGACTGGTTCAGAAAACTCGTTTTTCAGCAACCAAAAGGCAACCACATGGGTTGGCAACCAAAAGGCAACCACATGGGTTGGCAGCAAAGGCAGCCACAACTGATCACCTTTGAACCCATGTGAAGATGCTTGAGGTGCAGCAGCAAAAGATGAAGGATGGTGTGGAAATCCATCATGATGTTCCTCCCTCTTAGCCCTATAAATAGAGAAGCCTTCAAGCTTCAAATCACACCCCAAGGGGGGGAGCTCTCAAACACTTCTCTAGAGCTCCCTTCCCTTCTCTCCCTCAAATTCTCTTAGTTTCCTTTCAAGTTGTCAATTGTTGTAGTAAAATGAGTTTACTTAATTTTCCTTCAAGTTTTTCTTAGTTTCACTTTACTTTTATTTGTAATGTACATTCTTTCTTAAGTATTCAAGTTTAATTAGTTTCCAAGTTTCAATTATGGTTTTTGTTCTTATTCATTATGCTTATAAGTTAATAGGCTAGTTTGAATGATTGATCACCATTTAGGCTTGCATGTTAGCTATCTTGGTTTGAATTAAGAGTAGACACCATGCTTTAATTCGAATTGAACTATGAATAAGAAGAGTATGTATGGACATTCGACAACAGGGATTAGATACATGCTTGGTTGTTTAAATTGTTCTTCTATGCTTAATGGGTTCCTAATGCTTAGTTTTAGGTTAGACAACAAATGATCAAATTAGGGAATTAGGAACACAAGGTGATTGATTCTAGCTAAAGTATGATTAAGCCATGGTGTTTGGTCATAACCTTGTGTTCCTAATTCCCTAATTTGATCATTTGTTGTCTAACCTAAAACTAAGCATTAGGAACCCATTAAGCATAGAAGAACAATTTAAACAACCAAGCATGTATCTAATCCCTGTTGTCGAATGTCCATACATACTCTTCTTATTCATAGTTCAATTCGAATTAAAGCATGGTGTCTACTCTTAATTCAAACCAAGATAGCTAACATGCAAGCCTAAATGGTGATCAATCATTCAAACTAGCCTATTAACTTATAAGCATAATGAATAAGAACAAAAACCATAATTGAAACTTGGAAACTAATTAAACTTGAATACTTAAGAAAGAATGTACATTACAAATAAAAGTAAAGTGAAACTAAGAAAAACTTGAAGGAAAATTAAGTAAACTCATTTTACTACAACAATTGACAACTTGAAAGGAAACTAAGAGAATTTGAGGGAGAGAAGGGAAGGGAGCTCTAGAGAAGTGTTTGAGAGCTCCCCCCCTTGGGGTGTGATTTGAAGCTTGAAGGCTTCTCTATTTATAGGGCTAAGAGGGAGGAACATCATGATGGATTTCCACACCATCCTTCATCTTTTGCTGCTGCACCTCAAGCATCTTCACATGGGTTCAAAGGTGATCAGTTGTGGCTGCCTTTGCTGCCAACCCATGTGGTTGCCTTTTGGTTGCCAACCCATGTGGTTGCCTTTTGGTTGCTGAAAAACGAGTTTTCTGAACCAGTCTTGGTGTAGGAAGGCCAGAGGTTTCAAAACGTATCCAATGGTGCTCAAATTTGGATATGTTATACTAGACACCCATTGGAACAACTTCTATGAAGAAAGTATTCCCATCGGAGCGGTAGAAGTGTGCGTTTTGGGCCTTGCAAGTTGGCAGCTGAACAGAGACTGGAATTGACTTCATTTCATTTCTTTGCTTTACATGCATGCACATGCTTTCTCTATAATAACTCCAGCATGTACCAACTTGCTCCTTTAGAATTTCATAGCTGGAATGCCTCCCCACTTCACTCATTATGTTGGATCCAAAGTCAGTTGCAGCATGGGTGAGGCACATGGCTTAAAGGAGGAGACAAGGCTCAAAGCTGGCAGCTGCAAATCCTCCTGAGCAGGGTTGGGTGTTGGACGGGCTGAGCACTCCACAAATGTCCAATTGGGCTGAAATTTGGATATGTTGTAGTAGACACCCATTGGAACAAGTTTCATGAAGATCTTCACCTCATTCGAGCCCCATAGCATGCTGATCCAAGGCCAAGAAGTTGACCTGCGAAATTGGGCTGGAAAGGGGTTGTAGCCAAAATGTGTTTGTCTTTAAGCTCATATTCCTCATATGCCAATCAGCCCTTAACATGCATGGATTGCATCAAATGTTATCTCTTGCTATCTTAACCTACAAAATACACAAACATAGGTAAGTGACTCAAAATAAAGAGAAACTAAGCAAAATCACTAAGTAAAGAAGGCATGCAAGTGTATGAAATTATGGACTTATCAAAATAGAAAATGAATTAAAAGCACAAGTTTAACTCAATAACATAACCAAATCATAAGCTAGAAGGGTACAAAATGATATACAATTATGAACCGATCACCTTGTTTTCCACATTGAGCTCCACGATAATGTCTTAATAATAATGTTTGAATACCTGTGGGGTGACCCCTGCCTAACCCCAAAATCCCTCATGTTGGATTATCATGACCATGAAAATAGTCATTGAATGACAGGACTCGATTTGAATTCCACTTTGGAATATGCGCCGAACCCTATGCATGTCCGACACCTGGCAAGTGCCAAACTCATTTGACCAAATTGCCCTTCCAACAACAAACAAAATTAACTTCAAGTTTGACTTCTGCCAAAAATTCGACAGAGTCTCCCCTGTAAATGTTTGTTTTCCAAAAATTTACACCTGCACGAAAAGCAATTTATAACCCAACCATTCAGCATGCAAAATAAAAGGATTCATGCAACCAACCATCAATCTTTATGGCCTCATGCCTTACAGAATCCTAGGGTAATTTCAGAGCAACTAATTCAGTAATTACAATTAAATAACAAGATCACTGCAAAATATCCTACATAAAATAAAGAAAAAGGAGGAATGAAGAGTGACGACCGCCTTGTGCTGGTGCTCGAGTACACGACTACTGCCTAGGGGCGCAAAATATTTAAAAGTGTGAGTGGACAAAAATAAAGTTTTGGAAAATAAAGCATTAACATACTAACCCGACTATTAAAACCATTTAGAAAATTCACTTATATTCCTTTTCTATATTCGTACAAGAATTTAAAACATGCATATTTAAATGCATATTATTAATCATGCATTCAATCGAATCATCAAAATATTTTGAAAACATTGTAAAGAAATACTTTCCTCCACCTAGGTGTACCCATAATAAATCCGTCAATTCCATGATTTTCTGTTTATTTCCCACATTATGTCGTCAATTCCTTGTGTCACATAATACGACACATCCTCGCAGGCCTTGGTGACACAAGTCAACCCGAGCCGCATTCCTTGTAAGACTCGGGAGACACTTGGTCAACTTGAGCCGCATCCTCGCTCCTCACGGTTCGGATATCCCTAAGACTCGTGGGGCAAATGTCAAACTCGCGCTGACTCAACCAAAGGCAACTAGAATGTCCATGGACATTATTATAATCGAAGGCAACAATTTATCTGAAGGCAACATTTTGGGTACATATGGTGGTTTAAAATCCTTTCCTGAAAAATCATAATTCTATTTCTCATTAAATCCTTATATCCTATTATTATTTCCTTTCCTACTTTCCAAGTTATTCGTAAATAAACATAAATAGAATTTAATCAAAATATTTGAATTCGAATATTTATGCTTGGAAAGTAATAATCATAAATAAATCATTGAAGCTCAATTAATGAAACTTTAATTGCATAAAATCCATTTATTAAAAAAAAGTCCACTCACTGAGCGTCCGAGCTAGCTTGACCCTTTGAGGGTCCTTCCTGCGGGTTCGAAAAAGCCCGAGTACCTATTTAAGCAATTAAAAACATTTAATTAATAAAATTCCTCAACCATGGATATTTAATCAAAACTTTGAACCCCAGCCTCAAAAGTGCGTGTACGTAATTTAGGAATGTTCCTAGGCCCATTTCTAACATTTCTAACAGGTGGAATGGTCTGAAAAGACCTGAGATCCAATAAGTGATTAATTTCCCAAAATGGTCAACCCGACACCTCATGGGGTCCACGACCTCCAATTACCAATTTGAGAGTTCCTATAGGTTTAACACAATTTACTAAACATACCTTGCAAGTTTGGTCCAAATCGAACGGTCGGATTGCTCATGATCGAACGGTTATCGTTTAACGCAAACTTTAAGTTATTGAATCGGAAAATCCAGGGCTCCGACTCACGATCTGTGAAATCCTACACGATCCTAGGAATACCTAGATCAACATATTTCAAAATGAAGTCGATCCAACGGTTCGAACATATCGAACCCGGATAACGCCTAATATGCAATATCTGATCGACGATCAAACGATATCCAAATTCATATCCGAGCATACCGTCGTGCTCGGGACGACATGGGGAGTATTTTAGGACCCTAAGACTGGCCAAAAAGTGGCCCACGAGCCGCCACACGCGCCGGTAGCGCGTGGCTGCCCGAAGCGATTCCAGCGATCGAAAAATCTCCAAATCGCTGGTCAAGACTTATACCTACATGATCACCATATAGAGTGGAGCAACTTTTGTTCTTGGACCTACCCCAAAAAGTCGACGAAAATGGCCCAAAACCGGCAGATTTTCAATCGCTTATTTACCCTCCAAAACGCAGAAATTTCTCCTATCCTACACAACCATCAGCTAGAACACCTCGAGAGATTGAGAAAGCATACCTTGATCGACGAAAATGGTGGCAGGAAGTGGGAGAACGAGGTCCCGAAATTTAAAAAAAAAACTGTCGGAACCGGCCTGTTTCGTGGTTGTTTCTGGCGACGGCATCGGCGGATCAAGGCTGTGGAGGGGTGGGGTTAGTAGAGGGAAGTGAGGTGGTTCTTTTGGGACCAGTGCAGCCAAGAATGGCGGCGTGTGGTGGCGGTGGTGGAGGAGAGAAAAAAAATTCGAGGGGGGTGGGCGTAGAGAGAGGGAGAGAAAATGGTTTCTGATTTTTTTAAAAACATTTTCGAAAATATTATGATTATGCCACTGATGGTATTGTGATCGTATCTTTTTCGTTACAACTCCGATTCGAGCCCATTATGTGTCTATGGGCTCATCTTGACGTGCTCTATGTAACGGTACAATTGAAATCCCCAAATTCCTTTCCGAACAAAAAGTCAACTTTGAAACTATTAAAATATTCATAGGGTAAAATTGTCTTTTACTTGAATAAATTAATAATTAAATATTAATTTAGGATCGGGTTATTACATTGAAGTTCACCTTATTGAAGAGTCCCCACCCAAATGCCACATTAGGGATAGCTTGTTGCCCTTGCTCAGATAAAAATGTAAATGTATCAAATCCAAAGGGGCTGTGAGTGGGAAATGTAAATGTATCAAACCACATGAAAGCACACAGTAAAAAAGGAAAGAAAAAATCCATTTAAGGCATGCTGTGAATGCATGCTATAAAAAGAGGACGAAAAAAAACATTTACGGCGTGCATAAATACTCAATTTTCTTGTAGTGGGTTGTTCTAAATTTGCACTCTTCGTTAGGATGTCTATGCCAGAGTTTCTTCGATCCCGTGTGATCGTTAGAGGAGGAGCCCTAGATTGTCTTAATTTTAATGTTAGATCGCTCCATTAATGTAATGGCCCTTTGTGGGTAGTTTATATTGGCCATTTTGTAAATAGTGGCTAGTTTGGCTGAATTACGAATGCAATACCAGAATTTCTCACCCAAAAAAAAACCTCCCTTCTAGTTTAGACTATCGCTTGTACTAAAAAAAAATTATAACTTAATTATTTATTCGTAATGCCATTAGGAACAGTTATTGGCTCTCCAAAAGTTTCATTTTCTCTTTTAACTTGTAGAAATATAACACTTTACGGAATGTATAATTTTATTTTTTGAGAGTGAACAAAAGTTGCTAATCATTATTCTAAGTTAAAATAAACCATACCGTAAGTCGAGCTTTCCACCACTCTTGGAATGGTAATACTGGTTGAGTGAGTGATTAAAAGCCTTCGAGTCTCTTCACTAGTATAGATCATTTATCCTAAACTTCAAACATTGTCATTGTATTTTCTTAAGTAGTGAGAACCAGACAAAAGAAGCTTAGATGTTGTATTGAAAAACTTATATAGGAAGTCAATCAAGGTCAAACGCAAAAAGAAGTTTTTTCGAATAAAAAAAAGTTACAATGAAGATACACGTTGGATTTGAAAACCATACAAATTAAAGTTAACTCTAGACAAGATATATGTAGGGAGATATGGAAACCATATACAAGTTTCTTCAATAAAATGTCATTTCTTAGCAACCATATTGGTTTCTCGAAAGATATGATGGACTGAAACTTTGATGATAATTTTGCAGCATAGACCAAATATCATGAATCAATGTACAAAGTTGAATATATCACTGAAGGATTTGAATGAGAATCTTGGAGTCTCCTTCAATTATTAACTACTTACAACACAATATAGAAGCTCAAATTAAAGAGTGCCAGAGAGTGAATATGCCTCAACTTGTAGAACATAAGAAAAGCCAATAAGAATAGTACCAACAACAAGCAGACGAGCATAATTTTCATAAATAATAAAACCTACAACCGATTGTACATTAGAGAGAATAGAACCGTGAAAATTAATTTTTAAGACATTTTGAAAGAGGTGAATTTAAAAAGTTTTAATATGAGAAGTAGCATTAACAATATCATGCCGTTTATTTTGAAAAAGAAATTGATTACGCTGATGCTAAATCTTCCAACACACGATGAAGAACCTTTCCAAAAAATAGGGAGAGACTTGGTTCCAAATGGAGAAAATCCAATCAATAATATCATTATTATTAGGGTCGCTCTCTCGTTCACACGAGGAGAGCCTTGACGGCTAGAGTTAGGGTTTCTCCAGTTTTCTTTACTTTTTCTCTGCACCGTCTCTCTTAGTCTTCTCTAATTATCTCTTTGGGTTCTTCTTGGTGTATTGTGTACGACATTTTTTTGCTCTTTTGTTCTCCGTGGGGTGGCTGCGTCGGCTTCCTTTCTGGGTTCCCAAGGAGCTAGCCTCTAGTTAGGGGTCTCCAACTTAATGCTATGGAGGTGGCCACCGCCTTTTCTACTTAAGGGGGTGACAAGTATGCGACACCAAGTGGGAATCAGAAGCGTGCGAAAACTGGTGTTGGGCATCTGATTGTTATTGGCATGGCTTTTTCTGGTAAGCGTAGTTTTTGCATCCAAGATTTTGTTGACAAGAGGGAGGAGACCAGCCTTGAGGGGTCTCCAAGGTCTCCCTAATAATTCTCCTATGGAATGTCCGTGGGTGACAAGACCCGCCTAGGATTCCACCTCGAAATCCATAGCAAACCTTGCTTCCCGTCTGACAACTAACCTATGATGGACCCACTTATTAAAATAGTCCCCTTCTCCGAAAGTAAGGAAAAATGGGGCCGAGACTCCTACCAAAATTTCAGCAGAGTCTCCCCTGAAAAATGGACTTTACCAAATTTTTCACCTATAAAAACAAACAGAATAACAACCAACTACCTACACACACAATGCAGTAGCACACAGGGTTTACAAAATGGGCCTCCGGCCTCATAAACAATCCTTTAATACAATGTACTAGAACATATCAAATAAAACTCAAACAGATCAATTTGCGGCTACACTTAGATTAACCTAGGTTGCCTACATACCTTACCAAGGGATCAAGCCACACGTAGTTCTTTTAACTAAAAATGATCACAATTCGGAAAATATACATATATTGTCCAAGTAAAACCAATAATTAAATTTAGATTTATTCTCAACTTCAATTTCCACAAGGTATATAACTAAATATTTTATAAATTCCTTTCTTCCCATGCTCCATAACTTACAACAATTTCCCTGTAAAAACTCACACGTACTATACATAACTCTTTTAAAACTAACCGTTTACTTTGAAACTCAAATTACTTTTCTAAAATCATTTATTTCCCACAACAATACCCTATCCAAGGCATATATTGCAAAACAACACTGTCTAAACGTCATAACAATGATCGCACCTGTGCAGAGCACTCACAATGCACATACTCAAGAAACCACAACCCGGAAACGGATCCACATATTTTCCCACATATATATATATATACCCCACACCATCATCATGTACCAGGAAAACAATCCAATCAGGGGATTGTTTGACTAGACCACATGGAAGAATCCTCAATAACCAAGTGGCTAGGGAACGAGCCGTTCAATCGGGGGACTAGGCTCCCATACACGCATAGCAAAATCCTCAATACTCCTGCGGCTATATTAAGTCCTACGCGCGCAGACTGCTTGGCCAAGGGCCTATGAAACACCCCGCCAAGGGTGTCTGGGTTCCGACATATCCAAGTATCCATATCTAATGTTTCCAATATCATTGTTCCGGGGAGGTACATATCATGGCGCACGTCATGTACTAGGGGAAAACAATCCAATCGGGGGATTGTTTGACTAGACCACATGGAAAAATCCTCAATAACCATGTGGCCAGGGAACGAACCGTCCAACCGGGGTACTGGGCTCCTAGACACGCACAACAGAATCCTCATTACTCGTGCGGCTGAACGTGCAGACTGCCTCGCCAAGGGCCCACGGTACATCTCGCTAAGGGTGCCTGGTTTCCAATATATCCAATATCCATCATTTCCCAGGTATCCATCGTTTTCAAGTATCAGTATCCAAGTACTAGTATCCAAGGGGAGGTACATATGATGACGTGTAACCCATAGCCAAAATCTGAAATCCACTTTCATAAACCCATATATAATATAATATAATATACCCTCCCTTAATTCAAATTTTCCAAATTTTCAATATTTCAATGTACCCAAATATTTATTCATAGTAAAGAAAATAAACTCTCGAAGGCATAAATTCCATAAAGACCCAAAATATCAATCAAATAATTATCAAAACTTGCTTACACATGCAATTTCCATAAAATACTTTCGTAATCGAACCCCATATCATCCAATCTATATACTTTAATAATAACTATAATATTCTCTGCAATTCTTAAGTCACAGTGTAAAAGCCGAAACCAATCCGATAGCACATTTTCGTAACTCCATTAACCAAATACTAATTTCCAAACCATTCAGTTTTCCACCATCAAAATCGAATTCTAGCTGAGCACAAAAACTATCGTCATTCAACATCAAATCATGCATCAATTCACACCATCCCCATAATCCAATTTGTATCACAAATAAACACACACATAAATACATACATTCCAATATTCCGAAAGCAATGCACAATTAAAACAATTGTCCAATCACTTACAAAACTCACTAATTGACCTCAACCGAGAATTTAAATTCGAAACCCTAGTTCTCAAAAACTTAACGTGTGTACACAACTTTAGAAAGGTCCTAAGGCCATTCTAGTACTTACCCCAAAGAACGAGACAATCTCAAAAGACACGCGGCCAACAGTTTGGTCAAACTTCCCATTTTTGGTCAACTGAGCCCACGGGGACCAAGACCTCTGATTTTTTATCCGAAAGTTCCTATAAGTCCAACAAAGTCCACTAAACAAGTTGTGTAAGTTTGGCCTCGATCTAAGCGAATCGCACAATTGGACGGCAATCGTTTCGCCTATACCTAGAATCATTGATTCGGAGTATCCGGGACTTCGATTCTCGATTCCTGAGTTCCTACACAATCCTAGAGGTATATAGAACAACATAATTGAAATTGGGACTGATCGAATGGTCCAAACCTATCAAATTCGGATATCTCTTAATAGGCGCAATATCCATTCGATAGTCAAACAACAACCAATTCCAAATCCGAGCATACCGTCATGCTCGGGACGACGTGGGGAGTGTTTTAGAACACAATGGGCTGACACCTAGTGGCTCACGCGCCGCCACCATCCACCGGCAGAGCGTCGGTGTCTTGAGAAAATTTCGGTAACCAAAAAACTCCTAATTGCCAGTCAATACCCATACCATTAGAATCAAACTATGTAGGGATACAATTTGTTCTTAGACCACGACCAAAAACTAATCGAAATTAGCCGAAATGAAGCCGAAACCGTTGGCATAATATGGGGTTTAAAATCGATCTCTAAAACCTCAAAATTAACCCAATCCACGCACATAAACAGGTAGAGCATGAAGATTAGATGAAGTTTCATACCTGGTTCGACGATTTTGGCCTCCGAAATCGCCGAAAATCGCACAAACAGTCAGGCAACGAATGAGGGTTTTTGGGTTGGTTTCAGTCCAAAATTGCGACCAAACTTGGAATTTCAAAGGTGGAAATGGGTATGGATGTGTAGATGAGGAAGAGATGAAGAGATTGTGAGTCGTGGCGTCGCCAACTGTGGTCAGATGGAGGAGAAAACGCCAGCCAAAGTGGCCAGTCTGTTTTCGCAAAGGAGAGAGAGAGTGCATGGGGGAGGAGAGAAAAAATGAGAGAGAGAGAGAGAGAGAGAGAGAGAGAGAGAGAGAGAGAGAGAGCTGATCTGTTTTAAGACCCAACTTCAAAAGTGAGCCCACTACGTGTCTATGAACTCATGAGAGAGAGCTCTACGCAATGGCGCCACTCAAATCCCCAAAATCCTTCCGGCTTAAAAAGTAACTAAAGTGCCCCTACCCTAAGGGCAAAATTGTATATTTAGAAATAGAAATAAATTGAATAAAACGATTAAACTGGGTCGGGGGTGTTATAGTGTGCTTGGCAACTGATGACCGATCCTACTATGAAGATCTTTCTTCGGAAATTTCTTTCGGCTAAGAGGCCAATCTTGGTCTCCCTTGCTTATCAAATGGGGTTTTGGATCATCAAAATTGGAGGTGGGGGTTGGTGTTTGACTGGATCTGTTATGATGCTCACAATACTTTTTTTACTTTGTACGAAGAAGTATGATGTTTTCTTTAGATCATAGGAGGCTTTCTTTGACAATACCTGCTTAGTGATGTGATGTGTTTCAATGATTTTGCATTTGGGTGATTGGTTGGATCTATTCTAATACCCATAGTACGTTTTTGACTGTGTACGAAGAATTATGATGCTTTTTCTAGATCATAGGAGGACTTCTTTGAGAGTACCTACATAGTGATGGGAGTTGTTTTAAGGGTTTTGTGGTTGGATTTTAGGTTTGTTTGTTTCGTATAAGTTGTTTGATTCTTCTGTTTAGTCAATAGCATGTGTGGTACTCTTTCCTATCCCGGAGTTTTGTTTTGTCTGGGAAAGTTTTAATGAGGCTACCGTCAACATGTTAGTTCCTAACATGTAATGTTCCTTTTAATGAAACACCATCTTTTATAAAAATAAAAAAAAATCATTATTATTAGTAGCCGAAAGACTAATAACTCCAAAATATGGTTAAGTTGATACCAAAGTTGAGCAACATAACTTAAGTACATGAGGAAAATAGATGAGTCAGAGTTTCTGGGCCATATTACAGAAAGAACAAAGAGGATAAATAGAAGTAAAATGAGAAAGTCCTTCTCTAGTATTAAGTCTACGTTGTAAGAAAATCCATTAAAAAAGTTTAACTTTAGGGGGTAATTTTAATTTCCAAATTTTGACCAACAATCTAACAATGAAGGAGTATGAATAATTTCAAATAGTCTAGTAGTATTAATGGTAGAGTGTGGGAGACCGAATGCCTCAACTTGTAGAACATAAGAAAAGCCAATAGGAATAGAACCAACAAGAAGTGGACCAACATAATTGTCACGAATAATAAAACCTGCAACTGAGTGTACATTAATTAGAGAGAACAAAACCATCAAAATTAATTTTTAAGACATTAAAAACCCGCACCCTAAATTGAATTTCCTATAACTTCAACGATTCACAGTAAAGATGTTGAAGCTTTTCTTATTCTTATAATGCCTCCAGGCATGAGTCAACAACATGAGACCTCCAAGCTCTCCTTGGAATTTCTCAGAGTTCTTGGTCTGGGTTCTTGTCTTCGTCAGTAATTGTGCCCTGCATTCGCATTCAATTATGAAATGGTTGAATCAAATTCCAAGTGGCAAAAAATCCATGAATTTGATACATAATTTCAATTTTTGAGATTTTGATATGGGTTTTGAACTAGTGTTGAGTATTAGAGATTGCTGGGAAGTGGGAATTGGCATAGTCGAAGAGAGGGAGGGGAGGAAGGGGAGAGTTAGACAGACAGAGAGATAATGACCGGAGGCTAGCGTCAGTTCAGAAAAAAGAAAAAAAAAAACATAAAACTAAAATGTATATGTTAAGTTTGATGTGTTATATTTTAAGTCGTTAAATTATTATAAGAGCTCAGATAAAGCGAAATGCGGAGAAATGTGTGGGACTCTAATGCTGCGTTTGGATGAAGGAATTCTAATTTTCATAGAATTTGTAAATGACGGAATTTGTAATTACATCATTTCAAATTACGTCAATTCCAAATTTCCAGTGTTTGGATATCTTGTATATAGAATTTAGGAAATGACGGAAATTACAATTTTCCCTGTTTGGATAATCATAAAAAGGAATTTTAAAACTGAAATTCGCAGAGAAAGCAGGAGGCTTAAGAATATAAAAAAGCATCTCAGAAATCATGATAAGCTAGCTGTCCTGTAATTGTGACAGAAGGTCACTGTTCAACAAAGACAATTTCGATCAATATCAATTCAAAAGGTTGGATATATGATTCTGGGAGCTAGGTTGGATCTGCTACTGTTTAAGGTACAGTTTTGATAATTTCGATCAATATCAATTCAAAGTCATCTATATTACTAAAAAAACAAACGTAACAGTAAATCAAAATAAATGAATCCAATCATTCCAACTACTGTTTAAGGTACTTGTAATTAACTAATGATAATTAATAAAGATAACATGAGAATGAAAAATGTGTTTTATACCCTTGGTGAAATAAACATCAACACCATTCCTTTTTTTCTATCAACTGGAAGTGTCTTCAACATGAGAAATTGTTTCTCATTTTCTATAAACCAAGTGCATGCCTTCAATTGTTCATCTGGACTAAGTTCTGGAATTGCATTAACTTCATTATATACTTCTAATGGATCAAGCTTTTGTGTGGTAGCATTGATAAATTGTTCGAACGATGAAGCCATTTTAGCTACTGAATCAGCAAGAACATTAGGAGTACCTCTTTTCTTTGGTGGGCGAATTTCAGAAGATGGTTGATTTCTTTTCTTTGGACAACTAGAATTGGGTGAGACATCATCAATGTGAGAATTCTCAAAACCTTGAGTATCAGCACCCAAGTCAACAAAATTATTCGGTTCGCTATCCGGGGTCATAACCTCAGCAGCTTCAGAACATGTTTCAGCACCCTCTCCAGTAGCTCTATCTTTGCCACATAAATCCACTATATCATCCCAATTTGCAATTACTTTATATCGAAAAGTTCTAGCATCTTCATGAGACTATCAAGAAAAAAAAAAGGTTAAATAACTCTAAATTTACCACAAAAAATATTCTAGTCATGCAAAAAGGTGTAATTCCATTGTAAATTACCTTCACATACTCATTCCAAACATTCTCTTCATCTATAGTGATCATCTTTTTTGTTGCATCCCAACTGAATCCACTCTGACTTAATATGTCACTGACTACAGCATAAAACCTTTTCCATGTCTTGACACGATTTTTAATGTTATCAGCACTTACTTCAATATTATATTGGGCAGACAATATGGCTGCAGCAGTGTTATAAGCAACTGATTTCCAACCACCATCTCCTTTGTGACCCATCTGGCGTTCTTCTCTAAGTATCTCTGCTAATGAACGATCCATTTGTATGTTCCAACGTAAATAACATTTGTCATTTCCTTCATGTTCATTACCTTGCTTCTCTTTCCTTTTCCTCTGCTTTAGTTTGGTTGCTTTCTCTGCCATCTTATGTAATTGAAATAATTTCAACAACATTAATACACAACATTAACAAATTCATTCAAATTGCTAAAAATGTTAAAAATTCAATACATGAAGTAAACACTTATTCAAATTAAAACATTACAAAGTTCACGAAAAGTTCAAATTGAAAAATCATGAAATCGTTGTGCCTCTTGCTTGATAATCATGAAACATCTGCATTGCTAACTTAAACGTGTAATGACAGATGTAATGGTACCAAGAATAATTGACATTTTGTCCCTATTTTCTTCTTCATCTCTAGCACGCTTGCGACTTAAACGTGTAAGAAAATTATCTACGTCATCACTAGCCATACCTGTTTATATTTCCAAATAATCTTATTATATAGTCATCAAACACCAACAAAAAGCCACACAATTTTAGCTAAGGTGGAAATTCAATAACAAAATTAGCAGATTGAACATTCCATGAAAATCGGATTGGAGAGTGACTTGGAGACAAATGAGACCTCTAAAATTGACCAATATGCTTAGTTAAAGCAAAGCTAGAATATGCACATTTCAAGTTCCAAGGGCTACCAAAAACTGGTACAAAGCATAAAGGCAGATGTGGTATTCCCCATACACGGCTCCAAGGGCTACCAAAAACTGGTACACAACCAGTAAGTTTGAATCACCCAAGCAACACAACGAAACTCTCTTTAAGAGAAACCAATGAAACCGACTAACAAACTCTCTTAAACCCAAAAATTAGTCAAACAGAGAGAAGAAGAGACCATAAACATAAACTACAAGAAATTATGCAGACTACAAGGTAAGCTATAATCTCCTCAGCCATAACAACTGAGGAACCCATATCATAAATACAGAGTAAAAATCTGCAGCCAGAAAGTGCAGAAAACAATAATTTCACAACATATAATCTATCCTTTATTGGAACAACACAGATTGAAAAGCAAGGATAGGTTGAGACTATACCTTTATTGGAGCAAAACAGAGTCTTAGATTGAAAGATGATAGATGGCAAAATCTGAAAACCAAACAGAAACCAAAAGAGATCAGATAACAAAACAGAAAGTATAGATAAAGAATACACCGTGCAGAGAGTAGAATACAAACAGAGCCCGGTCAAACCCATTGGATAAAGAATCAGATAACAAAAAGAAAGTAGAGATAGATCGATCAAACCCATTAAATTGAATACCCATCAATAATATCAACAAAAAAATAAAAAAAATTACAACTAGATTGAAAGCTTACCTGCGAAACTTGGATGGCCTGCCTTCTTCTCCCACTCTTGATAGAAAACTGATATAAGACCTGTGAAACTTGGATGGCCTGCCTTCTTCTCCCAGTCTTGATAGAAAACTGATATAAGGTATCTTTGTTGGCGCGCAGCAAAAACAATTTCCCCCGCTCTTGAGATTTGCAGAATTCCACCAATTATGATAGGATTTAAACTCGGGATTTTGGATTGGGAAATCCCTCCATATTTCCCGCAAGTGATTTGCCAAATACCTAGTAGATTTTGCCAAACGCATGGATTTCCCTTTTCCATCGGTGAAATCCCGATTTTTTTTCAAATCCCGTCTTTATTTCCTTTTGCCAAACACACGGTGCAAACGCTCGAGATCCCACTTTGCTTAATTTGTGTACATATGTCGCAACGAGACACTCCTTCTAATTTACAATTATTCTTATTTTATGATTTACAATTACAGATTTTGGACACTCCTAATTTATTTTAAAAAGTACAATGGAATTTTTTTTATTAATTTAATATGCTGACATGAATATTTTGTTTTGAAAAAAAATTCAAGTTAAATGGCCAAGCACGAAATGGACTTAGCCTTTGGGCTGTATTGGGTTGAATGTTTTAATAAATGGGATGGGCCAACACGGCACGCCCCAAAAAACTCAATGGCCTGGTTTACACCTTTAGCCAAAATTTAGCTCAAGGGCATGATCGTTTAAAATAAAATTCAAAATAGGTTTTTGGGGTCGTCGTCTCCAGTGGAATTTGAAGACAAGGGCGAATGTATGGACCATAGATTTTAGTTGGATATTCACGAAAAGCAATGGCCAACGTTTGAACCATTTAAAGATGAAAAAAAAACCTGGATCAAACATTGATGTAAAATCAATCCAACATTTATTCTAATATTTGAAATAATTTATGTAGAATAAATTTGTAATCTATTGCACAACAAATAGAAAAGTTAATCAACGAAGTGTCTTTTAGAATAGAATAATCTTAAGGGGCTTCGGTTGGCCAAAATGCAAAAAATAAGAATGGAAATACTTGCCTCATTTTCTTGGAAGTATGAAAATCTTTAATGCCAATCACAGTCAAGCCAGTCCATAATGTTTGTGTGATGTGCAATTGCACCTTGCCTCCAAAAGTGTGAGGCAATCTAGAAACTTGAGCATCTCCAATCGATGTGTCAAATTACCATATGGACATGAAATGACAAAAATTAAAAGTTAAAGTTAGTTGCTCTAACCGAATAGTTAAATTCATATAGAATTTGAAGACTGGAAGAGAAATCTCAAAAATAACATATGAACAAGCTTAATGTCAAATATTATTTTAATATTTTTTCAGTCATAGACCTCACTATCATTTATAATTTTGTAAAACTTTATGCATAAGATGGGCTCCATTTGTTTTTTAAATAAATAAATAAATAATATGATATTTGACATTTCTAGTGGAGCTAAATTTTTTCTTAAGTGTCAAATTGCCACATAAAGCATCAAATTCAAACTTAACATTTTGCATTTGACATCTCCCTTACACATGTTAGTCTAATGATTACACAAGTAAAAAAGACCTAGTATGCCATCGATGTTTTTTGGGTTTTTCCTTGAAGTTTTTGCTTTATTTTTATATAGCGGACTTCTTTTTACTTGAACTAACCAAATTAGTTCCTAAACGTGAAAACTTTTATTTTTATTTTAATACAAAAGCATCATTTAAAAGGGCTTTAGAAGGGCTCGGCTTTCATTTATGCGCAGATTCTCCACAATCAATAGACCAACTGTGACCACAATTTTGAGAGTTATTTACATAACATCCCATGAGGTTTCAAATTATTTTGACAAAATCCATTTCTTTATTTTTCCTTTGAAAAAATTGATGATTTAATTTTAAAAAACTTCTTCAAATAACAAAATTAATCTCCTCAATTATTCCTCAGTATATGGGAAATCTCTAAGATCAACATTGTCATTTGGAATTTTTTTTTTTTTATGACATCAATTTTTGGGTGGAAATTTAATAGAATTTTTGTGAAAGTAATGTGAAACTTCAATGAGTGTTAAGCTAATTTCTAAAACCTCTAAGTTTTGTGAAAACACCAAAAAACTCGAGGAGCGTTGTTGTGTAACCATAATTTACTTATTTATTTTGGTGTTTTAATGAATTATTTTTGTATGTGTATCAAATTGTGATTTGAGAAAGAGGAATGTCACCTTTTTGCTGTTACCAGTGAGAATATGAATGATACTTTATTTAATAACTATACTAAAATGGAATGGTTTTGAGGATTCTGCTCCAGCGTTTGGAACGGCCTTGGAAGCTTTGGTCAGGAAAGGGTTTGCCATAGCCATTTTAGTGTCGGCAAAACGAACAAAAAAATAAATTTAAAAAAGCACAGAGAAAACCTAGAACATCCAAACAATGATATTTGAGCAAGAGCAAGTCCATTTCATATCTGCAGCCCCAAGACACTGGGCGAAGCAGCTAAATTGTAACAAAGTGCCCATTGGAAAGAATTTTCATAATACTAGCCTCTAATTAGTTGCTTTGGTTACAATATCAACTAGATTGTACACGTATCTCCAACTAGACAAACAAATTACCTACTCGCATTATACATGCAGCAGCAGCAGAAGCTAGCCTCGTCTCCTTCGAATCTATCAGGTTCCCTCATCGACATGCATTGTTGTTTTGTTTGCTGGTTTGTTTTGTTTTCAGGGGAGGGGTAGGTGAGTTGAGGTTTCACAACCCATCAACTGGTCGACGAAGGCCACAATAAACAGCTTTCCGAATAAGAGGATGCACATCTTCAGTTAGAACCTCCCTGTCCAACTTCTCCATGTGAGGCCAAATCTGCCAGGCACATAGACACGGTCAGAGATTTAGTAGCAAAAAATTGAGAAAAATAACTTCCCATGCTGAGTTCAAAGGCTAGCATTCAAGACTCCTTTTCATAGCTGGCAAATTCACTTGAATAAGTATTCAGCCTAATCCATGAAGTGGGAGGGTGAAATCCAGGGATTTTATTACTTATGGGCACATTGTTCATTCAGCCCATAATCAGTCAAATATTTCATGGAACTATAAAATCTTGAGAATAAAATTATATGTTATTCCTTTCCATCACACATAACCTATTGATATTCCATTGAAAACAAATGTAATACCAAAAAAGGGAGGCCAGAGGAAGAAAACACAAAACCGATGAATTAAAGTTAGAGGTACAAAGTGAAACTAGCACTTCATTTCAAAAACAAAAACAAACAAAAAAGCATCACAAAAAGAATAAGTATTTACCTCAGAAGCATATTGCCTTGAGAAGGCCTTGAGGTAGCCTAAAGTCGATAGACACCACTGCTCTTTTTCACCTACATTATATACACTACTCATCCTCCCACCATTCAATTGGCTGCCAAAATCAAGAAAAACAAGTTAAATGCACTTTTACTTGAATAACATGCAATGTCAAGACAATTTATTAATTTTTATTGAAAACAAGAAATGTTGTGAAAATAAAGGGTCTACCAAAGCTATCAACTACTAAGGAGTGACAAAAGATACTTTACAATCAACTCAAAATTCCCTCTCACTACAAAGAGCATTGGCATAATGTTTGGACAAAAATGGCCATAACGAGGCATGCAGCCATCTGTCCATACTCTGTATCAAAGAGAAACACGTTGTCCCACAGAAGCTCCACCTCCACCTTTTCAGAAAGTTTATAATCTTCACTTGCAAGGGGAGGTAATGGAGCATAAGGTCCTCCTTTTTAAAGCACATCAAGAGTATTGATCTTCCCATCAAAAACCAACCAGGAAATAATTTGGACTTGGTGGGTACGCCAATCTTCGAAATCATCTCATCAAGTTTAAAACCTAACTCATTTGAATTTCTATCATGGACTTAGAAAAACAATCACAGGAAGGGACCCCAGACCACAAACTAGTCCAATATCACTAGATTCAAGAATATATGAATCCAAACAACAAAGTTGAAATCACGCGAAAGCTCTCTAACAGACAAGTTTCAAGAAATTAGTTTTTTTTTTTTTTTTAAGGAAAAGAAGGAAATGCATTACGATTGAAGGGCCGATTAAAGTTAGAAAACAAAGACTTAAAAGATGATCCGTTGTCATGACAAATGTTTTCTGGGAAATGAATTTATTTCTATCCCCAACGACATGTAAATAAACAAGAGAGACGGAAAACCAAGATAGATGCATCTCCAAGAACAAAAAGAACCTCTCTCTACAATCAAGGAGTCTGGCCCATTCAAATCCATGCCATATTTACAGTAACACAAGTAATCTTGCTCTTGAGGGACCCGACAACCATCTTCTTGACAACAGTTTCTCCTTTTCAATGAGTTTCCAATAATCCCATAATCTCTCCCCTCCCAAACAAGATCCTTCATCTCCTCTAACCTTCTACTCAACATTCCTTTTACTTATATGTAACATAGGATTTTCTACCTTTTTATTGAAGGGAAAAAGGTACCTTTTCTTAGGTCTTCCATTCTCATCATCTACCTCCATTGCTGACGATTCTTCAACGTCGACTGCCATAGAATCTGCATGAATCGACTTCAATCCCTGCAATGTAACACATTTGGATGCACTTGGCAGGCGTTCTGTCAACACGTTCAGGAAGTTTTTGTACAAGGAGAGGAACAATGCCTGTACATGAGAATCATGATTAGTACAAGAAAACGATGAGGAACTTTAAATCAAAGAAGAGAGAGCCAAAAGATTGATTAACTAAAACACATAAAACTCCCAGGCAATGATTTGTATTTCAAACCATGCCAGAAAAAGTTTGGGAAAAAAAATTAGCAAATACGTTACTGCAATATATGTATTTTTATTTTTATTTTTTAGGATAAATGCATGTAATTTTATTGCTGACAAGAAAAACAACTTTGTTGCATATTTATATCATTACCATATTTTCATGATGCCATTTCAATGAAGCAGATAAAATCAATCTACCCTTGTTTGGGGATATATTTATTTGTCACAAGAAAAACAATTTTGATGGATGGTTATGGCATTGCCATATTTTATGGGTGTCATTTCAGCGAAGCAGATAATCAATCTACCCTTGTTCAGGGGGAGTGCATGTATGTCCGCAAAAACGTACTGCACCACTGCTACTTTTTTTTTCTTTTTCGAAAAGGAAATAAAATTTATATAAAAATAAGAGGGATACAACAGTGGCCAAGAAAGCCACAAAGGAAAGAAAGAACAAAAGCAAAGAGCAGAAACCAAAACCTAGACCCCTAAGTCACTAACAATAGCAAAAACGAAGGAGCAGAACAGAAGACAGAGACCCCTAGAACACAAACAAGGAAAAACCTCGAAGGGAAAACCTAAAGGATTAACAAATGGCTGCAATCCAATCTAACCAAATAAGCCTAAAAGAACAATCTCCAAAAACTGTAGAGGTCGATGCCCAATGTGATGAACATGATCTAACTTTCTCCCAGAGCTCTCCTGAGTTTCTGCCCACAGTAATAAAAAATCAACCTATTTCACTCCCTCTTGGAAGATAGTGTTTTTCATTGAGAAGGGAAATTATTACATATACCTACAAGACTAAAATATATCCATTTTTATATGTATTGTGTGAAAAGTAGTGCAACAGATGAAATTGGGGAAAGAGGTTTTACTGCTTTCCTTTTCTTTTTTAAAAATTCGTTACCTCAAATTCATCAAGGGCTCGAGCTAGAAGAGCCTCCTTAGCCTCTAAAGATTCACGTACAGACACCTCCTCCTCCTTTGCCTTTTCAGCATACGATTTCAAGCGCTTCAGCCTCACAGGATTTTCCCCAAGAACAGGTTCACCATCCATAAGTGAAAGCTTTGATTCAGCAGCCACTGACTCTGCTTTTGCCGTTGCTGCAGCTTCTTCAGCTGATACAATACTCTTTTTCAGAGACAAAATCTCCTTCCTTAGATCACATACACGGTTATATGTCTTGCTAACTGTGTTTCTTAAAATCTGTAGGGCAGACATATATATATAAGCAATCAAAAAAGATAAAAGATACATGCTTAGAGATTGCATAAGTAGTGCAAAAATAAAGAGAATTATACAAAATTGATGGTAAGAAAGGGGGCTTGAGAGTTAATCGAGCATGAGTTCAATCTGGTCGACTTAATCATTTATTCAATTCATCGAGGCTAGAATACCACATGAATTAAGGGAAATCATTGCAGTGTGCATAATTAGTTGTAATATCCACCCCATCAACATCTTACAAGGAAGAATCTGGAAAGCTCTAAAATTAGGAAGATCTCACGCAAAGTAAAATTATAACCACAGAAAAACATTTGAGCGGATAAGAATGCAGGTTGAAACCAGAGCAAACTTACAAAAGTGCTGCTGTTTAACTCTATTTCTTTTTCCATTTTGGTAAGTCTACTGGTTTTAACAATCATCCAGATTTTCCACTAGAAAGTAACATTATCTAGCATTTTCTATCTTGGCATGATGATTTTGAAGAAGACCAAATTTTAATGCTTTCATTTTTGCTTCAATTTCCATTTTTTTTATAGCAAGGGTAAGTGGATAGTTGTTTTTATTTTCTCACGGTGGAAGCAGTTGTATGAATTCGCATCATTTTGAAGTTCCTGTTCATATTGTTTTTATTTATTTTCTGATGTTGTAAATATTGAGCAAGAAGGAAAAGTAGGACCTTGCAACCACCAAGTACACGGAAACTCCATCATGGGTTCAAAACACAAATAGTTATAACAGCAGAGAAGACATGCCTAAGATTAATGCCATAGAAATGTTGTTGGCATACCTCCCATGGACGATCTGATAGATGAAACTGCTCAATGTTTGCTGGAGAAAAGACCCATCTGACAATGGCCAGATTAGATAAAAGTCGGTAGCCCATCATCCTATCTATTGCAACAGCACTCATTTGAGAATTGTTCCTCCAATAAGAATCAATCTCAGTTATCAGCATGACCTGCTTATCCTGGTCACCACATAGTTTTGCAATGACTTGACCATATCTCTCCAATACGGTAATCAAATGAGTGAAACTTTTAGATCCAATGTCGAGAAGAGTTTGCACAACCACATTGAGGGTACCTTCCATCCCATGAACAGGAAACACACTTTCCTCTATCCATACGATCATTTCACGGGCAGATGCCCTCCCTTTTACCATGTTTCTGAGGTCGGCAGAAAGTGCATGTTGTCCATTTCCTTCACTGGTTTCTTCAACACTGAATTTGAAATTTGGTGCCCCCTTGGGAGGAAGCAGCTCTTCTAAGCCAGGGGCATTCTCAATGCTCTAAAAGAAAAATAATTAAGAAACTAAATTAGAAAAATTATAACCATGTGAAGCGTATGTGGAAATGTAATATCCTGAAAAGCAATCAAAGTAAGAGCTTGTTTAGGTCATGGTCAATCCTTGGGCTGTAAAAACCTCACTCCAAATTATCAATATCCTTACGAATGACTTGGTACCTGCTTCACTTTGTCCCAGTAGGACAAACGAACTTCTCTCTCCAGAACCTCCTGAACAAATACACGTTGTGGGGCCCATTTTGGCAGGTCTAAGACATAAGCCCACTCTTCCCATGGCCAGATGAACTGAAAGTTTGATCTGCATGGTCAGGAAGGCAAATAAATGTGAACAAATCAATTTTTAAAATACACCAAACTGTATACAAGAAATCATGCAAGTAAATAAAATTGCACTATATTTTCTAAAAAATATTGGTAATAACTTCTCTGAAAAATTCGTCCAAGATACCAGCTGCTTCAGCTAATAATGGCCTTGATAATTACAGGACCTAGGAACAATCCCACTTCAGCTGAGACAGGAGTTTACAGAAGAGAGGCTGCTTCTGTAGCCTAAGGTCCAGACACGCATACAGAACCACCATAAATTAAGACATAACCTAGGGTGACATCAGTAACCTTTCAAGCAGCCTTTCCAGCTAAAGTAATATACTTCAACAAGAGAATGTACAGAGGAGCAAGGTCCCAAAATGGCACATGATAGGGAAATAAGAAGTATTCATCACATGGAAAAGCTAGTGGCACTGCTTTTATGGTGGAACTTACAAGTGGTGTGAAAACCAAAGGATGAGCCGTGTTCGACATTCCATATCTAAATCAGCTATTTTCTCGAAAAGAGCTCGTACAGCACCAGCAACTACTCCAGGAAAGGCTCCAGGAAGAGCCTAAGAATTAAACTTCAAGTCAGATTGCTTTACAGACACAATAAAACTGACATCTACTTCCATTGACTCAGACAAAAGGACCAAGACATTAGATAAAATAATAGCATCCACATTATTACCTTACAGAGGTCAATAATAACTAGCGTGTAATATGTTGGCCTGAAAGGGGGTTGCGGTAGCATAAGTAACTGCAAGAATATTAAACGCATCATTTTGATTTCAATGAGAACGGTTAAACTATACAAGTTTATCATGAGGTAGTCAAGGAAGAAATAAGTTCATAAAAGAAATAATGTCAAAGAATATGTAGAATAGAATAGATTCAAAATCTAAAACAACCATGAGGTAAGGGCCAATGTCCCAGGAGCATCAGTTCTATACTTGCAAAGAGGAGGGGTCTGGAAATATTTTGTTTCAAGTCGATTTGGCATCCCAATAGGCAAACTACGCATATAATTCTATCTTAATCTATCAAACTTGCATTGGCTCAGTGCAGTGGAAGTTATGGAATTCTGTCGAAAAAAAAAAGAAAAAAAGTGCTCTTTCTTTTCTGATTTGATGAAAAGTAAGATTACATGCTAAACAGATCTAATGTTCTAATTTGAATCTTATTCTCAAAACTCCAATTCTAAGCGAATGAATTCATTTGCTTAAATCTGAGTATGATCCATGTAGGACTAAAACCGAAACAAAGACAACCTATTTTTCTAGGCCTAGGCAAACCATAGGCAGCTTTGAAGATTTATCCTACAAAGGACTACTTGCTTATAAGAGTAGAAAAAACATATAGATCAAACAGAAGAAACAACTCCAATCATACAGCATATTGAACTCCTGACTCATGACTAACCCAAAAACTACCCATACTGTGAAACTCATACTATTAATAAATTATACAGGTAATTACACACTTGGATAAAGTATGATTGGAAAGAGGGAAAAAAACAACTCATGATAAAATCAGCACTAAAACACATACAAAGGGTAATATATCTTACCTGAGAGAAAATTGTCTCTGCCATAAGATACTCGTATCGAAAGGGTACAGGTAGGCCAGCCATGTATGAAGCGCATTCCTTTCGACTAGCTTTGCATGAAGGAAGAAACAAATAGAATAAATATTAAGCCAAAATGTCAAACAAAAAAATAAAATAAAGAAAACTGAGTACGAGTAATCAAAAAGTAAAACTACGGAGTTTTAATACCAGTTCACCTGTACACACATTAATAAATACAAAAATGGTAAGATAACACCAAGTAAAATTACTACCAGATGTATTAGTATGTTTCCTAGAGAAACAAAAAAATCGTGATAAACGTTTGAGTACAATATCTAATAAACAAGTATGATTAAGAGCATTTCCAAAACAAATCTGCTTCTTGTCCTTGTGCATCCGTCCAGTTAGTTTCAATGTCTGAAATAGGCAAGAAAACAAACCCAACCATTCCAAAAAATCTTATAACTAAAATTACTAACAAGGAACACACAAATTATGCTTCTTTGCACCCAGTCAATGCCTTGCTACCACTGGCAGGATATGGGCACAAAGCAACAACGTAATTCGTTCAGGTTAACAAACAGTAATGATGAACAAATACATAGCAGCAAGCCTGCAACAGAATATAAAAACCACAACCTCTACTCACTACACGTGCATACATTAATTTTATAATGCCGCATGAAAATTCTATCAATGACTCTGAATAGTATACAGCCATACTATAGCATCATGGAAGAGGATTCTACACAGTAATTCCTTTTATTTATTTTATTTACCGATGAATTGAATAATTAATCTTCAAGTATTCCAAAAACCAAATAAATGATGCAATCAATAGAGTCAAAAAACACAGCAACTCATTGAGAGAGTACTATGATATGCCATAAACATCAGAGATGGTAATCTAAGAAAATATTGCCAAGATCAACCTATAATTTCTTATCATAGAGTATGGACCAAATCATCTGACCATTTTAAAATGGGAGTTCCTCATTCCCACAAAATGCATAAATTAAGTGGTTAGCCATCATACAAGTTGGCTATTGCTATAGATGATGGATCCCATTATTTCATGTCCTGCACTATGGACTAAATTATCTATCATATTAAGACGAAATGCTTCCTTTCCATGAAATGCATAAACTTAGCAGTTAGCCATCATACGAGTTGGCTATACTATACGTGATACATCCCTTTTGAAAATATGAAAACACATGACCACTACTAATTCAAAAATAAGCTCCCATCTCAACCAACGGCATCTCTTTAAAAGGCAGAAAAGAAAAGAAAAAAAAAAGAGGGCAGAACACAGTGATAATACAAATCATAAAGTTAACAAACTAATTCAAGTGAGCAAGCTAAAGAAAATTTAGTCATGTTTTCTATTAAGTCATTGAGAGGTACAAACCAGCCATTTAAGAAAAAAAGCACATCTAGTAGATACTCTTCCACAATGAAGCGATCCATGGGTTGCAGGTCCTGTCGTCATAAACGAAAAGCAAGAGACTTTCATGAACATCAATAACTAAAAGAAAAGATGTCAGTGACAGTCAATCACCAAATTAAAATTCTATGCAAAATTATAATGAGAAAGCGAGTCACAATTAATTTCAAGAGTGCACTTAAAGAAGCAGAAACACAAGAATGCAGTGGATATCATATAAGTTAGTAACTCCAGGTCGGTCAAAAAAATAATAAGCTAGAAATGACAATTATGTCAGATAGTATTTCCATTTAAAACTTATATTAAAATCAGGAACTCTAGCAAACTATACCAGTAGCAGATGCCACCAAATTCTCAGCTCTGCTGTCATACATCTTAATTTATCGCCCTTATCTAAACCGTGCCACTATTTAAAAACTTCTTCAGATAATTAGACTACAAACTAAACAGATCTAACAATGGTAATAAACACTAGGAACAAATTTCTTCAAGTATGCATCATATAAATGGATTACAAAATAGTTTTAGAAACACTCAATAGTTTGAACAGGAGCATTATACTATAAATCATAAAAGAGCGCTATTGCAAGAAGAAATTTCTTTTACTTGCAAGCATTTGAAAATACTGAATTACATGTAAGAGAATTAAGTTCTTAGATTGCAAAGTACCTCAGTTTTACTTGCAGGAAATATATTCAGCCTTCGTATCCTTTGAGGATAGATAAACTCTGCATCATGCTTTTGTTTACCATAAGTTATACTAGAAATTGTTGAAGGCGGATCAGGTTGGTCAGGACAGCTGATGGGTCCAAACTCGTGAGACTTTCCAGCAACTAGCTGTGCTTCAAATGAAAGGTGAGGTCTCGGAACTACCAAGTGATAACATAGAATTTGATCAAACAGTGAAATCAAAATCATGAGAAAACATAAGAAAAAACAAATGTCAATCAAACAATGAAGTTTTACTTTAAATGAAATTTGTGGGAAATTTAATCATTACCACTATCAAGTTTCCATCCATTGCTAGATAAAACTTGTATTCGGCCCCACAAATCTTCCAAGAAATCCTACCAGAAAAGATTAAGAAAAGAGCAATTACGATAAAATTACAATACATGGTAAAACAATTAAAAAGAGACAGGTTGACTAGCAAAATGGAGCATGTTAGATGTATTGAAAGACAAGGAAAATTAAAGTTCAAGGACCACATAATAGCTATAGAGGTGTGGAAAACTCTTGGAAATGTAAGATTTGAATGGCTAACAAAAATTTTAATAAAATTTTAATTCAAGGTACAATGCCGAATGAGTGAAGGAAAGGAAACATAGTACCAATTTATTTGTGTGTGTGTGTGTGTGTGTGTGTGTGTGAGAGAGAGAGAGAGAGAGAGAGAGAGAGAGTAACCAAATGTGGAAATTATAGAGGAATTAATTTGATGAGTCACGTTATGACAGTATGGGAAAAGGTCATATAACAAAGAAAATTAATGAAGGATATGATATTCAATAACTTCGAAAAAAAAGCCTATGATAGAGGATCAAGAATATACTTTAAGTGGGCCCTACAAAGAAAATGAGTTCCAATTAATTATAATAAAGTTATTTGAAATAAATAACAACAAAACTAGAGTTTGATGCATGTGGAGGGATTCTAAGACTGCATCAGTTTATAGTAAGTTGTAAGCCCGAAGAAATCTCACGGTGAACGTTATTTGGATGACATAGCATTGACGGCACTTCTAAAAAGTCACTTACCGAGAAAACTAGAAATATGGAGAAACACAAGGAATCATAAGGCTTAAAAATTAGAAGAATCAAAATGAAACATATGTAGTGAAGGTTCAATTAACATATAGAAAATAAAAAAGAAATACGTTAATAACAACTCATTAGCAAAAAATAACTCAAATAAATGATCTTCAATATTGAAGATCAATAATGCAAAACAACGATTAATAAAGTTCGAACAGGATGGGCAAAACGGAAAAATGTTATTAATATCCTTTTGATGAAAGGAATACAAAATAGATTAAAAGGGAAGTTCCACACGAGCATCACTAGGCCATCTCTAACACAATTTCAACTTCAGAGAGTGCATAATCACAGTCCATTCCTGCAGACTAGAAGCTACGAAACTAAAAGGCCAACATTTTCCAGGATAATGGGATACATTCAAAACTGAATCACCAAATGATATTTTAATTTTAAAGAGAAAAGGGAATATGATGTTCAAATTTAATAAGCTATACCTTATCATTAGATTCTCTCATGTCCTCATCATCATCCTCAAATGCAGACAACCCGGTGTCAGAAACACGCTTTCTTATGCTCAAATAAGCTTCAACACCGACCATGACTCTCTCAATTTCCTCAGGTACTTGCTGCAGAGAGACAATAACAAATCATGATTGATATATTTAAACTAATAATGAAACGGGCAATAGAAAATGCAAGCCTAAAGTTGAACCAAAGAGTAAAACAACTATAGCCTTGCCACCTATGAAGCTTGACCATGACTAAAAGGGCCACTGTGTCAGATGTGCTTGTGAAACAGAAAGCCGAGACATGGCTACAACATGTCACAGTGTACATCCTTACATGTCAGAATAAAAAAATCAACTATTCAGGTTCAGATGGAGCACAAAAACATCTCAGAGACACCACTTAAGAACACAGTCAATTATTCCATTTTAAAAGTTCGTGGCTGGAATGAAAATAAAACACATAATTTGTAAAGACTCAACTTTTTTATCATTTCTGTTATGGCCAACTGAGGGAGAAAGATACAGACAGACAGACAGACCAAAAGAAAAAAAAAACAGAGAGAGGGAAAAGAATTCGTAAATATTTACTGTAAATTTTAATGTTCTAAATTACTTTCTATTAGAGTATTTTACAATAAAAATTTATAGTAAGAAGGCACCAAATTATATTTTTACTCTAATAAGTTCTCAATAAATCATACTTTTAGCTACAGACCAAAACCTTAACAATTTATGAGGTCCATAAGCAGACATAAAATATAGGAATATTTCGAAAATTAAAAAATTAAATGGAGTCACATAAGCTTTGTATTGTGAGAAATACATTGGCAACATGCTACCTAAGAGCAACTTTTTTTTTTTTGTTAATCAAGCACCATTATAACAGTACCTCAATGAGTTCTGCTCCTCCCCAAGGGAGACATGATAAAATACATGTTATGTAAAAGTCAGCTCTTGATTGCCAGGATGGATTCCCTTTCTCCTCATCAACTGTTGTTGCAGCTGATGATAATAATGTCTCAAAGACAACCACCAGAGAACTGGGATGGACAACTTTACTGCACATCTATGGATCAAGAAGAAAGTTACCATAAAGGAAAACATTATATCTTTAGTAAGGCACTCATGCAGGAATACATGTGTACATATACATAAAGAGATGCATATATATATATATAAAGAAATGTTCTCTTGCCAGACTCTGAATCTGAAACATTGATCAGGTTGATTTTTGACAGGATGTAAAGTCCAAATCATGATTTGGCCACCTATGTCTGCCAAGAGAACATCATACCTGGGCAGAAGGATGAATTGGGAATAGCCATTCAGGATGAGGAAAAGTGGTAGTAGGGGGAAGAGATTCTAAAGAGCAAAAATTATCAAGTGGTACTAGGGGGAGGGGAAAACCAAAACTTAATATGGGTAGAGATAATTGGAAAAGATATGATAGTGTTTCGGTTAAAATAATGCAGGTAGTAGTAGTAGTAGTTGTTGTTGAGTATTAACCTGGGTAGAAGTTCAATGTTATCATCGGTAAATATAAAAGCTAACACTTCTTTTATATGTTCTATTCTATTCATGCCATGCAATTCCTTTAAATTGTATTACAGTGAGTAGGAGATGAAGCTTTAGAATTTTGTACCTTGTACACGATCTAAACAACAAACTTAAAAATTATTTTCTTTCGCACCTTTTTTATAATAAAGAACTTCTATAAACAGAATCAAAGGTACAAATGTATCAAAATGAAGAGCCAAATGTGGAAAGAAATGTCCTAAGTTTAAGTTGACAGCATATGAATGACAACCATCACATTTCGATCAATTGAAAGATTTCCCGAGTAAGTGATGCAAGAACTAAGGCCTATGACGAATGAGTTAAAATGTGGTTTTATTCTTGTGCTCTCAATCTCTTCCTGAATTTCATATCAGAGACCAGTAGCAACATGGTACATACCATAACAGTCAGGAACCTCATCAAAAGACGAATCCTGTTGCAATTTCCAGAATCTAAGGCATCCTGAAAATCAAACACAAAGAGCAAAAAAGAAGAGATCGTTTTTAAAAAATTCATCAATAAAAACAATGAAGGATACATCAAAAGAAGATGAAAATAACCATCTAACAGTTTTTTATTTTCAAAAATAGCATCATACACAAATAAAATAATCTCATTAACCTACTCAGTAAATGGGCAGCTCAAACCCCAGTATTGCAATTCACTCATTCGTATCTCTCTTTTCAATAAGAAACCAAAGTACAACTTAATAGGACAAGATGTTCACTTGTTTTATCCCACTATTTCAATTCACTCTATCTTATCTCTTTCCTTTTGTTTATAAATAAGGAACCAACATAAATGGGCAGCTCAAATTCCATTATTACAAACCTTGGAGGATAAGATATCCCCTAAGGACGGAGCATATAAGTATCAAACGATGAAAACAAATAATATAATCACAGCTATAATCCCTAAACAAAAGCAGCTTTCCAGTCTGAAAATATTGCAAAGAACCAAATTTCCCATAATTCTGTATGAACAAAATCCTGTAAAGATGCACAAAACGAACTATATGCAATAACACTACTACTGCCTCAGTCTTCCCCCATAGATCTGTCAAATACCCTACAATTCTTTTACCACTAAACTACCCAAAATGCAGCCATCACTCCACATCACCCCTCATCCCAGCACCCAAAAACTCGTGCCTCTCTCACAGAGAAGAGGCAGAACACAATACTGGAACTACTGGGCAATGCAAAACTAAGTTATGCACACGTTCCCCCTGAATTTTACACATGGTACATCAAAGGACAGAATGGCAAACAAAGATCCTCTCTTCTAAACCATATCACGAGCATTGACCTTTCCATGAGAAATAATCCAAACTAATACTCATACCATTGTTAATCACACTCTGATACACGGGTCATGATTCATCCACCAGGTTTGGACTCCTGTCTCTTCAGTAGGTTATAGAAGGTACTATCCTACAGAACATATCAGGTTCTTATTTCCAGGTATATGTTATTAGATTAAAGAAAAGTATGACGCAAACTCAGGTTAATTCAAGATCACAGTCATCAACTAAGAGGGCACTTCCATTTAATCTAACAGTGGCAGGCCTGACCTTTTTTTTTATCACAGTCAAAGACAAATCCAAACTCAAAGTAATTAAACTCTTTTGGCAGTCCTTTCACAGACAAGATTCAAGCATTCTCTAATCATCAACAATAGCAGCAGCAATAATAAAAGTAAAATGAAGACAAAACAGCCCAGGAAAAATACGCAAGGTGTACGCATTTTACGATGTATAGCATCAATTAAGGAAAATAGATGTAATATGACATATTTTAGGTCAAAGATCGATCATTAAAACGCAGCAATATTTGGTAAATTTCTGAAACGCCAGAGGCAAAATCATTATAAGGAAACATATATGCAGATCATTTTAACCATGAACTCACTCACCTGAAAATTACTTTGAGTGTTCTCCACTACTTTCCTAACAAATTCCTCATTCTCCAAGTTTAACAAGCCAATCTGAAGGGGGAGAGTGAGAGAGTGAGTGACTGAATAAAGAATCTGAAGCATTAAACTAAACAGATGGTTATTTTAAGAAACAACTATAGCTCAAGAAATTAGAAAAAAAAAATACAAGAACACGCATATTGTAAGTTATATGTGTTATAGACATGCATAATGTAGACTCTGGGATAACTAATAATAGAAATTACAACTTACTATACACATGTGGTACAGAATAGGACACTCCTAATATACATTACATGAAACCGGTGCGCTCTGCAGATTTTGTTGTATTCTCTTTGATTTTTTGTTGAATTTTCCCAGTATAAGAATCCAGCATGTATGGTGCAACATGCACCATGCAACGAAGATCAATCTGGTGGAGCTAAAACCCTTCATTTAGATTTGTGCATCCACATGTTATTATTAAACTTTCCTTTTAGTCACAAAGATCACTGAATACAATGCAATTAATCAAAAAGTTCTTCAAAATGTATTTTTTTAAACCCCTACATTTCCAAACTAATGACGGCTGATTCAAGAACTAATAGTAAAGTTGTTCTTCAGCAACCAGTAATTCCAAACATTGCATCACCAAAGTCCAAAGCACTCCTCTGTATGCTTTGATTCTGTAGTTTATGATAACAATGTGATTGTGCTACTATAGTTCATGATCTGACAACTGCGTAGAACCCTTATGGTGCCCTAGATAAATACTTAGAGTGACTATATATGTGGATCCTCATGTAATCAGAAATGGAACCTTCTAATTTAGTCATAGGCAGTCTCAAGGCTTATTTAATAACATTCAAAGTTCAAACTTGTAGTCTAAGAAAAAGTTTATCTTTTAAATTTAACATGTTTACTACTAGAGAAACATTTATTCATATGTATACATAATGAGGAAGTCAAACAAACCATTCTTAAGTGGAAAAAAAAAAAAAAAAAAACCCATTGCAAATGTAAATATTTATGTACATGCATTTGCATGCTATATATAGCGATGAAAGGAAAAACACAGGCAGAAATGAAGAATTAGAAAATCATGTCAATGCAATTATACACCGTACCACTGTCCCATATAGAGAAGTCTTGTGAGGTAATTGTTCAGCACACTGGAGAAGGAACTGTCAGGAGCAAAAGACAAAGTTAATGTGTATAACAGCAGAAGCATTTATGATGCAAAAACAACAACTATCTATGAGTACGGAATTCTTTTTCTTCTCCAATTTCTATATTAAAGAGACAATTGTGGTGGGTTTGAACCAAAAATATGAAGTAATTCTCTCCACAAAAAAGAATAGCAAGGTGTTCTCTCTACTCTTTCTTTTCTTTTCCATTCCATTCTCATAAGTGGAAATGGTGGAAGACGTGAGAAGTTTAAATTCTTCCCTTCTTTCATCTCTGGTGGTAAACGGAACGCATTATCAACTGACCTATTTGTTTTGAGAAACAATAAATAAATAAATAAAATTTACTTTTTTCGTCGGAGATGTTTAGATTTTATATTAAAACCAAAACCAACAAAAGCTAAAAACCTCCACCCAACCTATATCCTAGCTTAGATTTTTTATTTTCACAAACTCATACGAATACTTAAAGACTTCATATTTATTTTCTTTTTCATCAACATTTTTCTACATAATTACGATCAATAAAAGAAATTATTATAACCTAAAAGCAGGGAGCTGGAGTTTGTACAATGTATATATGCATTTACAAATGGATGTAGAAATGGAAAGATAACAAATGAAAATTGGCATTACTTGCGAAACTTCGTTGGGAGAGTGCTCCAGTTCTCGGCGAAGCACGCCAAAGCAAGTTTCCTGCAAATCCAAGACAATAATCAACAAACCAAACTACATAGAAATGAAAAAGGTTGAGAACATGAGGCAAAGTAGGGTTTTGAAACTCTTAATAAACACATATACATAGAGAGAGAGAGAGAGAGAGAGAGAGAGAGAGAGAGAGGTGGTACGAACAATGTGTTCTTTGGGGTCGGAGGAGGTGCCATAGTCGGGAGATTTCTCGCCAATTCGAAGAAGAAGACTCTTCCAACTGCTCATCTTCTCTTCTTCTCTTACAGAGGCAGAGAAAAAGAGCGATTTCTTCAGACAAAATGGAAGAGAGACTGGTAGCAACTGAAGAAGGGAACTGAGCTTCAGCAAGAGAGGGAGGGAGAGAGAGAGAGAGAGAGCGCTCCCAGGGTTTTATTTGGGAGCAGATTCGAACTTGAACCCTACTCCGAATCCCTTCGTCTGCCCGGCCCGCAAGGCCCGGTTCAGCACTTTTACCACGTCAACCACTAGGGTCAACTTTTGTTAAAAGAAATAACTTTCGTTAATTTTCACTTTAATATTTTAAAGTTACCGAGTTTTAGCTTTTTCTGCCCATTTGGCATTTGCTTATTTCAGGTGATAAGTGAGTTTTTAAAATTTTTGAGAAGCTCAGGCTATTTGATAAACTATGAGAAAATCACTTATTGTTAAAAATTAAAGTGAGGGTGTTGAGGCCCAAAATGTCATAAGAAGCTCAAAAATATTTCAAAGCCCAATATAACATATAATATTGGTCATGTGTTAATCCAAGATGTAGTATTCGTTTGGCATTGCTTATTTAGGGTGATAAGTGATTTTAAAAAAAATTTGGGAAGCCCAACCCGTTTGGTAACACATGATAAAATCACTTATTATTAAAAATTGTTGTGGGAGAAAGTAATAAAGGAAAGCAGCTAATGAGCTACTTTCAATTTCTGATTATGCAGTAATCAGATTTGAGGAAGCGCTAGGTTTAATGAAAATTTCAAATTTCCAAAAATACCCCAATATGATTTCACGCTCTCCTCTTCTTCGTGCGTCTTCTCTATCCCATGCCACAGAGCACTCTTCTCCTTCTCTTCCATTCTTCCTCCATTGTTTTTCTTGTTGGATCAATTGAAGAAGCCACAAGACTCAAGTAAGAGACATATTGTGTTTTTTTCTTCTCAATTTCATTCTTCCCTCTTTCTCTTTAATTTTTAGGGTTTAACTATCTTGGTTCTTCTTCACGCCATCTCTTCTCAGAGATCACTCCTCTCCTTCTCTTCCACATACTGCCTACGTTTTTTTTGGTACGATCAATTGAATCGTACTGCTAAGCTACAAGACTTAGGTAAGAATAGCATATTATGTTTATTTCTTTTCAATTTCCTTGTGCCTCTTTCTCTTTGATTTCTAGGGTTTTAACTTTCAATTGTAGTTGCCATTGGTTTTCTATATTACGTATTGGCATGAGAATGGCATTTTTCCATTTGGGTTTAGGGCCCTTTCCTGATTGGGTCAAGTTCCTATAAACTAGTTGAATTGGTATAGAAAAGTGAAATAGGCAAATAGATTTCGAGGAGGTCATAACTTCTTGGAATTTTCTACTTGGAAATATGCAAATAGGGTCAACCTCCAAAGCATAAAGCTGTATTTTTTACTTGGAATTTTCTACTTGGAAATATGCAAATAGGGTCAACCTCTAAAGCATAAAGCTGTATTTTTTACTTGGAATTTTCTACTGTCTTGGTCATAACTTCTTCTTTTTTAGGTTCTTCAATTCATACTTCTTCTTTTTATTATTTCTTTTTGATGTTGGGATATATGTTAGTTTATAAGTTGGCTTCATATGGATCTCTTTGGCTTTCTAATTCTTAGTTTATGATGTGCGAATTACAGGGTTGGTTGGAGTTCAGTGTTCAATATTCCAAAGTCGTTTTGAAATTCTTGTATGTGATAAAATTACGCTGCTAGTTTAAGCATCACTCAGGAAAGAATGATCCTGAGACTTTTATAGCAAAGGTCCTATAAAATAATTACTATTCAATGTGGCACGAAGTTATAAGTATACATAAGCGTGCAATTTGGTAAATTAGTGCATAATTTTTTTCTTTGCTCTGTTTTTAATTTTGAATTTGAGTCATTGTTTTATTTCACATTCAAACTCATTATTGCCACATGAAAAGGAAGACTTACAGCTCTAGAATTTGTACTTAAAAAAAGAAAAAAAACAAGTAAAAGGTTGTGCAGTTGGACCCGATGCTCCCAAACATGAAACAACAAAGCCTGTAATATTACATTGATTCTCCTACTTGTTTTGTGTAAAAAAATGAAACAAGTTGACATATTAAATTGGATGGGCAAGGTTGGTTACAAATATTAGTAAAGAGATAGGAAGACCATATGAAAAATTACAATTGAAAAACAAGTGGGATTTACTAAAAGAAGAATGGAAATTATGGAAATATCTAAAAGGGAAGGAAACTGGTCTTGGGTGGAATGTCGCTAAGAATACCGTTGATGCATCCGATGAATGGTGGCAAGATAAAATTCAAGTATTTGAATTTTTTGTTGTTGTTTTAATATACTATTGATATCCATGTGTTTTTTAACTTTGTTTAAAAATTCATTATAATATTTGTATATGTCATAATGCAGGCAGAACCCAAATATGCAAGATTCCAATTTGAGGGTATTAGTCCTGAGATGGAGGAGAAGTTAGATAGGATGTTTTTTAACGTCACAGCCACTGGTAAGCATTCTTGGGCACCTTCATCTAGTGTACTCCCAGTTGAAAGTGATGATGATGTCAATCCATTTGAAGTTAACGGTGATTCGAACGAGTCTGTGCCAATTGAAAGCACTCAAACTACAAACAATGTGCCAAAAAAGAGAACTAATCAATCACTTGAAATTCAAGATAATAATGAGAAGAAAGGTAAAGGAGGGGGGAAAATGGGAGGTGCTGCAAAATTATCACTGCAAATTGAACGTCTTGTTGAGGTGGTTGAGAGTAGGAGTACTGGAACATCAATGGCTAATACAGTTTCACAAGGAACTAGTATTGCTGAAGTGATGAAAGATGTTGCAACTTTACCTGGGGCAGAGCGCGGTAGCAAGTTGTGGTGGTTTGCAACTAAATTGTTTTGTGCTCAAGAGAAGAGAGAAATGTTTGTTGTCATGGAAGATCCTGACCTCAAGCTTCAATTTCTTAATCATGAGTTAGCTGAAGGATAGAATTTGCTAGTTTGATGACTTTAATTTATGTTTTGTTTTTGTGTTGTTAATTTTATTTTTTTGAATTTGTGAGTGATATTTGAATTAATGTTGGATGATCTTTTATTTGAATTTGTGAGTGATATTTTCATTCTTGTCATTATATTTTATGTTGTATAAGCATGCATGCACAATGAAAATGATATTTGAAGGAAATAAACACATTTGCAGGTTATTTTAGAACATGTCTATTCCAGAAGATGAGGAGGAGATCAACCAAATTATATGTGTCATTGCCCTTCTTATTGAACTGTATTACGTGAAATATATTCATAGACCCCATGTATGAATGACCATCATACAGGAAATATTTGGTTGATGGGAGTGTTACAAGGAAATGAAAGTCATTGTCATAATATGTTTAGGATGGACAAAGATGTATTTATAAGATTGTGTGATGAATTGCAAAAAAATTATGGATTAAAGAGTTCAAGAAGAATGAGTCCTGCTGAGATGTTAGGGATGTTCTTGAACATCTTAGGACATGGTTCTGCAAATAGGCAAGCACAGGATCGCTTTCAACATCCTAGTGAGACTGTGAGCAGATATTTTAGTATCTTACTTGATGTTGTATGTCGTTTGGCTGTGGATGTAACTAAACCATTGGAAAATGCGTTTAACAACACTTCAAAGGAAATCCTACAGGATTCTAGATATATGCCTCATTTCAAGGTAACTATTGCATATGCTATTCTTAAATATTCATCTATGTTTTATTATGTTCTAATTAATATTATGTTTGTCTTTTTATCACTTGTAGGATTGTATTGGTGCTATAGATGATGTTCATGTCCAAGCCATAGTATCTCCTTCTAATCAAATACCATTTATTGGAAGAAAGGAGATACCTACCCAAAATGTGATGGCTGCATGCAATTTTGACATGCAATTTATATTTGCATGTGCCGGATGGGAAGGCACGGCCCATGACACAAGGATATTTCTATCGGCTTTACGTGATCAAAGTTTGAATTTTCCTAAACCTCCAAATGGTATTCTTTCTATCTAAAGAAAAAAATTCATATAATTTATATTTAAGTTTTTTACATTGTGAATAATCAATTAAATTTCTTTTTAAGGAAAATATTATCTAGTAGATGCGGGATACCCACAAATGAGAGGCTATTTAGGACCATAAAAGGTGAAAGATATCATCTTCCTGATTTTCGTAGGGGTGTTCAACCGATGGGTCATAAAGAGGTATTCAATCATGCACACTCTTCCCTTAGAAGTGTTATTGAACACACTTTTGGAGTATGGAAAAAGAGATGGAGTATTTTACGAGACATGCCTAGTTATCCTTTTGCAAAACAAGTAAAAATCGTTATTGCAACCATGGCACTTCATAACTATATAAGAAGACATGCTAAACGTGATTGTTATTTTGATGAAAGTGAAGATGACTTAAATGGTATTCAAGGTGAAGAGATTGAGATAGAGGTTGATGCACAACAAGAAGATGGTCATGCAACACAAGAAATGGAGGCATTGAGAAATCATATAGCCGCAAGTTTAATGAGTTCATCTACTTAGAAATGTATAGTATTGTAGACTAGCTTAATTTTTGTTATGACCATATTTTTTACAATATATTTATTTTTAATGGAAGCTTTATTTATGATGGAAACATATTTAATACAAAAAATATATATATAAGATAAAGTGAAAGTGCTTTCCTTTTACCAAACACTTAAACAGAAAAGCCAATTCAACATATTGCCCTTTTTAGTCATTATACACAGCTCACAGCACTTTCACAAAAAATTTACCAAACACTCAGAAACTGATTATTGTACAAACAGCACTTATAAAAAAAAGTTTACCAAATGCCAAACTACTTTCTCTCACAGCTGATTTCTCTCACAGCAAATCTGACAGCGATTATTTTCACAGCACAGCAATGCCAAATTGGCCCATAGTTTGGGAATTTATCCTTTAAATAAATATATAAATAATGTACATGTCATGCCAAGCCAATAATACATTTTCCTATGCTAAACCACTCGACACACTTAAGTGGGCTCAAGCCGCATATACATGCATAGGGCTTGCTGAGAGGATTGTGGTGTGGATAATTACAAGGATCGATGAGACCCATCAAATGGTTCAAGAAATAGAAGTTTTGGGCTGCTTGGGAGTGCCAAAACCCAAGCCTATTTCTATTGAGCCCATTGTGGGTAAGCAAACAATGCGTCTTCCTCAACATTTATTACCTGATTTCCAATTTTCTACCTTACTGTACCAGAACCATTGCCAGTCTTGCTTCAGCAGCGACTACTACCCAACCCCCAACCCCCAACTGCCCAAGCACTAAAGCCTCAGTCATGCTTACTGTGTCACCAACCTGAGCTGCCCATTCATTACCTACTTGAGCTTGAGTGGCTATAAAAGGGAGCAATGTTTAACCAAGGGACCATAACAAAATAGAAAAGCAAGCTTACCCTCTATAAACACCCAGAAGCAAGCCTTAGCCATTCCAAACCCAGAAACAAGCCTTAGCTATTCCAAGCCCAGACATACCAAACCAAGCGGAGGCAAGCTCATCCTCAAGCTGCCTAAAAAAACCCAGAAATCCAAGCTGCATAAGCCATCTCTCTTTTTTTTTCTTTCTTCAAAAACCATCATAATCTTCTCCCAGCAACCATCCTCTACTTTTTTTTTCTTTTCTAGAAACTAGAAGCCATTCCAAGCTCTAAAATAGCCTTCATCCAAAACCCTGTTTCAACTCAAGCAGATGCTATTGCTAAACTCATGGAGACTTAGCTCCCATGCCACAAGCCACTCAAGCCAAGCCAAAATCTCAATTCACAACAATTATTATCTGCTTGGTGAGAAAAATCAGAGTATTCCCTAAGAATCAGCAATTATTTTGGGGTATTTTGGGACCTAGTTCTTGAACCCAGGCAAAGGGGCAACTTCACTCTCTCTTTACAACAATCCAAGTCCACATAGAGCTGTTGGAACAAAAAGTCCCCCACATAGGGAAAGCTATAAGGGAAAGCAGCTAATGAGGTGTCCTCATTTTCTGATTATGTGGGAATCAATTTTGGAGAGGCTCTGGGTTTAATGAAATTTACAAACTTATGAAAATACCATAATCTATTTCACGCAATCTCTTCTATTTGTGCGTTTTCTCCTTTGCATCCCTTTACTTCTTCACGGCATCTCTTTCACAGAGTTCTCCTTATCTTAAATCTCTTCTATTCTTCCTATTATTTTTTCTTATTGAATCAATTGAAGCACACTCCTGTGAAGCCACAAGACTCAATTAAGCGGCATATTATGTTTATTTCTTTTTAATTTCATTCTTCCCTCTTTTTCTTTAATTTCTAGGGTTTTAACTATGAATTCCATTCTTCATTTTCTCTTTAATTTCTAGGGTTTTAACTTCAATAGTTGCTGCTGTTGGTTTTTATTTTTTTTATTTTTTTTCTGTTCCTGTTTTTGTTTCTTTGTTTCTTTGACAGAATATTTAGGGCCCGTTCGGTACGTTTTTGAAGAATGTTTTCTTTGTTTCTTTTGGTAAGTGTAAAAATTTATACAAAAACTAATATATCCATGAAGTTTCAAGATTACCTTTTCTTGGCTATCAATTGCTCCAGAGTTGTAGTTCTAGAGATGACCAAACTATATATGGTGGCGAGCCGCCGAATTTGGAGATGATGAGAAATAGCTCTAGAGAGGTTGCACCAGCTTCATCGGTGAATCACAAAGTGGGTTGCAACACTGAACCACAAACGAGATTAGTTTAGCCGACATGGTTGTGATCTTGGCCGACCCTAGGTTGGAGGATCATAGTCGCTTAACCTGGTAACTTAGGTAGCCTAAAACCCCAATGATGCTACCGAAGAAAAACAACACAATTGGCCAAAATAACATTTTGAGTGTTAGAATAAAGTGAAAGCGAAATGAAAAGTGACAAAATAACTAATAGAGAGGATAAACTACTTTCAAACCATTAACCTTATGATGCCCATATACCTTATGCTGTCGAAGATCCCTATAAGGTATGCAAATGTTTGATACTTGTTTACATTTTTATTTTCTCAAGAGAAACTCATTCATTTTTCAATTTTGCATGCAAGTGATGAATCAATTTTATTGTGTAAGCTGGAGCATGGTCTATATTCAAGGTCTATATGGATTGAGGCAATTATGTTGCTTGAGGTTTCATTGGTTGTTTCTAGAAACTTAATCTTTTGTTAATCACAGTGTAACTTTACTTGCATTAGGCCTTTAATCCATGTCAAATGTTTAAACTTATTTATAATAAATAAAACCTTTATGACTTTATAAACGATGACATATCTATTGTGTGTGATTTTGAAGAGTACTATGCTGGTGAAGATGGAAGACGACGTGAGGAGTGATGGTGTTGACCCTAAACACTCCGGACAATCCTCGACACCTCCAAACAACCCTCGACACCTCTAGACGACCCTCAACACTTCTAAATGATCCTCGAAATCTTTGACGTCCCTTGACACCCCAGCTGACCCTCGACACTTCCGGACGACCCTCGACACCTTCGGCCGACCTAAAGTGTCATGAATCATTGGGAATTTTATAGCCTTCATTACTATTTCCCAAGTATTCAGCTAACCACTTAAGTTGTGTTCATTGTGCATTACCACTTTATTGTAACCTCAAAATTTCCAATGTTTTCCACTTTTCTCTTGAAGACCTGTTCGGAAGAGTAGTGACCATGCTGATGAAGTTGTTGCTTAATTTCTTTTTTCTTTTTCCCCAAACCTTGCTATGTAATAATTTTTCTTTTTTATGAACCTTATTTCGTAATAATTTTTAATTTATTTCTAGCATATTATTATACTTAATTTGTAATGGTGTTGAAATAATATTTATTTCTAACATATTAGCTATTATAAGTTAGCTGAGTCCATAAAACTTGACACTTCTGGATGACCCTTCACACTCCAGCCAAACCTCGACACTTCTAGACGACACTCGACACATCTAGACTACCCTCGACACTCTGGCTGATCCTTGACACCTCTGGACTACACTCAACACCCCAGCTGACCCTGGATGACCCTTCACACCCCGACCAAACCTCGACAGTTTTGGATGACACTTGACACTTTCGGCTGACCTTCGACACTCTAGCCGATCCTTAACACCTCTGGACTACGCTCAACACCCTAGCTAACTCTCGACACTTTTAGACAATCTCTACACACTTCTAGACAACCCTTCATAGCTCGACCAAACCTCAACTTCTGGATGACACTCGACACTTTGGGCTAACCCTCGACACTTTTGGCCGAACCTCAACACATATGTCGTGAGGTCTTTTGTTGGTCAAGTCATAAGCTTTGGTTCAGCTCACGAAGACTTGCCTTTTTGGGTTTCTTTTTCAAATCCACTTGAGAGACTTCATAGTCTAACTTGGCTACTTGAGTCTCCACTATGGCTAAAAAATCTTTAGCCATGCCTAGTGGCGGATCCAGAAATTTTTCAGCGAAAGGGCAATATTAAAAGGCTAAAAGCAAAATATATAAGTGTTTTGGCAAATAATTGGATTGTAATAGCAAACTAAGCAGAGGGGCAAATTTCCAGCACGTCCAAGCTTTCTCCAATGAGGGGAGGTGTAGGTGCAACTCCTTGCGCCTCTGTCGGTTCGCCAATGGCCTTTCAACCCCTATATTGGTCCACCAACACCATCTAATTACGAAAATAAACTTGGTCTAAAAACCAATAGTCGCGTCATGTCCCTCCAACAACGTTGGTTCCTCCTTCGACCTAACCACAAGAAATTAGGTCTACCTAGATCTCAACACATACCCCAATACCCCAATCAGATTACTTGGGATTTTTAGCCAATTCTAAACTTCATTCGGCAGACACACGACAATCTGGGGGACTTTCCCGACACACACCCTCTTCTCGGAAGGTAGTAGTTGGAAAAGTGAGAACCTGACGATCCTAGCAATTACATGTTGGCTATTTGGACACTAGGTGAAACCCCAAATTCAATTGAACCACTAGAGTAAATGTATAGTTCTCAAGGTCTAGGAATATTGTGTGACAATAAGGAATGTTTCTCATGCAATAGTGCACGAGAATCGAAGTTACAGATAGTCTAGGGGACTCTTAATACCATGCTGGATAACAATGAGGTAGCTTCCCACTTAATGACACCTACATTCAAGTTGAGGTATTTGTTGACAAGGATTCGAGTAGTAACCTGATTGATGTTCCAAGAGCTTGATTGTGGAAGCTGAATAAAAGAACTGCGTACTTCGAAACTTTGTACCAACAATATTTAGAGGGTTATCAAAACTGAAAATTCAACACTGCTTCTGGAGAGTTATGATAAAATGTCACTTCTTTGTTACTATGTTGGCAAAGTAGCTTTAATTTGATTTTTTTTTTTCCTTAAAAGAGTTTAGTTGTGGAATTTCTCCCATAGTCATTGAATTTGTCATATGTATGCAAAAAGTGGCCATTAATCTATCATTGTTGACTTATATACACACATAATCAAAACCTTATGCTTGTAAGAAAGAGGATGTAAGACCTACTTCCTATGGAATCTTGCACTTTCAAACATCTTATCCTATTAGCTAAGGATATTTTCAAATATCTTCCTTTTAACAACAACCTTCAGTAGACGGAGCACTTCGATTAGCATTATGTGGGTTCATTCCAAGATTGTACTTAAACAAGCATGACAAAGATTAATTGGTACCTTAGAAAATCTAATTGCATCTTCGAATATTAGTAGAATGCCCTTTCCTAACTCAAAATGAAATGTTCTAAAACTTGTCTAGGATTTATTTGTTTGCGAGGATTCAACCCAAAAACACGAGGACCTTGTTCGTTAATGTCCCGACTACAATTTTTACTATCTTAATGTGTGACCCAAAAGAATTAATAGATAATTAATGCTGCTTACATTATAATTAAAAGCCACATATACCTTGTTGTTATCTTCTTTATAAGACCTCAGAAGATACTGAGAATTCCACTTCTTATCTTCGTTAGAAGCCAAATATTGATCATTCTTGACCAACAGCAGTAAGACAACCAATATGTAGACATCTCATCTTCAAACATGTTAGATCCTCCTTTATTTTTCAAGATATGTGGTCTACCACAGCATTCAACATATTGCAAAACAAAACAATTAAGCATATTCTGAATGTTAATGCACATGCAAATGACAAGAAAAGAAAAGAAATAAAACTAAGAGATACATAATTGTGTGCAAAGCACATATTTGCACTAATTAAAGGACCGGATGTTCATAAATCCACATTGAACAGAACAGTTAAAAATGAATTCTAAAAATAGTTGGTTCATATAAAATAAGTAATGTCAATTTTATGGTGATAAAGGCTAAAGCAAATTTATAGCTAATTAGAACCTAAGTTCTACAACTCAACAAATAAAGACAGTGTTAAGTGATAAAAAGGGTTGCGATTCCTCTGCTACATTCTTCATGTTTTGAAGGGAAGAAGATGAACAATTTTCTTGTATCTCATTCAAAAAATAGAAAGTGAAACAGACCTTGCAAAAATGCAGTACAAAGAGGATGACCACAAGATGTTGATTTCATTTTATCACCAGTAACTTCATTTAATCAGATTTGACAGGTAAGCAGCCAAATAAATTATCAGAATTTATGATAGAGTACCACCACATGAACTGAAAAAAAGAAATCAGTTAATATTTAAACAACAGACTACATATTTTTTTAATGTCATATAACTCACTTTTTTGGACTTGGAATCCTGGCCAACTGAATACCTCATCAAGTCCGTAATTGTTAGGACTTGATTCTAATCAAACCAGCCAGAAATTTACCCAACTAAAATTTTCACCATCTTAATGTATGGCCTAAAAGAATTAATAGACGATTAATGTTGCATACGTTATAACAAAAGCCACATATACTTCGTTGTTTCATTCTCTATATCATCACATGAACTAAAAAAAGAAAGCAATTACTATTTAAACAACAGGCTTCAGATTTTTTAATGTCTATATAACTCACTTTTTTGGACTTGAAACTTTGGCCGACTGAATACCTCATTAAGTCAGTAATTGTCCGGACTTGATTCTAATCAACCCAGCTAGAAAGTTGCCCGATTACAATTTTTACCACATTAATGTTTGGCCCAAAAGAATTAATAGATTATTAATCTTGCATACAATATAATCAAAAGCCACATATACCTCGTTATTGCATTACCTATAAAACATAAGAAGATACCGAGAATAGTGACCTTATCATCGTTAGAAGCCAACATATTAATCATGTCTTGACCAACATGCAGTACAAACAGGATGACCACAAGATGTTGATTTCATTTTATAACTGGTAACTTATCCAATCAGATTTGACAGGTAGGTTGCCAAATAAATTATCAAGATTTATGATAGAGTATCCCCACATGAACTGAAAAAGAAAGCAGCTACCATTTATACAACATACTTCAAATTTTTTAATGTCTATATAACTTGCTTTTTTGGACTTGGGAACCTGGCTAACTGAATACTTAATCAAGTCAGTAATTGTCCGGACTTGATTCTAATCAACCTTGCCAGAAAGTTGTCCGACTACAATTTTTACCATTTTAATGTTTGGCCCGAAATAATTAATAGATGATTAATAATGCATACATTATAATCAAAAGCCACATATATCTTATTGTTGCCTTCTCTATAAAACCTAAAAACATACCAAGAATACCGCCGCTTATCTTCGTTAGAAGCCAACATATTGATCATGTCTCGACCAACATTAAGTACAAAAAATATGACTACAAGATGTTGATTTCATTTCATCACCGGTAACTTTATACAATTAGATTTCACAGGTAAGCTGCCAAATAAATTATCAGGATTTATGATAGAGTACTGTTGCGTAGATTTAGCTCCACCAAAATGGATTAAGCTGCATCCTCAACTTGTGATACTCGCAAGTGCACGAACCGTTGGTAGTATAGCATATGTAAGTGCGAGGTCGATTCCACAGGGATTGGTGATTGAATGATCCAATTTAGTTTCCCTACACAAAATAGAAACAAAAACAAAGAACATAAAACAAGGAAGAAAGAAATAAGTAACTCAAGCAAATAAGTTCCCAAGTTCAATTTAGATTAATGGATTGATTCTAGCTAAAGTATGATTAAGCCATGGTGTGTGGTCATAACCTTGTGTTCCTAATTCCCTAATTTGATCATTTGTTGTCTAACCTAAAATTAAGCATTAGGAACCCATTAAGCATAGAAGAACATTTTAAACAACCAAGTATGTATCTAATCCCTGTTGTCGAATGTCCATACATACTCTTCCTATTCATAGTTCAATTCGAATTAAAGCATGGTGTATACTCTTAATTCAAACCAAGATAGCTAACATGCAAGCCTAAATGGTGATCAATCATTCAAACTAGCATATTAACTTATAAGCATAATGAATAAGAACAAAAACCATAATTGAAACTTGGAAACTAATTCAACTTGAAAACTTAAGAAAAGAATTTACATAACAAAGAAAAATAAATTACAACTAAGAAAACATTAAGGAAACTAAGAGAACTTTGAGGAAGAAAGGAAGTGTTTGAGAACTTTGAGGAGGGAGAAGAAAGTGTTTGGGAACTTTAGAGAATTTTGGAAGAACATGTGTTTGAGAGCTTTGAGGATTTTGGAAGGGAATGTGTTTAAGACATGGGGAATTTGGAAGAGAGTGTTTGAGAACTTGGAGGATTTGGAGAAGAAAGTAGAGAGGTGTTTTGAGAGCTTTGTGGATTTTGGAAGAGAGTGTTTAGGAACTTTGAGAATTTGGAAGAGAGTGGTTGAGAACTTGGAGGATGTTTGTGAACTTGGAGAATTTGAGAACTTAGGGAAGGAAGAGAAATGTGTTTGTGAAGTGTTTGAGACATGGAGACTTTTGGAAGAGAAGGGAAGTAGAGAGATGTTTGAGAACTTTGAGGATTTTGGAAGAACATGTGTTTGAAAGCTTTAGAGAATTAGAAGAAGAGAAAGGAAAAGTGTTTGATATTTAGTACAAAGAAAATTTAATAGAATGATCTTATTACAACAATTGAGAACTACAAAGGGAAACTAAGAGAATTTGAGGGAGAGAAGGGAAGGGAGCTCTAGAGAAGTGTTTGAGAGCTCCCCCCCCTTGGGGTGTTATTACAAGCTTAGAGAACTTCCCTATTTATAGGCCTAGGGGAAGTGAAAATCAGAATTCAATAAGACTAATGCATACAACACTTGAATTATAAAATCTGAAATGGTTGATGCACTTGTATTAGAAAATCTGAAATGGGTGATGCACTTGTATTAGAAAATCTTGAATTGGTTGATGCACTTCACCACTAAATCCCACCAGCAGCCCTAGCTCATCTTCATGTCACCATGACCAAGCTTCCAACCATAAATGATAGCTCATACCTAGCTCACCATGACCAAGCATCCAACCAGCACATGCTGAGGTCAGCATGACCAGCAACTTTAAGGGCTTACAACTTAGGCTTCTCTTAATCAAATTAGGACTTTAAGCACTCTACATTTAAGTTCAGAATGTCTTCTTTCCAGCCATATGTTATTTGGGCCAATCCAAGGTCGGAGGAAGAAGTTAAGGCCGAAACAAATTGCTAACTCATTTTCCGCGCTGATAAGATCCATCCTGAGCATGGTTCTGTGTTTGCTAGGTAACGGACTCCAGATTTATCCAATGGGGCTGAATTTTGGATATGTTATAGTACAAACCAATTGGAGCAACTTACATGAAGAATGTGGCCTCATCCGAGCTATGTAGGTTGCTGAAACAAAGCTTGCAATATGACCTACGGAACTGGACTGGCAGGGGGCTGTAGCCATAATGAATTTGTCTTTAAGCTCTTCATCAATTCATCCAAATTAGGCCTTAACATGCTTGAATTGCATGAATTATGTTCTCCAAAGCCATCATTGTTACCTAAAGCTCAATTAACTGAAAGATAAACACAAAAAGGATTAAAAGCACAAGTTTAACTCAAAAACATAACCAAATCATAAGCTAGAAGGGTAAGAAATAATATACAATTATGAACCAATCAAATACCCCCAAACCTAAATTTTGCTAGTCCTCGAGCAAAACAACACAAAACAAAGTTAAAAACAAAACTAGAAGTTAACTAAACCACTTTCGTAGGTAACTCGATTGCATTTAGCATTTGCAACAAGCCTTTAAACCTCTAGGCATCCCTAGTAGGAGGAGTTGTGTCTCCTGAGGGTTTAACAGATACGATACCCACAAACGTTTTACTGACTCTGTAAAACAAAGTAATTAGAAAACTTAAAGATTGTTAGTCCTTAAGCAAAACCAAAAACAAAAACAAACACAAAAACACAAAGAACTTAAAACAATTTTTCCGAACATTTTCTGAAGAGAAATGACTCATGCACATGACTTAAACGTTTTAACAATAAAAGCTCAATTTTTAGACATTATTTACAAAGCGGCAAAGTTCTAAACACAATATGCTCAAAGTGTAGTAGTGTGATAGCCAAATGCAACAAATTCCCCAATCTTAGTTTTCACACAATTTCAAAAATCATACAAAGCATAAGTTCAACTTCAAATCTCACCAAAGTTGTCCTCTCACAAATGAATCACTCAGAAGAGGGCTATAATGCACACTCAGTTATAAACATGAGAATAGAGTTAAACCATAAGGGACTTAACTCGCAATAGAAATATGAAGAACTTGCATTAATATGATCTCAAGAAGGATGTCAAACACTTAAAAGTAGAAAAATGAATGCAATTCAACCACATGACATTTAAGATCAATTTAGGTCTTTAACATGGGTTGTAATGGGGCCAAGGGTGTAAGGTGAGTAAGAAATGAAGGATATGGATAATACAAAGTCCAAGGAACTCGCAATGCAAGAGCATAAAATAATTGTTTACAAGACTTCGAATCATCACGATTAGATTTTTTTCTTTTACCTGATCAAAACTCCTTATACCCTTCATTTACATTGATTCACTCCTTTCCTGAACAACCACCAATTTATTTTGAAGGCCCAAAAATGAAATTTCATTCAACCACCACTTAATCACAACTTTTCTCTTTTCTTTCACCAATTGTGTGATTTTTTTTTTCTTCGAAATTCCCAAACTTAGTATGAAAAACACATCCCAATTAAAGCTCATGAGTTCTTTAGAAAGGTAAATATTTGTTTTTCAGGCTAAGGCGAGGAAATATAATTGGTTAAATGAAAGAAAAGGTTTACATGTAGGCTCAAAATGGTTAACAATGGAAAATCATGCTTAAGCATGCATAAGGTTAGCTTGAAAGGCACAAACGATCCAAAGAGGGCCTTAATATCACTTCTTAAATGTCGTGAAGTCAAATTGCATAAGAATGAATGACTTTTAAGTGTTCAACCAAATCAATAAATAATGAGATCAAACAACAACTTTGATGACAAGAAAATAAGAGTATGTATATAACACTCATGAATTGAAGTACAAGGCTCAAAAGCTCACTTTATATGGTTATATAAGTCTAATTTGTGCTTGATACAATTCTTTGGGTCATGCAAATCCTTTAATTGGAAAATTATGAAACAAATGGCAAGTGTAAAGAAGGTTTCAAACATATCATGCTAGAACAATGCCAAATTTTTTTTTATTTTTTAATAAAGAAAAAAAAACACTAAAATAAAATGAAATCCAATTTTTATTTAAGTCATGCAAACATTTATCACTATCTCATCATAAGTGTTCGGAAAGTGACTCAAAACAAAAACAAAACAAAACAATACTTAAAATAAAAACAAGCAAAAAAAATAAATAATTTTTTTTTTTCAATTATTATTATTTTTAATTTTAAGAAAAACCAAATTTACTTGCTAAACTCCAATACCCCCAAACCTAGAAATGAACATTGTCCTCAATGTTTAAAAATTAGCCACAACCAATGTCATAACAACAAATGAAGGGTATTAAAGCAAATAAAAATCACAAAACATACAAAAATAAAATAAAACAATTACAAAATAAAAATTACAAAACAAACAATCAAATAAAATAAAATAAAATAAATAAATAAATAAAACACGAAACAGTAAAACACTCAAAACAGTAAGCCCTAACAGATAGTCTTACACAAACTGAAACCCAAACAATTGAAAGCCCAACCCAAAATGAAATTAACCCAACAACGGTAAAACCCGACCCAACATGAAATCTGAAGCCCACACGTTTAAATTTAATTTTTTTCTTAAAAAGATAAAACGTGAATTATGAGCGCAAAGCGGGATTTCTAAAAAGAGGGAATGTGGTCCCTGATGTCGTTTCATGGATAGTCACGGGCAGAAAGCAGGAGCCACGTGTCGACGCATAGAGGCGCCGCAGATCCACAAGCGAAAATTACGGGCTCATGGAAAGGCGCGACAACTTTGCTGAACGCGTCCGTTCAGACAAAGCAAGTCATGACAAATGTGTTGGAAACGGTTGGAAAGTGAGAAGGTTGTGGGACTCGAGGAACGCTGGATATTCAGAAAACGCTTAGACGCTGCAACGGCTAGGGTTTGTTTGTCAAAGACTACATCTATAAGAAGGAAAAAGAAGGGAAAAAAACAAAAAACAAAAAACACACAAACTCAGAAACACAAAAGAGAAAAGAAGCAAGAAAAAGAAAAAAAAAGTGAGAAATCAAATGGCTTCTTCCTACCCCTTTTCGTTAGATCTCAACCTAGCTCCACCGACTCAGACACGAGGCCAAGCAGTAGCACCAGTATGGATGCCCTACTTTGCCTCCGCACGGGGGCCTGTGACTGTCAATGACTCAATACTCCTGGACAACGATGTTGCCATTGGAGTTTGCAGAAATTTAGTGACTCCCAAAGATATACGTGTGTTCGGGACAAGGGATGACAACCGAGTCACGAGTGATGCCCTGGCACTGAGCGTGCAGAGTACAGCATGTGTCGCAAGTTTGGGTCATCGCCTACTTGCGAAGTCCCATGAGGTAGAGGTGCTTAAAGCTCAGTTGGCGGCGGAGCGAAGTTTGGTTGAAGACTGTCAGAGTGCTATAAAAAGCTTGAAAAGGGAGAGGTCAAGGATTGTGGAGGTGAATCGACACCAGCTAGAAGTATTGCGAGACGAGAATAAAAATCTATCAAAGATGGTAGAGTTGTACTCTCGCGACATGAGAAAGCAACTGGAGGACCTAGACCGACCGGGTAAACGCAAGCAAGCGGATCGCGAGAGTAGTTACGCTCAAGCTAAGATTGCGATCTTTGGGAGCTCAAGTGATGAGCCCCAAGAGGCTGTGCGTGAAGCCCCGGAAGAGGACAGCCAGAGGGCCAAACTCAAAGCTCCTATGGTCGAGACACCGAGCGCCAAGAAGAAATGATTTCAGTTTTTATTTATTATTTAATTTTAAAGTGTATGTGTGTTTTTTTTTTCTTTAATTGGGAAATAAAAACGTTAGCTATCTCAAAGAAACGATTGACCCTAAATGTAAAGAACGACAATCAAACAAAAACACGAAGACCCAAACAAGATTTTTTTTTATTTTTATTTTTTATTTTTAGTTAAGTAAATACACAAATAACTGCTTCTTCTTTTAAGAGAAAAACTTAAGGATGACCAGTTAAGGGCCTCAGAAAACACAGCCAGGGGTTCCGGGAAGGTTGGAGGGGTCACAATGGTCCCGCTTAAAACCCTAACTTCTTAGACACCGAAGGTGTCGCCTTAAAGAACTCCTAGACACTGTATAGACTGCGGTTGCTCACTGGAGTTACCAAAAATTTAGCTCCTTCAAAGAATATCCTATGAGTTTTAAATTATACTACCTAATTAAATAAAAAACAAAATAAATAAATAAATAAATAAACTGAAATAAACACGCAATTCAAACAATAATTTAAAAGAAGAGTTGGGATTCTTGCACCAGGTGTCCAAGACGCATCTTTAATTTTGTCTCTTCTTCCAACTACATTATTAAGAAACCAGTCAAACAAGAAGAAAATAATTGAAAATAAAATAAAATAAAATAAAATAAAATAAAAACTGAAAAAGCAAAAACACAAACATCAGAAAACAGGGAGGCAAAAGTAAGTGAAAGTGTAGACATGCTCCCTTTTAAAAAAAAAAACGTGCTCGCAATTTGCGCCAGAAATGAAGGGATCCGAGAGAAAAGAGCACAGGATAGCACCCTCGAGATCCGAAGTGCTTTCGGCTCCCTCATCTGCATAAGTCTATTTAAACTCATCTCGGTGAAGTAGAAGAGCACCCCGCATTTCTTCCTGCAAATTTAGAGAAAACATCAAAAAATCCAAAAACAAAACAATGGCATCCTCATGCACTCACCTTGATGATCTTAGCCTTGAACTGTCCCTTGCACCACCGAATGCGCAGATAAGGGCTCCTCAAAACCATGTCTTCCCAAACTCCACATATCATCACGGTACGGCCTCAAACTTTGCTGAGGTAATACCGAACTTTTCTGAGGCAATGCCGAACAGAGCAGCGCTGCTTGGAGGCATGATTGGCAGCAAGCTCACACCGACAGATCATCTGCATGTGGCACAGAGGTCTGACAAAGCAGCGGTGGAGGAGTCCAATAATTTAACTGTTCTCCATGCGGTCTCGGTTACCAATTTGGGTATGCGATTGCTGGCGAGAACACGGGAGTGTGCCGCGATGAGCGAGGAAATAACTTCCTTGAAGGCTATGGTGGCGGACTTGCAGAAGCGGCTCTACTGTGCCAATCAGCACGTGGAAGCACTGCAGAGAAAAAATGAGGACCATGTGGAGCTGCTGCAGATTCTGCAAGTAAGAGACAATAGAGGCATGCCATGAAGATGAAGATGAAGATGAAGAAGTTGTTTTTATTTTTAATTTACTTGAATTTTTTTTTGTTTTTTGTTTTTTTTGTTTTTTTTTTGTTTTACTTTTTTTTTTCTTTGTTTGTAATGTTTGAAATGAAATAAAAATGTGTTTTTAACACTCAGAAATAAACTAACTAACCACACCACGTAAATAAATAAACTAACCTAACAAAACAAAAAAAAGAACATAAAAGAAAACAAAGAACTTCCAAATTGATTTTTTTTTATTTTAAATTTATTATTATTTACAACTAACTGACCACACAAAGAAAAAAAAACAACAACAAAGAAGTTCCAAATTGCAATTTACAAGGAAAATTAAATAAAAACTCAAATTTCAATTTTTTTTTAAACTTTTTAATTTTTTAATTTTTTTATTTTTGTTTTGTTTTGTTTTTTTATTTTTGAAAAAAAACACACAAATATACAAGCAACTCATGGATGACCAGTTAAGGGCCTCAGAAAACACAGCCAGGGGATCCGGGAAGGTTGGAGGGGTCACAAAGGTCCCACTTAAAACCCAAACTTCTTAGACACCGAAGGTGTCGCCTAAAGAACTCCTAGACACTGTATTGACGGAGACGCTCACTGGAGTTACCACGAGTCAGCTATTATAAAAAATCTTTTTTAATTTTTTTTTAATAAAAGAAATAGAAAATTAAAATTACTGAAGTAATAACAAAACAACTAAAGAGAAAGGATTGGAATACTCCCCCTTGAAGCGATTAGGTCGAGCATGATGCATTTGGAGGTCGCGACTTCTCCCACTGCTCCACACTCCCCATTCTTATGATTGAGGTTGCCATCTCTCTCCATTTTTATTAAGCTATCATAAATTGCTAAAACGAACACAAAAAACTTGAAACAGAATTAAAGGATTACGAAATATAAAAAAAAAAACTAAAAATGAAAAGGAAAAATCAACACATGTCCAATTCCATGCTTCAAAGCAACAAGCACCAATGGGTTGTGTAAGCTGGGACTTAAACCCAGTTCTCTTGCTTGTTGGGCAATTGTCCTTTTCTGTTGGACTACAAACACAACTTGTCCATTAATGTCATTAACTTTAAAACTTGAAATTGTCCAGTTAAGAAAAAAAAAAATAAAGTAGGAAAGCCAAATAGAATCAAACAATGTTACCGATCCCCGGCAACGGCGCCAAAAACTTGTTGCGTAGATTTAGCTCCACCAAAATGGATTAAGCTGCATCCTCAACTTGTGATACTCGCAAGTGCACGAACCGTTGGTAGTATAGCATATGTAAGTGCGAGGTCGATTCCACAGGGATTGGTGATTGAATGATCCAATTTAGTTTCCCTACACAAAATAGAAACAAAAACAAAGAACATAAAACAAGGAAGAAAGAAATAAGTAACTCAAGCAAATAAGTTCCCAAGTTCAATTTAGATTAATGGATTGATTCTAGCTAAAGTATGATTAAGCCATGGTGTGTGGTCATAACCTTGTGTTCCTAATTCCCTAATTTGATCATTTGTTGTCTAACCTAAAATTAAGCATTAGGAACCCATTAAGCATAGAAGAACATTTTAAACAACCAAGTATGTATCTAATCCCTGTTGTCGAATGTCCATACATACTCTTCCTATTCATAGTTCAATTCGAATTAAAGCATGGTGTATACTCTTAATTCAAACCAAGATAGCTAACATGCAAGCCTAAATGGTGATCAATCATTCAAACTAGCATATTAACTTATAAGCATAATGAATAAGAACAAAAACCATAATTGAAACTTGGAAACTAATTCAACTTGAAAACTTAAGAAAAGAATTTACATAACAAAGAAAAATAAATTACAACTAAGAAAACATTAAGGAAACTAAGAGAACTTTGAGGAAGAAAGGAAGTGTTTGAGAACTTTGAGGAGGGAGAAGAAAGTGTTTGGGAACTTTAGAGAATTTTGGAAGAACATGTGTTTGAAAGCTTTAGAGAATTAGAAGAAGAGAAAGGAAAAGTGTTTGATATTTAGTACAAAGAAAATTTAATAGAATGATCTTATTACAACAATTGAGAACTACAAAGGGAAACTAAGAGAATTTGAGGGAGAGAAGGGAAGGGAGCTCTAGAGAAGTGTTTGAGAGCTCCCCCCCCTTGGGGTGTTATTACAAGCTTAGAGAACTTCCCTATTTATAGGCCTAGGGGAAGTGAAAATCAGAATTCAATAAGACTAATGCATACAACACTTGAATTATAAAATCTGAAATGGTTGATGCACTTGTATTAGAAAATCTGAAATGGGTGATGCACTTGTATTAGAAAATCTTGAATTGGTTGATGCACTTCACCACTAAATCCCACCAGCAGCCCTAGCTCATCTTCATGTCACCATGACCAAGCTTCCAACCAGAAATGATAGCTCATACCTAGCTCACCATGACCAAGCATCCAACCAGCACATGCTGAGGTCAGCATGACCAGCAACTTTAAGGGCTTACAACTTGGGCTTCTCTTAATCAAATTAGGACTTTAAGCACTCTACATTGAAGTTCAGAATGTCTTCTTTCCAGCCATATGTTATTTGGGCCAATCCAAGGTCGGAGGAAGAAGTTAAGGCCGAAACAAATTGCTAACTCATTTTCCGCGCTGATAAGATCCATCCTGAGCATGGTTCTGTGTTTGCTAGGTAACGGACTCCAGATTTATCCAATGGGGCTGAATGTTGGATATGTTATAGTACACACCAATTGGAGCAACTTTCATGAAGAATGTGGCCTCATCCGAGCTATGTAGGTTGCTGAAACAAAGCTTGCAATATGACCTACGGAACTGGACTGGCAGGGGGCTGTAGCCATAATGAATTTGTCTTTAAGCTCTTCATCAATTCATCCAAATTAGGCCTTAACATGCTTGAATTGCATGAATTATGTTCTCCAAAGCCATCATTGTTACCTAAAGCTCAATTAACTGAAAGATAAACACAAAAAGGATTAAAAGCACAAGTTTAACTCAAAAACATAACCAAATCATAAGCTAGAAGGGTAAGAAATAATATACAATTATGAACCGATCAAGTACCACCACATGAACTGAAAAAAGAAAGCAGTTACTATTTAAACAACATATTTTAGTTTTTTTTAAAGTCTATATAACTCACTTTTTTGGACTCGAAACCCTGGCTGACTAAATACCTCATCAAGTCAGTAATTGTCCAGACTTGATTCTAATAAACCCAACCAGAAAGTTGCCCGACTACAATTTTTACCATATGAATGTTTAGCCCAAAAGAATTAATAGATGATTAATTCGGCATCCAATATAATCACAAGCCACATATACCTCGTTATTGCTTTACTTATAAAACGTAAGAAGATACATTGATCATGTCTCGACCATATGCAGTACCAAAAAAAATGACCACAAGATGTTGATTTCATTTTATCAGCAGTAACTTATTCAATAAGATTTGACAGGGAAGCTGCCAAATAAATTAACAAAATTTATGATAGAGTAACATGAAATGAAAAAAGAAAGCAGCTACCATTTAAACAATATACTTCAAATTTTTTAATGTCTATATAATTTACTTTTGTGGATTTGGGAACTAAGCTGATGGAATACCAAATCAAGTCAGTAATTATCCAGACTTGATTCTAATCAATCCTGCCAGAAAGTTGACTGACTACAATTTTTACCATTTTAATGATTGGCCCGAAAGAATTAATAGATGATTTATGATGCAGACATTATAATCAAAAGCCACATATAACTCATTGTTGCCTTCTCTATAAAACCAAAGAACATACCGGAGAATACTCTGCTTATCTTCGTTAGAAGCCAACATATTGATTATGTCTCAACCAACATGAAGTATAAAAAAGATGACCACAATATGTTAATTTCATTTCATTACTGATAACTTCATCCAATCAAGTTTGATAGGTAAGCTGCCAAATAAATTATCAGGATTTATAATAGAGTAACATGAACTGAAAAAAAGAAAGCAACTACCACTTAAACAACATACTTCAAATTTTTTAATGTCTATATAACTTACTTTTTTGGACTTGGGAACCTAGCTAATGGAATACCTAATCACATCAGTAATTATTCGGACTTGATTCTAATCAACCTTGCCAGAAAGTTGTCAAACTACAATTTTTACCATTTTAATAATTGGCCCGAAAAAATTAGTAAATGATTTATGATGCATATTTTATAATCAAAAGCAAATATACCGAGAATACCGCCGCTTATCTTCGTTAGAAGCCAACATATTGAACATGTCACGACCAACAAGAAGTACAAAAAAGATGACCACAAGATGTTTATTTCATTTCATCACCGGTAACTTGATCCAATCATATTTCACAGGTAAGCTACCAAAAAAGTTATCAGAATTTATAATAAAGTAACACCAAATGAATTGAAAACAGGAAAGACGTTACTATTTAAACAACAAACTTCAGATTTTTTAATGTATATGTAACTCACTTTTTTGGACTTGGGAACATAGCTGACTGAATATCTAATCAAGTCAGTAATTGTCCTGACTGAATTCTAATCAACCCAGCCAAAAAGTTACGACTATAATTTTTACAATTTTAATGTTTTGCCCGAATGAATTAATAGATGATTAATGATGCATACATTATAATCAAAAGCCACATATACCTCGTTGTTGCCTTCTCTATAAAACATAAGAACATACCGAGAATACCGCCACTTATCTTCGTCAGAAGCCAACATATGGATCATGTTTTGACCAACATGAAGTACAAAAAGATGACCACAAGATGTTGATTTCATTTCATCACTAATAACTTCATCCAATCAGATTTCACATGTAAGCTGCCAAATAAATTATCAGGATTTATGACAGAGTAACATGAACCAAAAAAAAGAAAGTAGCTACCATTTGGACAACATACTTCAAATTTTTTGATGTCTATGTAACTTACTTTTTTAGACTTGGGAACCTAGCTGATGGAATACATAATCACGTCAATAATGATCCGAACTTGATTCTAATCAACCTTCCGAGAAAGTTGTCCGACTACAGTTTTTACCATTTTAATGATTGGCTCGAAAGAATTAATAGGTGATTAATGCTACATACATTATAATCAAAAGCCACATATACCTCGTTGTTGCCTTATCTATAAAACCTAAGAAGATAATGAGTATACTATCGCTTATCTTCGTTAGAAGCCAATATATTGATCATGTCTCAACTAACATGTAGTACAAAAAGGATGACCACAAGATGTTGATTTCATTTTATCACCGATAACTTATCCAATCAGATTTGACAAGCAAGCTGCCAAATAAATTATCAAGATTAATGATAGAGTATCACCACATGAACCGAAAAAAAGAAAGCAGCTACAATTTAAACACCATAGTTCAAATACTTTAATGTCTATATTACTTACATTTTTGGACTTAAGAACCTAGTTGATTGAATATCTAATCAAGTCAGTAATTATCCGAAATTGATTCTAATTAACCCAGCCAAAAAGTTGCGACTACAATTTTTATCATTTTAATGTTTGGCCCGAAAAAATTGATAGATAATTTATGATGCATATATTATAATCAAAAGTCACACATACCTCGTTGTTGCCTTATCTGTAAAACCAAAGAACATACTGAGAATACCGCCACTTATCTTCGTTATAAGCCAATATGTTGATCATGTTTCGACCAACATGAAGTACAAAAAAGATAACCACAAGATGTTGATTTCATTTCATCACTGGTAACTTCATCCAATCAGATTTCACAGGTAAGTTGCCAAATAAATTATCAGAATTTATGATAAAGTACCACCACATGAATTGAAAAAAAGAAAGCAGTTATTATTTAAACAACAGACTTCAAATTTTTGAATGTATATATAACTCACTTTTTTGGACTTGGGAACATGGCTGACTGAATACCTAATCAAGTCAGTAATTATCCGGACTTAATTCAAATTTTTACTATCTTAATGTGTGGTCCCACAAGAATTAATAGATTATTAAAGCTGCATACATTATAACAGGGACGGTACTTGGCTTTGGCTAACCTGGGCTACAGCCTAGGTGGCTTTTAAAATCCCAGCCCAAAATTTTTTTATAGCCCAGCCAGCCATCCAAGTGAATATTCTAATCCTACCCTTCTTAGGAATCCTTTGCTTACACTGCTTGCATGTGGGGAATAAAAGGGAAAGCTGCAGTCTATAGCAACGGCACATTGGAGAGAAAAAAAAAAAAAAAAAAGGGAATGCACACAGCCTGTGGAAAAAAAGAAAGGAAAAAAGAAGAAATTTTTTAACTGTAGTTTTCTATCTACTTAGTATGTTTATATGTAAGGTAAATTTAGCCCAGTCAAGTTTGAAATCCTGGGTCCGTCCCTGCATTATAATCAAAAGTCACATATACCTTGTTATTGCATTCTCTATAAGACCTAAGAAGATACCGAGAATACTGCCGCTTATCTTCGTTAGAAGCTAATATATTGATCATATCTCGACCAACATGTAGTACAAAGGGGATGACCACAAAATGTTGATTTCATTTTATCACCAGTAACTTCATCCAATCAAATTTCATAGGTAAGATGTCAAATTAATTATCAAAATTTATGATAGAGTACCACCATATGAACTGGAAAAAAAAAGGTTACCATATAAACAACAGACTTCAGATTTTTAATGTCTATATAACTCACTTTTTTGTATTTGGGAACTTACCTGATTGAATACCTAATCAACCCAGTCAGAAAGATGTTCAACTACAATTTTAACAATTTTAATGTTTAGCCCAAAAGAATTAATATTTGATTAATCGTGCATACATTATAATCAAAAGCCACATATACCTCGTTGTTGCTTTATCTATAAAACCTAAAAAGATAATGAGTATATCGTCGTTTATCTTTGTTAGAAACCAATATATTGATCATGTCTCAACTAACATGCAGTACAAAAAGGATGACCATAAGATGTTGATTTCATTTTATCACCGGTAACTTATCCAATCAGATTTGATAGGCAAGATGCCAAATAACTTATCAAGATTAATGATAGAGTACCACTACATGAGCTGAAAAAAAGAAAGCAACTACCATTTAAACACCATAGTTTAGATTTTTTAATGTCTATATAACTTACTTTTTGGGACTTGGGAACCTAGTTGACTGAATACCCAATCAAGTCAGTAATTATCCGGACTTGATTCTAAACAACCCATCCAAAAAGTTGCGACTACAATTTTTACCATTTTAATATTTGGCCCGAAAGAATTAATAGATGATTTATGATGCATATATTATAATCAAAAGCCACATATACCTCGTTGTTGCCTTATCTATAAAACCAAAGAACATAACGAGAATACCGCTGCTTATCTTCGTTAGAAGCCAACATATGGATCATGTTTTGACCAACATGAAGTACAAAAAGATGACCACAATATGTTGATTTCATTTCATCACTAGTAACTTCATCCAATCAGATTTCACATGTAAGTTGCCAAATAAATTATCAGAATTTATGATAGAGTACCACCACATGAATTGAAAAAAAGAAAGCAGTTACTATTTAAACAACTAACTTCAGATTTTCTAATCTTTATATAACTCACTTTTTTGAACTTGGGAACATGGCTGACTGAATACCTAATCAAGTCAGTAATTGTCCGGACTTAATTCTAGTCAACCTAGATAGAAAATTGTTCGACTATAATTTTTACCATCTTAATGTGTGACCCTAAAGAATTAATAGATTATTAATGTTGCATACATTATAATAAAAAACCACATATACCTCGTTATTGCCTTATCTATAAAACTTAAAAAGATGTCGAAAATACCGCAATTTATCTTCGTTAGAAGCCAACATATGGATCATATCTCGACCAACATGCAGTACAAAAGGAGGACCCCAAGATGTTGATTTCATTCTATCACCAGTAACTTCATCTAATCATATTTGACAGGTAAACTGCCAAATAAATTATCAGAATTTATGATAGAGTACCACCACAAACTACTACAAAAAACACTTTGCGCGACGAAATATGTTTGTTGCGCAAAGTACAATTTTGTCGCGCAAGTTCTGTCGCGCAAAACCCGTCTCGCGCAAAGTATCTTTGTGCGACGAACGATAATAACTTTGCGCGACGAACACTAACGTCGTTCAAAGACACTTTGCGCGATAAATAGTAACCACTTTGTGCGACGAATTCTAACTACTTTGCGCGACGAATAATAGCAACCTTGCGCGATGAATAGTACCACTTTGCGCAACGAATATTATCTACTTTGAGCGACGAATATTATTTACTTTGCGCGACGAACCTTAACCACTTTGTGCGACGAACCTTAACGTCGCGCAAATATACTTTGTGCGACGAATCCTAATGTCGCGCAAAACTTTGCACGACGAAATATTTTTTTTATTTTTTATAAAAATTTAATAAAAAATAAACTAGTTAGTTTGCGCAACGAAATATTTTGTTGCGCAAGGATTTTGACATTTTGTTTTATTATTTCTCTTATATCAATTTCATTATATTAATTTTTTCAAATTTTTACTTTTTAAATTTAATTTAATTTTATGATTTTATTTTTTTAATTACTTTAATTTAAATTGACATATTCAAAATAAAATTACATATGAAAAATAGTGGTCAAATTATCCAATATATATAATATTCAAATGTACACATAAATTAACAAAATACAATAATAAAATCTACAAGCCTATTGTGATGGTAGTGGCGGAGGATATGTTTTTCGACTTTAGCCGTCAAAGTTTCGACAATTCCCTACAAAAAAAAAAAAAAAAAAAAATATTGTCAAATATCAAAAAAATAACATAAAATAATAACAAAAAATTGGCATAAACTCAAAACTAACTCTGAAAACACATATTATTGAAAAAAATTTAACATTTGGAGAGACTATACTATTTGACAAGATTTTGAGTGAGTGAGAATGAGAAGGAGAAGTGAGTGTGAGAGAATTAGAGAAGATAGTGAGAGAGAGATGAAAGAGTGAGTGAGAGTGAGAGATGATGAAAAGAGAGATAAGAGAGTGAGTGAGAGTGAGAGATAGTGAAGAAAGAGATAGGATTTGGGGAGAGGGAAAGTGAGAGGAGTGAGTGTGAGAGAAAGGGTAGGATTTGGGGAGAGGGAAAGAGAGAGGAGAGGTAAGAAGAGTAGAAGACATTGAGAAAATGGTGGAGGAGTGATGTTGGTTTTAAAAAACGGATTACTTTGCGCGACGAAATAATATATTGGTCGCGCAAAGTCTTTAAAAAATATAAAAAAAAAAATTTCCCATTTTTGGTGCCCGCCCAAATTTTTAGGGTTTTGCATGACAAAATTTTGGTCGCTCAAAGTTTTGTGCGACCAAAATATTCCAGGGTCCCATTTTTGGTACCCGCCAAATTTTTCGAGTACACTTTGCGCGACGAAATAATATATATTGGTTGCGCAAAGTCGTAATTTTTTTTTAAAAAAATTCCCATTTTTGGTACGCGCCCAAAATTTTCAAGTACACTTTGCGCGACGAAATAATATATATTGGTCGCGCAAAGTCGTAATTTTTTTTTTTTAAAATCCCCATTTTTGGTACCTGCCCAAATTTTTCGAGTATACTTTGCGCGACGAAATACTATATATTGGTCGCGCAAAGTCGTAAATTTATTTTTAAAAAAAATACCCATTTTTGGTACTCGCCCAAATTTTTAGAGTATACTTTGCGCGACGAAGTACTATATATTGGTCCCGCAAAGTCGTAAATAATTTTTTTTTAAAAATACCCATTTTTGGTACCCGCCAAATTTTTCGACTATACTTTGCGCGATGAAATACTATATATTGGTCGCGCAAAGTCGTAATTTTTTTTTTTTTAAATTCCCATTTTTGGTACCCGCCAAATTTTTCGACTATACTTTGCGCGACGAAATACTATACATTGGTCGCGCAAAGTCGAATTGTTTTTTTTTAAATTCCCATTTTTGGTACCCGCCAAATTTTTAGAGTATACTTTGCACAACGAAATATTATATATTGGTCGCGCAAAGTCTTTAAAAAAATTTTAAGCTACTAATAAATATATATACTATTCAATTTCTTAAGTGTTATACATACAAAATAAACAAATTTAAAGCTACTCAACGATCCAACCGTCAAACTTCTTTATTTATACTTCGAGATCATTTACACCAAAATTCAAAAAAAATAAACATTAAGAGATCAATTAATAGGACAAAACATTTCGACGGTTATAAAAGAAAAATCAAGATTTAACGGTTATTTCAACTCTGATTTTGATGATTTTTTACAGCTACACTCCTTGACCCTATATGAATACAATGACTGCATTCGATCGTCAATTTAAAATATTTACACTAGTAGATACCACAAAATCTTATGTTATATTTAATAAAAGTATAAATAAACTCTTAATTGTTAGTGAATATATTGTTTTGATGGCATATGTATTCTATGAAACTAGTTTCAACGATCTAACCGTCAAATTTGTTTGTTTATACTTCGAGATCGTATACCCCAAAAATCAGAAAAAATAAACATTCAGAGATCACGTTATGGGACAAAACTTTTCGATGGTTATAAACAAAAATCACAAGTTAACGGTTATTTTAACTTCGATTTTGATGATTTTTTCCAGCTGCACTCCTTGACCCTATATGAATACAATGACTCAATTTGATCTTCAATTTAAAATATTTTCACTAGTGATACCACAAAATCTTATGTTGTATTTAATGAAAGTATAAATAAACTCTTAATTGTTAGTGAATATATTGTTTTGATGGCATACGCATTCTACGAAACTAGTTTCAACAATCCAACTGTCAAACTTGTTTGTTTACACTTCAAGATCATATACGCCAAAAATCGGAAAAAATAAACATTCAGAGATCAAGTAATAGGACAAAACTTTTCGACGGTTATAAACGAAAGATCATGATTTAACGGTTGTTTCAACTCTGATTTTGATGATTTTTTACAGCTACACTCCTTGACCCTATATGAATACAATGAACCAATTTGATCATCAATTTAAAATATTTACACTAGTGGATACCACAAAATCTTATGTTATATTTAATAAAAGTATAAATAAACTCTTAATTGTTAGTGAATATATTGTTTTGATGGCATATGTATTCTATGAAACTAGTTTCAACGATCCAACCGTCAAATTTGTTTGTTTATACTTCGAGATCATATACCCCAAAAATAAGAAAAAATAAACATTCCGAGATCACGGAATGGGACAAAACTTTTCGATGGTTATAAACAAAAATCATGATTTAAAGGTTATTTTAACTCCGATTTTGATGATTTTTTACAGTTACACTCCTTGACCCTATATGAATACAATGACTCAATTTGATCTTCAATTTAAAATATTTACACTAGTGGATACCACAAAATCTTATGTTGTATTTAATGAAAGTATAAATAAACTCTTAATTGTTAGTGAATATATTGTTTTGATGGCATACGCATTCTACGAAACTAGTTTCAACGATCCAACTGTCAAACTTGTTTGTTTATACTTCGAGATCATATACGCCAAAAATCGGAAAAAATAAACTTTCAGAGATCAAGTAATAGGACAAAACTTTTCGACGGTTATAAACAAAAAATCATGATTTAACGGTTATTTCAATTTCGATTTTAATAATTTTTACAGCTACAGTCCTTGACCCTATATGAATACAATGAACCAATTCGATCGTCAATTTAAAAAATATATTTTCTAACAAAAACCCAATCCGAACTACAATAATATATTTTTCTAACAAAATAATTTATTTATTTTATTTATTTTTGTAAAGACTTTGCGAGACGAAGATTATTATTTCATCGCGCAAAGTCATCCAAAAAATTTTAAAACTAATTTTTTATTTTATTTATTTTTGTAAACACTTTGCGAGACGAACGAGAATTCGTCGCGCAAGACTTTGTGCACCGAATTTTTATCTTTCGTCGCGCAAAGTCATGCATAGATTTTTAAAAAGACTTTACGAGATGAACCACACTTCGTCGCGCAAGAATTTGTGCACCGAATTTAAGTGTTTTGTCGCGCAAAGTTACTTTTCGAGACGATGCTTTGTCGTCGCGCAAATGTTTGTCGCACAAAGTGACTTTGTGCGACGATTTGTGTTTCGTTGCGCAAAATGTAGTCGCGTAAGACTTTGAGCGACGAAGTTTAATTTTTGTCGCGCAAAGTCACTTTGTGCGACGAATTGTGTTTGGTCGTGCAAAGTTTGGTCGCACAAGGGTTTTTTTTTTACTAGTGACATGAATTGAAAAGAAAAAAGTAGTTACTATTTCAACAACAGATTTCAGATTTTTTAATTTTTATATAACTCACTTTTTTGGACTTGGGAACCTGACCGACTGAATATCTCATCAAGTCAGTAATTTTTAGGACTTTATTCTAATCAACCTAGCTAGAAAGTTGTTCGACTACAATTTTTACCATCTTAATGTGTGACCCAAAAGAATTAATATATGATTAATGCTGCATACATTATAATAAAAAACCACATGTACCTCGTTGTTGCCTTCGCCATAAGACCTAAGAAGATATTGAGAATACAGCTGCTCATCTTCATCAGAAGCCAACATATTTATCATGTCTCGACCAATAACAGCAAGACAACCAACATATGGACATCTCATCTTCAAACATGTTAAACCCTCCTTCATTTTTTATGATATGCGTCCTACCACAGTACAACATATTGCAAAACAAAACAATTAAGCCTATTTCGAAAGTCAATACATATGCAAACGACAAGAAAGAACAAAAGTAAAACCAAGATATACGCAACTATGTGCCAAACACATATTTGCATTGATTAAAAGATCGGATGTTTAGAAAACAACATTGAACAGAATATTGAAAAATAAATTCTAAACATCGTTGGTTCATACAAAATAAATAATGTTGATTTTATGGTGGGAAAACATAAAGGTTCTACAACTTAACAAATAAATATAGTGTTAAGTGACAAAAAACATTGCAATTCCTAGGCTACATTCTTCATGTTTTGAAGTGAGTAAGATGAACACTTTTCTTGTATCTCATTCAAAAAATAGAAAGTGAAACAAACATAGCCAACATGCAGTACAAAAAGGATAACCACAAAATGTTGATTTCATTTTATGACCGGTAACTTCATCCAATCAGATTTGATAGATAAGCTGCCAAATAAATTATCAACATTTATGATAGAATATCACCACATGAACTAAAAAAAAGAAAGCTATTACTAGTTAAACATCATACTTCTGATTTTTTAATGTCTATATAACTCACTTTGGACTTGGGAACCTGGCTAACTGAATACCTAATCAAGTCAGTAATTGTCTAGATTTGATTCTAATCAACCCAGCCCGAAAGAGGGTGTCAATTGGCCACAAGGGCAAGTGGTACTAGTTCACTGGTACACAACATAAAGTTCTAATGACTCGTTAGCAAAGCACAATTCCACATATCACGAGAAACTGAACATACTAAAAAATCATATAGATGTGAAAAAAGAGAAAATGCAATCAATATAGCGATCTGTGCAATCAATACAAGAACAAGCAAAAAAAAAAAAAACCATTTATGGTAAAGAAGTAAAATAGTTGAAGCAGTGTTGATATGGTAAGCAATTCAGCAATCTATGCAATAGCATTGTCCTAATGTTTCTTTGTCTCTGACTCCTTTAAGAAAATATAATCATTCTCAAGACAAAAAAAAAAAAGTAATTACAAAAAATACAACATCAGTAGATATGGCCTCACAGTTGTGCGCCACTCGAATTAAAATCAATTTCACTTTCTTTTTCATGAGGTTTGTAGAGAATCAAGGGGAGAAGAATGATAGAACTTATGCTGTTGAACGGGAGTAGCTGAAGGTTTTTGCTTGCTAAAACCCTTTAGATTATTCAGCTTTGGGAATACTTCGAGCTCTGGAAAAGGGACTAAAATTGTTAGGCCTGACTTTAGAGCGAAGCTAGATTTGGTAAACGGTCTAGACCCACTATTGTAGCAACAATGTTTTCATTCTCAGGCCCAAAGAAGGGTCTTTTAAGACATTCTCTTATGTGGATGACTGGTGTGGACAACTCTCTATTTTTTCTCTTTTGTATGTGGTTTAGGGGCGGGCTTGTTTGCTTTTCATTTGCTTCAAGATTGTTTTTGGTTTGGTGAGGCCCCTGAGCTTGTTCAGGATCTCCTCACTCAAGACTGCACCCGCAACTAATCTTTAATGCAATTGATCGATTTATCTCAAAAAAAAAAAAAAAAACCAAAAAAAGGGGCGGGCTAAGTTATAAAGTGAATTTGCAAAACATGACTACCTTTCAAGAGTGGTTGCTGAATGTTTTGAGAAATGCCGAAATGGGAGGGACTGATAAAGATGAGATATTGATGCAAATAGCCTGGGGCAGGGGGGGCCCGGGGGGGTGTATGGGGTTATGTGTGCAAGGGAGTCTTAAATATCGATGGTCCAAAAACTTGAAAATATTGACAAATTATCGATATCAGTAAAATTTTGATATAAACGAAATTGTGGTTTACTACAATATTTTATACTTTATATATCTATGGTAACTTAGTACATATAAAATAACTATCACATAAATCCCAAAATAATAATTTAGGATATTATCCACTTCAATAACTATCAGATCTAGAAGCAATATGTTTCAAATAATTAAACAATAGTTAAACTAATGAACTATAATGAAGAGTGGATGAGTTTAGGCTGCCTAAATGGATTTTGTTTAACTAAAAATTCAATGGTTTCGCAACAAGGACCAATCTGCAAAGAATTTGCAGGTTTGGGCTTATTTGCAATTTCCTTAAATTGTTAGGGCCAAGGTATAATTATCAAAATGTATGGGACAAAATTGTAAATTACAATAAGTTGAAGACCTAAAGTGTTAGGTTATGATTGAATCCCTTTATGCTTCAATGTTATTTAATTTTGAGGAATGTAAGTATTGACTAGGCTTAAATTGTCTTGGAGGTTATTGGAGGTTGACCTATTTGACTTGGTAAATTGAATGAATCCAACTATGAGCAAGGCCTTAAATATCGAAAGTTTCGAAAATATTAGTGGTCCAGAAACATAGAAATATCGACAAAATGTCGATATCGGTAAAAATTGAATAAAAACGACGGAAATTGTTAGAAAAACATGAAAATTTTCAATAAAACTTTAGAAGATGTTCATTTAGTCAATTATCTATTGTTTTGACACACAAAAATTGAAGAAAATACATTACGTAATGGGTTTAAGTGACTTAAGTAGTGCGAGCTGACAAATGCAGTAACTTAAAAATGAATAATATGCAAGTAATAAAAGGGGTTTATATATTATTATGTAGGTTAAGAGTAAAGGTGGGCTCGGTTTGCTTTGGTTCGGTTTTGAGGTCAAATTGCGCGCCGAACCATGAACTCCAATGTGGAGAAAATTTAAACCGTGAGCCGAACCAATGAGGTGGGAAACCTGCTTACTTCGGTTTGGTTTGGTTTGGTTTGGTTTGGTTTGGTGAAAACCTGCTTGAAAACATGTAGACTCTAAATTCATTCAAACTCAAACATTCATTCAAAACCTGCTTGAAATTCATTCACCATTCACATCACAATGTATTCAAATTCATTCATTCAATCAATCCTTTCAATTCAAACTAAAACATATGCATCGTTCATCATTCACATTCATCCAAAGTTTCAAAGTAAACCATATGCATCATTCACCATTTACAAATTACATCCATCATTCCAAGGGCGGAACCAGGAATTTTTCAACGGGTGGGCTAGCTAAAGTTATTAGCTTAAAATTTCATGATAATTTTTTTAGGCACTTACAATTTCTATAGTCTTTCTAGAAATAAAAGTAAACATTAAATCATATAAACCATGCTAGTTCATAGTTCCATAGACTAATTTTCAATAATTTTTAACATAAACCAAATAGGGTTTAACACCATAGTGGATTGAACATCTAAGGCTTTTTACCTAGATTGACCTTAGGTTCATTCATGCATTCATATCATACATGAAAAATTGTTTTATGTAAAAATATTGACTAAGTATGAAAAATGGATTTTCAGAATAATCATTTTCTCAAGATAATTTTTGGCGGCTTTTATTCCTCACACATCAAATAAGAAAACTTGATTTTATGGGATTTTAGTATGAAGTATATATTGACTTAATGAGCCATCATTTTTAGCCTAAATCGTATTTTGCACTAAAATCGATTTTTCATAATTTGATTTGGTTGGAATTTGATTTTCTAGTATTTTTATTTGAATCCAATGGAAATCAGCCACGTGTATTATACGTTTCCTTCACCTATAAGGTGTCCTTCAAATAATTTTATTTGAGGGATGCCTCAATAGAAGAGGACTAATATATATAGATTGTTATTATTATTATTATTCTTTATATATATACATATATTATTAAGTTATCACAAAGACATAGATCATCTAGCTTTCAATAGAGAAACTAGTCTAGCAGACACACCAGATGTATCCATTAGCAAAATAAGTAGTGTCTCAATCTTGTGATCTCAAAGAAAAGCTGTAAATTTCCTTTCAAAAGTCCTTTCTTTCTTGATCCTCCCATCAATTCCATTCATGAGTTATTGCGAGTCTCTCTCTCTCTCTCTAGGATATCAAAACGATGATTTATTTTATGAGCCATACATCAAACTTGAAATATATAAATGCTGTGGGAACGCATATTTCGGCCAATAAGGAGATGACATGTGAAAAAGGAATATTCCTTAGGTCAACTAATTACCCTAAATTATCTTTGATTTAATAGAGGAATATCTCCTTAAATCAAGGAACCAATTTCCACTAAATCTCTTGGATGAATTCCTATCATCTTTTTGGGAAAGAATAATCCTAACCAAATAAGGATTATTCTCCCAAAACCCTGGCACAAGAAGCCTATAAATACATGGCTATATAAGACATTCAAGGTAATTCTAAATTCTTCTCTAATGCCAAAAACCCTAGAGAAATCACACACACACACACACACACACACACACACACTCTCTCTCTCTCTCTCTCTCTCTCTCTCTCCCCTCACACACTACTAAGGCCACCCGACTCTCTTCATGAGAGAAAACTCCATCTGACAGGACCTGACCCAAATTCCTCTTTGGAATCCGAGCCAAACCCTGTGCATGTTCGACACCTGGCAGGTGCCAGTTACAATTGACCTAATTGCCCTTATAGTCAAATTTCAAATAAAACTGGGGTTTGACTTCTGCCTAAAATTCAGCAGAGTCTCCCCTGCAATTAGACCAATCACAAAATTACACCTGTTAAACATGCATAAAAAAAAATACACCAACTGCCAGCATGCAAACAAATACCTTCCCACAGTTAGACAAGCATTCTAGGGCAATATCAGAGCTCTACACAGAAGATTACAAGTATAAAAAAAATTATACAAGGCCTTACGTTGTCAAGGGATGTGGCGGAAGATGGACTTGGCCCGGTGGTGGCGCACTAACACACGACTACTGCCTGGGGGCGCAAAACATTAAAAAGGTGAGTGGACCAAAAACAAAGTTTTAGAAAATAGCATATGAACATACTAACCCCTTTGTAAAAACAGTTATAAAACTAAATCATTTCTTAAATATATACTTGTGGTGAAATCAATGCATTCATATCTATATCTATAGAGTCAATCACACACTTGATTAAACATTAATTTCTTGAAAGCATTGAAACCACTTTAATCTACCACCTAGGTGTACCCATTTATTATTCCGTCAATTCCTTTAATTTTCGTCAATTCCTTTATAATCCGTCAATTCCATTCTCGTGCCACTGGAGTGATACGTTCTCGCAGGTCTCGGTGACGCAAGGTCAACCCAAACCGCAATCTCGCAGGATTCAAGGGACACTTGGTCCACCTGATCCGCAATCTCGCACCTCATGGTTCGGGCGTCCCTGAATCCTGTGAGGCAGTGTCAAGCATGCTGACATATCTGAAGGCAACTGGTAACATCGAAAGCAACAATTTAATCCGTAGGCAACACATATAAACCGAAGGCAACTTTATTATTCTTGGGTACCTATGGTGGTTTCTAAGAAAATATAATTTTAGAAAAGTTAATGTGAAATGAAATAAATTATTACTTATCCCTGAACTCTGCTGCCATTTTATCTGTTAATTATCTAAAATTCTGGTATGCCATAATCTCTAGGCATTCTCAACTCAGCAGCATATAAAATATAAAAATAAAACATATAAAAGCGACAAATCAAGCTATTAAAACTCTGATAAATGAATAAACTCATTCAAGATCAAATAATGAGATTAAATTGCATAAATCATTTATAAAACAAAAAGGTCCACTCACGAGTGATCTGAGCTAGCTGGACCTTTCGAAGGTCCCTCCTGCGGGTCACCTGATGCCCGGGTGCCTTACTCACTTGATTTGGTGGCCGGAGAAGGGAGAACGAAGCCGGAGAAATTCTGTCAAAAACTGGCTCGTTTTCAACGGATTCCGGTGGATTTGCAGTGGCTGACGGCGGGGTTAGGCTGCGGTGAGATGGCGGGGCTGGGCTGGTTTAATCTTGGCCAGTTTGGTGGCCAGCCATGGTTGGTGGTGGTGGTTCTGTCCAAGAGGGGGCTGCGGCTGAAGAAGAAACAGGGGGGGGGGGGGGGGGTTTGTCGCGAGGAAGAAGAGAGTGAGGAGAGAGAAAGGGAGGAAATTAGATTTTTTTGGAAAATTACAAATTTGCCTTTTTTTTTTTCCGTATTTTCTTCGTTACAAGTCCGATTCGGGTCCACTACGTGTCTACGGACTCGTTTCTTCATGCTCTATGCAATGGTACAATCAAAATTTCCAAATTCTTCCCCGATCAAAAAGTCAACTTAAAACCTAATAAAATATTCTGAGGGTAGTTTAGTCTTTTCCTTTATTAAATTATTAATTAAATATTAATTAAGGTTTGGGTTGTTACACCATCAACTTTAGCTATTGTCGTATCTTTATCAAGATCAAATCGAACTAAGGCATCAGAAGGCCTTTGGTCAACACCCCCCGAGTGTGGTCTATTTACTCTTATTTATTTTGCAAGGATCGAGGAAGAGAGAGAAGGAAGATCGAAGATCAATGAATCAATCCGCGAATATTCCCCATGTGGAATTTTGCTCAAACAGCTGCATGCAGTAACTTCCAATGCAATGAAGAAGAAGAAGAAAAAAGAAGGGATGCCTGGCAAATTCAGGCGGCCCATCCCATTGCTTATTGTAGCTTCTACAGAGTGCTCATCGACTTTGTTTGTGTACCATGACATTAGTGGCGGACGCATGATTGTGACCTCATAGGATCATAGTATAAAAGTCTCAAAAAAAATTTAAGAAGAAAATAACACCAAAAAACAGAAAGATAGTGCTTCCATTCATAATTCATGGAAAAACTAACAATAAAAGCAACAATTATCCATGACGAGTTTTCATCTATCAATTTCATTAAAAATATAAATTAGACTCATTTGAAATTAGGGAAAGCGGCGACAACACATTAACTAGCTGTGGCGGTAAGAGGTTGGGTTGGTGTCTGCGAAGTGGTGGTGGGGGTTGATGGTTTGGGGTTTAGGGTTTGAGAGAGGGAGAGTTTGAATCTAATTTGGGAAGGGTTTTGGGTGTGGGAATGGTCTGCAGTTAGGTAAAGGGGCAGGGTTTATGTTTTTTTTTTAAAATTTTTAATTTTTAAACCTTGCTCAAAACAACGTCGTTTTGGCCAGGCATTTGGAAAAAAAAAAAACTTGTGCTACGCAACCCTTTGGAGCCTTTCATCAAGCACCTTTTGTTTATTATAGGGTCGCCAATCTATTGGCCATACGGTCACCTGAGGACGTCCATAATCATTTTTTCTCGCAACCATGGGTTGCTTGACCCCATTTATCCCGTTGTTCGTGCGTCACTCCATGACACTGCAAGTGTTTCATTGGCTTTTAATTAACTCACTCGATATATTTTTATTGTGATTAATTGCTTTTAGTTAAATAATCAACTCTTTAAACCCTCGAAAGACGTTTTAATTTAAAAACGTCCTATCTACAAATATATATACAATACAAAGGTATGCGTACATATATGTCCATCTCTGAGATATATTTAAATCATAAATAAAAGGCAAAAAACGAATGAGCCAACGTGGGTGGCAGGCTTTTGGCTCGCTTTGGTTGGCCGGCACATCTCATGCTTATTTTGTCATTTTCTAACTTTTAAATTCCATAATTGGTGTTTCTTTCTCTACTAAAAATATGCAATTCTTTGTCTCTCTCCCCAGCCTAACTTCTTTAGTATTTAATCTCATGCAAAAATTAGTTTTTTCACCCTCCCGTGCATCCATGGCGATTCGAAGTTTGAATTAATCCATGATATATATATATATATTGCTCACATCAGATGACTTGATTTTAATTAAAGTGCGGATACTAAAGGTGAAATATAAGATCAATCCAATGCTACTGTAGCTTTGATATGTATTAATTGACAAAACTTAAAGCCACGCGCAGCAGCTCTTTGATGTTTTTTTTTTCACGCGCAAGTGATAGCCTCAACTTTATTGATTATTTGTTCAAGAATGGTTACTGTCATTGTATGAAATTCGTTCAAGTTGGGTTCCTGCATATGTGAATTATGCTTTTTCAGCCAAGATGACAAGTAGCCAATGAGTAGAATCAAGAGATATGTTTCCAAAAATAATTCTTTAATCGACTTTATAACACGGTTAAGTATGACACTTGTACGACATCGTCATTAGGAGTTAGTTGCTGATCATACTGATAAGAATGAGAAACGTGTGTTGAAATTGCCATTAGAGATGGAAAAGCAAATGGCTGAGACTTACACATGTAAAATTTTCTATGAATTTCAAGATGAATTATGGTTCAGTTTGTTATATATGGTTGAGTTGACAAGTGAGATTGACAATTATTGTGTGTACAAAGTTATGAGGAGAAACAATGACCATGGTTCCAAAGTGCAAAAAATTTGATTTTACTTCGTGTAGTTGCAAAAAATTTGAGAGTCAAGGAATCACATGTACACACGTTTTGGCATTTTTAAATACTATGCGGTTCACTTATTTGCCACATCAATACATCTTAAAGAGATACTAAAACTGAAAATTTAGAAAGAGTTTTTGATGATGATGGTCTATAATTAAATGATTTTTTCGAAAATTCATTTCTTGTGAGATGAACTAGATTGTTTCAATTTGCTTCAGATGTAATTGATAAAGCTATGACAAACAAAGAAGCAAGTGGCATTGTAGCAAAAAAAAAATTACAAAATCCGGTTGAGGAGATCAAACCTATAGTTGATGCTACAAGTGGAGTTCTGGAAAAATGTAGTACTACTCGAGCACACAAGTTTAATGAACCACTTTCCGTTAGAGAAAAAGGTTGTGAAAAACGGTATTTTGTAAACTTTTAGGTTTTTTGTAAAATTTCTACAAATTACATATTTCATGAGTTCTTTTAACTTTGTCTTAATAATAAGGTATTATTTGCTTAAAGAGAGAAAAATGATGGGAAAAAAAATGAAAAATTGAGAAAAAGTGAGTGAAGGAAAAAGAAAAAAGAAAAGAGAATGAAACAATTGTGAGAGAAAAGTATGAGAGTGAGAATGAAAAAATGAAAGAGAAGAGAAAAAGAATGAAATAATTGTGTCCAGATTTGGTTTCAAAGTGAGAAAGAACGGATAAAAAAAGAACAAAAAGAACAAAAGGAAAGGCGAAAAGGAGAGAGAAAAGTATGATAAGGAGAATATAATATTAAATTAGTTCAATAATCATTAAAGTTGATGCTGCCATTTGAGGGTGAAAAAAAAAGCAACAAAGAGATGTTACGTGTGGCTTTAAGTTTTGTCAATTAATACATATCAAAGCTGCAGTACCTATTGGATTGATTTGACGTTTTACCTTTAGTGTCCGCATTTTAATTAAAATTCGGTCATCCTGATATGAGTATATACAGAGAGCTTCAATTGAGGGACATCTTTGTAGGGCCCATTCCGTATTGTATTTTACTAATCCAAAATGTCTATTTTGTAGACATTCATTCAAAGATCATCTCTACAAAAAATCACTTGAATCCGATATGTTGAAATATTGAAATTTTAGTACTTTCTTGAAGCACCGTGTTCATTGATTTTGTAGGACACAATTGGATATGGAAACGGTTTCCGATTTGTCCAATGTTTTGCAAGGATGATCTATGAATGTAGACTTAAAAAATAGATGATTTCAATCATTGAAAAATATTTGTAGGAGATCCTAAAGGGTGTCCCTAATAGAAGCGGACTATATATATATATATAATTTACCCTACAATTTTATTTGAGGGATCCCTCAATTACAGTCCCCTCCTTCTATTGAAGGATCTCTCAAATAAATATTTAAGGGACGCCCTTTAAGGTACCCTAATTTTTTTTTTTCTTCCAATGATCCAAACCATCTATTTTTTAAGTCTACATTCATAGATCATCCTTACAAAAAATTAGACAAATCGGAAACCGTTTCGACATCTAATTGTGTTCTACAAAATCAATGACCATTGTACTTCAAGAAAATACTAAAATTTCAATAATTTAATTGAGTAGTCAAATGATATCGGATTCAAGTGATTTCTTGCAAAGATGATCTTCGTATGTGTTGGCACTAAAAACTAAACAGATGGAGATGAGTGCAACTTACAAGCGAGATGGACGATCGAGAGATCGATTGGATGTTGGATGCCGATTCTTCCTGCCCTTGGATGCCGATCCTGAATAAAAAGAAGTCGAGACTCGTAAGGTCTATGGAACCGGTGTGGAACCAGCCTAAGACCCTCCGATGCCGAAGTAAGTTTGTTGTTTTAAGAGCTCTTGCTGTTGACCATATAGAAGTATAAAAGTCAAGCTGAAAAGTCTTACCCCTGTATTGTAGTGGAGGGGCCTATTTATAGAGGGCATTTAGTATGCTCTTAGTGCTCATTTTCGATGTGAGACTCGTGGGAGGGCCTTCTGAGGTCGACACGAGTCCTTAGATATTTTGGGCGGGTACTTCGAGGTTGATTCACTACAATCGGTAAGGGATGCCGATTGTAGACGAGTTGGGCTCGTAATGGCTGTTCGCAGCTTGGAGACAATTCCATCGGTGGCCGATGCCGATTGTCCGAGGCCTTGGGTACTTGGGCGAGTTTTATGAGATCCACGTGTCGTTGTATGAGTGGAGGGTCAGATATGGTACAAACAGTATGAGTATCTACAAAATAGACGGTTTGGATTAATGAAATACAATGTATGGTGGGCTCTATTTTTTGGGTCTTCATTCATATATCATCCTTGCAAAAAATTAGACAAGTCGGAAACCGTTTCGACATCTAATTGTGTCCTACAGAGTCAATGAACACGTCTACAAAATAGACGGTTTGGATTAATGAAATACAATGTATGGTGGGCTCTACAAAGGTGTCCCTCAAACAAGATTATTTGAGGGATCTCTCAACCGAAGCTCACATATATATTCTATTGGGGGACACATTTGTAAGACCCACTTCATATTGTATTTCACTAATTCAAACTGTCTATTTTGTAGATATTCATTCAAAGATCATCTCTACAAAAAATCACTTGAATATGATATCATTTGACTACTCAATTGAATTATTGAAATTTTAGTACTTTCTTGAAGCATTGTGTTCATTGATTTTGTAGGACACAATTAGATGTTGAAACGGTTTCCGATTTGTCTAATTTTTTGCAAGGATAATCTATGAATGTAGACTTAAAAAATAGATGGTTTGGATCCCTCAATAGAAGAATATATATATATATATATATATATATATGTGTGTGTGTGTGTGTGGAGGAGTTTCACTTCGATCAACTTCCAAATTTTTAATCAATTGCCGGCCAGAATTACGTTGATCTCTTCATCTGTTTGTCCTCAAGGTATCCCATTATTCTCAAACTTTCTCCATTAAAATACACCTCATTTGTTTTCTTTCAGCTCAAATACAAATAGAGCACAACAGCTTTAGAAATTGACCAAGGAACTAGATATGGCAATTTCCCTAAGAAACCCATTTACTGGGTTCCTTATGTTCATGTGGTTTTTCGTTCCTTGTTTAGCTGAATCCCCCACACACCAACTCACTTGTTGTTTGACTCTTCATGACATCAACAACTTCACTGCATTCCCTACCACGGAAAATGACTCTGCCGCTAAGAATTACTATACGTTGCTCAATTTTTCCATTCAAAATCTTCGTTTTGTTGATCCCACAGTTCCTAAGCCAATAGCCATCATAATTCCCGAGAGCCTTGAGCAGCTAATAAAGTCTATATTTTGCTCTAGACAAGGGTCGTTGGAAATTAGGGTGAGGAGTGGAGGACACAGCTATGAAGGCACGTCGTCCGTTGCCGAGGATGGGGCTCCGTTTGTGATCATCGACATGATGAATTTGAACCGGGTTTCTGTGGATTTGGAAACTGAAACGGCGTGGGTGGAAGGAGGTGCAACGCTGGGTGAGACTTACCATGCAATTGCTAAAGCAAGCAATGTTCATGGGTTCTCAGCCGGGTCATGCCCAACTGTAGGTGTTGGTGGCCATATTGCCGGTGGTGGGTTCGGTCTAATGTCAAGAAAGTATGGGCTCGCGGCAGATAATGTGGTGGACGCACTTCTTGTTGATGCGGATGGACGGTTGTTAGACCGAGAAGGCATGGGAGATGATGTGTTTTGGGCTATTAGAGGAGGTGGTGGGGGTGTTTGGGGAGTTGTCTATTCTTGGAAAATCCAACTCTTGAAAGTGCCACAAATTGTAACTGCCTTTGTTGTGTCTAGACCAGGCCAAAAAAGGCATGTAGCAAAGCTAGTAGATAAGTGGCAACACGTTTCACCTTACTTGGAAGACGGCTTCTACATTTCATGTTTTGTTGGTGCTGGATTGCCACAAGCCAAGAATGCCACAAGCCCTAGTGGAATATCAGCCACATTTAAAGGGTTTTATCTAGGCCCAAGAAGCACTGCCTTGTCTATCCTAAATCAAGCTTTCCCTGACTTGGGTATTACACAAGATGATTGTACCGAAATGAGTTGGATCAAGTCCATTGTGTTCTTCTCCGGCCTAAGTAAGGGCAGCTCAGTCTCCGATTTGAGAAATCGGTATTTGCAAGAAAAAGGGTTTTTCAAAGCCAAATCTGACTACGTCAGGACTCCGATTTCTCAAGCCGGAATAGAAGTTGCGCTAGAAATACTTGAGGAGGAACCCAAAGGGTACGTCATCTTAGACCCTTATGGTGGGATTATGCACCATGTGAGCAGCGAGTCCATTGCTTTTCCTCACAGAAAAGGCAATCTCTTTACAATTCAGTACCTGGTGGAGTGGAAAGAAGAAGACAATTACAAAAAAGATGACTACATAGATTGGATAAGAAGATTATACAATTCAATGACACAATTTGTGTCATGGGATCCAAGGGCTGCTTATATCAACTACGTTGACCTTGACCTCGGAACGATGCGTTTTGTTGACCCTAGTGTTACAACTAAGGATGCTGTGGAGATTGCTAGGGATTGGGGTGAGAAGTACTTCTTGAATAACTACAACAGACTGGTCAAAGCAAAATCACTTATTGATCCAAGCAATGTTTTCAGAAATCAACAAGGGATCCCTCCAATGTCTTTGGCGAGTCTCAGTTCAGTTCTGCATGCTGAGATTTGATTTAATGTGATCATGTCAAGGGAAATGAAAATGTTCATCAAATTCATCCCGAATTTGATTTCTTTTTTTTATATTCGTAAATTAATTGTATTAATATTGTCCTTAAAGGATATATACAAGGGCTCTCTTCTTTCAAATTCTCTATTTTTTTTTCATTTTTAATTATTGTTTTGCATCATAACACGACCAAATTGCCCTAAAAAAGGGATTCATCTGCCCTACACGTGACACTTTTTGATGGAACAATAGATGAAGTTTTCAAACTTTTTTTATTTATACCGAAAAGAACGAAACCTCTAGGACAAGGAAGCTCGAAGAGGTCAAAAGAGAAGAGAAATACAACAGAGCGGGTAATGGCGATTTTATGGTGAGCACCACAATGGCGATATTTTATATAATTCATAATCCAAATTGATTGAAAAAAAAATACAGTAATGGGATACTTGATTTGACAAAATGGCAGTTATCTAAGAAAAACAAGATGAGGTATCTGAATGAAAATTGCACTAGAGAAACTTTCTAAGACGTGGACACCAGGAAAAGTTATAAAGAAAATTCCAAAAGCAAGAAACCCAAAAGATTCATGTACATCTCTAGTATTATAAAGCCACCATAAAAATGGGACAAGAACACCTTTCAAACAAAACGAAACAAATGTCAAATTTATATTTAAAGTTCAGATGATGAGATGAGTAATATTAATATTGTAAAAAGACAAAAAGAAAACAAAAGAATAAAAAAAAATTGAAAAACTGAAGACAAACTAAATTACAATCTTCTTCAATTTCAACATAATAATCAATTTCCTGATAGTTTTTAAGAGGAATGTCCATACAACTAATATATTCTAGACACAAACTCAACCTTTTTTTTTCCTTCCAACGAAAACCTAAATTTAAAATTAATTATCATGTAATTAAGATCATATTTGTTCTAATATTACACACTAAATTACAATCTATGCCACATGCACATTCAGGTTGTGTGAATGAATGTTACATTTTTTTCTTCATAATAACAATTCCTAATATCTAGCAGTATCCCGAGTCTCTACATTTAGCATCCACGCATTTATACGCAATAAAAAAAAAAAATTTAACCATTCAATTAATCTAATGGAGATGAATTATTCTACCTTAGAATAGTTGTGTTATATTAAAACTCACAATTTGCACTGTATCAAAGAACAAAGTGGCACCAAAACGGCAATAAATAATCAATATTTGTTTTGGTAAATAGTAATAATGATTTTGATAATGCATGAGCCAAAAAAGGTTTTTTTTGAAAGATAGCAGAGTCAAAAAAGGTTAATTACTTAATATCAAGACTAAAAATTTATTGTGGTTCAATAATTTTTAATATTTTGATAGCAAGCTTTGAGCTTTTCTTGTATTTCTTTTCATGGTCTTGCAAGTCAAGGAGAGAAAGATACGCAAGAGAGAAGCATGTGTATTTCCCCTTTCTTCTTTTGAGAATCTCAAAAATATTTCCATGTTTATTTTGTTGGTCGATATGCAATTAGTCTAATTGTGGTTCGACCAAAAAGTACATGGGTTCATAATATATATGGATGAAGGGATTAATTTACGGGTTTGGATAATAATTAATTAAAATAATATAATTATAAGACTGAATGAAAGGAGAGAAGAGTAAAGTGATACGGTGTAATGAGTGAGGTTATAACTACGTTGAGGTGGAATACTTAATCTCCATTAGATTAATCAAATGGTTAAGATTCTTTTAAATGCGTGAATGCTAAATGTAGAAGCTTGGGATCCTATCAAGCATATCCATAATGCTATTTTTTGACTTTAACGTTGAGTAATTATATCCTCAATTTTAGGGATTATGTTTCTAACAATTCAAATCCTAACTAATTTCAGTTCACTCCCATGTCCGTGTTTAACCTATTTCTAAAAAAGAAGAAACAAAATCAATATAAATATACGCTGGGGGTGGTATTTTATATCAATATGCATGTGCAAACGTGCCTACAAAATTGTCCACCTTTAAAGAAACAATAATTTACCTATCTTTTCAAGTAAACTATTTTATTTTATTTTTTTAGAGATGAATTAAAATATTTTTTAGGTACCTATATTTTCCAGGTAAATTAATTTTCAGGTTATTTATTTTTAGGTAAACTAATTTTCAGGTTATTTATTTTGGAAAACGATTTTCCCACTCCCCTTTTATCCACCTACACTCCTTTTTGTTTAGAAAAATGAAGTGTAAGTGGATAAAAAGGGAGTGGGAAAATCAGTACCCTTTATTTTTTCGTAAATTATTTTTCTAGTTATGTACAATAATTTATCTATCTTTGTAGGTAAACTATTTTTTTCTGGTAACTATATTTTTTGGGTATTTTTTTTTTTCGTTTTTTAGGTACCTATATTTTTTTGTCAATATAAATATATGGGATAGGTAAAAGCGTTTTTTCTTTTTGGGCTAAGGACTTATGTCTGTATTTATATGTATATTAATTTGTGGGGGTCTTTTTTGTTGGAAGGCTTAGTTGGACCGGATGGTGTGAATGAAGCCATCAAGTCCCCTTTTCTGAGTTAGCAAGAACTAGCCCAAAGTATCCCAAAGGAGAAGCAAGTCCTAGGGAATACTCTGTTCTTCTTCCAATGGTAACTTTTCTATGTTCAGGTGCTAGTACGTGGTGTATGGCACCTCCGGAAAGAGTTGAGGATGTACCGGAAAGTGTATGACACCTCTAGAAAAAGTTGAGGATGATGTTGTACAGAGATCATAAACGCTTGGCATGAGAGCGTGTTTCAGTGAATCAATATGGAAGGGCTTGGCATGAAAGGCTTTTTGGTGTGGGAGCTGAGAATTCATAAGTTTAGCAAGAAAGAGTGCTTTTGCTGCTCGGATTGGTATAGGTTGCTGGAGATGAGATGCATGTTGTGTTTTTGGAACTGGGATGGTTTTCTGGTTCATGTGCAGGGCTTGGAGTGTTGTTATGGAAGAAGAGAAGCATGATGGAGGAAGGCTTGGGCTTTGTATGTTTATGGCAGTGGGTTTTTTGGAAAACGGAGGATGAGCTTGCCTCATGTTCTTCCCCTTGTTTTGGCCTGTGTCTGGGTTTGGTATTGCCTTCTTTTATAGGCGCTGGAGCTCTAACACCTTTCGATGAGCAATGAATGAGCAATTGAGTAGTTGGCAACACAATCAGTTGGTTTATGGCCGTTTGACTATGGTTTTAATGCCGAAAGGTTGGGAGGTTAAGCCTATAGCTTTTAATGTTGGAAGGTTGGTAGTTGGGGGTTGAGTGCTGGGAAGAAAACGAGTGATCTCTCTATGCTTACCCATGTAATTGGGCTCAAGAAAGTGGGCCTGAGTTTTAGTGCCCCTAAGCAGCCCAAAACTTCCACTCTATGATCCCTCAACAGGCCTTATGGACCCTTATAACCATCCACACCACAACTCGCTTAGCAATCCCCAGGCATGTATGTGGCCTGGGCCCACTTAAGCTTGTTGGGTGATTTGGCAGTAAAATGAATTGCTTGTTGCATGTTATTTGGGTGCTTAATTATTGTCTAGCTTGGCATGGCATAGATATCAAAGCTTGCGTAGGCATCTCATAGACATACTTGAAGAGCCTTCCACTACTACATTTTACTATTTGCGCGACGAAGACGATTTGGTCCGCAAAGCACATTTGAGTTGCACAAAATTCAACGTGACAGAAGCTTCGTCGTGCTGAAACCATCGCGCAAAGATCGTGAAGAAAGACTTTGCGAGACAAAGTTTTTTAATTGGTCGCGAAAACTTGAGCGACGGTTAACCTTCGTCGCACAAAATATTCGTCTCTCAAACCTTTGCGCGACAAAAGCACGTTCGTCGCAAGTACATAGCTCGACGATTCACATTCGTCGCACAGAATTGTAGGGACGAGAGCACTGTTCTTGTCGCAAACATTTGCGCGACGACATGGGTGGCACGACGAAGTTGTCTTAGTCGCTTTTTCTTTTTTGCGAGACGAAGACCTTCGTCGCGCAAAAATAAAGTATATTTTTTTCAAATTTAATTTTATGTTTTTTTATTTTGTAAAAACGTGAATTGGCGCGACAAAAACTTTTCATTGCGCAAAAAATAAAATAAATTTTATTTTACGTTTTTTTTTATTTTGTAAAAAAATAATTTTGGTTTTTTTTTTTGGTAATAAAATGAAATTGCAATAAAAAAAAAATGTAATGAAGAGAAAAAAAATTTAAAAAAATAATATAAATGTATATAGTACAAGAGAAACGTTTAAAATGTAATTAAGAAAGTAAAAAGCTAATAAAAAAATGTTCCAAAATCTACGTGGTCATCTTGCAAATGTGGCTCGGAGGTCTAGGCATTATTGACAGGGGCAGAGGTGTGGTGGTCATGCTCGGGTTGGAGGGGCTCGGAGGTCGACAAGGGACCAAAATGCGGGATTGGAATGCCGGACTGAGCGAGGGACTCTAGAAGCTGTGACATCTGGGTACTATACGACTCGAGTTGGGTCTTAAGCTTGGCCACCTATGCTGTCAAAGCAATCACCTGACTGTTTGACTGCGATGATGAAGGGGCTCTAGGTTCCCGCCGCCGGGCATTCCCCATCCCTCGACAATATGTCCCTGGCCTCCTCCTGAGAGTCTGATCCAAGGTCTCCGTCAAGATCTAAAATCCCGCATCCTGTGGAGGATACACAGACTCGAGCGGAGTATCGGGAGGAAGTTGGGAGGCAGACTCCTGAAGAACCAACTTGATATAGTACAACCCTGGGTGCGTTAGTTTTAACACTCAGAGCAATAGGACAGAAATAAGAGAAGCTGAAGGGAAGAAAAGATAGAAGGCAGGCAGAAATCAGAGAGTTTAAGAGAAGGTCTAACCAATATTCAAAACTGAATTTTAAAGAAATACATAGAGGTATTTATAGCAAACTAAAACCTAGAGACAATAGGATTAAAATCCCCAGCTAAAACAGAAATCCTATTCCTAATAAAATTAGAAACTTAGAAATCCTACTAGAATTTGGGAAACTAAAGAATTTAGGTCCTATGCATCCTGCATCATTCTACTCCGGTCAAAAGAACTCGACTCCCACGAGTTTAACGACAACGGAGCCGACTGTAAGTATGAATAAGAGGAGGACGAGTATCAGAAACTTCAGTTGCTACCAAGTCATCTTGAACTCGACGGAGAAGAGAAGGATCAAGCTGACGAAACTCATCTTTAGTAATACAAGTAGCATCTGTATCTGGACGTCCCACCCAACGAACCAAAAAACGAGACAACCCCCCAAGGGCTGAAGCCACCACTTCATGATCTAAGACTTGTGAGATCTGATCCGTAGGAGCAGCATGGGAAGTAGGCACACGAGGAGCAGCAGGAGGAATGATAGCGGGGGTCATTTCAGTTGCAATAGGAGGAGTAAATGTACGCCGGTATGGAAACAAATCAGATACGTTGAAAATGGGACTAATATGAACATCATAAGGAAGTTCTACCAAGTAAGCATTGGCACCCAACTTGCGAAGGATACGATAAGGACCCATCGATCGAGCATGAAGTTTCTTAAAAGAATGTTTGGGAAATCGCTCACGGCAAACACGTACCATAACATAATCACCTTCTTGGAAGTCTTGAGCGCGATGATGGGTATTGGCTGCAAGTTGGTATGTTTCCGTACTTAGAGAAATTTTCTGACGAACCTCCTCATGTAGGTGACGAATGTGCTCAGCAAAGGTAGTTGCAGATTCCGAAGGACAGGCATCAATAAGAAGGGGAGCAAGATCAATGGGTGGACGTGGCAGTACACCGTAAACAATTTCAAAAGGACTTTTACCTGTAGTTCGGTTGGCAGAATTATTATAAGCAAATTCTGCTATAGGAAGAATAAGGTCCCAATTACCCTGCTTATCACCGACTAAACATTGTAATAAATCTCCAAGACTACGATTAACTTCTGTTTGACCATCTGTTTGAGGGTGAAATGCAGACGAAAACTTTAAAGAAGTACCAAAGAGCTTCCACAAGGTCTTCCAAAAATAACTAACGAACTTGACATCACGGTCTGAAACAATAGAAACAGGAAGCCCATGTAGGCGAACAACCTCTTTAAAAAAATAACTTGGCCACATAAGAAGCATCAGCAGCTTTGGAACAAGGCAGAAAGTGAGCCATTTTAGAGAACTTGTCAATGACAACCAGGATAGAATCATGGCCGCGTGCCATTTTAGGAAGGCCAAGAACAAAGTCCATGCTTAAATCTTTCCACGGGGTATGCGAAATTGGCAAAGGATTGTATAAGCCAATATTTTGCTTTCGAGCCTTGGCAAGTTGACAGGTGTGACATTGGGCTAGGATGTGAGTGACATCTCGCTTCAATGAAGGCCAATAAATCGATCGGCAACTAGAGTGATGGTCTTATCTTTACCAAAATGTCCAGCTAGGCCTCCAGCATGTAATTCCCACACAAGGAAATCACGTAAAGAGGTACGGGGAATGCATAATTGCATTCCACGAAAGAGATAACCATCACGCAGCAGAAAATCAACATGATCACGATGATTTCCAGCAGTAACATCCTGAAAAATGAGGCCAAAATCTGGACAAGAAGAATATTCAGTTTTGATTTTATCAAAACCCACAACTTGTGCAGTCAATGATTGAAGGAGAACGCTACTCGGCTGAGTGCATCAGCAACCTTATTATCAGCTCCCGGGCGATGTCGAATCACAAAGGTAAAAATCTAAAGATACTCAATCCACTTAATATGGCGGCTACCGACGTTACTTTGAGAATGAAGATACCTTAACGCTTGATGATTAGAATATAAGACAAACTTGTTTGGTAACAGATAATATTGCCAATAACGTAGCGCACAGACTATGGTGTAGAATTCCTTGTCGTAAGTCGAATACTTTTGCTTTGCCTCATTAAGCTTCTCACTAAAATAAGAAACAGGATGTCCTTCTTGACTTAAGACGCCCCCAATGCCAACACCAGATGCGTCACATGCTACTTCAAAAACCTTGGTCAAATCTGGACAGCGTAGGACAGGTGCTTCTATCATTTTTTGTTTTAACACCTCAAACGCTTAGGTGGCCGCATGGGTCCATTGAAACTCACCTTGCTTCATACAGTCGGTAATAGGAGCCATTATAGTACTGAAACTAGGAATAAAATGTCGGTAAAAAGATGCTAACCCATGAAAGCTTCGAGTCTCGGTTAAAGTTGAAGGAAGTGGCCAGTTTACAATGGCGTGAACTTTGTCAAGATTAGCACTTATGCCAGCTGCGGAAACAATGAATCCCAGAAATAAAACTTGTTCTTGAAGGAAAGAACACTTCTTCAAATTAACAAACAACTTTTCCTGGCGTAACATATGAAAAATTGTTTGGAGGTGTTACAGATGGTCCTTTTTCGAATGGCTGTAGATAAGGATATCATCAAAGTACACAACCAAAAACTTTCCAATATAAGGATGCAAAACATGGGTCATTACGCGCATAAATGTGCTAGGCGCGTTAGACATTCCAAATGGCATAACAAGCCACTCATACAATCCATCAGGAGTTTTGAATGCTGTTTTTCATTCATCACCTTCCCTAATACGAATCTAATGGTAACCGCTACGAAGGTCAATCTTGGAAAACCATTTTGAACCTACCAACTCATCCAACATATCCTCAAGTCGTGGAATAGGGAACTGATATTTAACTGTGATCTTATTAATAGCTCTACTGTCGACACACATTCTCCAAGAGCCATCTTTTTTGTGAGTAAGAAGCACCGGTACAACACATGGGCTCAGGCTATGGCGTGTTTAGTTTGGCACGTTCAGACGAGTTCATGCGGTAATGAGGAAGATTCAGAAGTTGTGATCCGGGTACAAGGTCGATGGCATGTTGAATGTCCCTCATGGATGGTAATTCTTCTAGGAGGTCATCAGGCATGACAACAGAGAATTCATTGAGGAGTTGATGTAGAGGTTCGGATTTCTTATAGGAAGGGGCCGCAGATATCTCTTTGATCATGAGAGCAAATACAACCCCTGTCTCCCAACTTTCTTTTTCAAAATTGCCATAAGATAATAGAGCCAACCGATGAACTGGTGCATTGTCTTTCTGCGATGGAGAGGAGGTGGTAATATTAGTCTTGGTAAGTTTAATCGCAGGATTGGCTGGTCGAAAAGTAATACTTTTGCCTTCATGTTGAAAAGTGTATGTGTTTTCACGGCCACAATTCTGCACGCGGTGGTCATAGAGCCAAGGTCTGCCAAGTAATACATGTGCAACATTCATAGGCAGTAGGTCCAAATAAATGTCTTCATCGCAGGTCCCTAGCTTAAGGGAAACAAGACACAGCTCAGTGACCGGTAGTTTAGTTTTATCAACCCAAGCTACGTGAAAAGGGTGGGGATGTGGTTCGAGCTTAAGATTAAGACGAGTAACAGCAGACTTGGAGATGACGTTCATGGTACTACCACCATCAATAACCAGTTTACATGTTTGGTTATTGCATGGAACATAGGTATGCAAAATACTAGTGCGTTTCCACGAATCAGGCGGCGCGGGTGCCGAATAGATACAACGCATAACAGAAACCTAATTTAGTATGTCGTCATCAAAACAATTGTCAATTTCTGGGTCATAGATACCCTCAAGAGGTTCCACAATCTCTACATCACAAGGTCGTCCGTGCTAGCGCCGATAGTTAATGTGCGTTGTGGACAACGAGAGGCAATATGTCCTTTAGCATGGCAATGGAAACATTCAATGTGGGAATTATTAGAGACGGTCGGTCCTTTGGTAGGTGGTGCAGTAGGATTAGATGGTCCAGAAAATTCGGACTTCAAACCCGGAGTGGTAGTGCGGGCTTGGTTGGTGGTCGCAGACTGACCAGGATATCTTGGATATCGATGTTGTGGTCGCATATATGTCTCAGCTTCCAAGGCTTGGGAATAAGCATCTTCTAACACATCCGGACGTGACCTATTGACCTCGCATTTGATATCAATATGAAGGCTATGAATAAAACGAGAAACTATGACTGCCAGTTCTTCCTGCACGGCAGAACGCAATTTGTACTCCACAAAGCGAGAATAATAGTCTTGGACTGTTGAAGCACCCTGGGAAAGAGTCCATAATTGATCTAACAATTGGTGACGATAAAAAGATGGAAGGTATTGTTCCCGGAGTTTCAATTTCATCTCATCCCATAAAATCACAGGAGTTTGTCCCAGTTGTTGGAGATGATGCTCGGTAGCCTTCTAGTATTGCTTGCGGCTCCTACAAGTTTGAGTTTGGCGAACCGAATCCGTTGTGCATCGGACATGTCATACCATTCAAAATAATCTTCCATAGCCAATATTCAATCAACAAAGAAAGTAGGATCCCCACGACCATCGAAGTCAGGGGCAGTAGGCTTGGCATGACGGGCGATCTCAAAATCATAGTTTCGGTGGGCGACGTGATGTTCATGTGGTCGGGGCGGCGAGGGCGGGATAGTGGCGTCCACCAGAGGAGAAACCATCGTATGTTGGGTATAATGGGGTTTAGGTGCAGATCCTGCGGAAAAAGTGGGTTCGGACCGAACCATAGAGGTCCCCGCAGAAGATGATGGAAGACCCAGGTGGCCTTGGAACTTGGAATCCTGAGACGGATTGGGAAGGAGACCAGCCTGGAGAGAAGGTGTGCATGAACTAGAGAGAACAGCGGATGTGGAGGATGGTGTAGGAGTCGCGGTTGAGAGGTGGTTGACGAGCAGTGTCACGGAAGCTTGTAATTTGGCAATATCTGTGGACATTGATGAAAATTCAGTCTTTTGATCAGCCATCAATTTGGCGAACTGATTGTCCAAATTAGTGACAGCGGTAGAAATTTTCGCCTTTAATTACTAAAATTGGTCAGCCAAATTGGGAACGGTGATATTGGGAGCCATGACGACCAGTAGAGGTAACGAAGCAGACTAATAGCGGCGGAGCAAGAGGCTCTGAATACTAATTGATGTAGTACAACCCTGGGTGTGTTAGTTTTTACACTCAGAGCAATAGGATAGAAAAGAATAAGAGAAGCTGAAGGGAAGAAAAGATAGAAGGCAAGCAGAAATCAGAGAGTTTAAGAGAAGGTTTAACCAATATTCAAAACTGAATTTTAAAGAACTACACAGAGGTATTTATAGGAAACAAAAACCTAGAGACAATAGGATTAAAACTAAAATAGAAATCCTATTCCTAATAAAATAGGTAACTTAGAAATCCTACTAGAATTTGGAAAACTAAAGAATTTAGGTCCTATGCATCCTGCATCACAACTGGCTCTTCTCCATCATTGTCGCCTGGTTAACATAACATAAAATATTAATTAAAACCTTCATATAATAACCATGAAACTTGAATGCGTAAGATAATAATTAAAATTAAAGAATACTTACATGAAGGGACTCGGCCAACTAATTCTTAGGTCGAACATAAACGTCGCCAAAGACGTCGATCTCCGGGAATTTGGACCCCCCCTGAATTGAATAAGAGAAGAAAAATGTTAGTACGAAAAAAACAAATTAATATTAATGACATTAAAAATTGAATATAAACGAATTTATTATTACCTGCCGCCGCTCCTCCATCCTATATGAGAAGGGCTTGGAACCTGAATGGTGGAGAAGAATCTTCTTGTCCCTATTGCCCTTATTTGCTTTCGCCTTCTTCTGTTATACAAAAAATAAACATATTAGTTGAAATTGAAATGAAATGTAAAAAATTAAATAAACATTAGTAAGAAACGTGTAATAATTTTCAACTTAATATAAAAAAAAATACCACATAATCGGGCTCCTGAAAATGACCACAAAGCCACGCCCAACTATCCTCCCGCCCCTCAAGCTCCTTCGGGCAACCCTCCTGAAGAGCGACTTGCGGATCATCAAATGCCTGAAAATGGTGGTGCAAGTCGCTCTTCCACTGCTTGTACCTCTCAGCAAAGAGTCTATTGACATACGCCAACGACTCATTGTCAAGGTCCTCTAAATTGTAGTTCGTCTGCAATAAATTAATTACATACATTAAGTAATAGAAATATATAAAGTTTGAAGGAAAAACAATTAAAAGGTAGGATACATACCGACAACTGTCCGCGTACCTCCATCCTCATCTCGTCAGGCATGACCTTCCAAGACTTCCATTTCATCGGGCAATAGGTCCGAACAACGTGACCAATGTCGTGGGCCAATGAGCTATGCTGGTCCGCCGTTGGTGCAGCCCGATGCCGCTCATCGTATCCAATGTTGATACGACTGTTGGTCACCCGGGTGACCTTCGTCGTCTTCAATTGGCGACAAGGTCCCCGGGTGTTCTTCTTGGCTGCAAAGAAATATAAAATTAACATTAAATAACAAATCCTACTAAAATTTTGGTCCAAAACAATTGGAGTTCAAGGAAATCTTTACCTGGTTGTGACCCCGACGCACCAATAGCGGATGTTGATGTTGTGTCGGTTGTGCTGGGGGGGCGGTGACGACGCCTGGCGCTAACAGGTTGCGCCACTGATGACGCCGGCGCATGGGAGACCCCAAGACCAACCGGCAAGTGGTCCATTTGTGCTGGAGTAGTGGCAACTGACGACTGAGCCGGGGGAGGCGAACTCTGTGCAGTCGTCACTGCCTTACGACTTCTAATCAGGTTTGACATCTGCACAACTGAACAAGCATCCAAAGTTAAAAATATAGTTACTCTAATATGTGGTCCAAAACCATTTAAACATTTATTTAATTTTTTTTTACCAATGTGTTTGCTAGGTCATAGTCAAAGTAATCAAACAAATAGGAACCCATTCAAGAAAACAAAAAATCCTAACCAACCATCAGACTAAACTCAGGGTCTTAGCCATGGTCCTATTTACTGTAGAAATTACAGAGGTAGGTTAGAAACTTTAAATGTTGCAAATTACTCAGCCCACCAACCCCCTTTTTATTCACCCATCAGATTGAACTTAAAAATCCTTGGTCTTCATTAACATTTCTTGCCATCCGAAACATTTGAGCTCAAATATCGCTTAACAAAATAAAGATGGGTTTCGATCGATGTTATTGGACAAGCATCTTGACCGGTATTCAATATGCTAGGAATGGACATTAAATATTAATATATATATATATATTATACATTGACACAAATTATATAAAAATAGCCTACACAACCATATGCAAATAAGTACAAATAAGTAATTATCAGATTTTTATTTTATTTTATACAAGCGATGGAGATTTCGAAAACACGACTTTGAGTGCATGGATACACATTTTTAATCACTTTAAGTATAAACTCTTTAGAAAGATAAGTGACCATAGGAAGAAAGAATTGAGAAGTTTTAAAAGTCTTGGAGTAAAGTAATTGAGAAGTTTGTAGAACTCTGGAGGATTCTGACTCAACGTGCGGCATGTGTAAATTAAAGTGCCTAGCTAGCTAACAGGCTCAAGGGTCAATTAGTGTACTTAAAAGGGAGCAAAAACGAAAAAGCATAGAAATAATAGAGAAACACATAAACTTGCAATAAAAATAACTAGTAAGCAGGAACAATTACATTTCAACAAACATACCAATCTTGGTCCAAAACAGCTGGAGTTCAAGGAAATCTTTACCTGGTTGTGACCCTGACGCACTAGTAGCGGATGTCGATGTTGTGTCGGTCGTGCTGGGGCGGCGGTGACGACGCCTGGCGCTAACAGGTTGTGCCACTGATGACGCTGATGACGCCGGCGCATGGGAGACCCCGGGACCAACCGGCAAGTGGTCCATTTGTGCTGGAGCAGTGGCAGCTGACGGGTGAGCCGGGGGAGGCGAACTTTGTGCAGTCGTCACCGCCTTACGACTTCTAATCAGGTTTGACATCTGCACAACTGAACAAGCATCCAAAGTTAAAAACATAGTTACTCTAATATGTGGTCCAAAATCATTTAAACATTTATTTAATTTTTTTTTTACCAGTGTGTTTGCTCGGTCATAGTCAAAGTAATCAAACAAATAGGAACCCATTCAAGAAAACAGAAAAACCTAACCAATCATCAGACTAAACTCAAGGTCCTAGCCATGGTCCTATTTACTGTAGAAATTACAGAGGTAGGTTAGAAACTTTAAATGATGCAAATTACTCAGCCCACCAACCCCCTTTTTATTCACCCATCAGATTGAACTTAAAAATCCTTGGTCTTCATTACCATTTCTTGCCATCCAAAACATTTGAACTCAAATATCGCTTAACAAAATAAAGATGGGTTTCGATCGATGTTATTGGACAAGCATCTTGACCGGTATTCGGTATGCTAGGAATGGACTTTAAATATTAATTTATAACATATATATATATATATATATATATATATATATATATATATATATATTATACATTGACACAAATTATATAAAAATAGCCTACACAACCATATCCAAATAAGTACAAATAAGTAATTATCAGATTTTGTTTTTATTTTCTACAAGCGATAGAGATTTCGAAAACACGACTTTGAGTTCATGGATACACGTTTTTAATCACTTTAAGTATAAACTCTTTAGAAAGATAAGTGACCATAGGAAAAAAGAATTGAGAAGTTTTAAAAGTCTTGGAGTAAAGTAATTGAGAAGTTTGTAGAACTCTGGAGGATTCTGACTCAACGTGCGGCATGTGTAAATTAAAGTGCCTAGCTAGCTAACAGGCTCAAGGGTCAATTAGTGTACTTAAAAGGGAGCAAAAACGAAAAAGCATAGAAATAATAGAGAAACACATAAACTTGCAATAAAAGGGACTAGTAAGCAGGAACAATTACATTTCAACAACCAACACACCAAACTAATGATAAATCCATTTCCATGCCAGCACAGAAACCATATCAATCTCTTACATGCAAATGCCACTTGATAATGACAATTCCAATTTCAGATACATAGATGGATCAATATTGTTTTCAACTCCCAATTACTTCTACTTTTTTTTTTTCGTAATATTATTTCTAAGTTAAAACCAATTAAACTTTTAAAAGAAAAAAGGAATTATGAACACCAAAATAGTTGTGACAATACAGCAGAACTAGGATCGGAGAATCAACTTTTCTTAGAAACCCTTTTACACAGAAACAGAAAGGAGGTGAAATTAAATTAGGCCTAGCCTTGGCCTCACCTCAGCTATAACAAAGCTATGGCCCTCCCTCCCCATGCTATATATTTATATATCTTCTCCAGCATCACAATAGACCAGTGGGATTAATATTTCATGATGATTACTAAGAAATCACAACAGACCAGTGGGATTAATTAAATTCTGAGCCAAAAATGAGGACTTTGGTGTTAAGACAAACAAAATATATAAAAATAGCCTACACAACCAGAGGAATTTTACCAGAGGGGGTTTGCAGAGAGAGAGAGAGAGAGAGACCGCTGACGCAGGCGCGAAGCTCGAAGGCCGACCTTCTAGTCTCCGGCGGTGGCGAGATCTAGGGTCTGCGAGGGGTATGGGGGGCTGGGCCGTCGTCTGCGGGAGTGGCTTGGCCGTCGGGTCTGACAGGGGTCGGGTCTGCGAGGGGTCGAAGGAGAGAGGGTCTGAGAGGGATCGAAGAGAGGGATGAGAGGGTCTGAGAGGGGTCCGGTCTGCAAAGGTATAATAGAAAACAAACAAAAGCGCCTTTTTTTTCAGAAGTGGGACGAACAAATGAACGCGTCGCGCAAGGTAATGCCAAAATTATCGCAACCTACGCAACGAAAGAACACATTCACGTCGCGCAAGGTATTTTTACTATTAGACCGCCAAAATTATCACAACTTGAAACCTTGGGCGACGTAGAAGAATATTTTACGTCGCTCAAACCCTAAACTGCGAAAATTATCACACATTGCTCTACGTAGGTAGGTTTGGCATCACGCAAAAGGGGTGTACCCTAAATCCTACACCCTTAATTATCACACATTGCGCGACGTGGGTGTTTACTCCGTCTCGTAAGAGGGGTGTACCCTAAACCCTAAACCCCCAACCTGCGAAAATTATCACACATTGCGTGACGTAGGTGGTTTGATGCGTCTCGCAAGGTTGTTTTATTCTAAAAAATGTATTCTCTATATATCGTTTATTCCTATGAAATACCAGACAAAATAGAATGATCTTAGAAGGATATAATGAAATTCTTTGATTGGTTCTTCCTAGAGAAATGCTCCGTTTTAGTTATTTGATCAATAGGGACAACAAATAATTAATTAATTTATGTTTCCTTATCTTGAATGCAATGTATGAGCAACTCCTTGATTTTACGAGATTCTAACTGCAAGGTTGAGAGTGAGCCATGGATGTGGCGCACGAACGCTCTGTCGGTACTTAAGAAGTACCAAAAGCAAGCATGACATCATTAGGGACATGGAATTAACCTGATTATTAATAATAAAAATTAGGTTGAAACTCATGTAATTAACCTCTTTCTTTTGGTTAACTCGAGAGACAAAAAAAAGGGATATATGGATATATCTCTGAGAAATCTCATTTAATTAGTTGTAGGGTAATGAAAAAATAGGACACCAAAAGAATTTGACCACTGAGCCGTATGAGGTCGGGAACTCTCAAGTACGGTTCGAAATAGAATAAGAAAAAGCCCACTTCAAATTAATAGTAGTTGGATTGCGAGACGAAAGAACTCCCGTTCTATCAAAATATCAAATATTTCTATATAAAAAAAAATTATTTACTTTATTATATTATGATTTATTATGAAATGTTTTGTTTTAATATATGACGAATCTAGTATTTAGATTTGTTACTGAATTGAGTTAGGTGGGTTTACAATGTTTTGTTTTAATATATGATGAATCTAGTATTTAGATTTGTTATTGAATTGAGTTAAGTGGGTTTACATACGCATAAAAAAAATTGTGGACAAAAACAATTTTGTTTTAGAATTATTTCGTAACATTTGCTTTGGCTCGAATAAGTGTTCTGAAGAAACTTCAGTTAAGTTATGCTATATAAAAAAACGAGGATTCTTGAGTTTTTTCTCTCTTGCAAAGTATTCATTCTTCAGTTCCTTTTTTCAAGGGTTTGCTTTGACTGTTAAGAGTAGATAACCCGTTCCATGTGTCTTTGTTTCTATTGCATTCTATATGGGGCTAATAGTTTTCATTTCCCATCTCATGGAAAACCCTTTTCACTCTGCTTAGCCCTATCCCTCTCTAGGGGTATTTTAGTGATAGGTTCTCTAGGAGCTGGACGATCCTATTTGGTCAAATACCCAGCGACAAACTCCTATGTTCCTTTCCTTATAGTATTTCTGAACAAGTTCCTGGGTAACAAGCCCAAGGGTTTTCTTGTTGATTATAGTGACGATATTGATGATTTCCATACTTACTTTTTTTATATTAGTTTTTGGATTTTTGCCTATTGATGATGAATTTTAGTTGTGATTACTTACATGCAATTTGATGATGAATTTTAGTTATAAAAAAATTGATTTATGACATTAAGTTGTTGCAATTTTTTTATAGCATTTTTATATTAGATGATGTGAGGGCTCCAGTTTAAGTTTCAGTAGTGGATACCACAAAATCTTTACACTAACATAATGAAATTACAAAAAAAATCATTTACTATGTTTTACATGGCAAGTCGCAAATAAATTGCATTATTCATCATCTGAACTATAATAACTTTCGTTATCGTCGTTATCATCACTTTCAATCTCCCAATCCTCCTCCTCTATAACTACATCACCGTCGTTGTTTGGGCCCACTTCAACATCGTATCGTGGAAAATCACCGAGGTCAATTGTGATTGATTGAATCGGTATTTCGATTGAAGACACTCCTTATATTTGAAACGGTTCTTGTATAACATTTGTATCTCGAAGTGTTTCGGCATCATTCTCCATTGAAGATTCTAAACGTTGGTCAGCGACGTTATTGACGTCGTTGTCAGTTGGGTCTAGTTCTGGTATAGTGTTGCGTAGATACAGCTGCACCAAAATGGATTAAGCTGCATCCTCAACTTGTGATACTCGCAAGTGCACGAACCGTTGGTAGTTTAGCGTATGTAAGTGCGAGGTCGATTCCACAGGGATTGGTGATTGAATGATCCAATTTAGTTTCCCTACACAAAACAGAAATGAAAAAGAAAGGAAATAAATAAAACAAGGAAGAAAGAAATAACTAACTCAAGCAGATAAGTTCCCAAGTTCAATTAGATTAACGGATTGATTCTAGCTAAAGTATGATTAAGCCATGGTGTTTGGTCATAACCTTGTGTTCCTAATTCCCTAATTTGATCATTTGTTGTCTAACCTAAAATTAAGCATTAGGAACCCATTAAGCATAGAAGAACAATTTAAACAACCAAGCATGTATCTAATCCCTGTTGTCGAATGTCCATACATACTCTTCCTATTCATAGTTCAATTCGAATTAAAGCATGGTGTCTACTCTTAATTCAAACCAAGATAGCTAACATGCAAGCCTAAATGGTGATCAATCATTCAAACTAGCATATTAACTTATAAGCATAATGAATAAGAACAAAAACCATAATTGAAACTTGGAAACTAATCAAACTTGAATACTTAAGAAAGAATGTACATTACAAGAAAAATAAATTACAACTAAGAAAACATTAAAGAAAGCTAGAATTGAGAACTAGAAAGCAAAACTAAGAGAATTTGAGGGAGAGAAGGGAAGGGAGCTCTAGAGAAGTGTTTGAGAGCTCCCCCCCTTGGGGTGTGTTTACAAGCTTAGAGAACCTCCCTATTTATAGGCCTAAGGAAGTGAAAAATCTGAATTCAATATGGCTAATGCATACAACACTTGTTTTATAAAATCTGAAATGGTTGATGCACTTGTATTAGAAAATCTAAATTGGGTGATGCACTTGTATTAGAAAATCTTGAATTGGTTGATGCACTTCACCAATAGATCCCACCAGCAGCCCTAGCTCATCTTCATGTCACCATGACCAAGCTTCCAACCAGAAATGATAGCTCATACCTAGCTCACCATGACCAAGCATCCAACCAGCACATGCTGAGGTCAGCATGACCAGCAACTTCAAGGGCTTACAAATTGGGCTTCTCTTAATCAAATTAGGACTTTAAGCACTCGAAATTGAAGTTCAGAATGTCTTCTTTCCAGCCATATGTTATTTGGGCCAATCCAAGGTCGGAGGAAGAAGTTAAGGCCGAAACAAATTGCTAACTCATTTTCCGCGCTGATAAGATCCATCCTGAGCATGGTTCTGTGTTTGCTAGGTAACGGACTCCAGATTTATCCAATGGGGCTGAATTTTGGATATGTTATAGTACACACCCATTGGAACAACTTTCATGAAGAATGCTGCCTCATCCGATCTGTGTAGGTTGCTGAAACAAAGCTTGCAATATGACCTACGGAACTGGACTGGCAGGGGGCTGTAGCCAAAATGAGTTTGTCTTTTAAGCTCTTCATCCATTCATCCAAATTAGGCCTTAACATGCTTGAATTGCATGAATTATGCTCTCTTGCTCTATTTGCCTACAAAACACACAAAGGGAGGCAAATAACTTAGAAATCTAAGAAACTAAGCAAAAGAAGTAAGTAAATAGGGCATGTATATGTATGAAATTATGAGCTTAACATATAGCATACACGTTCCTCTTATTCATCTTCTGAACAACTTTCCAATCGTTCCCGGCTTTAGGGTCATCTGGATACACAATCTATTTTGCCATGTTTGCCAAAATGTAAGGGTCGTCATCATACTAAGTTCTGTTAATGTTCATAGATAGTAAGCCATGGTCGATTTTAACACTTCCCTGCCTATTTGGGTTTGTATCAAACCATCGACACTTAAACATGATCACTTGGTATTGGTCTTTGTAAAGCAATTGCACGACAGTTGTGAGTTTGCCATAGAAATCAATGTCCGTACTTTCGCCTCCACCTGGGACCTGGACACCGCTGTTTTGCGTACACAACTTGTCATCTCATGTAGTCCCCAAAAACTTGACGCCGTTAACATGGCAACCCGAGAACAATTCAGCGCGAATCGTGCCGAACGCCAAGTTATATAACTCTTCACTGTAAGTGGGGGAATTTGATGATTTCAACTTATTCACCTAATCTTATACAAAAACATTCACATGTTAGTTTGAGAAAATTAAATACTACAATATATATGTCAAATATAAAACACTTATAACTTACATATTCCAAAAACCATTGTGGAAACAATTCACGGTATTTCTTGGCATACAAATGTGATGGATGTTCTTGCTTCCTAATCTCTTCATGCTCATCTAAGTATGCCATTATCTCATCACAATTGTTCAGTACGAACCAATGCACTACTTCCATGTCATTTCTGGAAAACGACTCTCCTCGTACAGTATCTCCAAAGGGTCGTGTGCTTTGGGCAAAAACAGAAAGTTTCTCATTTCTCACACCTTCGTCATTATTGCGCTGAGTACGATTGAAAGCCATCTCCACATCTTTTAAATACATTCCACAAAAAGTAAGCGACTCATATTGAACCCTAGCCTCTATAATTGATCATTCGGGCTTCGCCCTGCTGCGTACATTTTTTTCCAGCTCTCCGAGAAGCCTGCCAAAATAAAACGATACGATACAAATTAGCAAGCATGGGATAATGATGCATAAACAAATGATGAGGATTATATACCTTTTTATTGGATATATCCAGCGATAGTTGACAAGACCAACAAGCAATGCCTCTTCTGGCAAGTGAATGATCACGTGGATCATACTTGTGAAGAAATCTGGAGGGAATATCATCTCAAACTTGCATAGGATTTGGACAATGTAATGGGGCAACTGATTAATGTCTGTCTTTCGCAACTTTTTTGCCGATAGTTAGGAAAAAAATTTGGACAACAACATGATTGGCTTCACTACATCTTCCGGCAATAGGTGTCGAATACCCACAGGAAGTAGGCGTTGCATAAACACATGGCAGTCATGGCTCTTTAGTCCAGCAAATTTACCCCTGTTAACATTCACGCAACGCGCGATATTAGAAGCATACCCATCGGAAAACTTTACAAACGATACAAACTTTAGAAACTCTTTTTTGTCATTCGGTTTCATAAAAAAAATGCAAGATCCTTTCTAACTTTATCATTGTCCCTGCTCATCCATAAACCCCTTCGTATGCCCATTCTTTCCAAATCAAGACGAGCTTTGATCGTGTCCTTTGTTTTGCCCTAAATATCTAGAATCGTGCCCATCAATGTGTCAAAGACATTTTTCTCAACATGCATTACGTTGAGATTGTGCCTCAATTTTAGTTTCGACCAATATGGGAGCTCAAAAAATATAGGCTTGTGCGTCCAGTTCGTATGTGTAGAAGGTCTGGTCCGACTAACAGTTTTCCCAAATGGTGCAAAATCCAAACGGTTAAGCTGTTCCAAGATCTGATCGCCGGACCATTCTCTAGGTCTGAGGCGATGCTCTGTATTCCCTTCAAACTCTTTATCATTTTCTTGCCACTCGTGGTCCCATGACAACCATCTCCGATGACCAAGGTAACAAACTTTTCCAGCGTGCCAACCAGAAGTTACATCTTCCTTGCATACAGGGTATGCCATATAACCCTTTGTGCTCCACCCAGAAACCATTGCATATGTGGGAAAATCATTCACAGTTCACATAACTGCTGCCCGCAAAGTAAACATTTTCCCAGTGGATTTATTGGGCACACCATTTGTCCATAAATCCTTGAGCTCATCAACCAACGACCTTAAGTAAACATCGATTGACCTGCCATGATCCTCAGTTATCAAAACAGTCATCATCATGTATTCTTTTTTCATGCATTTCCAAGGCGGTAAATTATATGGGAATATGAAAATCGGCCAAGTGTTGTGGTGTTGGTTTAGAACCTCGTACGGATTGAATTCGTCAGTGGCAAGTCCCAATCTAACATTTCGAGGATCAATAGCAAACTTGGGGAACATTCGATCGAATTCTTTCCATGCCTCCCCATCTGCAGGATGCCACATCACATCGTTGTCTACCCATTTTTCCTTATGCCATCTTAGCCATTCTATTTTGATATGTCATTTTGAACCTCGACTTATTGCATATAGGGCATATATCCAATGTTTCATACTCTTTGTAGAATAAAATACAATTGTTTTTGCAAGCGTGAATTTTTTCATAACCCAATCCAAGACCATTCAACACTTTTTGCGCGTGTCTATGGTCTTTCGGTAAACAATTGTCCTTCGGAAGCATTCTCTTGAAAACCCCCAAAAAGTAATCGAAACACAGGTTCGACATACGATACTTTATTTTTCCGCGCATTAGCTCCACAATATGCCATGAGAACGGAAAAGCTCTCGCACCCTGAGTATAACACTTGGTTGGCATTTTTTAATAGTTTTTCATATTGTTCGAACTCTGCACTGTTCATTGGCGTAGGCACGTCATCTTCCCCTTCCTGATTGATGTTGGTTGATGCAAATGGAAAAACATCATTTATAATATCCATGACTTGTTCATTAGGATCCACAATAGGTTCAACATTGTCCACTGTTGTGGCCTTTGAAGACGAAGCATTGTCTAATTGTTCCCCGTGATGGTTCCAAGTGCTACATGTCTCAATCATTCAATTCCTTACTAAATGAAATCGAACATTTTCAATTGTCTCCCATAACGTGTTGTTACAGCTCCTATAAGGACACCGGATTCTAGTTGCACCCGGGTTGTGTGTACGTGCAAAGTCAATAAAATATTCAATTCCATTCAAATATTCGTCTACGCATCTATTCGGGTTCTGTATCCACCTCCTGCTCATAATTCCTGGAATACAACAATCACAACAACTTTATACAAAATTATAATATCATCTTATGCCTCCGGTAAGGGCCCTATCTCATGCGGGAATGCATAGTCATGTCATGTAATTTACTACTACATAAGATTAGATTTTGACGTGGATGAATTTCGGCAGCATCTCGATACAGTTCTTGAGGTGTACCGTAGGTTTAAAATACATATGTACCACCCGAAGAACGTACAGAGATGACACCGAAATCTCCACAAATGAAACCTAATCTTGTAGTCATAAATTACGTAACATGACTATGCATTCCCAAACTGTCCAAATATTGGGACAATTCAAGAATTAATTGGACTGCAATCATGCTTTCGCATCCATGCGCGAAATCCAACTAATCCTTTTACGGGAAACTAAGTTTTACTAAAAATAAAAAAAAGTACGAAGTTAATTTCAATTAACTTCGTACATCACAACACATTGTTCTACGTCACGCACAATTTAACAACATAATATAAATATAATTCCACAAAACAATATAAACATAACAAACTAAGTTTAACATAATGTAATTAATTGTATATTTTTAAAATATAAAACGAAGAAAATACATTCTCAATCGTTCTCCACCAATCACTAATCACACATAATATCTCTAAAGACAACGAAATTAATGGCGTTAGTATGAATTTACATTAATACTTTTAAATTAATGATAAAAAATACTTACCCAATGAACGTAGCGAATTCCCAACAGAGACAGAGGCAGAGGCAATCTGCAATTTTTTTGCAGTTTGCCTATGCAATTGCTGAATCCATAATATATTAGACGAAGGATTTTGCGCGACGAAACGGGATTCGTCGTACAAACTTGAGTCGCGCAAAAGATAGCATTCATCGCTCAAAAACTCATTTTCGTTGCACAAATGGTCATTTTAGTCCCCCAAAATACAATTTTTGTCGCGCAGGTATGTGCCGACATCCAACTTTATGCGAAGAGAAAACATTTCGTCGCGCAAATCATTGTCGTCGCGCCAATGCTCCTTTTTCATCATGCAAGTTTTTGGCGCCAAATAACATTAGCCCGAGTTTTTTTTTGCGCAACGATAACGTGTATTGTCGCGCTAAGTATTCTTTCGTGACGATAGATGTCGTCACGCAAGTATTTGGCGCCAAATAATATAATCCTGCGTTTTTCTTGCTAACTTTACGCGACGATAACGTTCATTGTCGCGCTAAGTTTTCTTTCGCGACGATACGTTTCGTCGCGCAAGTTTTCGGCGCGAAATAAAATAACCCCGCATTTTTCTTGCTAACTTTATGCGAAGATAGCCTGTATTGTCGCGCTAAGTGTTCTTTCGCGACGATTGTTCGGTTCATTTTTACACATGATTTTTCATGTTATTCCCCTTTTATTTTGAGTTAGTTTTTGACATTTTATAGCTTTTTACTTCCTTTTTGTATTTTCTTAGATTTTACCTTGGTTAGATTGAAAATGAGCTAAAAGTGCACTACTTGTTATAATTTCTGTTTTTGTTCATTTTCGTAGGTCAACTTCTTGGCCTGGGATCAGCATGCTCCGGTGCTCGGATGAGGTCATGATCTTCTTGAGACTTGTTCCAATGGATGTTAACTACAACATATCCAAATTTGAACTCCATTGGACAAGTATTGCCCATCCAACCGATCCTGCATGTTACCACAGCTCTGAAATCCGAATTTGGCCAGCTTTTACCTCCTTTGTGTTATCTTGATTTTCTTGTTACCATAACTCTTGGTAACAAGAAGTTACCTTAGCTTTGAGATATTTTCTGAAGCAATTGGCATCTTATTGAGGACAAAGCTTCATCATGGCAAGGGGACAATGGGCTAAGGCTTTATCAAAGGTGGTAGTTTAATATTAAAAGGTAAAAGCTGGAAAGGAGGAGAGAGGGAAGAGAAGTCAAAGGGGCAATCTGATTTGGGAGAGCTTGAAACGGGAGAGAAGCAGGATTCTATCATTCCAGACAACTAGAGAGCAGATTTTGGAGATTTGGAGCTAGGAGAAAGCCAAGGTGCAGCCAAGAAAAGTGGAGAAGAAGACTTCCACCATTGATGATCTTGAAGCTTTCATCATTTTCTGAAAATCTGTAAACTCTTTCTAATTTCATTTTGAGTTTGTATTTGAAATAAGTATGAGCAACTAAACTCCATAGCTAGGGCTTAGGTTGAAGCCCTAAACATGATTACCTTAATGTTTTGATACTTGAGTGTATGAATTTCTAGATATTGTTGATGAATTCCAATTCACCAAATTAATCTATCCTTGATGTGTGTTTTTCCTTGGTTGGCCATCTTTGAAAGCATGCTTCTTGAGATTGTTGGGATTATGTGTATCTTCATGTTATCCTAAGCAATAAATGGATGAAGTAAGAATCATCCATGTGAATTGGTTTCTTGAATACCTAATGTAAACACCATGCTATTAGGATTCTTGTGATGTTCATATTCTCTTTGAACTTAATGGGTTCTCCTTGTAATTGAATCGAAGTACGAACCATACCTAGGTTCGGTTATGGGGAGGGCACAAGTATTGTAGCATGAACCATGCACTTTACGTATATTAGAGAGAATCAATGCGTCTTGAGCCACGACCCATGGTCTTGATTGCGAACATTTTCATCAACACGTTTAGAGTTCATCACTTGAGTATTTATGAACATAGGTAGAATTGTTTAGGGTGGATTCCGAAACCCTAGTGTTTGTTACATTTTGATTTCACATCTTGATAATTCATCTCTGCCATTCTCATTTAAATTCGAAGTCCATTTACTTACATGCAATAGAAATAGATCACTTGAACCAAATCAAACCCCCCCCCCCCCCCCCAAATGTGTGTGTGAGTTGCGTGTTCGACACGTTATGTGTCTTTGTTACTGAATTTTATTTGTTTCCGTAATTGTTTTGGACTTTTGGTCCGAGTTGTGTTCTTGCATTTTCTGTGCTGAATCCAACCGTATAAAGAACGTGAATTTTGGACGTACGGTTGGAAAGTTATAGGTCGAAAACTAAACAGAGGTCGGAATTGAAAAACAGAGAAAAACGATTCTGTGAAAAACCGACCGGTCGCTAGTGTCTCAACGACCGGTCGCTCAACACACAATTCTCAAATTTCGATTCTGTGAAAAAACGACCGGTCGCTTTTAGCCAACGACCGGTCGCTAGTCAGTGTTCACGACCGGTCGCAAGTATCAAACGACCGGTCGCTCGTCATATAATTCTGAAATTTCGATTCTGTAAAAAAACGACCGGTCGCTTTACATCCAACGACCGGTCGCTGGTACTGTTCACAGCACATTTTCTTCTTTTGTTTTGTTTGTTTCTTTTACATTTCTTTACTCATTTTTAATTTCCATTTTGCATTTGTGGTGTGTTAAATAAGTGTTCTCTTTGTACTCGAATTAGAACTTATAGGAAACCGACAAGTTCTTCGTGGGATCGACCCCGTACTTGTATAATCTATACTTCAATAGACTCGTGCACTTGCGGGTATTTTTAATTGGTTGTTTGCACATTAATTTGTGTCCTCTTAGGAATGCAACAACGATACATGTCTTCACGGAAGTTTTAAAATACCTCCGCGTTTTTCTTGCTAACTTTACGCAACGATAGCCTGTATTCTCGCCCTAAGTGTTCTTGCGCAACAATATCTGTCATCGCGCAAGTTTAGAAATATAAAATTATTATCCGCCATATTTTGAGCTACGAATGCATTCTTGCGTCGCGCAAGGGTTTCTTGTGCGACGAATTTCTGTTTGTCGCGCAAAATATCGTCACGCAAAGGGTAACGTAGTAGTGTTCGCTTCTTTTGGCTAGGCTTGTTTTAAAATAAAGCAATGCATTGGGCCTAAAATATGCTTGGGCCTTCCTTGGATTTTTTGGAGCCTCAACATAATTTACCTACATTTTCACAAAATTTGCAACTCACCTTTGGCTAAGGACTTACCTAAACTATAGGTAAACTATTTACCTAAAATAAATCAGGTTTTAAGCTTAATTAGGTAATTTTTTGAGTTGGATCCTAGTCATCGGGTTTTACTTAGAAAAATAGGGTTTTAGCTGTAGAAAAATAAATGGATGGATTGCAAGTAAGGAAATAAGAGTTTGAAGAGGATAGCCAAATTTACTAATTCATTTACAGAGTTCAGGCAAATGAGTAAGGGAGCTTTTTATTACTACTTCCTCTCCCTGATTTCTTAGGAGACGAATCACATATTGAAGAGTTCTTTACATCGCCATGAGAAGCAATGTCCATGAAAAAGGTCTTCCTTTTTTCCGTTTGTTCTTTCAAGTTTTGTATTTTTATTTTTATGTGTATAGAGGAATGATTTGAAGAGGAAAAGTGCTCAAATAAGTTATTTTCATCAAACACCTCTGATTTTCTCTTTTCGTCTATATTATACTTCATGTGTTTGCCCCTTTCTATGCTAGTTGTCTAAGGTCTAATCCCCCTAATTATTCAATAACAATAATAAAAAAAATCCCCTAATTATAGTTTTTAATGTTCTCAAATAGTCTGCACTTCGCTGAATTCACTTTTACCATATGGTAGACCTTAAAATTGGACTTTCAACATTGAGGTTGATGCTTGGGGTTTTTTTTTTAAATTTCCCCTCTCCTCCCTTTTTTCCTCCTTTTATTTTTTATTTTTTATGCAAAGGGAGTTTTTGCTCCAACATGCTTTGCTTATGCCTTTAGGAATACCAGTTGGTAAGCAATTTCATACACTATTCTTCAGATTGGTATTGGTTTAGTACATTTTGCCTTAGAGACTTGAGTTTATCATGACCTTGCCTAGGCTTCATACCCTAGAAATCAAAGCTTTCATTCTTGCCCTTCCATCCAAACGAATGGAATGTTACACAACAAAATTGAAAAGACAGTGGTATGTACATGTGTCCAGCCACGTCATCCAGGCCTAACAAACTCGGGTGGTCCTAGAAGACAAGAATCGATGGGCTTACATCTTACTTTTCATCTCATGCTGAATGTTTGCTGCCGTAGTCTCATTAACCATTTTCATGAGCCTTATAATTATATGCAAACAAGATCGGTACATCCATCAATTGGAGAGAGAGAGAGAGAGGGAGAGATAGTATATAATTTGCCTTCGGATTCAGGACAAATTGAGTGATATCGTATGATTGGATGATGAATGACTCGTGCATGCACTATCTCATGGCATAATAATCATGTCGATAGTGGATACCAGTTATTCTAAATGAAATAAAAACATAAGAACCACAAACGGTGCACGAAACATAAGAACCACAAATGAAATAAAAAACATAAGATATCACACAGCACGAAACATGATATCTCGAAGGAAGTGGCGTTGCCTTACCACTCACGACGAATCACTTGTTGATATTTGTGGTTGGGCAGAGTGCAGGCACTACCACAAAAATCGAAGTAGACAACGGGAATCCACCGTCGTCTAGAAGGTTTTTAAACCGTTATGAAATCGACCGCCATATTTTGATACATGAAATAATGACGGCAAATAACCGACTTCGTTAAGACATATAACGTCATCTCAAAAGACAAACCGACGTCATTAAGACATACAACGTCATCTCAAAAGACAAATCGACGTCTAATTACTATAAAAACAGCAAAAAATGAAAACTTCAACAACCTTAGACGACGCTTTTAGGAAAATAGAGACATCTAAAGAGGATTACAAGTCAAGAACTTCATACGCACCGACGTAACAAATGTTAACCACGACTCCATTTGAAAACATACCTCGTTTATAACCTCGACACCGACGTTGTTAAGATAAACTACGTCAACCAAAAACAAAAACCAACGTCTAATATCTATAAAAATGCAAAAAACGAAAAACTTCGACAACCTTAGATGACACTTCCAGAAAAGAGCAGACGTCTAAAGCATATTACATGTCAAGAATTACAAAGTAATCGCCGTAAAATAAATTAACCACAACACAAGTGTAAAATAACTGTCGCTTATAATATCTTCCACGTCGCTTCCCAGGAATACACCACCTTCTTAACAATATTCCACATCACAAATTTTAACAACCGGCGTTCAAAAGCCGTATAACTTCCTAACATGTTAAAAGAATGAAATTATTACCACTATACGACGACGGTGTACTGCGGGAACCGACGTCTAATTGATATAAAAAACAGCAAAAATGACAACTTGGACAACCTTAGACGATGCTTTTTAGAAATCACTGATGTCTGAAGTGGTTAACATGTCGCAATTTTTTCCTCCACCGTCGTAACATTCTGTAACCACGACCCAAATATTACGACATGGTCGATCAAAAAACTTTTCACGGCGTACAGTGGAAGTAAACCACCATAGATAAATGATTGAACGACGATTATTGGAAACTAACTGTCGTGGTTAATCTGTCCACTATGTTTGTAGTGTTCAACTGTCCGTCATTGTTATTTTACTTACCACGTCATAAAGGGTATAGAAATGGACGTGGTTGGCGTTTTGCACGGCGCTTTTAACACCATCATTGAAGTGTGTGTATTCTCTGAGACGTCAATAGTTGTCGTTTTTCTGACGTTTAGAAGAGCTCTCACAATAGGTAATAGAATTGAGTGGCCTTTATTATATGCTTTAGACGATGGTAAGTATTTATCGGTAGTTGTAGTGTTGTCATAAAATTCGTTACCGTCGTGTTATTTGAAAATCTCCGACGTGAATTTTTTAGAGTAACGGCTTATCATGACCGTCGTTGTTGGTAATATCTATTAGCCGTCGTGTAATATGAATTTTAATTAACCGACGTGTTTTTTGTTTCAAATGACGGTTTGTATTTATGTACGGTCTTTTGGATAGTTCATTCCACGTCATTGGTTAAAATACGATGTTGGTTATGATTTAGACGTCTGTTTTTGCAATTTGTTAACTGGACCGTCGTATTTTACATCTTGAACCCAGTATTTTTAATACTGGATTTGTCGGGCCCAAATCCTGCATAATGAAAAAGTGATAAAAATAATGTCAAACATTGAAATTTATTGCAAAATTAATGTAATACAGAGCCATTAATTAATGTTATACAATTAACTGCATAACTAATGTCATACATTACAACAATCAATCAATCCATATATCGTCACACCCATCTCTAATACTTTCACTCCCAAACTCACCCACTAGGTCATCAAATGTGTCAACATTGGGTATCCCTCTAGTAAATGGCTCACACTCAATTCTAATATCACATAGCACATCATCACTAATAGCATCATTATATTCTCTATTAGGCATTGATAACACTACCGACTAACCACGATGCATTGGGTCGTCAACAAAAAAATACTTATTTGACTACAAGGGTAAATCCAAGTTCGTCGACTACAAGGCCCGAAGTGTTATCTATCCAATCACACCTGAAGTCTGGATTCTAAACTTTTGGTAGTCAAGATCCCCCTTGCTTAATTCACTCAATTAGCAATTTAAATTGAAATTGGAATACCCTCGCTTCGATTGTTTTCCAAGAATGTTGAGCCAGGTATGTAAGCCATGTATCTTAGCCAATAGAGAGATGGGACTTTGTCAGTTTGTCAGTACGGCTCGCTCGGCATTACAGATGTACATAGGTTGATCAATATTTTTGTTGTTATAATGAGAGAACTTGGTAGATTTGGAGGGACAATGAGGGCATTGTAGACCGCCCATGCCTTATATTTACTATTTACTTTCAGTTGGAATAGAGAAGTTACACAAAATTTAGAACTGAATATTAGGTCAAACTACATATTCATGTTTAGCGTCCCAACAGAAAATTGGTGGAATTTTTATTACCTATATAAAATATCATCACATCTCTCGAATGCTTATACGTATGTTCGGTTATAAGGCCCGAGGACTGTTTGTTCGTTGTGTGTGACATATTTTGTGCATGTTGAAGTTTAGTGATTTTAAACTGTGTTTTTGACAGGTTGAAAATTTTGGTAAAGTCCGTTTTTCAGGGGAAACTCTGCCGAAATTTCGATATAAGTCTCGGTCATCTTTTTCTTTGTTTTAGGGGAAGAGGATGTTTGTAATTAGTAAGTAGGCCAGACATCGGTTAGATGTTGGAAAAACCACAGGATCCGTCAGGGTTCCGTGGAATTCAGGGTAGATCCTGTCAACTTGGTATCAGAGCACTAGGTTAAATTTCCTGTGGACTGCGCACCTTATGTACATCTTTAGTATTGGGCAGTGTAGTGTGTTCCGTTACGGAGTGAGACCTTTTCGACGTGGGTACCTCATTAGATGTTTCAGGTACGTCTTCTAAATTGTTTCCTTTGATTCTTGATGAACTTTGAATTCCGGGTTTTAAGGTTGCTTGAGTTGGTTTGAATCTTAGTTGCCTCGATTCTCGATTAAGGGAGTTTTGGGGGAATTTAAAAACAGTGAAAGAAAAGGAATCAAAAAGTTAGCATACTTCAATGAGTTTGGGATGTTACCCTTATGTAGCATCCAGGGAGAAATAGTGCAATCGTAGGCATCTCAAGTCTAAGAGCCTAGGCAATCTTGGAGTCGGCTAAGGCCGTTAAAGAAAGTTGAGCTCCCATTTTCGTCTCTAAATCCTAAACTCCCTAAACCCTCATATATAAAATGGAAATCTTACCACTTCTCTCAGTTATTTTGTTGGACCTTACTCGGACACCCATTTAAAGTTGGACATCTAAATGTCAAATTCAGCATTTGAGTCTTCCCACAGAGGAGCCACAAATGGATCTGGGGCTTCAGCTGGGGGAAATGTTAAATCGGCTACTGGAGCCTCAGTTAGGGGAAATGTTAAATCACCGAACTCCGCCAATAGAGTTGGTGGAAGAGGAAGTGTTTGGGAGGAAGAAAGGCTCAAAGATGAAGAACTGAGAGAGGATGAGGAGCTCAAAGTGGGAGATTACTCGGACACTCATTCAAAGTTGGACATCCAAATGTCAAATTCAGCCTTTGAGTCTTCCCACAGAGGAGCCACGAATGGATCTTGAGCCTCAATTGGGTGACATGTAAAATCACTGAACTCCGCCAATAGAGTTGGTGGAAGAGGAAGTGTTTGGGAGGAAGAAAGGCTCAGAGATGAAGAACTAAGAGAGGATAAGGAGGTCAAAGTGGGAGAGGGAGAGGGAGGGCTCAGAGGTCATACATTTTGCTTGACTTAACCGCAACGGGCTGGAACGTCGCAGACTCTGCCGCCGATGGTCCAGCTCCGGTTGCAAGCATTACAGATGTACATAGGTTGATCAATATTTTTGTTGTTATAATGAGAGAACTTGGTAGATTTGGAGGGACAACGAGGGCATCGTAGACCGGCCATGCCTTATATGTTCTATTTACTTTCGGTTGGAATGGTGAAGTTACACAAAATCTAGAACTGAATATTGGGTCAAACTACATATTCATGTTTAGTGTCCCAACAGAAAATTGGCGGAATTTTTATTACCTATATAAAATATCATCACATCTCTCGAATGCTGATATGTATGTTGGGTTATAAGGCCCGATGACTGTTTGTTCGTGGTTTGTGACGTATTTTGTGCATGCTGAAGTTTGGTGATTTTAAACTGTGTTTTTTATAGGTTGAAAATTTTGGTAAAGTCCATTTTTCAGGGGAGACTGCCGAAATTTCGATATAAGTCTCAGTCATCTTTTCCTTTGTTTTAGGGGAAGAGGATGTTTGTAACTAGTAAGTGGGCCCGATATCGGTTAAATGTTGGAAAAACCATAGGATCCGTCAGGGGTTCTGAGGAATTCGGGGTAGGTTCTGTAAACTTGGTATCAGAGCACTAGGTTCAATTTCCTATGGACTCCGCACTTTATATCGAAATTTGACTTCTCGATTAAAGCCGTTAAAGAAAGTTGAGCTCCCATTTTCGTCTCTAAATCCTAAATTCGCTAAACCCTCATATATAAAATGGAAGTCTTACCACTTCTCTCAATTATTTTGTTGGACCTTACTCGGACACTCATTTAAAGTTGGATATCTAAATGTCAAATTCAGCCTTCGAGCCTTCCCACAGAGGAGCCACAAATGTATCTAGACCTTCAACTGGGGAAAATGTTAAATCAACTACTGGAGCCCCAATTGGGGGAAATGTTAAATCACTGAACTCCGCCAATAAAGTTGGTGGAAGAGGAAGTGTTTGTGAGAAAGAAAGGCTTAAAGATGAAGAACTGAGAGAGGCGGAGGAGCTCAAAGTGGGAGATTACTCGGACACCCATTCATAGTTGGACATCCAAATGTCAAATGCAGCCTTTGAGTCTTCCCACAGAGGAGCCACAAATGGATCTTGACCTTCCGCTGGGGAAAATATTAAATCAGCTACTGGAGCCCCAATTGGGGGAAATGTTAAATCACCGAACTCCGCCAATAGAGTTGGTGGCAGAGGAAGTGTTTGGGAGGAAGAAATGCTCAAAGATGAAAAACTAAGAGAGGAAGAGGAGCTCAAAGTGGGAGATTACTCGGACACCCATTCAAAGTTGGACATTCAAATGTCAAATTCAGCATTTGAGTCTTCCCACAGAAGGGCCACAAATGGATCTGGATCTTCAGCTGGGAAACAAGTTAAATCAGCTACTGGAGCCCCAATTGGAGGAAATGTTAAATCACTGAACTCCGCCAATAAATTTGGTGGAAGATGAAGTGTTTGGGAAGAAGAAAGGTTCAAAGATGAAGAACTAAGAGATGAGGAGAAGCTCAAAGTGGGAGATTACTCAGACACCCATTCAAAGTTGGACATCCAAATGTCAAATTCAACCTTTGAATCTTCCCACAGAGGAGTCATGAATGGATCTGGAGCCTCTGTTGGGTGAAACATAAAATCACCGAACTCCGCCAATAGAGTTGGTGGAAGAGGAAGTGTTTGTGAGAAAGAAAGGCTTAAAGATGAAGAACTGAGAGAGGCGGAGGAGCTCAAAGTGGGAGATTACTCGGACACCCATTCAAAGTTGGACATCCAAATGTCAAATGCAGCCTTTGAGTCTTCCCACAGAGGAGCCACAAATGGATCTGGACCTTCAGCTGGGGAAAATATTAAATCAGCTACTGGAGCCCCAATTGGGGGAAATGTTAAATCACCGAACTCCGCCAATTGAGTTGGTGGCAGAGGAAGTGTTTGGGAGGAAGAAATGCTCAAAGATGAAGAACTAAGAGAGGAAGAGGAGCTCAAAGTGGGAGATTACTCGGACACCCATTCAAAGTTGGACATTCAAATGTCAAATTCAGCATTTGAGTCTTCCCACAGAAGGGCCACAAATGGATCTGGATCTTCAGCTGGGAAACAAGTTAAATCAGCTACTGGAGCCCCAATTGGGGGAAATGTTAAATCACTGAACTCCGCCAATAAAGTTGGTGGAAGATGAAGTGTTTGGGAAGAAGAAAGGTTCAAAGATGAAGAACTAAGAGATGAGGAGAAGCTCAAAGTGGGAGATTACTCAGACACCCATTCAAAGTTGGACATCCAAATGTCAAATTCAACCTTTGAATCTTCCCACAGAGGAGTCATGAATGGATCTGGAGCCTCTGTTGGGTGAAACGTAAAATCACCGAACTCCGCCAATAGAGTTGGTGAAAGAGGAAGTGCTTGTGAAGAAAAAAGGCTCAGAGATGAAGAACTAAGAGAGGATGAGGAGGTCAAAGTGGGAGACGGAGAGCTCAAAGGTCATACCTTTTGCTTGACATAAATGCAACGAGCTGGAACGTCGCAACCCTGTCGCAGATGGTCTAGCTCCGGTTGCACGCATTACAGATGTACCTTGGTTGATCAATATTTTTGTTGTTATAATGAGAGAACTTGGTAGATTTGGAGGGAAAACGAGAGCATTGTAGACCGCCCATACCTTATATTTACTATTTACTTTCGGTTGGAATGGTGAAGTTACACAAAATCTAGAACTGAATATTAGGTCGAACTACATATTCATATTTAGCGTCCCAACAGAAAATTGGCCGAATTTTTATTACCTATATAAAATATCATCACATCTCTCGAATGCTTATACGTATGTTGGGTTATAAGGCCCGATGACTGTTTGTTCGTTATGTGTGACGTATTTTGTGCATGTTGAAGTCGGTCTTCTTTTCCTTTGTTTTAGGGGAAGAGGATGTTTGTAACTAGTAAGTGGGCCCGACATCAATTAGATGTCGGAAAAACCACAGAATCCATCAGGGGTTTAGAGGAATTCGGGGTAGGTCCTGTCAACTTGGTATTAGAGCACTAGGTTTAATTTCATGTGGACTTCACACCTTATGTGCATCTTTAATATTGGGCAGTGTAGTGTGCTCCGTTACGGAGTGAGACCTTTTCGACCTGGGTACCTCATTAGACGTTTCAGGTACGTCTTGTAAATTGTTTCCTTTGATTCTCGGTGAACTTTGACTTCTGGGTTTTAAGGTTGCTTGAGTTGGTTTGAGTCTTAGTTGACTCAATTCTCGATTAAGGGTGTTTCGGGGAAATGTAAAAACAGTGAAAGGAAAGAAATCAAAAAGTTAGCATACTTCAATTAGTTTGGGATGTTACCCTTGCATAGCATCGAAGGAGAAATAATGTTGTCGTATGTATCTCAAGTCTGAGAGCCTAGGCAGTCTTGTAGTCGACTAAGGACGGCAAATAAGTTGAGCTCCCATTTTCGTCTCTAAATCCTAAACTCCCAAAAACTCCCTAAACCCTCATATATAACATGGAAGTCTTACCACTTCTCTCAGTTATTTTGTTGGACCTTACTCGGACACCCATTCAAAGTTGGACATCCAAATGTCAAATTCAGCCTTTGAGTCTTCCCACAGAGGAGCCACAAATGTATCTGGAGCCTCAGTTGGGTGAAATGTAAAATCACCGAACTCCGCCAATAGAGTTGGTGGAAGAAGGAGTGCTTGGGAGGAAGAAAAGCTCAGAGATGAAGAACTAAGAGAGGATGAGAAGCTCAAAGTGGGAGAGGTTGAGGTTGAAGGAGAGGGAGAGGGAGAGCTCAGAGGTCATACCTTTTGATTGACATAACCGCAACGGGCTGGAACGTCGCAAACTCTGCTAGACAGCCGCCAACAGTCCAGCTCCAGTTGCAAGCATTACAGATGTACCTAGGTTGATCAATATTTTTGTTGTTATAATAAGAGAACTTGGTAGATTTGGAGGGACAACGAGGGCATTGTAAACCGCCCATACCTGATATTTACTATTTACTTTCGGTTGAAATGGTGAAGTTACACAAAATCTAGAACTAAATATTATGCCAAACTACATATTCATGTTTAGCGTCCCAACAGAAAATTAGCGGAATTTTTATTACCTATATAAAATATCATCACATCTCTCGAATGCTTATACGTATGTTTGGTTATAAGGCCGGAGGCCTGTTTGTTCGTTGTGTGTGACGTATTTTGTGCATGCTGAAGTTTGGTGATTTTAAACTGTGTTTTTGACAGGTTTAAAAATTTGGTAATGTCCATTTTTTAGGGAAGACTCTGATGAAATTTCGATATAAGTCTCAGTCATCTTTTCCTTTGTTTTAGGGGAAGATGATGTTTGTAATTAGTAAGTGGTCCCGACATCGGTTAGATGTCAGAAAAACCACAAGATCCATCAGGGGTATCGAGGAATTCAGGGTAGGTCCTGTCAACTTGGTATTAGAGCACTAGGTTCAATTTCATGTGGACTCTGCACCTTATGTGCATCTTTAGTATTGGGCAGTGTAGTGTGTTCCATTATGGAGTGAGACCTTTTCGACGTGGGTGACCTCATTAGACGTTTCAGATACGTCTTGTAAATTGTTTCCTTTGTTTCTCAGTGAACTCTGACTTCTGGGTTTTAAGGTTGCTTGAGTTGGTTTGAGTATTAGTTGACTCAATTCCCGATTAAGGGTGTTTTGGGGAAAATTAAAAACGGTGAAAGAAAAGGAATAAAAAAGTTAGCATACTTCAATGAGTTTGGGATGTTACCCTTGTGTTGCATCCAGGGAGAAATAGTGTAGTCGTAGGTATCTCAAGTTTGAGAGCCTAAGTAGTCTTGGAGTCAGCTAAGGCCGTTAATGAAAGTTGAGCTCCCATTTTCGTCTCTAAATCCTAAACTCTCAAAAACTCGCTAAACCCTCATATATAAAATGGAAGTCTTACCACTTCTCTCAGTTATTTAGTTGGACCTTACTCGGACACCCATTTAAAGTTGGACATCCAAATGTCAAATTCAGCCTTTGAGTCTTCCCACAGAGGAGCCACAAATGGATTTGGAGCTTCAGCTGGGGGAAATATTAAATCACCGAACTCTGCCAATAGAGTTGGTGGAAGAGGAAGTGTTTGGGAGGAAGAAATGGTCAAAGATGAAGAACTAAGAGAGGAGAAGGAGCTCAAAGTGGGAGAGGGAGAGGGAGAGCTCAGAGGTCATGCCTTTTTCTTGACATAACCGCAACGGGCTAGAACGTCGCGGACTCTGCCGTCGACGATCTAGCTCCTGTTTCATGCATTACAAACGTACCTAGGTTGATCAATATTTTTATTGTTATAATGTGAGAACTTGGTAGAGTTGGAGGGACAACGACAGCACTGTAGACCGCTCATGCCCGATATTTACTATTTACTTTCGGTTGGAATGATGAAGTTACACAAAATCTAGAACTGAGTATTAGGTCAAACTACATATTCATTTTAGCGTCTCAACATAAAATATCATCACATCTCTCGAATGCTTATACGTATGTGCAAGGAATAAAATGTAGGGCATAAGTTGCAAGATTGGGGGGTAGGGGTTGCGGGATGCGGCGGGGCATGAGGTGGCGTGAAAAGTTGGCCTTTAGCTCCACATGGGGATGGATCATGTATGTCGAAAATGATAATTGCCCCTTGCCAACCAACACTGAAAAAAGACAAGAAGGACAAGGTTATTCAGTGGTTTCCATGAAAATGGGTTCAAGGTTAGCAGAATATGGAAACTAAACCAACAACTGGATATAGCATTGTTTGCATGAGTTAACATTTCATTGAATGTCCAATTTGACTTAGATGATCGCACATTTAAATTTAATTTTCTAAAAAGTAATTCATAATATCCATGTGAATAACAGTTTTTGAACAAGAGGTTCTCCTCACGCCCTATGTGCCAGGTGTTGAGCTGAATCAAACTATACTATTTGTACAAGTAAAAACCTGTAACTCGAGACCGTCCGTAGCTATATAAGCTTTATAAATCTACATTTGAATTAGTTGCAACCCTATCTCACAACAAATTTAATATAACCTTTAAAAAAAATTAATGAACATTATCGTTTAAGAGAACAAGTTGGAAGGATGGACCATGTTGGGAAGGAATGTGAACTCTGTAGGGGGTAGGACATTGAGGACAATGCCAAACCGTATGGCCAATGGTTCCAAATAGATGTTTTCATATGTGTGGGGTTTTATTCAAAAGGTCTTCATGTTATTAGGAGTGGAGTCATTCATTATATGAGACTTTATATTTTGTTAAGTTTCCGATGTGGGATTTTTTGTATTCTTCAACAAATAGGGCCAATGTGGTCTAGCCTAGTGAAAAGAGCCTTGACTTGCGGATCACTGGTATCAGGTATTCGAACCTCCATGACATGTTGATAGTGTGTTTGTGTATGAGAGAAAACCCCCTCCCTATATCACTTGTATAAAAAAAAAAATTGAATAAAAAATACGGTTAGAACCAAGAGCAAATAGATTATCGGGTTATTCGCAGCAATGGTCCCTCAACTATACCCGTATTTACAGTTTGGTCAGTCAATTCAATTATTAGTTGCAAAGGTCACTCAAGTAGGTGTTTTGTTGCACCATTAGTCCTTCCGTCAAATCTGTGACTTTTTCTGTCAAAAGTGAGGGTAAATTCGGAAATTCATGATGCTTTCCTGAAAACATTTTAAAACCTAGAAAAGACATAGTCCTAGAACTCCTCGACGTCGTCGTTTCGGGGAATGGGTTTGTGGCTACTTCGTCTTCGTCTTCATCGTCGGCTTCTGGTATAGGGATGATCCGAGATGTGGGAGAGAAAAGAGACTCGTAGTCGTACAATGGCTTCAATGAGGCTCTGGGTGAGGTGGCCTCCACTATTATCTTCTTCTCCACTTCCCTGGGCTCTGGGTGAGCAAGAATCATGAGGTATCGTCCTAGCAGCCTCTGGCTCTGGTCTGGTACCATAATAACAAGGGAAACTAAAGAAAACAATTTGAGTGGGTTTGGTAGAGATATGGTTTGGGGAGTGTGAATGAATTTTGTCATCAATTTGATGGGTTTGGGTTCATGGTTTCGAGCGGATGAGTGGGGGCAACTAAAGAGAACAATTTGAGTGGGTTTGGCAGAGATATGGTTTGGGGAGTGTGAATGAATTTTGTTATCAATTTGATGGGTTTGGGTTCATGGTTTCGAGCGGATGAATTGGGGCATCTGCACCCAGTAAGCCTTAGCTGGCTCCGTCCCTGTGGCTGCGCACATGAGTAGCTATGCAAGGGAAATGGAAGGCGTGACCACAATCTACTGTGTATATGGCTGTGCCCTGCTCTGTCTTCACACTGTTCAAGCAAATCCCACAGTTGCTCTGCAAAAGTCCCCACATTAAACGAAAATTTAATAACCCAAGGGAGGAGAAGCAAGAATTGGGTTGTGGCAATGGAGGATTGTGGAGGAATGGGAGGGTTGTGGATGAATTTCCGAATTTACCCTCATTTTTGACAGAAAATTTAACAGAGTTTGACGGAAGGACTAGTGGTGCAACACAACACCTACTTAAGTGACCTCTGCAACTAATAATTGAATTGAATGACGAAAATGCAACTATGGGTATAGTTGAGGGACCATTGCTACGAATAACCCTAGATTATCATAGTGCAGTAGAGGAGGTTTTTGCCCAAAAATGTGTAAATCAAATAAAATCAATATGATCCAAGCTAAATCAGATGCAATACGAGCCATTGCTTGTACTTAGCTATGCTAAATATCCGGAAACAAATATTATTATTATTAATTTTAATTTAATTTATGATTTTTAATTTTAAAAAATATTGGTCACGTGCTACAGAGCGACATTTAGATAGGAAATTAAATGGAATTCGAAAACCTTATGAAATTGGTTATTTATAACAAGTTTAAAGTCAAATTAGCGTGATATATATATATATATTTTTTTGGTCTAAATCATGAGGTGGTCTTGGATGGGCCCTAACTATGGGTGGCACCTTTAAGCCTTAACCACAACCCAGACTAATCTCCACTCACACCGGGTCGGCCCGTAAGGGGTAAAGTGTTGGCCAAAGTGGTGACTCCGTACGAGAGCAGGGATCGAACCCTTGACCTCTCTTAAGGAATGAGAGTGCCGAACCACTCACACCAACCACCTTTGTTGCGTGATATATTTTTTTTAATCAAAGATTAGCGTGATAGTACAAGCTGGAAGCGGCACAATTATTTATTTATTTATTTTTGTGTAAAAGAGTGAGCCGAATCCCAAACAAGAACAACTAAACATGAAAATAAAAGCCTGTGTCTAGATCTAGAGGCCCTCCTCCTATTATCATCCTCCATCAAACGGCCCACACCACAAGGTGGGTTTCCAAGAACGGACGTCACAGTTATTCTACTTTAGCCATATTCGATAATAAAAAATAATATAAAAAAACACTTCAAGCCATATCTCATCTTATCTTATATTGACCAAAAACTAGACCATATCTTTATGTCCTATGGCGATTCAACCTTCTTCTTTTTTTCTCTTTCGTTTTCACTTTTGTCCTTTTGTCTTTTTATTTTTAAAGTTGCATACTTCTTTCACATTTTCTAAATTTATAAATTTCAATAAGTTCAATACCTAAACTATTACGGTGCGTTTGGATGAGGAAAATAAATTTAGAATTTTTGAAAAGAGTTAGAATTTTTAAATTAACATAAACCAATTCCTGTGTTTGGATAAATAAATAAAACAAGAAATCTAGAAATTCCACGTGGGAAAAAAAATGGAATTTAGAGGTCATAAGTCCCAACTTTAAATTCTATATGTAAATAGTCATCATTTCTAATATTCAAAGATGATAAACGTTAAATTCCGTGTTTAAATCCATTAGCCAAACAAGAAACTTTACAAATTCTAGAACATTAATTTTCGTCATTTTAAATTCCATCGTTTATGAATTTCTTAGAGCATTTACAATTATGCTCTCTATTTTTTTAGTTAAAATTTAACTAAAAACACACAAAATCTATTTTAGGAGCTTGCTATAAAATTTCAACTAATCACACTCTCTAGTTTAGGAAGTCATAAATGCTATAATTCTTTTTTAATTCAATATTAATTTTAGATTTAAAATATTCATTAAATAAGGCAACATGTAATTATAAGGAGCCACTAGGAGTTTATTCTCTCTCCTCAGATTTAGGGGCTCCTAGAAGTCTCCGTATTTTAGGAGCTTGATAGGGAGCATGGTTGGAGGTGGGTTTTCTCACTTCCTCCCTAAATTTTATCTAAATAGATGGTTTAGGGAATCCATTATGAATGCTCTTAGTACTTTTAAATATCATTATCCTTATCCAAACGCACCATTAGATTATGATTGAATCCCTTCAGGCTTCAATGTTATTTAATTTTGAGGAATGTGAGTAATCTTAAATTGTCTTAAAGGTTATTGGACCTATTTGAATTGGCGAACGTGGTGCGGACTATGGTTAATGAATCCAAGTAAGAGAGGAATCTAGATACGGGTTCTTCACTTGCCTCACAAGCCATTCTCCAAAAATTATACTTTCATATTTTGACAAATTGATTTATACATTTTTGAATATCCATTAAATCGTGTGGTTGAATATTAGAATTTGCGTTGAGCTTGAAATGACATTTGTTTTTGTCTAGAATATAAGTTATGAAGATTCTAAACAACTAGAAAAGAATAATTTTTTTGGTCAAATGACTGGGAAAGAATGATTACCCATACAAGTTTAAAGCATGTACTGGATAAGCGAGAATCACTTGAGAGTGGAAGTACCTCTCACGTGCCTCTTCATATAATCACTTTAAGTGATTTTAAGATTATACAGAAAAGTGATTCTTGATCTATATCTAAAATCAATCCCAAACAAGTCCTAAGTTATCAAGTTATCAAGATTATAAACAACTTGGAAAGAATGATTACCCATACAAGTTTGAAGCACGTATGCTTAATATAACAAATAGAAATAGAATAGCCCCTAAATCACGTATGAGATAATATCAAATAACACAGCAAAAAAGGAAGACTTGTTACTTATACAGACAACTGCACAAAACGCCCAATGTCAACGTATGTGCCAATAATGGGAGTGCAAAAGTTTTAGCCCCCGTAATTTTAAATTTGTTTCTGAAAATGGATAGAAAAGCGAATTCACACGGAAGCCTGGTTGGGAGAGATGAGTATAGACTCACCCAGAATGAAACATCTGGAGCGCGTAACCTTGCATACTTACCGGCCAAGTATAGTCAAAGGTCTTTAGTACAATCCTTCTTCATCCTCACTGACGCGCTCTAAAAGGCCAGAAATATAAAATGAGTACCACCAGAAGATCTTCTGTTTCTTCTTTTCAGTAGGATCAAAATGGCTCCTTTGCTGGATAGAAGCAACTGATTGCACGGCACCACACTGCAATAAAATGAATTACCAAATCAATTAACTGGAAACTGAAAGACAGCAAGATAACTCAAACTATATATAGGATTGAAAAACCAGAGACATACGTGATATACAAACACCCAGCAGAGAATGACGGCAAATCGTCGTATCATCATCATATGCCTCTTCAACAAGATATTGTATTGCAGCATGAAAGTTCTAAAAACGTTCTCTATTTTCTTATAGTTTGTACGCTAACAACTTTCTATGAATGAATCCAACTGCTCCTAAGCCAGATACATGGTGTAACATGAATCCAGGAGGATGCCAGTCTAAGCGATAGGATCCCCAAATTGACGTGAGTAGCACAACTACTAAAATCAGAAAACCAATGACCAACTAATGCATTGTATAATTGTTACCTTCTCGCATCTGAGTAGACAATTATCCTCTGAAAGTGTAGTGTCTGGACTTTTGCACCCAATGCAAATGACATATTCAGCTGAGAAAGAACAATAGTGTGATAAGAAAAAAAAGAAAAAAAAGAGAGAGAATATAGTAACAAGTGCGCAACACAAGAAAGCAAATCGTAAAGGACAAACATAACTGAGAAGCATGCATCATCAATAAGGGAGTTTTCAGAACAATCTCCGATCAATAAATAAATAAATCAATCAATCAATCAAACCACAAAGCAAAGTACTCACTGGCATATCGCCGCAGTAATTCCTCAAAGTCCTCTGCAGGAAATCTTCCATCCACAAATAACCTCTGTTGCTTACGAAGCGTTCCGCTTGCCCCCAGTTCAGCCAGCAAGAAAGCCATGACGTGATCTGGGTGCCTATGCATCCTGTAATTTTAAGGAAGAACGCTTTTAGATGGGATTATTAAAGTGATAGATTGGTAGATTCATTATATGATCAGGGAATATGCTATGTAATCTTTTATTTTTTACAATTATGGACATCCATTAAATCTATAGAAACACCTCTATGGGAGAGGGATATATATAGGTAAAATGAGAAACGGTCAGAAGAGATTTGAATGGACAACAGCAGTTTCAAACAAAGAACAATGAACTGCTTTCTCTTACACCAATTTTTAAAGATAAGTGATTTTCTCATAGTTTACCAAACAGGTTGATTTTCTCATAGTTTCTCATAGTGATTTTTTCAACAATGAACTGCCTTCTCTTATAATCTGCTTTTGTTTAGGAATTATAGCTGTGATTATAATATTTGTTTTCATCATTTGATACTTATATGCTCCGTCCTTGGGGGATATATTGTCCTCCAAGGTTTGTAATAATCTAATTTGAGCTGCCCATTTATGTTGGTTTCTTATTTATAAACAAAAGGAAAGAGATAAGATCAAGTGAATTGAAATAGTGGGATAAAACAAGTGAACATCTTGTCCCATTAAGTTGTACTTTGGTTTCTTATTGAAAAGCAATCTTGGAGTTTGAGCTGCCCATTTACTGATTAGGTTAATGAGATTATTTTACTTGCGTATGACGCTATATTTGAAAATCAAAAGCTGGTAGATGGTTATTTTCATCTTCTTTTGATGTATCCTTCATTGTTTTTATTGAGGCATGTTTTAACATCGACCTCTTCTTTTTTATTCTTTGTGTTTGATTTTCAGGATGCCTTAGATTCTGGAAATTGCAACAGTAGATTCTGGAAATTGCAACAGGATTCGTATTTTGATGAGGTTCCTGACTGTTATGGTATGTATCATTGCTACTAGTGGTCTCTGACATGAAATTCAGAAAGAGATTGAGAGCACAAGAATAAAACCACATTTTATCTCATTCGTCATAGGCCTTAGTTCTCTCATCAATTACTCGGGAAATCTTTCAATTGATCGAAATGTGATGGTTTTCATTCACATGCTGTCAACTTAAACTTAGGACATTTCTTTCCACGTTTGGCTCTTCATTTAGATACATTTGTACCTTTGCTGCAGTTTCTAGAAGTTCTTTATTGAAAAAAAGGTGCGAAATAAAATAATTTTTAAGTTTGTTATTTAAATCGTGTACAAGGTACAAAAGTCTAAAGCTTCATCTCCTACTCAGTGGAGTACAATTTAAAGGAATTGCACAAATTCTCGAACATTAATTTTGGTCATTTTAAATGCCATCATTAATTTTTCTTAGAGCATCTGGAGCGCGTAACCTTGCATGCTTCGCTGCCAAGGATAGTTATTAGTGATCTTTAGTACAAGTCGTGGTCCATCCTCACCGACGCGCTCTAAAAGGCCAGAAATATAAAATGAGTACCTCCAGAGACAACGCATGCAGAGCATAATATGAAAACTGTACGTAGAAATCAATGGTTCAATTAAATGACCTTGTTTCTTCTGTTTCTTCTGTTTCTTCTTTTTCTTCTTTTCAGTAGGATCGAAGGGGGAAATCTGCAACCCGAAAAAATAAAAAAAAAAAGAGAAAAGCTGGGATGAAAAACCACTATACTTGGCTCTAGTCCAAGAGAATCAAGACATCAACTCAGTATAGCTCACTGGACTAGCAACTTGAACCCCCATCACATCACATTCTAGCCAGGTAAGCACAACAATCTTAGTAGAATGCACCACACCAATCTAGGAAAACTTTCCACTCTACAATGAATCAATACCTTTTTCCATTTGGGTTGTTATTAGATCACCATTAATTTTCCACTTTCAGTTCCCCTTTTGTAATACTATCCAATCCTCTTTTTACGCTAAAACTGTGTCAGGGAAATTAGATAATATCTTTTGCAGACTATAATCAGTTGGTATGACAGGAACTTACATCGGCGACCACCTTGTCCTTCCCCTCATTCAGACTGAGGTCTGCCATGTTGATGCTCGGGCTCCTTTGCTGGACAGGAGCAAACTGATTGCACGGCACCACACTGCAATAAATGAATTACCAAATCAATTAACTGGAAACTGAAAGACGGCAAGATAACTCAAACTTCAAAGCATATGCCAGGCTATATAAGGTAGAAACTATGGGTAAACACCCATCAGAGAATTACGGCAAATCGCCGTATCATCATCATATGACTCTTCAACAAGATAATGTATTGCAGCATGAAAGTGCTAAAAACATTCTCTATTTTCTTGTAGTTTGTATGCTAAAAACTTTCTATGAGTGAATCCAACTGCTCCTAAGCCAAATCCATGGTGTACCCTGAATCCAAGAGGATGCCAGTCTCGGGGATAGGATTCCTAAATTGACGTGGGTAGCACAACTACTAAAATCAAAAAATCAATGACCAACTAATATTAGAGATGCTGACGGCATTGTATATATGATTGTTACCTTCTCGCATCGGAGAAAGAACAGACAATTATCCTCTGAAAGTGTAGTGTCTGGACTTTTGCACCCAATGCAAATGACATATTCAGCTGAAAAAGAACAACAGTGTCATAAGAAAAAAAAGAGAGAGAGAGAATATGGTAACAAGTGCGCAACACAAGAAAGCAAATAGTAAAGCACAAACACTCTCTGATCAATAAATAAATAAATCAATCAAACCACAAGCAAAGTACTCACTGGCATATCGCCGCAGTATTTCCTCAAAGTCCTCTGCAGGAAATCTTCCATCCACATATAACCTCCGTTGCTTATGAAGTGATCCGCTTGCCCCCAGTTCAGCCAGCAAGAAAGCCATGACGTGATCTGGGAGAACGCTTTTAGATGGGATTATTAAAGTAATAAATTGGTATATTCATTATATAATCAGGGTTTATGCTATATAATCTTTTATTTTTTACAATTATGGACAGCCATATTAAATCTATAGAAACACCTCTATGGGAGAGGGATATATATAGGTAAAATGAGAAACGGTCAGAACAGATTTGAATGAACAAAGTAATTGAACTAAAGGGAAAGAAACACATCAATGGTTCGGATGAGATAAGAACAATGGTTTTGGTTCATCTGACAAGGGAACTGAAACCTACGTCTTGCACACATCCACGAAATTCAGAAAATTAGTTTGCTCTGGGCCCTCACGAACCCATAACTGTCTTAGGCTTCTCTTTAGACAGCTCATAATCATTCTCCCAAATAAGTTTTATAATCTTATCAAAAGCCTGCAGATATTGCATCCAAAAAACCAATAAAAATAGATGCATACATATACAAATACATAGCTTTAAACAGCATGAAATTGTTAAGCATATTAGATTTCTTTATCAGAGTAAGAGAGAAAGAAAAAGAGCAAATCAAACAGATACTGTGAAATAGGAAGGAGAGTGGAAGTTTTTTTGTAATTGCAACTCAATTTCACATTGGTCAAATGAGGTGCAAATACAAAAATCTAATACTTACATCTTCTACAGAATCCTCCGTCACCTCAAATGTATTGAGGTCTGACATGATGTTTGCTGCGAGACAAGTGAAACTAAATCAATATCTATCAAGCACCAAAATCCACGTAAACCAGAAACCAAACAAGGCCAATATATAACTCATAAAAGATTAAATAAAAAACGCAAAGAGTTCAAGTAACATACAAAGCAAAGGAGCAAACCCTAGAGAGCGAAGAAGGGAATTGAAGTATAATTGAGGGTTACGGAAACCCTAGATATAGAACAAGAGAAGACGCTGGGGATTGTAAACAGAACATGCTATATTAAACAACGCTTTCCTTCTTCTGGAATTGGTTATTTTATTTTATTTTATTATTTTAGAACTAGCCTCTCCGCACGCACTTCCATGCCTGCGAGAGGCTTTTTTTAGAAAAATTTAAATTTATTTTAGAATTAAAAAAGATAATGGTTAGTTGTGTTCTATAAAAAGAGGACCCATTAAATGATTTTTCTTTTAATTTTAATTTTTTAATATGAAAAAGTGTGAATTTACCATATTATCCTCATTTAATTAATAATTTCAATTCTTAATGTTTGCATTAACCAAGGGCATTTTTTGGTATTTTGAATGTTTTACCATTCTCTGCCTTTTGCTTTATATATATAGATTAAGGGGGTGTATCCAATTCATACTTATAAAGACTTTTTTTAAGTGAGTGACTTTCATAGAGTTGACAAATTCTTAAATACTTTCATAGAGTTGATAAAAGTCACTAGTAAATTGGCAAGACTTTTGCTCTTAACAATTAGTCTTAGAAGTATGGAAAAGTCATTCATTTAATAAGCTTTTTAAAAGTCATTAACTTTTTGGATACCACCAAACTTTTAAATACTCTTTAGAAGTCATAACTGAATACCACCAAACTTTTAAATACTTCTTAAAAGTCACAATTGAATACCACTAGACTTTTATATACTCTTTAAAAGTCTAAATTGAATACCTCCAGACTTTTAAACTCTATAAAAGTCATTAAAAGTTTGAATTGGATACACCCCCTAAAAAAGATAACAGGTAGTTGTGTTCCACAAAAATAGGATTCATTATCTGATTTTGTATTTAATTTTATTATTTTTTTAATACAAAAGTGTGAATTTACCATATTATCCTCATTTAATTAACAATTTCAATTCTTAATCTATATATATAAAGCAAAAGGTAGAGAATGGTGAAACATTCAAAATACCAAAAAATTCCCTTAGTTAATGCAAATATTAAGAATTGAAATTATTAATTAAATGAGGATAATATGGTAAATTCACACTTTTTCATATTAAAAAATTAAAATTAAAAGAAAAATCAGATAATGGGTCCTATTTTTATGAAGCACAACTACCAATTATCTTTTTTAATTTTAAAATAATTTTTTTTTTAAAAGCCTCTCGCAGGCACGGAAGCGTGTGCAGAGAGGCTAGTGTTTCATTAACCAAGTGCATTTTCTAGTATTTTGAATGTCTCACCATTCTCTGCCTATATATATAATTTTATTTTTCAAGTTTCAATTTTTAAAACCCAAACAATAATCTAGCCATTTTCTATTTAAATATACTGTAAATAAAGTTATTGGCCTTTTGTTTAAATCTTGTTAGTATATACATTGTAAAAAAGATTTAAATGAAGTTGTAAAAAAATTACAAAAATAAAAGCAATACATATGTCAAATTTGGCTTGGGCCCATATATTGGCTTGTTTAGTGGCCCAATACAAGCATGACCCGATCCCATATGGGCTAGGACCGTGGGCTCGGGCTAGGATTGATGATTTTCATAAATGGACGGGCCCATCATGGCCCGTTTATTAAATGGGCGGACTCTAAACGAACCTGATAAATTTCCAAAAAGTTATGTATGAATTTGACATAATTATTGACACAAATAAGTTCTATTTTACAAAATTAAAGCAAATAAATTGTAAATTATAATATAGACAAAAAATACATAGATTCCAATTCGATACCTGTCAGTGTCAACCCAGCCAATATCGAATTCTAGTTTGAGGCTTGGGCTTGGGCTATTTTGTTCATGGAGCTAGTGATTTGGACCAATACAACAATGGCCCTAATGCACCAATATGGGACATAAAAGTAAATTACACACAAGTTCTCTACAAAATCATAAGAAACGCTAGCAGTCTGCAGATGGAGTTTGAAGCTGCGCGAGTGAGTCTCTCTCTCTGGTCTCTGTTAATGAAATTTAGGGCTGGTCATTATATGTTCATGTAGATGCCTCTTTGAGTAGCCCTATGAATTAATTTTGAACCTGATTATATGTTCATTTAGCTCTTATTAGGTCATCAAGGGTAAAGATCTATTCCCTTTTTCCATTTTCTATTTGTGTTCAAAGAGACTAGGCTAAAATACTTGGTTTAAAATGAAAAAGGTTTAGCACAACTAGTATAAACAAAATGAATTCACCATTTAGAATGTTTTTGTTGTATAGGTTGTGGCTAAAGTTCATTTCCCAAGCATTAGATGCATGTTTCCTTCAACTTATTTGCTACATCAATATATCTTGAAGAGATGGACTAAAAATGAACATTTTGAGAGTTTTTTATGATGACGGTCTAGAATTAAATGATTTTTTTAACAAATCATTTCTTGTGAGACGCACTAGATTGTTTAAACTCGCTTCAAATATAATTTGATAAAGCTATGACCAATGAAGAGGCAAGTGACATTGTTGCAAAAACATTGCAAAATGCGCTTGAGGAGATCAAACCTATAGTTGATGCTACAAGTGGAGTTCCTGAAAAATGTAGTACTACTCAAGCACACAAGTTTAGTTTAACCACTTCCAGTTAGAGCAAAAGGTTGTGGAAAACAACTAAAAAGAGGAAAAGAGAAAGCAAAGAGTAAGGGTAGGCGTTGTCATGAATGCGGAAAAATTGGACAATCACACGATAAAAGAAATTGTCCAATGCTAAAAAATGGGTGAGTATGTGCAATTATTATTCAATTTTTTAAATATATGAATATTGCATCAATCGTCTTAATTATTGTTTTCCTTTGATGCAGATCTTCCACTTGCGATGATGCAAATTGAAATTTATCTGATACATATGAGAGTTCTTCCTCCTTAAGTAATATTGATGTTTATATGTGTGTTAGTTTATTTGCAGGAAAATTGAACACATTCTAATATTTAATTTTCCTCTAACAAGTTAAAAGTTACCTAGAAGTACAAATGTGGGTTGCATACTACAATCATGAAATGGGACATCTTGCACTTGAGTCTAAGGCTCTGCGAATAAACATGGGGACTTGTGAATCTTTTAGATTTTTTTTAATACAGATGAATTTTAACCAAAGAGATGCTGCAAGTACAAGTAATTTGTGGAACTTTATATTTCACGAGTTCTTTCAACTTTGTCTTAATAATAAGGTATTATTTGCTTAAAGTATATTTCTTGCTGGAGCATGTCAATTATAAAGAAAACATAGGTACTCAAACAAACAGTGACAATTGGTTTCAAAGAGAGACAAACCATGACGACAAAAAAAAAAACATATAGAATGAAAAATTGAGAAAAAGCGAGAGAAGGAAAAAATAAAAAAGAAGAGAGAGACTGAAACAATTGTGAAAGAAAAGTATGAAAAAATGAAAAAGAAGAGAGAAAGAATGAAACAATTGTGTCCATATTTGGTTTCGAAAAGAGAAAAAATATGGAGAAAGAAAGCTGCAGTACCGTTGGATTGATCTGACGATCCACAAACCTTTGGTTGAACAAACTCCTCACAATTCACAAACCTTTGGTTGCATTTTAGTTTTAGTTTTAGTTTCTTTGTTTGATGCATTAGCAAAGAAGCTCTCAATCATTTTGAAAAATATCAACCCGCTCTGTTGATACTGTTAGCATATGGACGGTCGCTTTCGGGTCCAAGATAGATAGGGCATGTGCATTGCACATGTTGAGGGGTCTATCAATGCCCAACTGTTTTCCTCTGCACATGGATGAGATAAGAGACCATCAACAATCAGTCCCCACATTTTTCTGACATAGTTACCATTTTAGCCTTGGACAATTGCAATTATGTGGTGAAAAAAATAGATATAGGTAGGTAGGTAGGTAGGTAGGTGACAAATAGATATAAGAATTGGAAAGGAAAACCTCATATTATCTCAGAGAAGACAGGGTATAGTTTTTCATCTTCACCAAACTAGCAGTTACATGGCACCCCAACTAATTTGATCTAATGGTATTTGTCTTTACTTAATTGAAGAAGATCTCACGTTCGATTTGTATTGATTGTGCAATGACGATATATATTTGTGATGAATTCGATATCTAATTGTGACAAACTCATTGTGGTGTTCTGTAACTTTATTTCGGATACGAGGAATTCTCAAATTATCCTTCTCTCTTTTCTTTCCATCTTTCAGATATTTTTTTAAGTGAACAAAGTTAGCCAATTACTATAGAAAACAAAAAAGAACGAAGGATACTTTAGAGTTTTCACAAATTTCACTAAAACCTGAAGTTGTTGGTCTTTATCGTGGCGCAGATAAGATGACGTGAGCCATGTCATGTGCCTCCCTTGTTAAAACGGCAAACATTGTCGTAATCTTACACGAAAGCAGAAAAATTCATTCGAAATTGCATCGTGACCTGAAAACCAATATGTTGAAATTGAAACTGCAAAATGAGTTATAGCTAATGCCCCACTGCAACTGCTTATAAATACCACCACCTTCCTTCATAGCTCCACACAACTCTCTCTCTCTCTCATCATCTCAACTTGCGCTTTTGAACTTCATTTTTAAAAAAAAAATCTCCAATCCAAATTTCAAGACAAAGAAAATGGCTTTTAAGTTAGGCATTTTCATGCTCTGTGTAGCAGCTTTGATGCTTGTTTTACTAGAAGCAAACCAGGTAACCCTAGCACTTCTGCAGCTCTCTCTCTCTCTCTCTCTCTCTCTCTCTCTCCTTACTATAATGTGTTTTCCATTGAATTTTGCAGGCCTCTACTGTGGAAACACCAGCATTGCAACAACAAGAGAATTACCAACCAGTGAGACCATTTATATATATAAATATTATTTTTCTTTGTCATCAGTTCAGAATAAGTTGAAGCTTAATTTCTATGGTTAAATTAAAAAATTTAATTATTCTTTGTAATTTTGCAGTATGGTACTACCCAAGGCAGCCTTCGTCCTCAAGGTGGGTTATACATTTATTTAACTCTTATCTTCTAATTTTGGAGAAAGAGGAGCTATTACAATTTACAAGGCCTAAAAAGTCTATACAAAATATATTCAACCATAAGTAATTAAGAAGTTATAACGTGGGCTTAAATTGGCCACGGGAATAAAATGTTTAAAATGTTACCTGTTATTTTCTTCGTCCTTTACTATTTATCTGACAACCCAGCTGCCATGGTGGCCCACAAAATTAAAAGAAGAAGGGCAATCTAAGGTAAAAAATGGGGGATTTAGGGCAGGTTTGGGAGAGTAAGGATGGAGATGGTATTGTCATACTCGGTTCTGAATCGGCCCGTTATCATCACCATTGATGGATTTACTATGTTAATATATACCTATAAAATATGTGAATATATTCATAATTTAATCTTAATATCTACCTGCATATACATGTTCATAACTTAACTACAAATGTATAATATCAAAACAGTAAAATAAACATTCCATCTAGCATGCTTGAGTAATAAATAACAATCTGATTTTCCAAATGATGTTTTTGTTTCCGTTGAGCTTTGAAGGCTTAATGTGACTAATTAACCTTAAACTTATGTGTTTAGAGTGCGGACCGCGGTGCACTACTCGGTGCTCGGCCACGGCATACAAGAAGCCTTGTCTGTTTTTCTGCCAAAAGTGTTGTGCGAAGTGCTTGTGTGTGCCTCCTGGAACATATGGAAACAAGCAAGTTTGCCCTTGCTACAACAACTGGAAGACCAAGAGAGGAGGACCAAAATGCCCCTAATTAAAATGATACCTACTCTAATTTCTGCATTATATTGATAATATATATAGTTATAGCCAGGTTTTCTTAATATGTAATAACCTTCGAAACCAATGATCAAAAGGTCAAGGTTTGGGGGTTCAACTTATTTAGCTATGCTATAAATTTTAGTAACTTATATTTGGATAATGCAGTTAATGCAATGAAGGAATAATTATAAATGCAAACGTGTGTTAGATCATTTGATTAGTGTAGTAAGCGAAGCGTTGCACTCAAATTCAATCCCCGCTACTTATAAATTATGTTAATTTAAAGTATGAATTGATGAGCTAACCTATTGAACACGCATCCAGACTGAAAGCGATAATTTCAATCTATTGTACACACACAAGGACACAACAACCAACCATGTTACACTAAACTTTGTCTACCCTGAGGTGGCCATGATTTTACTCTTGAGTGGCCCTCTCACAAATATATTGGCCCTCTCATAAAACTTTTCTTGGCTGCCCTCTCAATATTCTTCCTAAGGAAACAATAATTTTATTTTATTTTAACACAAACAATATATTGTTTCCATATGTTTGAGGGACACTACTTCCCTCCTTACTTAGAAGGAGGCATTCTTACTTCCTGCAAATCAAAGTTTGGCACATATACAAAAATAATTCATAAAAAACATAAAAAGAAGAATCTCAACAGACATGTCAAACTGTGATTAGCAGAAAAGTAGGAATTCCTACTTCCAAAGAAGAAGGCAAGTATTTCCCATGTTGGAGAGGCACACACAAGCACTTGGCACAACACTACTTTTGGCAAAAAAACAAACAAGATGACAAATGTGAGGTCAGACTTCTTCCGCAGTGAACAAAATGACAAGTTGTGTGTGATGGCTTCATGCCAAGATGAGCTTGAGGGGAAGTTACCAAAATCCAGAAAGCCCTAGGCACGAGGGGTAGGTTAGGGGTAGATTTTTGTCTAGCAAGTGACATTTTGATGAAAATTGGATGAAATTATAAAACATTGATGGTACGGTTGAAATTCACTATTTATAGAGAATCTGAGTGCTAAATTGATTATAAAAATATAAGGAAAATGCTAGGCGTACCATATTTATATACAACATTGTGTATTACCTTTCTAATAGAGGTGTGCCCAATTGTATTGGTAGGCTCTACCTCTATTAAAGATATGGTATATAATGTGGTATATAAATGTGGTAAGTTTTGCATTACCCAAAAAATAATCGAGGGGGTAAAGTATAAGGGGAAACGGGGATTTACCCTTTTCTTAAATAAATAAAAAGAAGCATGGTGACACAATTATTTATTCATTTGTTTAGTTTTTGGTACAAGGTTGGGCCTAAAAATGAAAGCCTGTCCCTCCAAATGAAATGCTCTACCAAACCAAACGGCCCACACCACAAAGGTACGAAGGTGGGTTTCCGAGAAGAAGACGTAGGTCCCAATCATTCAACTTTAATCTTATATTGACCAAACACTAGACCATATCTTTAATCTTATGTCCTATAGCTATTCAACCTTTGTTTTTCTCTTCCTTTCGTTCTCACTTTTGTCCTTTTTGTCAATTTATTTTCTCAAGTTGCATACCTTTTTTCAATTCAAGTCACATCCTCCATTGCATTATTGATATTAATTGGCATATGCTTTCCACGACAGATTGATATAGACACACGTAGGTTTACATTTCATATAGCTAACATGCGTTGAACCTTTTTTACTCCGACTGCATGTAGGGTTTGTTTGTATGAAATGCCGTAAAAGAAAGAAATTAGATTTGATAATAAGGGGTAAGTTATAAGGGGTTCACTTTATAGCCATCAGATCAATCTCATGGTTGAACTGTTATGCTACAATCGGGTTGAAATTACCCATACCAAAAGATGCAATCCGAAAGTGCAAAGCACGCTCTCTCATCCTGGTTGACCCACACCAAGTCAAATAATATGGGTAGAATATTTTCAGATATATTTCATTCTCCGAAAGGAGGTATTTATAATACAGGTTACAAACCCTAGTAGGGTTTAATTAGGAAATAAGTGGAATCCTAATTACATAATATCTACACAAAAGGTAAAATAAATAAAACCCAAATAGAATAGGACTAGGACTCGCCAACACTCCCCCTCAAGTTGGAGCAAAGACGTCACGCATGCCCAACTTGTCAAGCGAGTTGAGAAAGATACTTGTAGAAACAGCTTTCGTAAGAACATCAGCTAACTGATACTCTGAACGGATGAAGGGGAAGGACACAATCTGCGCATCCAACTTTTCCTTAATGAAATTTCGATCAACCTCCACATGCTTTGTACGGTCATGTTGTACAGGATTATGAGCAATTGCAATCGCAGCCGTATTGTCACAATATAACTCCATGGGTTTATTAGGCCCAAAACCAAGGTCTTTCAACAATCTTCTCAACCATAGTAACTCAGATACACCATGGGCCATTCCCCGATACTCGGCCTCAGCACTAGATCTAGACACACCTTTTGTTTCTTGCTCCTCCACGTAACAAGATTGCCACCCACAAACATAAAATACCCAGATGTCGAACGCCTATCTGTGGCTGAACCTGCCCAATCAGCATCTGTATACCCTTCTACATTTGTATGGCCATACTTGGAGAAAATTAACCTTTTGCCAGGAGTTACTTTCAGATACCTTAAAATACGAGTCATAGCCCCCATATGATCTACACTAGGAGAGTGCATAAACTGACTCACTATATTTGTAGCATACGCAATATCTGGACGAGTATGAGCCAAATAAATCAACTTCCCCACAAGTCGTTGATAACGTTCTTTATCAGTTGGAACTTGATCGGGATATATCCCCAACTTATGATTCTGCTCACTAGGGGTATCAATCGGTTTACAATCCAACATTCCAGTTTCTGCAAGTAAATCCAAAACATACTTTCTTTGGGATAGAAAAATACCATGTTTAGATCTGGCAACTTCAATCCCAAGAAAATACTTTAAATCACCCAATGATTTCATCTCGAACTCAGAAGCCAGATACTTCTGAAGACTCTGTATCTCTACATGATCATCTCCAGTCACAATCATATCATCAACATAAATAATTAAAGCCGTCAATTTACCTTTATGACGCTTTAGAAACAAAGTATGATCAGAGTTACTTTGCACATATCCAAACTTCTTCATAGATGCAGCAAATCTTCCAAACCACGCTCTTGGAGACTGCTTTAATCCATACAAGGATTTCCGTAGTTTGCACACCACACCCTCCTTAGAAGTCACAGGGATACCTGGCGGAGGATCCATATATATTTCTTCCTTGAGATCACCATGGAGGAATGCATTTTTGACATCAAATTGTAGCAGCGGCCAGTCACGGTTAGCAGCTAAGGATAAGAGTACGCGTACAGTGTTGAGCTTAGCTACTGGAGCAAAAGTCTCTGTGTAATCCACTCCATATGTCTGAGTATACCCTTTTGCTACCAATCTTGCCTTGTAACGATCAATGGAACCATCAGCCTTGTGCTTCAAAGTAAACACCCATCTGCACCCAACTGCTTTTTTTCCTTTTGGTAAAGGAACTATCTCCCAAGTAGCATTCTTGTTCAAGGCTTCCATCTCAACATGCATTGCATCTACCCAGTTTTGATCAGATAGAGCATCCTGCAACTTAGTTGGCACACATACACTAGATAATTGACACAAATATGATGCATATGACTTAGATAAACGATGAGTTGACATATAATGGTTAATGGGATATTTAGACTTGGCATGTATATCAGGAGAATATTGTACTTTAGGTTTCCCACGGGTAGTACGTGGGGGCAAAGAATAGGTAGGCATATCACTAGAAAGTACCTCATTATCACAACTTGATTGAGGCAGTGGCAGGGCAGAGGGGGGTCTTGTATCAATTTCATCTGTACGAGAGTTGCTAGTATCACTGTTATGTCCTTCTGAGAGAGGCTCGAAAAATTCCAAAATATCACCTGGCGACCGGTCGTGACATTCCTGGCGACCGGTCGCTTCACTCGTATCGTCATTGTCGTCGCTCGTCGAGGCAGGCGACCGGTCGTTTCCTATGTGCGACCGGTCGTTTTCAGGCAGATTCGTTAGCGACCGGTTGTTCACTTCTATGCGACCGGTTGTTCACTTCTATGCGACCGGTCGTATCTAGGCAGATTCGTTCACGACCGGTCGCTTCCTCCATGCGACCGGTCGCTTCCTGTTCTTCAGAAATTCCTTCTTTATGTCCAACATCTTCCATATTTTTCACTCCGAAACTCTTCAATTCACTCCCCCTCTCCCCCTGAATTGGAGATGAGGGAGATACATAATAAGGCACTTCTTTATGGAAAGTCACATCCAAAGTAACATGCACCTTCTGGGTAGGTGGATGATAACACTTATAACCCTTCTGAGTAGAAGAATAACCAATAAAGACACATCGCAGAGCACAAGGATCAAGTTTACTCCGTTGATGAGAGTAGACATGAACATAAGCAACACACCCAAAAACTTTAGGGGGCAACTTGGAAACGGAGACAGGGGAAACATGGTCACCAAACACATCATGCGGAGTCTTGAAATCAAGAACCCGGCTAGGAGTACGATTAATCAAATAGGCAGCAGACAGAACAGCATGCCCCCAAAGGTGATGGGGAACAGACATATCCAACATGAGTGAGCGGGCAACTTCAAGCAAGTGTCGGTTCTTTCTTTCAGACACACCATTTTGTTGAGGAGTAAAAGGGGTTGTCGTCTGGTGAATAATCCCTTGAGTACGGAAGAAAGACGCTAAAGTATTATTCACATATTCACCTCCGTTGTCTGTCCGAAATACTTTGACCCGAGCATGAAACTGAGTAGACACCATAGTACAAAACTCTGGAAGGATGGAAACAACATCATGTTTATTTTTCAGCAAGAAAACCCAAGTAAGTCGGGTACAATCATCAATAAATGTGACGAACCAACGAAATCCGTTCGAAGTAACGCGAGCCGGACCCCACACATCAGAATGCACTAAATCAAAAGGCTTTGCAGCTTTACTGTCACTTAAAGGAAATACAGTGCGATGACTCTTGGCCAAAATACATGTCTCACACTTAAAACTGGACTCATCACAGGAGCGGAATAAAGATGGAAACAGACGCTTAAGGTAGCCAAATGACGGGTGTCCCAAGTGACGATGCCATAACCAAATTTGTTGTTTGTCTTTGACACTGCAACTTTGAACAGTATTAACGACACGATCACGAACTGGTGCAGAAGGCAATGTCAAATAATATAACCCCCCCTATCCGTTTACCATGCCCAATCATCTCGTGAGTCCTAAGATCCTGAAAAGAGCAATGGGTAGGATAGAAAGTAGCAGAAGCATTAAGTGTATCAAGTAAGCGACCAACAGATAACAAGTTACAATGGATATTGGGAACTAATAACGCATGAGACAAGGACAGAGTTGGGGTGAGAGAAATGGTGCCCTAGCCAATAATTGGAGAGGGCAAGCCATTAGCACTAGTTATGTATGGGTTACGGGTGTTACTAGACAACTCATCAAAAAATTTAGCATCATAAGTCATATGATCAGAAGCACCAGTATCAATTATCCAAGTATTAGAGCCAGTACCTGGAATAGAGTCAGAGACACGCAAATTCGCAGAAACAGCAGCAGCACCAACAATGGAATTATCACCCATGATTGTAGCAGAAACCCAACAAATCACGCAGAGTATACAACAGAACACAGCACAGACACAAATCCGGCAGATGTACGAAGACAGTAGAGGCACACAGTAGAGGCACGAACACAGTAAAGGCAGATGCACACAGCGGAACACGGCAAAAGCACAGGAAATAGAGGCACGAACACGACAGAGCACACAGCGGAACACGACAAAGGCGCAGGCACAAGAACCCTAAAGAAATTAGGGCACACAGTAGAACACGGGTGGGCACAACACACACAGGTCACCAGAAACTAGGCTCTGATACCAAGTCAAATAATATGGGTAGAATATTTTCAGATATATTTCATTCTCCGAAAGGAGGTATTTATAATACAGGTTACAAACCCTAGTAGGGTTTAATTAGGAAATAAGTGGAATCCTAATTACATAATATCTACACAAAAGGTAAAATAAATAAAACCCAAATAGAATAGGACTAGGACTCGCCAACACCTCCTTCCTCCAAAGCCACCCACTCTGCAATATGTTCTTCTTGTCTCTCTCTCTCGCCATCTCTGGTTTGAGGTTATCAAAGAACCAAACTCCATTCGCCAAATATCTTGCAACCAACACAGACATAGAGGGTTTTGAGTCTTTTTTTATTATTGACACTTTATCACCCCAAAAGTTTATTTTCTGACGCCGAACTCCAGCTCGCCAGCCATCTCCCTACTGTCCAATCCAATTCTCCACCCATCCATCGTCATAACCCAGCTCTACTCGAATTCGGAACCCTAGTTTGACCTAGCCAAGCCGCCGCAACTCACGACCTTCGTTGTCGACCTCCACCGTGAAGCCACTATCGCGACTCCACAGCCAAGCCACAGTTGCGACCTCCGTCGTCGTTCTCCACAGCGGTGAGTTCTGATATTGGTTTTGTACTTTCTGTCTGTTATAAATTCATTGATCCCCTTTTCTTATTATTGCAACGGTAGGGGCATTCATGGGCTCCATTTTTGGCTACGGTCCTCTCTCTCTCCCTCTCCCTCTCTGTAAGTCCTCTTCTTCTCCCTCTTCAAATTTCAGTAATCCTCCGTACCACTGACCTGAAACACCTACTTCTCTGGCTCTCTTCTTCTTCATGTCATTCAATTTCAATTTTTTTTTCCTTTCTAAATTCTACTTTAAGGATTTAGGAATTAGGGATTCAGTTGGGCATTTAGAACTTAGGGGTTAATTTTAGAAATTCTAATTTAGGGATTCATTCAATGCCTAATTTATGAGCTGTGGCTTTATGAATTATCAAGTGGACTACTTGTTTTTAATTGATCATTGATAATGGTATTATTGTAGTTTTTAATTGATCTTTGCGTATTTCAGATTTTAGCCTTACAATTTTAGTGCCTGGGTGTGTAGACAGGTTATTAAATTCTTCTAGTATTAATGGAAGTTGTGTTACTAAATTACCAGTACCTACGCTCTTGGTTGACATGGTTGTTCTGAATTGTAAGATTAGCTTACTATTCGATGGACCCACTTGCTGATATTAGGAAATAGAGTTATTAATTGAAATGAATGGGAATGTGCTTGTTTCTTATGCTATTAGATTTTGTGTGAGTGTGATGCTAATCAGCCATTGGAATACACATCTTTTGGTGTTAATATTTGAAGTATTGGAACATGGGAAAGTTGAAAACAGGCATCTTCATGAGATGCTTGAGCAAAATTTGAAGTATTGCAAGAGCATTAAGTAGACCCCCCTTCGTATGGCTTGCTATAAAATGTAACATATGGATCTGCATTCCTTGTTCTAAAGTTGCCCCTGTAGATTATTTGTTTCAATTCATGATTCTCTTACACCTATATAGAAACATAGGATTGGTTTGTTTTTATTTTATCAGGAATTGTTTGTTTTTTAGAAAATGGAGAATATTGGACTGCTTCAGAAAATTTTGGTTGTTCTGTTCACTATTGCCTTCTTTAGGAAGCTTATATAAAGTACATGTGGAGCTTTTGAGTCAGACAATTCCACATTGCCCCATTTTTGGCCAAACCATCTGATGATTTTTTAATGGTTCTTTTTGTTCCTAATCATGTTCCCGTAATATTACTTTGTACAGGAATAGTTACTTTTCTTCAATCTTATCGGATTGGAATGCGGCTGTTTTTTAGTTTCATTGTTCTGTGTATTTCTATTATGGATGTTGTAGTTGTATCTGGTTCTGTATTGATGTTATGGATGTTGTTTGGATATATTGATTATTGGTTGGTTGATTAAGTTCACCCCTTGAGGTGTTTTGATGTTTGGTTATGTCCCTCTTATTTAGTTTAACAGTTTCTTTGTGCTTCATGTGTTCCACATTTTCCGATTTTCTCTTCTTGTGTTCTAGGTTAGGAAGCTCTTTGCCAATTAGTATGAGTTTCTTAGGTCTTTTAGTGATTGCGTTTTTCTTGTCTCAGTTTCTATTTTGTTTTTTTGGTCTTTGTTTCTCCTTTTCGCTAATTTCTTGTTTTGCCATCTCTTTTGCAGGCTTCTTTAATTTTTTTTTAATGACAGTTGGACCTAGATTTTTGAGTTATGGAAGATTGTTGTCATTGAGAACTAGCATCAATTTGGCGTGGGACAACATTCCATTCTGTCACAGGAAGTGTGCTGTAATTATATGGAAAAAAACATGTAACTGAGGAATTATATATTTTAGTCTTGTAATTTAGTCCTCATTCAATGAAATTGAGTTCAATTTACTTGAGAAATTTCAGTCTTGAATTTGTTCTTTTTATATTCGCAAGTGTGTGCAATAGAAAAATCCTTCTTTTTCACAGAACAATGAAAAAATACTTTTACTTATATTATACATTGAAGAGAGAACATTGTATACATTGTGTATTCTGCCCCTGTATTGCCGTTATATTGTCTTCCGATTGTTCTCTTATTGCTGCCATATTACTTTTTTCACCTATGTATTGGCAATTATAAAGTTGAAGTTGTACATCACCTGTACGTATTGTCATCTAATTGTCGTTATATTGTCTTCCTATTGCTCCCTTATTGCTATCAATTCAATTTTTTCATCTCTGTATTGGCAATTATAAAGTTGATGAATATCAGGTTTACGTATTGCCATATGATTGTTGTTATATTGTCTTTGCTCTGTTATTGTTGCCATATCAATATTTTCAACTCTTTCTTGGAAATTATAAAGTTGAAGTTAGACATTAGATTTACGTAGTGTATTTTTTTAGAGCGTAGAGAATGTCACAATGAGTTTCTACTAATTTTCGGTGTATTTTTTGGATTTTTATTTCATTTATTATGAATTTTGTAAGTTAAATTCTAGAAAATTATTATTAAATGGTATGGAGTGACACATGATGGATTTTTATTTAATCTATTATTATCAAAAAGTAATATAATAATATTTTAGGGTACATAAAAATATAATAACAATTTAGGATAAAAAGTAATAGAATAATAATTTAGGGTAAATAATAATATAATAATAATTTAAGATTAATAACAATATAATAACAATTTAGGGTAAAAGGTAATATAATAATCATTTAGGGTAAATAATAATATTATAATAATTCACAGTAAAACGTAATATAATAATATTTTAGGGTAAATAACAATATAATAACAATTTAGGATAAAAATAATATAATAATAATTTAGGGTAAATAATAATATAAGAATAATTTAGGCTTCCATAATTATAAGGAGTTTGTAGTAATTTTCGGTATATTTTTCTGATTTTTAATTATTTTTTTATGATTTTTTAAGATAAATTTGGAAAAAGTAAACAAAATGGCACGTGGCGCAATCATAAGATACCACCTGTCAAAAACAATGCCTGCTCTCCTTTCAGCTGCAGCTAGGTGTGATTATCTATAATTCATTTATTTTTATGTTTTTTGGATTTCACTTCTAAAATTCATAACAAATAAATTAAAAAACCAAAAAATATACCGGAAAGTCCTACGAACTCCTTGTGATATTCTCTACACTATCAAGCTACAAAAATACAATTTCACTTAGAAAAATATAAATTGATGACAAAAACTCACATTTATTTCTCAACGATTTAAAACACTAGTTGATGTTCTATAATATAACACTCATGTTCTTTGATTCGAGGCTTACTGTTGACATAAATATGTGAAATCATGATTTTAGACCTCCATAGTCAAAGACAATGTCGTAAGGAGTTTGTAACAATTTTCGGTGTATTTTTCTGATTTTTAATTAATTTTTTATGATTTTTTAAAGATAAACTTGGAAAAAATAAACAAAATGACATATGGCGCAATCGTATGACGCCACCTGTCGAAAACAATGACTGCTCTCCTTTCAGCTGCAGTTACGTGTGATTCTCTATAATTTAATATTATTTTTCATGGATTTCACTTCTAAAATTCATTAAAAATTAATTAAAAATTAAAAAAATACACCGAAAATTGATACAAACTCCTTACAAGATTGTCTTTGACTATAGAGTCTAAAATCATGATTCCACATATTTATGTTCACAGTAATTGTCGAATCAAAGAACATGTGTGTTATGTTATAAAACATACTTTAGTATTTTGGTTTGTTTTAAAACAAAGTTGAGTTTTTGTTACCATTTTTAAATTTTATAAGTTAAAATTATATTTTTGGAGTTTGAGGTCGTAGAGAATGTCACAAGAAGTTCGTATCAATTTTCGGTGTATTTTTTGGATTTGTATTTAATTTATTATCAATTTTATAAGTTAAATCCTAGAAAAATAGTATTAAATCGTGTGGTGCGACACATGGCGGAAGCTGAATGGGGCGCAGTCAGTGTGTCTGATGGCTGTCCTCCTGTCAGTGCGCCACGTGTCAGTTTTGATACTTTTATCAAATTTATGTTTAAAAATTCATAAAAAATTGATTAAATAACAGGAAAATACACCGAAAATTGATACAAACTACTGATAACATTATCTTCGATTATAAAGGTCTAAAATCATGATTCCACATATTTGAGTTCTTGGTAAGCGTTAAAATCAAAAAACACGAGTGTTATGTTATAGAACATAATTTAGTGTTTTGGTTTGTTTTGAAACAAAATTGAGTTTTGGTTATAATTTTCAAATTTTATAATTCAAAATTATATTTTTGGAGTTTGAGGGCGTAGAGAATGTCACAAGAAGTTCGTACCAATTTTCGGTGTATTTTTTGGTTTTGTATTTAATTTATTATCAATTTTATAAGTTAAATCCTAGAAAAATAGTATTAAATCGTGTGGGGCGACACATGGCGGAAGTTGAATGGGGCGCAGTCAGTGTGTCTGATGGCTGTCCCCCTGTCAATGCGCCACGTGTCAGGTTTGATACTTTTATCAAATTTATGTTTAAAAATTCATAAAAAATTGATTAAATATCAGAAAAATACACCGAAAATTGATACAAACTCCTGATAACATTATCTTCGATTATAAAGGTCTAAAATCATGATTCCACATATTTGAGTTCTTGGTAAGCGTTAAAATCAAAGAACATGAGTGTTATGTTATAGAACATAATTTAGTGTTTTGGTTTGTTTTGAAACAAAGTTGAGTTTTGGTTATCATTTTCAAATTTTATATGTAAAAAATTATATTTTTGGAGTTTGAGGGCGTAGAGAATGTCACAAGAAGTTCGTACCAATTTTCGGTGTATTTTTTGGATTTTTATTTAATTTATTATCAATTTTATAAGTTAAATCCTAGAAAAATAGTATTAAATCGTGTGGGGCGACACGTGGCGGAAGCTGAATGGGGCTCAGTCAGTGTGTCTGATGGCTGTCCCCCTGTCAATGCGCCACGTGTCAGGTTTGATACTTTTATCAAATTTATGTTTAAAAATTCATAAAAAATTGATTAAATATCAGAAAAATACACCGAAAATTGCTACAAACTCCTGATAACATTATCTTCGATTATAAAGGTCTAAAATCATGATTCCACATATTTGAGTTCTTGGTAAGCGTTAAAATCAAAGAACATGAGTGTTATGTTATAAAACATACTTTAGTATTTTGGTTTGTTTTAAAACAAAGTTGAGTTTTTGTTATCATTTTTAAATTTTATAAGTCAAAATTATATTTTTGGAGTTTGAGGTCGTAGAGAATGTCACAAGAAGTTCGTATTAATTTTCGGTGTATTTTTTGAATTTGTATTTAATTTATTATCAATTTTATAAGTTAAATCCTAGAAAAATAGTATTAAATCGTGTGGGGGGACACATGGCGGAAGCTGAATGGGGCGCAGTCAGTGTGTCTGATGGCTGTCCCCTTGTCAATGCGCCACGTGTCAGTTTGATACTTTTATCAAATTTATGTTTAAAAATTCATAAAAAATTGATTAAATATCAGAAAAATACACCGAAAATTGCTACAAACTCCTGATAACATTATCTTCGATTATAAAGGTCTTAAATCATGATTTCACATATTTGAGTTCTTGGTAAGCGTTAAAATCAAAGAACATGAGTGTTATGTTATAAAACATACTTTAGTATTTTGGTTTGTTTTAAAACAAAGTTGAGTTTTTGTTATCATTTTTAAATTTTATAAATAAAAATTATATTTTTGGAGTTTGAGGTCGTAGAGAATGTCACAAGAAGTTCGTATCAATTTTCGGTGTATTTTTTGGATTTGTATTTAATTTGTTATCAATTTTATAAGTTAAATCCTAGAAAAATAGTATTAAATCGTGTGGGGCGACACATGGCGGAAGCAGAATGGGGCGCAGTCAGTGTGTCTGATGGCTGTCCCCCTGTCAATACGCCACGTGTCAGGTTTGATACTTTTATCAAATTTATGTTTAAAAATTCATAACAATTTGATTAAATATCAGAAAAATACACCAAAAATTGCTACAAACTCCTGATAACATTATCTTCGATTATAAAGGTCTAAACTCAAGATTCTACATATTTGAGTTCTTGGTAAGAGTTAAAATCAAAGAACACGAGTGTTATGTTATAGAACATAATTTAGTGTTTTGGTTTGTTTTGAAATAAAATTGAGTTTTTGTTATCATTTTCAAAATTTATATGTCAAAATTATATTTTTGGAGGTTGAGGGCGTAGAGAATGTCACAAGAAGTTCATATCAATTTTTAGTGTATTTTTTTGATTTGTATTTCATTTATTATCAATTTTATTAGTTAAATCCTAGAAAAATAGTATTAAATCGTGTGGGGCGACACATGGTGGAAGCGGAATGGGGCGCAATCAGTGTGTCTTAGCGAATTTATTACTTTTTCTTAGAAAATTCATAACTAAATACACAAAAATCACAATAATGTTCCGAAAATTGCTACGAACTCATTGAGACTTCATCTTCCTACTGAATTCTCTGTTTCATGGTTATGCTACATTAGTATTTTATTATTATTTGTCCTAAATTATTATTATTATTATTATATTACTTTTTAGCCTATACATTTGTTAATTATATTTACTCCAAATTTTTATTTTTATTTTTATTTTGCGTGCGAATAGACCATTTCTGGTGCTAATCAGTTTCTCTCTTCTTCAATTTGTTTTTTTCTTTTTCTTTTTTAGGGTTAAGGGATGTTTTGAAAAATAAAATGGAAATATACAAGCCATCCATTCTACAACATCAGGAAAAAATTATTAAAAGTCATTCACTATTCAAGTTTTGCTTAAGAAACGTGTAACCAAATCGTTTGGGATATGCTAAGTGGGAAAATGTCATTCCCAAGCACCGGTGAAAAGACACCTACTCACTCCATGCATGCCTTTTCGTTTACCAAATATCAAGATTGCAGTTGTGCAAAATATCTGTGTCAGGAAAATGTCATTCGTAGCCGTCTATGATGTCAGTAATCATTCCACTATATAATATATATTATACATTTATATATAAAACGGTTTATGACAGCACAAACACCAGACAAAATAGATTAAAACCCAACATTTAAACAACATTTGTACAATGTAGCCAGCCAACCTTTTTAAAGAAACTGAACCCAACACCCTAAAACTCAAGACAAGAGAAGGGAAAACGTCATCGAAATGCAAAGAGAGTCAGACCGTCAAAAAGTCAATTAATAACCTATTTGCATAGCCATTTTTAGGATTTTCCCGCCATCAAATTCATTGATACAAATGTGATGGATTACTGACTAGTCATAGAAGGTCCCATCAGATACTTTTTCATTTTCCCACACCAAACTACCCATAGTAATGTTATTAAAATGGAACCAATGATGATGGATTCTTATGCAACTAGTTGTCTTAATGAAATATAAATAAAATAATATATTTAAAGCAGTGTCCCCTCAATTTTCAAATTAATATTTGGTAGTAAAATATTATATTGCTTTTCGGGGTAAAAGGTGTCACAATTCTGACGGTACAGGTGTCCAGATCGTGACCAACCTACCCACACACAGAAAAGAATGATATAATTCGATTTGGGCAGAGATGAGAGAGAGCTAAGTGAGAAGTTTAGGGTTATGAGTGAAGGGGTATGACTGAGAACTATGAGTGAGAAGGTATGAGTCGAAGAGGTTTCGGTGAGAAGATCTGAGTGAGAAGATGTACAAGTGAGAAGATTCAACATGTCTTCGTCTTCATCTCCCGCTCAAACAAAGAGGTGTTAGTATTGTGGAGCTGCAATGGTGCTTTGGGTTTCAAAATCAGATAAAAATCGAGGGAAGCCATTTTGGAAGTGTCTAACCTCCTATGTAAGTTTTCATTTCCAGAATATGTATGTGGGTGAAAAAAACCTAGGTCTAACTCTGACAGAATTATTTTGCATATATGATGCCTACAATTAAGGAGCCACCAGTTGCAATGGATTCGAATGGGTTGATGTAACCTTCGCTGAAGCAGAACAACAAGATGACACGTATGATGCTACAATGCTGAATATGCTGAAGTCCATTAAGGGCTTGGTATTAGTTTTATTACTTGTATCAATTGTCATATTATTTGTTCTTTTAATGACCAATTAAGTGCACAGTTTCAAGAATTGTAAAAGTTCTCCCCAAAAAGACAAGTTGCACACACCACCAATGAGTTTCAAACCCATTTTGTAATTTTTGTTCTTGAAATAGGTGGATTGGTATTGAGTTTAAATTATTGTTTGAAACAAAAGCATTTATTTGTCTGAAACCCAGCAAACACTTTCCAAGACTGACTTTAAAAAAATAAAGTCATACGAAGACGATAAAATCACAATACAGGGCCAATACGATGCAATAATAAGACAATACATTTTTTTGAAAATTGCACAATTATTCAGTGTATATAGATTGTTTATTTGCGTATACTTAAAGTTTATTGATTGTTTACTGAATGTATATCGCATGATATTGAATGTTTATTGAAGGTTTATTGATTGTTTACTGCATGTATTTCGCATGTTATTGCTCCGATATTGAATGTTTATTGAAGGTTTATTGATTGTTTACTGCATGTATTTTGCATGTTATTGAATGTTTATTGAAGGTTTATTGATTGTTAACTGCATGTATTTCGCATGTTATTGAACCGATATTGAATATTTATTGAATGTTTATTGATTGTTTACTGCATATATATCGCATGTTATTGCTCCGATATTGAATGTTTATTGATTGTTTACATGTTTATTGAAGATTTATTGATTGTTTACTGCATGTATTTCGCATGTTATTGAATGTTTATTGAAAGTTTATTGATTGTTTACATGTTTATTGAAAGTTTATTGATTGTTAACTGCATGTATTTCGCATGTTATTGAACCGATATTAAATATTTATTGAAGGTTTATTGATTGTTTACTGCATGTATAACGCATGTTATTGCTCCAATATTGCATGTTTATTGGGGGCAAAAGTACCACTCAAGTAAGATTTAAGGAGTTATATTTAAGGGGGAAAACAGTCCTTATTCTTTCTTTTAGTAGGAAGAACAACTGTTAAGTATAATTTCCTATTCAATACGGCTTCCTTATGGTTGGTGTAATTATGGAGTGATGTATATTGCATGTCTATTGCGTGTATATTGCATATCTATTGCGTGTATATTGCTTGTCCGTTGTGTGTATATTGCTTGTCTGTTGCCTGTGTATTGTTGTTTATTTCATTCGTAAGCAATAAACAATCAATACACACGCAATAAATGTACGATATGCACGCAATAGACAAGCAATATAGATGCAACAGACATGCAATATAGACGCACCAATATACATTACTTTTATGGAACATAATTTAGTGTTTTGGTTTGTTTTGAAACAAAGTTGAGTTTTTGTTATCATTTTCAAATTTTATAAGTCAAAATTATATTTTTGGAGTTTTGGGGCGTAAAGAATGTCACAAGGAGTTCCTACCAATTTTCGGTGAATTTTTTGGATTTGTATTTAATTTATTATGAATTTTGTAAGTTAAATCCTAGAAATTATTATTAAATGGTATGGAGTGGCACATGGCGGAAGCTGAATGGGCGCGGTCAGTGTGGCTGACTGACTGTCCTCCAGTGATTGCACCACTGTCCATTTTGATCCTTGTTTTGTTTTGTTTTTTTATAAAAAAATTCGTAAATAAATAATTAAAAATCAGAAAAATACATTGAAAATTGTTACAAACTCCTTATGGCATTATCTTCAATTATTGGGGCAATACAAAGACAATTAAGGGCAATACAATGACAATACAAAAGTAATTAGGGCAATACAATGGAAATATGAAGGCAATTGGAGGCTATATAATGAGAATACTAGGGCAATAGGAGGCTATACATTGGCAATACGAAAACTCCAATAGTCCATCTGAGAGAGAGAGAGAGAGAGAGAGAGAGAGGAGGGGGGAATACAGGGACATAATACACAACGTATACAATGTTCTCTCTTCAATGTATAATATAAGTAAAAGTAATTTTCCATTGTTCTTTGAAACAAAAAAGTATGTTTCTATTGCACACACTTGCGAATATAAAAAGAACAAATTCAAGACTGAGCTTTCTCAAGTAAATTGAACTCAATTTCATTGAATGAGGACTAAATTACATGATTAAAATATAGTTCCTCAATTACATGTTTTTTTTCTCCATATAATTACAGCACACTTCCTGTGACAGAATGAAATGTTGTCCCACGCCAAATTGATGATGATTCTCAATAACAACAATCTTCCATAAGTCAAAAATCTAGGTCCAACTGTCATTAAAAAAATAAAATAAAAAAACCTGCAGAAGAGATGGCAAAACAAGAAATTAGCAAAAAGGAGAAACAAAGACCAAAAAAACAAAATAGAAACTGAGACAAGAAAACCGCAATCAGAAACTAAAAGACCTAAGAAACTCATACTAATAGGCAAAGAGCTTCCTAACCTAGAACACCAGCAAGAGAAAATCGGAAAAATTGGAACACATAAAGCACAAAGAAAATGTTAAACTAAATAAGAGGGACAGAACCAAACATCAAAACACCTCAAGGGGTGAACTTAATCAACCAACCAATAATCAATATAACCAAACAACATCCATAACATCAATACAGAACCAGATACAACTACAACATCCATAATAGAAATACACAGAACAATGAAACTAAAAAACAGCTGCATTCCAATCCAATAAGATTGAAGAAAAGTAACTATTCCTGTACAAAGTGATATTATGGGAACATGATTAGGAACAAAAAGAACCATTAAAAAATCATCAGATCGTTTGGCAAAAAATGGGGCAATGTGGAATTGTCTGACTCAAGAAGCTCCACATGTACTTTATATAAGCTTCCTAAAGAAGGCAATAGAGAACAGAACAACCACAATTTTCTGAAGCTGTTCAATATTCTCCATTTTCTAAAAAACAAACAATTCCTGATAAAATAAAAACAAACCAATCCTATGTTTCTATATAGGTGTAAGAGAATCATGAATTGAAACAAATAATCTACAGGGGCAACTTTAGAACAAGGAATTCATATCCATATGTTACATTTTATAGCAAGCCATATCAAGGGAGGTCTACTTAATGCTCTTGAAATACTTCAAATTTTGCTCAAGCATCTCATGAAGATGCCTGTTTTCAACTTTCCCATGTTCCAATACTTCAAATATTAACACCAAAAGATGTGCATTTCAAAGGCTAATTAGCATCACACTCACACAAAATCTAATAGCATAAGAAACAAGCACATTCCCATTCATTTCAATTAATAACTCCATTTCCTAATATCAGCAAGTGGGTTCATCGAATAGTAAGCTAATCTTACAATTCAGAACAACAATGTCAACCAAGAGCTTAGCTACTGATAATTTAGTAACACAACTTCCATTAATACTAGAAGAATTTAATAACCTGTCTACACAAAATTGCAAGCTGCCCAGCCACTAAAATTGTAAAGCTAAAATATGAAATATGCAAAGATCAATTAAAAATTACAATAATACTATTATCAATGATCAATTAAAAACAAGTAGTCCACTTGATAATTCATAAAGCCACAGCTCATAAATTAGGCATTGAATGAATCGCTAAATTAGAATTTCAAAATTAACCCAACTGAATCCCTAATTCCTAAATCCCTAAAATAGAATTTAGAAAGAAAAAAAATTGAAATTGAATGACATGAAGAAGAAGAGAACCAGAGAAGTAGGTGTTTCAGGTTAGTGGTAAAGAGGATTACTGAAATTTGAAGACGGAGAAGAAGAGGACTTACAGAGAAGGAGAGGGAGAGAGATAGAGGACCGTAGCCAAAAATGGAGCCCATGAATGCCCCTAATGTTGCAATAATAAGAAAAGGGGATCAACGAATTTATAACAGACAGAGAGTACAAAACTAATATCAGAACTCACCGCTGTCGAGAACGATGACGGAGGTCGCGACTGTGGCTGGGCTGTGGAGTCGCGATAGTGGCTTCGCGGTGGAGGTCGACAACGGAGGTCGTGAGTTGCGGCGGCTTGGCTAGGGTCAAGCTAGGGTTCCGAATTTGAGGAGAGCTGGGTTATGACGATTGATGGGTGGAGAACTGGATTGGACAGTAGGGAGATGGCTGGCGAGCTGGAGATGAGGCAAGATTTGAGAGAGTGCGAGAGAGGAGAGGAATTAGGAGAAGTTGGGCGTTAGAAAATGAATTTTTGAGATGATAAAGTGTCAATAATAAAAAAAAAGACCCAAAACCCTCCGTTGTGTCTGTGTTGGTTGCAAGATATTTGCTGAATGAATTTTGGTTCTTTGATAACCACAAACCAGAGATGGCGAGAGAGAGAGAGAGAGAGAGAGAGAGAGAGAGAGAGAGAGAGAGAGAGAGAGAGAGAGAGAGAGAGAAGAAAAACATATTGCAGAGTGGGTGGCTTGGGAGGAAGGAGGGTTAACCAGGATGAGAGAGCGCGCTTTGCACTTTCGGATTGCATCTTTTTGGTATGGGTAATTTCAACTCGGTTTTACCAAAAAGCCAATATTGAAAACTCACCGTTGGATTCATCCAACGGCTCTTACATACCCCTCAAAAACACCCCTTATAACTTTCCCCTCACTATAGAAGCTCCCCAAGGTTGGGCCTAAAAATGAAAGCCTGTCCCTCCAAATGAAATGCTCTACCAAACCAAACGGCCCACACCACAAAGGTACGAAGGTGGGTTTCCGAGAAGAAGACGTAGGTCCCAATCATTCAACTTTAATCTTATATTGACCAGACACTAGACCATATCTTTAATCTTATGTCCTATAGCGATTCAACCTTTGTTTTTCTCTTCCTTTCGTTCTCACTTTTGTCCTTTTTGTCAATTTATTTTCTCAAGTTGCATACCTTTTTTCAATTCAAGTCACATCCTCCATTGCATTATTGATATTAATTGGCATATGCTTTCCACGACAGATTGATATAGACACACGTAGGTTTACATTTCATATAGCTAACATGCGTTGAACCTTTTTTACTCCGACTGCATGTAGGGTTTGTTTGTATGAAATGCCGTAAAAGAAAGAAATTAGATTTGATAATACATAAAACATTAGATAGATTGTATGCACTTAAAATACATAGTGTATTCTTTCGTTACAAAGAACACCATAAGGAAAAAGAGATTCAAACTATAGTCTTAAATGTGAAGCTAAGCATCCTCACTCTCGCTAGAGCTATAAATTCCCTCGAGGATACGGTTTAGGACATCCTGACCAGAGTTGGAGCCACAGTGAGGTCACTGGGGTCAATCAACCATATGGAAGCCATGAAAATAGGCTTGGAGAGGTCCACCTGAACCGGTGGTGCGACCCTATGGACTGCCTTCATACTACTCGATGTTTTGCTTGAGGAAGAAGAAGTGTACTGCACTTTTTTATTTATTTATTTATATTTATTATAACTCCCTACGTAAAATGACGTTGTTTTGGCTCTGTTAATTTTTTTTTAAAATGATCTGGCCACAACGACGTCGTTTTGAGCCAAGTCATTTATAAAAAAAAAAAAGAAGAAGAAAGTTTTCTTTCAGCTTTCCCCCACCCTTCAAAGCCCATTCGACATTCACCCCCAAAAACCCCAATTAATTTATATTATTCTCTCTTCAAACCCTAACCCAACCTCCCTAATCCCACATGTTATAGTGCCCCCGATGTGTTCCCACTGCCGTCGGAGTTATGCCGCCGTCCACCACCTATTATTGCAGCACTATTATTGTTTTTTGGTTAATTGGCATAAATTTGGTTTGAAATTTTACAAATTGAAATCACTCAAAAGCAGAAATCGAAAAAATGATAGATTGAAATCATTCAAGTATATTTGTCCAAGAAAGGAATAACATTTGGAAGAGAAAAAATGGATTAAAAAAAAAAACCTCTCTTAAATTTTCTTTGGAATATTTACATCATCACCACGTAGGGTTTGAATTCTGGATCTGTCAATAATAGTGAGTTTGGCCATTTTTCTTTCCCATGTGCATGCATCAGTCATGAGTTGCCACTAAACTCATTTTTTCTTTATTTGAGGACACAATGATAGTACACAAGAGTCTGCTGCTTTTTGAATATAAATTTGGTATATTCTCTAACTCCAGTTCCCGTGAATGTGATTTTGGACAATTGTACTTGTCTTCTTGTTCATATATTCTACCATGTTGCTTTCCTTTTGACCCGCTTTTCCTTGGTGTGTGTCTACTAGGCATATATATATATATATATATATTTATAACAGAAGATAAGATATTTACAAAAAGTATAGTTTATAACCGACTAATATACTCACAACAAAATTACACTGTTATAATGGGTTAGTCATCGTTATTCATGTGAATTCAACCTAGGGCCTCACCAAATTAAGTAGAGACAATACAATCGGACTAAAAACGAGTTGATGACTAATATGCGTAATTGAATATCTCCGAATATTAATTATATGTTAATTTCACTCGTTAATATATCGACCATCACGTAGTTGTAGGAGAAGTTGGATCACAAATATGACGACGTAAATTATTTCTTCAAAATTTAATTTAAAAGAATTGATTTGTACTGCATTAGGTGAGCAATGTTTTTGTTGCTTTGCTTGTATGATTGGCCCAAAATTGAAAAGCAGAAGGATCAAAGAATAAAGAAAGAAAAAGTAGCCAGGCCTAATGTATATCAAGTTGCAGTATATAGTATTCCTGTCAACTTTTGCCTCAGAATTCAAGTCCTATAAATATAAGCACTCACTCCATTACACTCTCAGCATCTCAAAGTTCACTACAATGGAGCACTTTCGTTTCATTTTCCTTTCTTCTTTCCTCTATGTAAGTTTTCAATAAGGTCCACAAACAAAATCTTAATTAGTAATTAGTCTCGTGTGTGTTTCTGTGTAACCTTCAGTACTTGATTAAATAGGAAAATAATTAAACTTTACTTTTTCTCAAACTTTGTTGCAGGTCATATTGCTGGTTGGAGTCTTTGCTTCTGAAGATGTATACTGGGAGACTTACTGGCAGTCAGCTTTGCCAAAAACTCCAATTCCCCAAGCTGTGCAGGAACTTTTACACCCTGGTTAGCTTCAAATACACCCCAAACAAAAACCCTTTCTTTTTTGTAGCTATATATTTTCATCAAAGTTGGTAAGGATGTAATTTGTGGCACAAGTTTGAGCTTTGTAGTTTCATTATTCCAGGCTAGGCTCATTGGTAAACTTTAGCTACTGCAAACAAACCAGATCTCCTGTCCTCTGTGTGTGTGGGTGCTTTCTTTTTTTTTTTTTTTGGGTTCTTTTTGTTTTTGGGTTTGTAACATATGCCCCTGTTAAGGAAATCAACCAGAAGTTCTGGTCCAGAACTGATACTGACTACACAAAATTTATATACTTCCAGTAGCTTTGAGCAAGCTTTTCTACTAATTGTACCATGAAGTTTACAAGCAAGACTTATAGCAATCAAACAACAGACAGAAGATTAAAATTATGTACAACTTTTGTAGCTGCATATTTAAACTTTTTTAAATGTTTCTTGTTGCTTATACAGAGAACTGGCCAGGGACAGAAGGCAAAAGCACATACACTGGGATCAGCAAGGATGCTTTGAACGTCAATACCATTCAATCCGGGTCTGCATTTCCCACTGCAGGTCCAGATAGCTATGCCAAAGCCGCCACAGGAAAAATCCCAGTTGAGCAAGGCGTTACGACTTTCTTCTTTGAAAAAGATCTGCATTTGGGGAAGAAAATGACCTTACACTTCCCCAAAACCACAAACAACGCTAACCTTTTGCCGCGTCTAGTTGCAAGGGCCCAACCCTTTTCAAGCAGCAAGTTACCCGAGATTCTAAACCGCTTTTCGCTGAAACCCGAATCAGCAGAAGCAGAGATAGTGAAGCAAACAATCGAAGAATGCGAGGAACCAAGCATCGAAGGGGAAGAAAAGTACTGCGCGACGTCATTAGAATCTTTAGTCGATTTCAGTGTTTCGAAGCTCGGGAAATATGCTGAGGTGTTCTCAACAAAAGTGGACGTAGAAAACAAGCAGGAATATAGGATTGCGAGGAGAGTGGAGAAAGTTGGAGAGAGGTCGGTGGTCTGCCATAAGCAGAAGTATGTGTATGCTGTGTTTTACTGCCATGAAATCCGTTCAACAAGGGCTTACAAGGTTTCTTTGGTGGGAGCTGATGGAACAAAAGCAGAAGCGGTTGCTGTTTGCCACACCGATACAAGAAAATGGAACATTAAGCTTTTGGCTTTCCAGCTTCTCAAAATTAAGCCAGGAACTGTCCCTGTCTGCCATTTCTTGCCTAGTGGGAACCTTCTTTGGGTTCCAAACTAGAAAAGATTAGAACCTCATCTTGTGAAAACGATCATGTTTGTGGCAGAAACAAATGTGAGGGAATATATATATGTGTGTATGTATGTGTATTTCTGTGTACTTAACCTAAGTTAACGGTTGTCATGTGTTGTTGGGCGATTAGAAATTTCAGAAATTTCGTTGGCTCACAAACATGTGAATAAATGGTCCATGTCTGCCTGTCTACAATAGTGTTAGCTATATGGAGTTTAATAGTCCATGTGTGTTTAAGCAGAAGAAAACATGGTGTCAATCACATTTCATCTCTCTCTCTCTCTCTCTCTCAGTTTTTTTTTTCCTAGCAAAGCCCCCTGACTGGACGAAAATTGTTACTAAAATCACAACACTTGAGATAAAAATTTCTATGCCAGGATGTCCTGTAGGATAAAAGTTGTCCTAATATTATCAAATATTTACATTCTTTGCCATCACACCTCAAATGTCAACGTGTTTTCCCTTCCAAATTTTACGGGTTTTAGTCTTTCATCGTGCCAACATTATCTTGCATTCTCATACAATATATATATGTACCTAAATTATGCGATATGAGTAATTTATAGATAATAGGTAGATTACCATTCATAAATATTAATAGCTGCAGTCAGTTATGGGTATCACTAGTAAAAAACATCCCTTGCGCGACCAAACACAATTCGTCGCACAAAGTGACTTTGCGCGATGAAAATTAAACTTCGTCGCTCAAAGTCTTACGCGACTACATTTTACGCAACGAAACACAAATCGTCGCACAAAGTCACTTTGCGCGACGAAATAGCATCGTCACGAAAAGTAACTTTGCGCAACGAAACACTTAAATTCGGTGCACAAAGTCTTGCGCGATGAAGTGTGGTTCGTCTCGTAATATTTTATTTTTTAAAATCTATGCATAACTTTGCGCGACGAAAGACAAATGTTCGGTGCACAAAGTCTTGTGCGACGAAAGGTCATTCGTCTCGCAAAGTGTTTACAAAAATAAATAAAATAAAAAATTATTTTAAAAATTTTTTGGATGACTTTGCGCGACGAAATAATAATCTTCGTCCCGCAAAGTCTTTACAAAAATAAAAAAAATAAAAAAATTATTTTGTTAGAAAAATATATTATTGTAGTTCGGATTGGGTTTTTGTTAGAAAATATATATTTTAAATTGACGATCAAATTGGTTCATTGTATTCATATAGGGTCAAGGAGTGTAGCTGTAAAAAACCATTAAAATCGAAATTGAAATAACCGTTAAATCGTGATTTTTCGTTTATAACCATCGAAAAGTTTTGTCCTATTACTTTATCTCTGAATGTTTATTTTTTCCGATTTTTGGCGTATATGATCTCGAAGTGTAAACAAAAAAGTTTGATGGTTGGATCGTTGAAACTAGTTTTGTAGAATGCGTATGCCATCAAAACAATATATTCACTAACAATATATTTATACTTTCATTAAATACAACATAAGATTTTGTGGTATCCACTAGTGAAAATATTTTAAATTGAAGATCAAATTGAGTCATTGTATTCATATAGGGTCAAGGAGTGTAGCTGTAAAAAATCATCAAAATCGGAGTTAAAATAACCGTTAAATCGTGATTTTTGTTTATAACCATCGAAAAGTTTTGTCCCATAACGTGATCTCTGAATGTTTATTTTTTCTGATTTTTGGGGTATACGATCTCGAAGTATAAACAAACAAATTTGATGGTTAGATCGTTGAAACTAGTTTCATAGAATATATATATCCCATCAAAACAATATATTCACTAACAATTAAGAGTTTATAAAAAAAAATTACGACTTTGTGCGACCAATATATAGTATTTTGTAGCGCAAAGTATACTCGAAAAATTTGGGCGGGTACCAAAAATGGGAATTTTTTAAAAAAAAAATTTACGACTTTGCGCGACCAATATATAGTATTTCGTCGCGCAAAGTATAGTTGAAAAAATTGGGCGGGTACCAAAAATGGGATGCGGGAATATTTTGGTCGCGCAAAACTTTGAGCGACCAAAATGTCATCGCGCAAAACCCTAAAAATTTGGGCGGGCACCAAAAATGGGAATTTAAAAAAAAAAAAAAAATTTAAGACTTTGCGCGACCAATATATTATTTCGTCGCGTAAAGTGATCCGGTTTTTAAAACCAACATAACTCCTCCACCATTTTCTCAATGTCTTCTACTCTTCTTACCTCTCCTCTCTCTTTCCCTCTCCCCAAATCCTACCCTTTCTCTCACACTCACTCCTCTCACTTAATCTCTCATCTCTTTCTTCACTATCTCTCACTCTCACTCACTCTCTTATCTCTCTTTTCATCATCTCTCACTCTCACTCACTCTTTCATCTCTTTCTCACTATCTTCTCTAATTCTCTCACACTCACTTCTCCCTCTCATTCTCACTCACTCAAAATCTTGTCAAATGGTATATTCTCTCCAAATGTTAAATTTTTTTCAATAATATGTGTTTTTAGAGTTAGTTTTGAGTTTATGGCAATTTTTTGTTATTATTTTATGTTATTATTTTTATATTTGACAATATTTGTTTTTTTTTGTGTGTAGGGAATTGTCGAGACTTTGACGGCTAAAGTCGAAAAACATATCCTCCGCCACTACTATCACAATAGACTTGTAGATTTTATTATTGTACTTTGTTAATTTATGTGTACATTTGAATATTATATATATTGGATAATTTGACCACTATTTTTCATATGTAATTTTATTTTGAATATGTCAATTTAAATTAAAGTAATTAAAAAAATAAAATCATACAATTAAATTAAATTTAAAAAGTAAAAATTTGAAAAAATTAATATAATGAAATTGATATAAGAGAAATAATAAAACAAAATGTCAAAAACCTTGCGCAACAAAATATTTCGTCGCGCAAACTAACTAGTTTATTTTTAATTAAATTTTTTTAAAAATAAATAAATATTTCGTCGCGCAAAGTTTTGCGCGACATTAGGATTCGTCGCGCAAAGTATATTTGCGCGACGTTAAGGTTCGTCGCACAAAGTGGTTAATGTTCGTCGCGCAAAGTAAATAATATTCGTCGTGCAAAGTAGATATTATTCGTTGCGCAAAGTGGCACTATTCGTCGCGCAAAGTTGCTATTATTCGTCGTGCAAAGTAGTTAGAATTCGTCGCGCAAAGTGGTTACTATTTGTCGCGCAAAGTTATTATCGTTCGTTGCGCAGAGATACTTTGCGCGAGACGGGTTTTGCGCGACAGAACTTGCACGACCAAAAGTTCGTCGCGCAAAGTTTTTGTGCGACGAAATTGTACTTTGCGCAACAAACTTATTTCGTCGCGCAAAGTGTTTTTTGTAGTAGTGTATGTTATCATTCTTAAAAAAGAACCAAGAATCTTAATCTCGCGCATTCATATTCCAAGTCTGATTTAGACACCAGAAGTCATATGGTTTACAGCTCACCCGTGTTGTCTTTCTTTTCTTTCAGTACAAAGGTCTTTTATAATTGGTTGGGAAGAAAACGAAGGGAGAAGTCTCCAGTCGGGGAATGCATGAGATATTTACCTAAGATGTTGGTCTCTAACTAGAAAAGTAAATGTGGGGTTTAATTTATAAACGTTGTTTAAACTCAGATAAGTCAAATCGAGGAATGAGCGATTTCGACGTGAATTGAATCTAAACTCGACCATGCCCACTCATAATAATGACCTAAATGGTCCCCAAACTATGGCCTCAGTATCATTTTGGTCCACCAACTAAAAATTTCAATCTAAACGTCCTTCAACTCTTCATAATATACCAGAATGGTCCATCCGTTACGGATTTCGTGACTTCTCATAACGCGATGGGCACGTGATGGCCTCGTGACTGAGTTTTGAAAGGCATATTTGACTTTTTGAGAAGCCCTATCGTTGAGAACGAAAATATCTCCATTTTGCTCTTCGTTTCTCTCATTTCCCACGATTACCATCGACTGAAAGGGATTCTAAGGCTTGTTCCAGAATTGGTCGATGCTGTAGTAATGTGCGAGTCGTTGAATTGGTGAAGTTAGTGTGTAATTTCAGTGTTAGTTTTGGAGTTCGAAATTGGGAGTTTGGGTTAGGGTTTGAATTTGGGGATTTTTGAGATTTTTGGAAATTCACTAGTTGCTGATAATGGAGTTCGAATTCCGTTTGGGTGGAAAGACTCCCAAATACGGTAAGGGCTTCTATAATGCATTTTATGTTGTTTTTGTTTGGAAATGGATGAAATGGATGAGTTGTATGTTGTCTTTATGCGTAAAAGATTACTTTTTCTGTGTATGTGTTCGGTTGTTTGATTGGTTTATGTTTAAAGTAAGGGTAAAGGAATCGTTTTCTTGTATGTGGATTTGGCTTTTGCTACATTGACTGCAGAGTGTAAGCTTTATGTATGTGGTCCCTTGGTTGTGGTTGCTATATATGGGGTGTTTTTAAACGTCTGTGGTCCCTTGGTTGTCTGCTTCACACCCAACTAAACGATGACTTTAGAATAACAACAAAACTAAACTAAACTATGTTTGCTTAACAACAAAACTATGACTTTAGAATAACATACTATTGTTTCAATTTTGCAGCTACCAATGGAATGTGCACTCTAGAATTACATCATGGGGGCTGGTTTCAAAATGGGGTTTATAAAAAGGGTAAGGTCTGTTATTTGGGCAATATTATAGAGGATTTTCTGTCTTTGTTAGATTTACTGAAAATTGGGAGAGGTCTTGGGTATGATGTTGACATTTCTCAAGTTGAGCAACGTTTGGAAATTAGGTGTGAAAATGCTGAGGGTGGACTGGAGCTTGTTACATCATATGCAACAGTTGTTGAAATGGTTGGTCACATACCATCCAATAAGGTTATTGTGTTATACTATAGTGAGATTCAAGAGTATGAGTATGATGCAGATGCAGAGAATTGTGATAGAGAAGAGACTCGGAATTACCAAGTGAATGAGGTGGCTTATATTGAAGTTGGAGATGAGGAGACTTTTGAGAATGTTGGGACAAAAGTGGCAAATGAAGATGCGGTCAAAGATGTACCAAATGAAGATGTAGGGGCAGAATTACCAACTGAAGATGCAGGGGCATAATTACCAAATGAAGATGTAGGGGCACATGTGACAATTGATAATGAAGGGGCAGAGGCGCCAAATGAAGATGAAGAAGCAGATTCAGAAATTAAAGACAGTGATTATGAGTTCAGTGAAAATGAGGCAGAGGGCAGGCCAACAGTTAGAGAGAATTTAGTGGATGAGGGGACTAGTCATGGGGCTCCAGGGACTAGTCATGGGAATACCATGTCCCCATGCAATCTCAGCAATATTTCAAAGATGTGAAAACCCAATTGCTTATGTGGATGATTGTTATAAGCTGGAGACTTATATGAAGGCTTATGAACCAGTGATTCACCCAATCCCTTCAATGGACCAATGGAGTAAATGTGGCCTTCCTCCAATTAAACCTCCACTTTATAAGCAACAACCAGGTAGGCCTAAAAGAGTTAGGACGAAGGAGCCTGGTGAGGTTGAAATACCAGCCCCCATCCCACCAAACCCTATGCCTCCAAATTATGTTGCCCCACCATCCAAGCTTGGAAGGGTTTTCATTCAAATAAGATGTCGTGGATGCGGTCAAAAAGGCCATAATAGAGCAACATGTGATAGACAAAACAATGAAACCCAAGAGGTATGACTGTTAGACCCTTGTTTAGTTCTATGTTTAGTTCTATGTTATTTCATTGAAATAATTTTGTTAAACATTTGCAGGTTAATGCATCTTCAGCTCAAATGGAGCAAGGTTCTTCTTCACAACCAAGTTATACCACAGTAAGAGGGAGAGGCATAAGCAGAGGGAGAGGCATAAGCAGAGTAAGCTTTGGTTGCTCTTGTGGTTTTAAATTGCAAAAGTCATTAGGGAACTAAAATCATTTATTTTTTTAAGATGACAAGAGGTAATGGAGAAAGAGGGAGAGGCATAAGTAGAGGACGAGGCAATGTTGCTCAAGCCCCGGTTTACCCAAATTCACAAGAAAGTGTAAGCTTTATTTTCTCAAAAATTCAATTTTGTATTACTTATGTTTTTGGAAAACAATAAAGATCACTCACTTTTTCAGGTGACAAGAGGTAATGGAGAAGGAGGTTTACCATCTTCAAAGCTAAATGCAATTAGAGGAAGAGGCTTAGGAATAGGCATAACTGGAGGAAGAGGCTTACCATCTTCACGGCCAACTGTATGTTTTTGTCATTTGGTTCAATTCTTACTCATTTCACTAATTGCCAATTTTTCACCTATTATACACCTGACATTACTATATTGTTTAGGTGGCAAGAGGAAGCAGACAAGGAGGACCAGATTTGGACAACATTTCCCATGATAATAACATGGCCTCCAAATAGGGGAAATTATTGCCAAGTGTGCTGTAGGTTGTATATTTTGGGATATGTAATTGTCTGGCCAGAGGGATTTTGTGACAAAAGGACTGATTCTGACTTTAGAACTCTGTAATTGACTTGGGATATGTAATTGGTATTGGTTTTGAAGGGCTAGAACTCTGTAATTGCTTGCCTATTATGGGTTAGGTACTTTTTTGGGCAGGAGACTTTTGTGTACTTTGTGTAATTGGTTTTGAGCTAGAACAGCTCAAACCGTGTAATTGGTTGTCTATTTTGGGTTATGTACTTTTCTAGGCAAGTGCATTTTGTGTCCTTGATCTAATTGGTCTTGAGTTTTAAGGGCTCAAACTCTGTAATTGGAATTGAAATGTTTATATGGATGTTCATTTTGTAAATTGCCTGTGTGGTCAACAATGTTACCATCTTTCATTTTGGTTGCTCTTGTAAATTGCCAGCTGCATTTTGGTTCCTCTTGGATGTGAATGGAACATTTTTGTTGCTCTTGTAAGCTTTGGTTGCTCTTGTAAATTGCCACGACCATTTTGGTTGCTCTTGTAAGCTTTGGTTGCTCTTCACCATTTACATTCAAACCACATTATCCCAGATATTCAAATCCCAATTCCAGAAAATTTGAGAACACTAATGCACATTCATTCTACACTTGAAACAAAAGTTTCACCATTGCATTCAAAGGAACAAACCTCATAACAATTAAAACTTTCCACCCATCACAAATGTTATAAACAAACCCCAAGACAAAATCAAGGAAACCCACATTATCAATTGTCTTTGCCCATGACCCCATTTCAAAACCTTTTTTTTCCTGAACCATTTCTTTCAATTTCTGCTATAGTTCTTTATTTTTTGCTTCCACAGATCTGAATTGTTCTTCCTTTGCTCTACCTTCCTCCTCCATTGCTCTAAGCCTTCTAAGCAAACCAGGGACCACTTGTTTTCCTCTTGGACAAGTTTCATTATCCACCCATTCAAAAAAATGCGTACCTCTTTTGCTATTCTGGCAAATCAAACCAGTGATCAATTTCAGACCTCATCAAGCAATTACAAATGGAAAAGAACAACTTTTGCAACCCAAATAATAACTTACCCAATTTTTATCACAAGCATCAAACCTTCTTCCTGGGTTCAAATCTGTCCACGAAGTCCGACAGATTATCTTCGTCCCACAGGCGCAGTACCGAGTCGTCCCACTTGAGGTCGTTGAAATCTCCGACATTGCGAACCTAGGGTTCTAATTTGGGGGTTTTTCAGGTGGAGCTTATGATAGAAATGGAGGGAATGCATTCCTACGGAATGCTTGGTCGTTTTACAGGAGGATACTCACCTAAAAAGACGGTTTTGTCCCTCGATTTCACGGAATAATAAACAAACTTTGACGGATGGACCATTTTGGTATATTATGAAGAGTTGAAGGACGTTTAAATTGAAATTTTTAGTTGGTGGACCAAAATGATACTGAGGCCATAGTTGTTTGGGGACCATTTAGGTCATTAACCCTTTTATTATGTGGCAAATCAGACACATTAAAGCTAGGTTCCAATTAATCAGCCAAACCCGAATTAGTGATGAGTTGAGTCACCATCCACTTGGAACGTACAACATTATTCACAAACCAAAGACACTACTTAAGACAATGTCCACCAGTGAAAAACCATGGAAGATTGGTTCTTCTTTACAGACTTTTTATTCTAAATATTTTCATGTTCTTTCTCCCCAGAAAAAAAAAAAACTAAAAAAAAAAAACAGAGACTTTTCACCATTTTTATTTAGTATTAAAGTATTAAAAAAAATTAGTTTCTTCTTTTCACTAAAAGAATAAATTATTCAAAAGCAATTGAGTATAATATATTAGATTTTATGGTATGTACGTATTGACTTGTAAATATTATCATGTAAAAAACTAAAAGAAAAAAAAATTAAGAATAAACAAAGAAACGGGCTAGTGGGTTGGCGGGTCACATGGGTATTTTAGCAGATTGGCGGGGTTACATAGGTATGCGGGTTGGCAGGTCAACCCGTCATGACCATTTTATTAAACAGGTTACATAGGTATTTTAGCGGGTTGATGGTTTGACCCGAACCCCACCTGTTTATTAAACGGGTCATGACGAGTTGACCCGAAAATGAGCTAAAAATTTAACCGCTAATTTTCTGTGCAAGTTTCAAGTCATGTCGAAAATTTCGACCCACCCTTTCGATGTCACTCATGATCCTACTATTTGGGCCTAATATGATTAGACATAATCGAATCCATGTAGTTTTTTTAGGGCCAGTTTTGCATTGTTGTGCTATGAAAATAATCGATGTCAGATTTGCTGTGAGAGAAAGCAGTTTGGCGTTTGGTAAACTTTTTGTTAAAAGTGTTGTTGGTACCATAATCAGTTTCTAAGTGTTTGGTAAACTTTTTGGTGAAACTGCTTTGAGCTATGTATAATGACTAAAAATGGCATTATGTTGAAATGACTTTTCTGTTAAAGTGTTTCATAACAAGGAAAGGACTTTCACTTTCAATTATATATATATATATATATATATATATATATATATATATATATATATATATATTTTATTAAATATGTTTCCATCACACCCTAAAAAATATTTTAATTATAAAATATTTAAAGTATTATGTTGAAAATTAAGTATTTGTATCCAAATGTTCTAAACTAATGTTTAAAGTTAAATCCAATATATTCCATTAAAAATGAATATTTTGTCAAAGAAACAAAAAGAGGAACATTATAAAAAATAAAATAAAAAATAAAAAAAACCAACAGCAATAACTATTGAAGTTAAAACCCTAGAAATTAAAGAGAGAGTGAAGAATGAAATTTATAGTTAAAATCTTAGAAATTAAAGAGAAAGAGGGAAGAATGAAATTGAGAAGAAATAAACATAATATGCCTCATACCTGAGTCTTGTAGCTTCTCAGGAATGTGCTTCAATTGATTCAACAAGAAAAAATAATAGGAAGAATATAAGAGATTCAAGATATAAGAACTCTGGGAAAGAGATGGCGTGAAGAAGCAAAAGGATGCGAAGGAGAAAACGCGCGAAGATAAGAGATTGCGTGAAATAGATTGGGGTATTTTCGGAAGTTTGTAAATTTCATTAAACCCAGAACTTCTTCGAAACTAATTCCACATAATCAGAAAATGAAAGCACCTCATTAGCTGCTTTCCCTTATAGCTTTCTGTCACAACAATTTTTAACAATAAGTGATTTTCTCATAGTTTACCAAACAGGTTGGGCTTCCTAATTTTTTTAAAAAATAACTTATCACCCTAAATAAGAAATGCCAAACAGGCACTTAGAACATCAAATATTTGCCTAAGAAATTAAAAAAAAGAAAAAGAAAGTAAAACTCTCTCTCTTTTTCTCTCCCCTCTACCCTCTCCCTCTACCCCACCAATTTCTTCTCCCCTCATTCCCTCATGACCACCACCTGCAAGCTCCAACCCCCAAACCCATCCCACAACCAACCCCCCTGCCCCCCCCAACGAACCCAACAACCACCCTGACCCCTCCCTCCGGATTTTCCTTTGTTGTTGAGAAACCACAACCAACCACCCTCCTCCCTACCCTACATGGGTGGTGGTGCGGTGGCACTCCAAGCCCATCACCAATTTCAATTTTCATGTTACCATTTTCTCTGTGTCACCATGTTTCTCTCTTATTTTTGTGACACTTGTCCTCTCACTTATCATTAACCTAACTCTGTTAACTTACCCTTGAATTAAAAAACATTGATATTAACAAAGCAACAACCCAATAGCCCCGAGCAACCACCCACCCACCAAACTCCAACAGCCGACCACCACAACCATCCCACAGTCTCCACCACTTGCCTTCCTCTCTCTGTCACTCTCTGTCTCTGTCTCTGTCTCTCTCTCACAAAGTGAAGCTGATTTGAGTTGAATCAAGTAATGGTTTTGGAAGGAAACAAACTTGGCAAAGATACAGAGGCTCCAAGGCTGAAATTTTGAAGAATTGATAGAGATTTTTCAATTTGGAAAAAAAAAACACCTTTCAAGATTTTCCGACGTCATTGAGGAGGAGGGCATGTGGTTGTTTGGAGAAAAAAAATTTCAATTTGGCGAGGAAGGGAAAGAAAGGTTCACAGTTGAAGATGCACTCGAAGTGGAGATTAGGTTCGGCTGAGATCAACAATCTTGATCTGGTTCAACAATTTTATGAGAGACAAAGGGAGGTGTGGGTGGTGGGGGCAGAGGTGGTGGGGGCAGAGCTGGTTGCCGATGAGGAGGGGGTGGTTGTGGAGAAGATAAACGAACTAGCTTTTGAATAATTATTTCATTGAATTTTAATAAAAATTAGTAGACTTAACAACTTTAGTAGTATGTTAAGTGAAAGGACACATGACAAAAGAATAAGGAGGAAACAAGTGGGTATAGAGAAAATGGTAACATGAAAATTGAACTCCCATCGTTGTTCCATATATATGTTTTTTGTGCTGTGATGGTGGGTGTGGCTGAGAATGGTGGGTAGGGAAGAGAAGGGGGCTTGGGTTTCATTGGGAAGAAGGGACAAAGAGATTCAGAGAGAGAAAAAAGAAAAGGTTTTTGTTTGTTTTTTAATATTTTATTCAATGTGTTTAAAAAAAATTATTTTATTCAATTTAGGAAAATAATGTGGGCCCTACATGTGCCATGTCATCACTTAACAGATTTTCTAATAGCTAATCTAACCGCAGAGAGTCACATTGCAAAAAAATTACAAAATAAGGGTATGTAATTGTTAAAATTGAGAATGCGAAGACAAACATGCCTTACGGGTACAACTTTAGGATACCAAATTGAAATTAACCCTTCCTTTTAATAGTGATTATATTATTTGAATGAAATTGGCATGAACAATTGCAGACGATAAATGATGTGATTGCTGGAATAATCTTCTTGGGCACCAGAATATACATGCAAGAGGTTACCCAAAAATCAAGCAATGAACATTGTACGACGTTGGTGCTGCTTAGAACCAGAAACATCAAGGGTTACACGCCAATCAAAGAGATGATCGAACCCAATAATGCCAAAATGTCACGGGGAAACCAATTTGGCTTCTTACATGTGTCAGTGCCCAAGTCAATTGAAATCTCAAAACGCACTTGACTTTGTTTGGGAAGATACCGCCGAGAGAGCTTTAGAGAGAGAGGCTCCTCCTTCTCTCTAGAACTTCTCTCCTTTCCCACCGCCCTCTTCTGAGCAGCTGGTGGTTGTGCTGCCGCCCTTCGGGGCGGCACCTCTGCCACCTCTTGTGTGGCTTCTCTGCCATCCTTTGGTGTGGCTTTCCTTTCCCTTTTTTTCAGTTTGCTTTGGTTTGCCCTTCCTCGTATGTTTTTCCTTATGTAGGCCCAGATCTCCTCCACATCCCCTCCATCACTACTCTTCAGCAATTTCACATCTCTCACCATTTTTCCCTTTCATACACTCACCCCTCATTAGTCCATTTCTCTCCCCCTCCCAGGAAAACTCAAACCCTAAAATCCCCCTCTCTCCCTAGAATTTTCTTGGTTGTCTACTTGTTTGCTGCTGCTGCTTTTTCTTCCCTACAATCCAACCTCAAATTTGAGATCAGGTTATGAAGGTGTTGGCTTTGCAGTTTAATGGTCCATTTGGACCTATACCTGCTACTGGATCGCTTGAGCATGACGCATGTTGGTGGCTTGCTTCCCCAACTCCACGCTCTACAGATCGCCTTTGTTGGTTCCCCTGAACCTTCTTGTTCTTCTGGCAGCGACGGCGGCTGCTTAGTGTTTCTAGGATTTGATTCTAGGGTTTTTGTATTTTGGGGTTTTTTGGTTATATTGGGCTTTTTGGTATTTTGGATTGGGCTTGTATTTTGTTTGGTTGAGCCCTTGTTTTATATTTCTGACTTTTGTATTGGGCTCTTAAGTAACACTCTATGGTAATGACATGATCATTCCTTTGACCAAAAAAAAAAAAAAAAAAGAGAGAAGTTCTGCAGCTAGCTACCTCACTAGCCGGTTGTTGGACGTTTTGAAGAAATTTAGAGGCCCTGAGGTATGTAATTAACAAGGAAATTTGACATAAACATAATTTTTATTATTAACCACTTAAATTTTATAAAGTGTAGCAATTTACCAATTTCTCCTGTTTTATAAGTATTAGTGTCAAATATCTAATATGTTATGTTGCTAAAATCTCATTTTATGCTAAAATCTCATTTTATACTAAAATGCAAGTACTCTCGCAAGATATAGAATGTTTTATAGGAAATAGGGATGGGCATGGTCCAGTTCGGCCTGATTTTTAGTCAAAATTAGAAATGAAACCGTACTATACATCTGATTCGGTCTGGTCTGATTTTAATGAAAAATTAATTACTCAACCGAACCAATCCGACCAGTTTAGATTCGGTTCAATTTCGATTTTTTCAATTTGGACCGGCAAACAATCCCAGCTCTGTATGACGAAACAAGTCCCCAAGATCTACAAGATGTTGTCTGGGCAGCGTGCTCAAAGAAGGAGAGAGACTGCAGGGAGAGAGCTAGAGTTGGAGCTGTGCTACCTCGTGCGGGTAGCTGGGCTTGGATGCATGTGGGGATTGGAGCCCAGTGGAAGGGGATGGAGGTGCAGGGGATGTGGCTGCGTCAGCAGGAGGGGGAGAGGAAAATACAAGGTCGGCATTACAAAGAAGAGAGAAAGAAGAAGAAGAAAGAGCCAGCACAGATGAGAGAAAAGAAGAAGAATAAAAGAAATAGTAAGAGTCGACAGCACAGAGGAGAGAAAAGAAGAGGAAGAAAAAAGATGAAAGAAGAAGAAAGAAGAAGAAGAAAAAAAAAAAAAAAAAAAAAAAAGAAGAAGAAAGAGTCGGCATTGAGGAGAGAAGAAGAAATAAAAAAGAAGAAAAAAAGAGAGAAGAAAAGTCGGCAGCCAGAGGAGAGAAAAGAAAAAAAAGAAAAAAAAAAGAAAAAAAAAGAAAAGAGAAGAAATGTCGGCAGCTAGAGCAGAGAAAAGAAAAAGAACCAAAAAGAAAAAAGAAGAAAGAAGAAAGAAGAAGAAGGAAAGAAAAAAGAAAAAAAAAAAAGAGAAGAAAAGTCGGCAGCCAAAGGAGAGAAGAAGAAAAAAAGAAGACTTTTGGAAAGAGAGATGATGGAGGGGACGGCTAGGGTATGAGAAATGGTTGAAGGAGAGTGGTACAAATGAATATAAAGAGTTGGGCATGTTTAAGAAATAGAGTTGGGCTTGGTGAGATGGTTAAGAAATGGAGTTGGGCTATTTATTTATTTGACTTTGGGAGTTGGGTTTGGTGGAGAGATCTAATAATATGTAATTATATATATTTTAATTTGACCGGTCTGGTTCGGCCTGGTCTGGTTTTTGAAGGCATGGAACTAGAAACCAGAACCGATTAGAACCGGTTCGATTCGATTTTTTGACCGGTTGTTGACTTAACTTGATTTTTTCCCCGTTTTTCCGGTGTGGTTCGGCTTCGATTTCCAATTTGCAGGTTTGAATGCCCACCCCTAGCAGGAAATATAATTTGGGCATGATGACCTCATAAGTCAATTTTGTGTAATCCATTCAAAACACTTTAAATGTACTTATCCACAAACTTGCTCTTAGCAGGGGCGGCTTTGAAATTTTAGGGGCTATGTGCTAAATGAGCAGCAGGGTCTCTAAAACAAAGTTTTGAAAAAAAAATATTGAAAATTGGATCATATATATTGATAGAAAGTTTACAACTAAAGCTCACCAAAAGATAGTAATATACAAAACTATTTTTTTTTTTAGTAAAAGTATATACAAAACTATGGTCTAACATGAATCTTGCCAATGTTGGGTTGGTTTTTTATTTTTTTGCCAAAGTTAGATAGGGGGTGGGGGGAAACTCACACAGACGGGTACCACGGGGGTTTGAACCCAGGACCACTTGGGAGCACACAAAAGGTCTGGGCCAATCCAACTAACACCCCATTGATTGATGTTGGGTTGGTTTAGTGTCAATGAATCTTGTCATGAGAAGAAGTCACTTAATTATAGATTGCCTCTCACAGAACCACAAAAAGTCCAAAAATGTAGTTAAATCAAGCTATCAAAATAAAAACTGCAAAATTCATCATTATTTACCTCAATTTGTCGTCGCCCAAAATGAGAATGAATGGTCTAGGGATTTTCTTCAAGAGAGAATGGTTTAGAGTGTTTACCTTGGCCATACTGTTCTAGTAATGAATTTATTCTTATGTGAATTTAATTTAGCATCGGATTTTATTTAATTTACCAATTTATAGCAGCATTGTTTGCAATGTGCTGAAGCTTTCCTTCGTGGGTGAAGGCTTTTTCCTCCCTTACCTAGGAAACTTGCTCTTGTGTGTTCAAATTTCAAAAATTTCTCAGGTGCAACCAAATCATGCATCATGTAAACTTTATGTTCCATTTAGGAAATTTCCTTGATGGGTCACAGAGATCTTTTTGTTTTGTTTTGAAAATGGCAGTGATAAATAAAGAAGATGATATCATTAACTAGGCACATGAAAGTGAAAGATAAACCGTGTGGGCCACCTGGGAAAAGCTTTTCCACCACACTACGATTTTCCAGGAAGCTCTCCTTTTCTCTTTATTCCATTATTGCCTTTACTAAAACCTCTTCTCCACTAATCCCATAACACTATAGCATCTTCTTCTCATTGTTTTCAGTTTGGGGGCGGGATGGAAATCAGATAATTAAAGAAAGAAAGCAGAGGATCCGTCTTGGAAAGCTCCTTTCTTTTTCTATGTAAATTCCTCAGTTTTCTCAGTAACCAAACAGAGGTATTTATGTCTCAAAGAAAAGCATTTGCTTATTAGCTGTGGAAATTGAGAGAGCAACAACTGGTTTCCTGGTTTGCAAATACTCATCGTGGAGATCAATCTTCTTCTGAGCCATCTTTAACACCTAGGAGTAATCTTTACAGGCCCTCCTTGAGTTTCAGGGATGAGGTCGTACAACTATAATGTCTATGACGAGCCCATAAAGGTAGTGGTCACTCAAAACTTGATCATAACCATATCCATAGCTAGCCAGCCAAGCTAGCCTAACAGTTTTTTTTGTTGCATATATTTCTTGATTGGTGTCTTTAATTTTTAATTGAATTTATAATTATCTAGTTTCTTTTCTTCTATAGGCTACTTCAGAATCAGCAGAGTGGATATTTTTAGCCACTAACCTTGGCCTAGAGATGTTGTCAGCTGCTTGTGATCAGGTTTCCTCCCCCCCACTACGCACTATTTGGTATGCCGTTGGCTATTGCAGCTATGCTCATTTCCATCTGGGAGCTAACAGCATACCAAATAGTGCATAGTGGATGGTAAAAAGGAAAGAGTTGTGTTGAGGAGATGGGGAATGCTCTGGCGGTTTTATCATCCACCACCTCGTAGTAATAAGCTTTTTGGTACTCTTCCTGACATTTATGGACTAGTTTCTGGCATCTCACAGTGCATTTGATATATAGTTCAGTATGTTTACTTCCTTCGGCATGCTGATAATCCTTTCAAAGCATCCCTTTTGCCTGCCATATTTCTTCTCTGTTTAGGTGGTTCAAAACTGAGTAATAACCGAAGGAACGCCAATACCACTGACAACAACATCTTGAGAAAGCCTTTGGATAGTAATTCCTCTACCTCTACCTCTACAACTACTAGCACTTCAAGTTCAAGCCCGCTATTTCAGGCTCAAGGGGGTCTTCTTCTATCCAGGTGGAGAGCCCCTCGGATGCGCTGGACTACCACTCTGTTAAGCTTTTGGGTGGCCATGAAAGTGAGAACTAGTCCTTGCTTTCTTCTTTAATTATCCTTTGTTCATACGTTGTCTTCAACAACTTACAGGTAAAAACAAAAAGAAAATGGAAAAGAAGAGGACTTGTTATGAGTTTTTCTCCTGTTAAATCCTTTTCTTTTTCTGTTAAATTAATAATGTTGTGGGTTTATACATTAGGGGCTACACCAGAGTCGGTTCTTGAGCTTATGGATGTCAAAAATTTCACCTTGGCACATGTCAGATCTCATTTACAGGTGAGCTAGTTTTCTTAACCATCATCATTTCTTTAATTAAATGTGTGTTCTTCTTGTACCTTTGACTATTATATGCATTATAGCTAGCATGCATGTTTGGCTTTTCTTATAGCTCCCATCTTTCCTTTTCATCTTAATTGAGACACTAATATTACGTACTAAAGAAGCTTAAGTAAAGATGCAGTGTACCAAATTTGCAATTTCAGGGGTCTTAGTGAAATTCTCCCTAGAATATTGCACATCATTCATATAAAATGTTTGAGCTATTTAGTTATATACCAATTCTTAGCACTAGTGATATAGATAAATTGTAATAACCCAGACCTTAATTATTATTTAATTAATAATTTAATAGTGGAAAAGACTAAACTACCCTCATAATATTTTATTAGGTTTTTAAGTTGACTTTTCGACTGGGGAAGAATTTGAAATTTTCGATCGTATCATTGCGTAGAGCGCGACGAAACGAGTCCGTAGACACGTAGTGGACTTGAAATCGGACTTGTAACGAAGGAATTACGAGCAAAATGAGTTGAGGGGCAGTTTAGTAATTTTGCAAGATCAGATTTTTAAAATCTGATTCTTCTTCTCCCTTTCTTCTGCACGCGACCAGCATCCCCCCCATTCCTTTTTCTCTTCTAGCCGCACCTCTAAACCTCCATAACCACCCAGCCACACCGCCAACCACCATCGGATCAAACCCAACTCGACCGGCGTGACCTCCGTTGCCCAGCCCCGACCTTCCCCGCCGTCTAGCCACCACGATCTCGCCGGAAAAACCAGAAAATCCCGCCGGTTTTGACAGGATTTCGTCGGCTTCGTTCATCGTCATCCGGCCACCAAATCGGACGAATTAGGTATGGATTTCTAGCTATTTTTCATGATCTAGCTGATGGTTGGGTAGGATTTGCGATATTTTAAAGTTTGATAGGGTGATTTTCGAGTTGAAATTCTGCCGGTTTTGCGTCGCCGATTTCAGCAACTTCCGGCCACTTTTTGGCCATAGTCCAAGAACAAAAGTGGTTCCAAATTAGATGTTTTACCTAGGCTAGATGTTTGCGCCAGCAATTTGAAGATTTTCCGCCCGCAGGAATTTACTATGCACACCCACGCGTTGCTGGCGCGTGGGCGGCGCGTGAGTCAGGTGTCGGGGACCACTCTTGGTCCTAGAATGATCATCGTGTCCTCACGAGCATGTAGGAATTTGCGGATCTCAATTTGGATAACGTTTGAACCCCGAACGAATCTCACATATTGTGCGATTTCCTGGTTCAATACGTTTAGACCGTTGGATCGTAGTCAACTTTTATTATTCTTGGGTACCTATGGTGGTTTCTAAGAAAATATAATTCCAGAAAAGTTAATGAGAAATGAAATGAATTCTTAATTATCTAAAATTCTGGTATGCCAAAATCTCTAGGCACTCTCAACTCGGAAGCATATAAAATAAAACATATAAAAGCGATAAATCAAGCTATTAAAACTCTGATAAATGAATAAACTCATTCAAGATCAATTAATGAGATTAAATTGCATAAATCATTCATAAAACAAAAAGGTCCACTCACAGATGCTCTGAGCTAACTGAATCCTTTGAAGGTCCCTCCTACGGGTCAACTGGTGCCCGGGTGCCTGAATAACTATCATAATATTTTATTAATAAATCTGCTCAATAAAATAATATTAAATCAAAAACCCTAACCCCCGGCTCCTAGAAGTGCATGCGTCCTTTTAAAGGTCATTCCTATGCCCACATTAGCTTTTCTCTCAAAGGGCATGATTTAGAAGTAACTCGGGACTCAAAAGCGATAAAGTCCCGAAAAGTCAACCCGGGACCCCGTGGGGTCCACGACCTCCAAATTCCGATCCGATCATTCCCTAGAGGTTCCAATATGCCTAGGACACATGTCTCGAGAGTTTGATTTCGATCGAACGGTCGAGTTTCTCACGATCGCATAATCAGACAGATGAATGATTTTCCGTAATACTAACCCTAGGGTTGGCCTTTTCGGAGTATCTGGGGCTCCGATTCACGTTCTGTCGAATCCTACATGATCCTGAAATTGCCTAGATCAACATACTCCAGTTTGACTACGATCCAACGGTCTGAACGTATTGAACCAGGAAATCGCACAATATGCGAGATCCGTTTGGGGTTCAAACGTTATCCAAATTGAGATCCACAAATTCCTACGCTCTCGTGAGGACACGAGGATCATTCTAGGACCAAGAGTAGTCCCCGACACCTAGCTCAAGCGCTGCCCATGCGCCAGCAGCGCGTGAGTGTGCATAATTAATTCTGGCGGCCGGAAAATCTTCAAACCGCCGGCCCAAACTTAGGTAAAACACCTCATTTGAAACCACTTTTGTTCCTGGACTGGCCAAAAAGTGGCCGGAAGTGGCTGAAATCGGCGACGCAAAACCGAAACAATTTCAACTCGAAAATCACCCTATCAAACTTCAAAATCTCGCAAATCCTACCCAATCATCAGATAGATCATGAAAAATAGCTAGAATTGCATACCTAATTCGTCCGATTTGGTGGCCGGATGACGACGAACGGAGCCGACGAAATCCTGTCAAAATCGATGGGATTTTCTGGTTTTTCCGGCGGGATCGTGGCGGCTGGACAGCAGGGAAGGTTGAGGCTGGGCTGCGGAGGTCACGCCGATCGAGTTGGGTCTGGTCCGGTGGTGGTTGGGTGTTATGGAGGTTTGGAGGTGCGACTGGAGAAGAAAAAGGAATGGGGGGGATGCTGGTCGCGTGGAGAAGAAAGGGAGAAGAAGAATAAGATTTTAAAAATCTGTTCTTGAAAAATTACCAAACTGCCCCTCAACTCATTTTGCTCGTAATTCCTTTGTTACAAGTCCGATTCAAGTCCACTACGTGTCTACGAACTCGTTTCGTCGCGCTCAACGCAGGAGGGACCTTCAAAGGGTCAAGTTAGCTTAGAGCATCTGTGAGTGGACCTTTTTGTTTTATGAATGATTTATGCAATTTAATCTCATTATTTGATCTTGAATGAGTTTATTCATTTATCAGAGTTTTAATAGCTTGATTTATCGCTTTTATATGTTTTATTTTATATGCTGCCGAGTTGAGAGGGCTTAGAGATTTTGGAATACTAGAATTTTAGATAATTAACAGATAAAATGGTAGCAGAGTTCAGGGATAAGTAAGAATTCATTTCATTTCTCATTAACTTTTCTGGAATTATATTTTCTTAGAAACCACCATAGGTACCCAAGAATAATAAAGGTCGCCTTCGGTTTATATGTGTTGCCTACGGATTAAATGGTTGCCTTCGGTTTATTAGTTGCCTTCAGTTATGTCAACATGCTAGACTTACGCTCCGCAAGTCCTAGAGGTACCCGGGACCGAGGGAGCGAGGTACGCGGGTCAGGTCGACTAAATGTCCCCTGAATTCCATGAGGATTGCGGCTCGGGTGACTTTGTGTTTCTCGAGGTCTGCTAGGACGTGTCACTCCGGTGGCACGAGGATGGAATTGACGGAAACTAGTGGAATTGACGGATTAATAAATGGGTACACCTAAGTGGTAGATTTAAGTTGATTTTGATTCTTTCAAGGAATTAATGTTTGATCAAGTGTGTGATTGATTATATATATATATATATTAATCCGTCAGAGCCCAGTTAAACCAAATAAACTAGAACAATGCAATAGACGCTCTGATACCAGAAGGGAACTAGAACCTATAATCTAGAAGAACTAGATTAAAAAGGATTTTTAACTAGTTAAAAGTGGAAGGCTTGACTTTTGTTGGCTTATGTATTTAATGGCTTGAAGACTTGGAAGAGGAAAGGGACTAGTTAACTACGGAAGAGGATAAAGAGTATGACTAAGTAATTGACTTGGAAGATGACTTGAGCAACTAAAAAATAAAAAATAAAGAAATAATGAATAAAATAAATTATTGAATAAACATAAATTGAAATTAAAAGATTAATCATAAGTTTAAAAGAAAATGGACGTATGAGAATAAATTGTATAAATAAAAAACTATGAGGGCACTGAGTTTAATTAAATAAATAATATAGATTAATGAGAATAATTGGACTAACATAAATTAGAATTTGAAGGACTATGAAATAAACACAGAAAATAATATTATTGACTGTGGAAGCTTTGAAAACAAAGTATGAACTTACAGAAATCTTAGTTCAGTGAAAGCAAGCAATGCCACACAGGACACTCACACTCCACTCTCACTCACAACTATTGTAGTTGCCTCAGGTCTACAAACTCTGAGAGAACTTTGAAAACTGAAAGAAACTTACAATGTTTATTGAACAAAGCTTGAAGGAAACTGAGAATGAAAACTCCTAACTTATAGCCTTGGCTTTCAAGAGAGGACAAAATAACTTTTGGCTTTAACTTAAGTAAAAAACATTTAACTTAAACTTTGTCGGGCATCTTTGACTGGAAGGAAAGGCATCTGCTTTCACATGGGTGAAAGGACTTTAACATCTGCTTTCACATGGGTGAAATGCATCTAACTCAGCTTTCGGCTACTTTAACTTTGGCAGAGGCATCTTTGACTAGGAGAGCTTCAATCTTCAGAGAGATCATAAGGATCTTGACTGTCGGGCACGTAATCTGACCATCTAGGCTTGGGCTTCTGACTGAATTGTTGACTAGGCATTTGACTGGAAGAAGATTCTGATTTTGGGCTAGCATCATCATCGTCTTCATCATTCATTTGAGAGACTTGGGCAAGGAGCTGCTGTGCTAATTCTGTTAATTCTTTCTTAGATTTTCCTTTAAGGGAGGCATTTGAACTGCTTGGAGAGACCTCTTTAACTGTATTTGAACTGCTTGCAAGCATCTGAATAGGAGGATAATTTGCATTGACTCGAGTAATAATTTCGTGTAGGATAACTTTATCCCACCATTTTACAACATAATGACGGCTTAGAATTCTGGTTTCCCAATTAATTTGATAACTCCATTTTAAAATCCAAGGAATTCTGTATTTGGCAAAGAAATGGAGGAGCATAGGGAAAAACTTTTCTTGCTTAGTTAATTGATGCTTCTGGGTGAAATAATTGAATGTGGGACAAAGGGCTTCTGGAAGGATTTCCCAACAGGGACCAATAATGTTCCACCATTATTTCTCTATTTTTTATTTTTTAGTTGCCCAAGTCATCTTCCAAGTCAATTACTTAGTCATACTCTTTATCCTCTTCCGTAGTTAACTAGTCCCTTTCCTCTTCCAAGTCTTCAAGCCATTAAATACATAAGCCAACAAAAGTCAAGCCCTTCGTCCCTGTTGGGAACATTATTGGTCCCTGTTGGGAAATCCTTCCAGAAGCCCTTCGTCCCACATTCAATTATTTCACCCAGAAGCATCAATTAACTAAGCAAGAAAAGTTCTTCCCTATGCTCCTCCATTTCTTCGCCAAATACAGAATTCCTTGGATTTTAAAATGGAGTTATCAAATTAATTGGGAAACCAGAATTCTAAGCCGTCATTATGTTGTAAAATGGTGGGATAAAGTTATCCTACACGAAATTATTACTCGAGTCAATGCAAATTATCCTCCTATTCAGATGCCTGCAAGCAGTTCCAAACAGTTAAAGAGGTCTCTCCAAGCAGTTCAAATGCCTCCTTTAAAGGAAAATCTAAGAAAGAATTAACATAATTAGCACAGCAGCTCCTTGCCCAAGTCTCTCAAATGAATGATGAAGACGATGATGATGCTAGCCCAAAATCAGAATCTTCTTCCAGTCAAATGCCTAGTCAACAATTCAGTCAGAAGCCCAAGCCTAGATGGTCAGATTACGTGCCCGACAGTCAAGATCCTTATGATCTCTCTGAAGATTGAAGCTCTCCTAGTCAAAGATGCCTTTGCCAAAGTTAAAGTAGCCGAAAGCTGAGTTAGATGTCTTTCACCCATGTGAAAGCAGATGTTAAAGTCCTTTCACCCATGTGAAAGCAGATGCCTTTCCTTCCAGTTAAAGATGCCCGACAAAGTTTAAGTTAAATGTTTTTTACTTAAGTTAAAGCCAAAAGTTATTTTGTCCTCTCTTGAAAGCCAAGGCTATAAGTTAGGAGTTTTCATTCTCAGTTTCCTTCAAGCTTTGTTCAATAAACATTGTAAGTTTCTTTCAGTTTTCAAAGTTCTCTCAGAGTTTGTAGACCTGAGGCAACTACAATAGTTGTGAGTGAGAGTGGAGTGTGAGTGTCCTGTGTGGCATTGCTTGCTTTCACTGAACTAAGATTTCTGTAAGTTCATACTTTGTTTTCAAAGCTTCCACAGTCAATAATATTTCCAATTAATATTATTTTCTGTGTTTATTTCATAGTCCTTCAAATTCTAATTTATGTTAGTCCAATTATTCTCATTAATCTATATTCTTTATTTAATTAAACTCAGTGCCCTCATAGTTTTTTATTTATACAATTTATTCTCATACGTCCATTTTCTTTTAAACTTATGATTAATCTTTTAATTTCAATTTATGTTTATTCAATAATTTATTTTATTCATTATTTCTCTGTTTTTTATTTTTTAGTTGCTCAAGTCATCTTCCAAGTCAATTACTTAGTCATACTCTTTATCCTCTTCCGTAGTTAACTAGTCTCTTTCCTCTTCCAAGTCTTCAAGCCGTTAAATACATAAGCCAACAAAAGTCAAGCCTTCCACTTATAACTAGTTAAAAATCCTTTTTAATCTAGTTCTTCTAGATTATAGGTTCTAGTTCCCTTCTGGTATCAGAGCCGTAAGAGTTGAATGTATTGAGTCTAAGTCTGCTACTCATATCGCCCAAGTGGCTGATTTAAGTTTTCTGAGTTAGCAAGTCTCCCAAGTTTCTTTTAATTTAGTCAACCTCCAAAGTTTCTTCCAAGCCTACTCCTAGTTATCTAATTCCTTAGGTTCCTCTCTCTCAAAAGTCCGTAAGGTGAGACCTTTTTACCAAACAGTAAGTCCCAGGTAGAGGCATGAGCGGTTAGGCATGAGAAGGTGAGAGAGAGAGTAGCCTATAGGTTCTTAGGTACCTTAGAGTCAGTGTTAGGAGTTACCCAAGAGTCTTTCTATTTTAAAAGTCATGTAAGAGTCTTTCTAATTTAGTTAATTTAGATTTTTCACGTAAGCAAAATGAGTCGTTTATTTAGAACCAATTCAATTAATTCTTCTAGTTCTAGAACCAGTTTGGACCCAGTTCCAGATATAATTAATGAAGAAGTTTTAGAATTTGAGTCGTCTAGTTCAGAATTACACTGTAATGATTGGAATATACCTAAAGTCCCTAATAAAGAAATTTATAGGCAAAAATGGTCAATTAATGCATTTAGGCAAACTACGCATATTAAGACAATAGTACAAGTCTATGCCCTAGGAAAAGAACATGAAACATGCCAATTACTTAACCTTGACGCTATTAAAAAACATAGGCAAGAAGGTAATAATTTTCTGCATATAGGTTTAGTTCAAGTCGTTGTTAAGCCCTTAACTAAACTAGGTCTTAAATCTGCAATATTATTAAGCTTAAGAGATGCTAGATTTAAAGATTTCGAAGAAGGAGTTTTAGGAATCATTGAGTCAAGTCTATGCCATGGTCCAGTCCATTTTGATTGCTATCCAGATTTTACTGTAAGCCTTAGTGATCCACATATTTTGAAAGTTTTAACTTTAACCATTAAGACGCACGGTTATAATGTTTTGCCAGGTACCCAACCTTTAGCTTTAATTTATAAAATTTATTACAAGGTGACAGGCACCAACATTAATTTTCAGGCCTTAAGTAAAAGCCCAAAAAATCAAACGCTTTTAATTCAGAGTCATACATCTAATGCTAATATTATTGTCCCTAAAATGATTAGGTGGTCAGATGTCAATTTACCTAAAGAATGGTTTTTAACCACTGAATGCCCCCCTAAGCCAATTCAACGTAGTTTAAATGATTTAGACTATATTCAACCATATTTAGATGGTACGGTAAAAATTAGTTTTGATAGACCAATAAAGTCAACAGTCCAATTAGAACAATTACCTACGCCTAGTCAATCTTTTAAGTTTCCAGCAAGACATTCGTCGGCAGAGTCGTCTTCAATAACAGAACGAGATTTAGAAGCTGATAAAGCCTTGATGGATTTCAAAATTAATGAATTAAGAAAGGCCAAGCAAGTAGTTCAACCAAGCTACAATAGAACCCCTATGGCACCCCTTGAGCCAATGCAACCAGAGTCACCTACTAAGTTAGATATGCAAGATTCTACTTTTGAAGTTTACAATTGTGATGCCCAATTAAGAGTTCTTAATAAACCATTTAAAATTCATTGGTCAAAATTAGATGCCCATTTCCAAGCCCCTGAAAATGCCGAAAGAAAAGCCAAGTATCATGATTCTTTCCCCCAAGCTCAAAGAAAAGAAATTTTCAATGAGTGGAAAGAATATCTCAAAGCCACTAGGTCCGAGTCACCTTATCTAGATTATGTAGAAGCCAAATATCTAGGTCAAAAGTTAGTTACTTTAACCCAGGAAAAATGGGAAAAAGCCGATGCCACCAAAAGTTGTCAGTACGCACCCCCCAGTTGAAACAATAGTAATTAATCATAGGAATACCAAAGTTGTTGCAAGCCCTTACAAAGTAGCTGAGTCAAAAGATGAGCCAGTAAAAAAGGTCATAGAACAAAACAATTTTGCCAACACAAGCCTAATAGTAATAGGAAAGCAACTAGATAAGATAGAAACAAAAGTCGATAAGTTAATCCCACAGGAAGTTACTCTTAAGCCTAGAAAAGAAAAGCCTTTAGTTCACTTTGAGTTAAAACCAGAGTCTGCCCTAAAAGTCAGTCCAACAATGCGTAAAATAGAAGAAATGTTTCAAGAATTAACCTAAGTTAAACCAAAGCCTGATAAAGAAAAAGACAAAGGAAAGGAAGAAGAAGCCTCAGTTAAAGTCTTAAGTTTTGATATTAATTCTGATAGTGAGTCATTCATGTCTGAAGAATCAAACCAAAGTTTAGATTCAGAAACCAGTAATATTTCTAAGATTGAGCAAGCTTTTAGCAACTTACAAGTTAACCAAGATGCCCAGAGTCTTAAAGTTAGTCGTCTAATAGGTAAAGTTAATCCTACAAGTCTTACAAAAAATTGGTATCCTAAGCCTACGCCTCCAGATGTTCAATTTGAAGAAAGAACCCAAAACCAGTTTTCAGTATCCTCTGATAAGCTATACGAGTGGAATATCGATGGCTTATCTGAACAAGAAATACTTAATAAATTACAACATATGTCTATGGTAGCCAATAGTTATGCCACTAATCATCAGTTAAGACAGTCAGAAATAGTTTCCCTTTTAGAAACAGGTTTTACAGGAACACTTCGTTTCTGGTGGGATAAACATCTCACGGAAGCTGCCAAGCTTACGATAATTCATGCCTTTAAAACAGATGAAAATAATTACCCTATTTTAGATGAAAGAATAGGAACAAGCATAGAAGACGGAGTCAATGTCCTTTTATATACAATAATTGAGCATTTCATAGGAACGCCCAGTATTACAACAGCCAGAATTCATGATCAGTTAAGTAATTTACGATGCCCTAAGCTAAGTGATTTTAGATGGTATAAAGATGTTTTCATTTCCAGAGTCATGCTTAGAGATGATAGTAATCAAGCCTTTTGGAAAGAAAAGTTCATAAATGGTCTCCCCAATTTATTTGCCCATAAGATTAGAACAGTCTTAAGCAATGAATCAGGACAAATTAATTATGATGAGTTAACTTACGGTAATATAATTAGTACGATCAATCAAGTTGGTATGAAAATGTGTGTAGATTTAAAAATAGGAAAATCAATCCAAGCCGATAGGAAAAATGCTAAGTATGAGTTAGGTAATTTCTGTGAACAGTATGGTCTAGCACCGGTCCCGCCGTCTAGACAAGTCAAAAGAAGCCATGATAGACGCTTTAGTAAAAGTCGCCATTTTTCCCATAGGAGAGATTCCTTCAAAGATGATAATGAATTCTATAGTAAAAGAAAGTTCACCCCTAGGAAAAACAAATGGTCAAAAGGTTATTCAAAAGGTTTTAAGAAAAGCCCCCGACAAGGTAAAAAGAGTTACTTTAAGAAAAGCACAGATAAGAGTAAAGTCAGGTGTTACAAATGCAAAAAGCAAGGTCATTATGCTAATGAGTGTAAGGTAAAAGAAGCAATTAAGCAATTAAAGTTAGCATCTGAGGAAGAAGCCAAATGAATTAAAATCTTAGAGTTAGCCAACACTGAGTCAGATCCTATGCCTACAGATAGTTCACATGCCTACAGTTCAGACAGTTCCCAGTCTAATGAGCCAGAAGTTCAATTAGGTTGTAAAGATAAGTGTTGTAGAATCTTAAATAAATCAATTTGTGTTTTAACTAAGTAGGAAGAACAAGAAGAATTATTAATTGATTTAATTAGCAAAGTCCAGGATCCTGAGTTAAAAACCGAATATATATATATATATATATATATATATATATATATATATACGATTGCAATGATTTCAGTACGTGTATATATATAAGAAAATGATTTAGTTTTATAACTATTTTTACCGAGGGGTTAGTATGTTCATATGCTATTTTCTAAAGCTTTGTTTTTGGTACACTCATCCTTTTTAATGTTTTGCGCCCCCAGGCAGTAGTTGTGCGTTAGTGAGCCACCACCGGGCCGAGTTCACCTTCCACCACGTCTTTTGCCATTGTAGGGATTTGTATAATTAAATTATACTTATAATTTATTCTGTATAGATGCTCTGATATTGCCCTAGAACGCATGTCTAACTGTTGGAATGTAATTATTTGCATGCTGGCAGTTGGTGTATATTATTTGCAAATTTGACAAGTGTAATTTTGGGATTGGTCTATTTGCAGGGGAGACTTTGCTAAAATTTCGGCAAAAGTTAAACCCCAGTTTTATTTGAAATTTGACTATAAGTGCAATTAGGTCAATTGTGTCCAGCACCTGCCATGTGTCGGACACGCACAGGGTCCGGCTCGGATTCCAAAGAGGAATTTCGGTCGGGTCATGTCATAAATCCTATATCATTTATTTTTTATAAATAAACCGAAAAAAAACTCAAAAAATGACAGATTGACATATTAAATTTAATTTTGATTATTAAATTACTTTGATACCCTAATGAGTGTTTTGGGTTTATTTTTGTTTTAAAAAATCGATGGCAGTTTTGTAATTTATAGGAAGTTTGAAGCCGATTTGTTATGTTGTAAATGAGTTTTGGGTATGTTTCTAAAGTCCATTTCGTGTAGTTTTTTTATATAATTTAGGCCCATATATTGGATATAATAGTGAATCTCCCTAAATGTTTATGTACGTACTTGCACTGTATTTCAAACATGCCTAGAACCAAAAGAAATTGTAAATTTTTTGTAATCTCTCCTCTCTCTCTCTCACTCTAATTTTTTTTTTTTTTTTTTATGAACTGGGGGAGGGGGGTGTAAAACCCCAAGAAACAACTTGTCAAATTATTATTGTAATGCGCAATGCTCTATTATCCATTCTAATATGCATCAAAATTATTAATGTGTGCAGATTTATCGTACGGTTTTCACCGCCAATAGAGCAGGGGCCTTTTCAGGTTAATAATGCCCTCTACTTTTTCCAGTTTTTTATTTTGTAATTTATTTGAAAAACAATTTATAAATGAAACATGTGCAATACGACACAGCGTTATGATTTTATTGTACAGGACAATCTGATGTCCATGAAAATGCTTCATCTGGGGATGCCACTGAAGACATAATATTTTATCTTCAGAACCCACGGTCTGGTGATCAGCTCTCATCAGCGCAGACTATTCATGTTCAAGATAACAAGGACTCCTTGGGAAACTTCTTCAAGGTAAACACGAATTAAACTGCTCATCTGTTGCTTAATTAATTTGCATATTAAATCTTTTTGCAGCTTTTTAGTTAAATAATACAAAAGGAAGGCTTCTTGTTCTCTATTTATTTATTTATTTATTTAGTTTTGGAAGGAGACGAGATTGAAATTTTAAGAAATAATTAAGGGGGATTTTAATGGATATTGTTGTGTAGATACAGCTGCACCAAAATGGATTCAGTTGCATCCTCAACTTGTGATACTCGCAAGTGCACGAGCCGTTCGGTAGTATAGCATATGTAAGTGCGAGGTTGATCCCACGAGGATTGGTGATTGAATGATCCAATTTAGTTTCCCTACACAAAACATAAATGAAAAAGAAAGGAAATAAATAAAACAAGGAAGAAATAACTCAAGCAAATAAGTTCCCAAGTTCAATTAGATTAACGGATTGATTCTAGCTAAAGTATGATTAAGCCATGGTGTTTGGTCATAACCTTGTGTTCCTAATTCCCTAATTTGATCATTTGTTGTCTAACCTAAAATTAAGCATTAGGAACCCATTAAGCATAGAAGAACAATTTAAACAACCAAGCATGTATCTAATCCCTGTTGTCGAATGTCCATACATACTCTTCCTATTCATAGTTCAATTCGAATTAAAGCATGGTGTCTACTCTTAATTCAAACCAAGATAGCTAACATGCAAGCCTAAATGGTGATCAATCATTCAAACTAGCATATTAACTTATAAGCATAATGAATAAGAACAAAAATCATAATTGAAACTTGGAAACTAATCAAACTTGAAACTAAAGAAAAGAATTTACATAACAATGAAAATTAAGTAGAACTTGGAAAAACTTAAGGAAAATTTCAACACAAAAGATTTCATTACAACAATTGAAAACTAGAAAGAGAAACTAAGAGAATTTGAGGGAGAGAAGGGAAGGGAGCTCTAGAGAAGTGTTTGAGAGCTCCCCCCCTTGGGGTGTGTTTACAAGCTTGGGAAACCTCACTATATATAGGCCTAAGGAAGCTGAAAATCTGAATTAAGTATGGCTAATGCATACAACACTTGTTTTATAAAATCTGAAATGGTTGATGCACTTCACTAATGCATACAACACTTGCATTATAAAATCTGAATTGGTTGATGCACTTCATCAATAAATCCCACCAGCAGCCCTAGCTCATCTTCATGTCACCATGACCAAGCTTCCAACCAGAAATAATAGCTCATCCTGAGGTCAGCATGACCAGCAACTTCAAGGGCTTACTAATTGGGCTTCCCTTAAGCAAATTAAGACTTTAAGCACTCAAACTTGAAGTTCAGAATGTCTTCTTTCCAGCCATATATCATTTGGGCCAATCCAAGGTCGGAGGAGGAAGTTAAGGCCAAAACAAATTGCTAACTCATTTTGCGCGCTGATAAAATCCATCCTGAGCATGGCTCTGTGTTTGCTAGGTAACAGACTCCACAATTATCCAATGGGGCTGAATTTCGGATATGTTATAGTATACACCCATTGGAACAACTTTCATGAAGAATGTGGCCTCATCCGAGCTATGTAGGTTGCTGAAACAAAGCTTGCAATATGACCTACGAAACTGGGCTGGCAGGGGACTGTAGCCAAAATTGAGTTTGTCTTTAAGCTCTTCATCCATTCATCCAAATTAGGCCCTAACATGCATGGATTGCATCATTTACTATCCAAAGCCATCATTATTACCTAAAGCTCAATGAACTGAAAGATAAACACAAAAAGGATTAAAAGCACAAGTTTAACTCAAAAACATAACCAAATCATAAGCTAGAAGGGTACAAAATGATATACAATTATGAACCGATCAGATATCACATGGGAATTCTACTTTATTTCAATCAGCACAAAAAGTAAAGACTAAAGTTCGAGCAAATGGAGAGAGAGTGGCTAATTAAGCTAGCTCTCTATCTCTAATAAACAAGATAGTCGTAAAAGATTTCTTTCATTTCTCTGTTTGCTTTTTATCTGTATGCATGGCTTCCATTCCACTGATAGAAAATATTCTCTCAATCTGTTGGTTAGTAGCATGGAAGAAACTTCGTTGCATGCAATCATGGCAAATATACCATCTCTTGATGATCAGGAGATAGAGGTACCAATTTACTTACGATTTAAAGTAAATTATTTCCAAAACATACATACATAGTACTGGCCAGCCTCTTAAGAGCAAAATTTTAATCAATTCTAAGCTTACGTACGGAAGGTAGTGTGGAGACGTAGAGAATAAATAAAACAATCAAAAGGAACTCGAACATACAAACACTCGAAGTTTATTTGGGGCTTGTGAGGCGATATTTTTCGATGATGCACAACTGGGGAGAAGTCCTCAATTTAAAGCCTCGGGGCTGTTGACGTGTCAATCAGGGATAGGAAGTCACAAAGCAACCTACAGTATAGCGGCATCTTCACTTTAATGATTCTGGCTGATCTTTCACGCAAACGGCCAAAAGAAAAAAGCAAACTTTTACGAAAGTAAAGTGAAAGCAAAGTTAAAGCAGAAGCATTATGCTTTAACTAGAGGAAAAGTAAAGTTAAAGCAAAATTGTAAAATGCTTTAACGCAAAATTACAATAAGTACAAATTGTCTTCTTATCAAACAGAATATTATTGAGATCCACCATGCATAAAGATCTGGATGACAGTTGTCTAGCATATCTTCGTTTGCAAAAGGATCGACCTCATCTTCATGCTGAGTGGCAGAGGCTGATGCCATGGATTCGTCATCGAGATCAAGGATCTCGAGAACTTTCCTTTTCAAGTCTTCTTTTGATGAAGTTGAGCTTGGGTGGTCTATCAACAATTGTAACCTTTGAGAGACACTCAAACTAGCAGAAGAAGTGGCCAAAGGTTAAGCAGCAACAGGGTCAAAAGATGGGATGAGCGTCGGGGTAATCTTGGCGGGGGCCAAGTGATCTTTAGTGAATTTATCCCACCATTTGATCAGGATACTACAGACTAAATTAGGGATATAAATCCATTCATCATCAGGTAATTCGCAGCCATTCATAACTAATGATAATGTATGAACTACCCTAGATACTAAAATGGGAGTATGTTATTTCGGAAGACGTTGATGATGAATGGACGTATATCCCTAATTTAGTCTGTAGTATCCTGATCCAATGGTGGGATAAATTTACTAAAGATCAATTGGCTCCCGCCAAGATCACCCCGACGCTATCCCATCTTTTGACCCTATTGCTGCTCAACCTTTGGCCACTTCTTCTGCTAGTTTGAGTGTCTCTCAAAGGTTACAATCGTTGATAGACCAGCCAGACTCAACTTCATCAAAAGAAGACTTGAAAAAGAAAGTTCTCAAGATCCTTGATTTCGATGACGAATCCATGGCATCAGCATCTGCCACCCAGCATGAAGATGAGGTCGATCCTTTTGCAAACAAAGATATGCTAGACAACTATCATTCAGATCTTTATGGTGGGCCTCAGTAATATTCTGTCTGATAAGAAGACAATTTGTAGTCCTTGTAATTTTGCGTTAAAGCATTTTACTTTTGCTTTAACTTTACTTTTCCTCTGGTTAAAGCAAGATGCTTCTGCTTTAGCTTTGCTTTCACTTTACTTTTGTAAAAGTTTGCTTTTTTCTTTTGGCCATTTGCATGAAAGATTAGCCAGAATCATTAAAGTGAAGATGCCGTTGTACTGTAGGTTGCTTTGTGACTTCCTGTCCCTGATTGACACATCAACAGCCCCGAGGCTTTAAATGGAGGACTTCCCCTCAGTTGCGGATCATCGAAAAATATCGCCTTACAAGCCAAAAATAAACTTCGTATTTTGAGTGTTTTAAGTTTGAGTGTTTATTTCCCAAGTGCTGCTTATGCAAAGCTTCTATTAAGCACTACTGCCTTTCTGCATCTATGTAAGTTTGCAAGAATTTAATGATATCGTTTCTAATTTCGTTATACTCTTTTCCTTGGTTTTGGCTTTGTATGTTTGAGTTCCTTTTGATTGTTTTATTTATTCTCTACATCTCCACACTACCTTCCGCACGTAAGCTTAAAATTGATTAAAATTTTGCTCTTAAGAGGCTAGGCCAGTAGCTAGTATCAGAGCCGAAAGTCCCTGAGAGAGTTGTTAGATTGAAGGTTCTAACTAAGTCTTGCAGGTCTTTGATATAACAGTTTTGAGTCTTGGGCTAAATCCTTATAAAAATCCTTTATGTAATTGAGACTTCCTAAGAACCTTTGTAATTGTTGCTTGTCCTTAATTTCATCAGGGAACTTATCAGCAAAGGATATTGCTTGATCAATCGGAACTATCAGTCCCTTATTAATATTGTGTCCCAAAAAACGAACTTTGGAAGAAAATAATTTCATTTTCTTTGCCGACACCGCTAATCTTGCATGCTTCACAACTTTCAAGAAAATATTGAGATGTTTAAAATGCTATTCTAAAGAATTAGAATAAACCAAAACATCATCAATATAAACAATGGTGAAAACAGTGCAAGGATTAAATATGTCATTCATAATATTTTGAAATTCAGAAGGGGCATTTTTCAATCCAAAGGGTAGAACATTCCATTCATAATGTCCAAAGGGGACATTAAAGGCTGTTTTGTATCTATCCTTTTCGGTGATCTGGATTTGCCAATATCCTGATTTCATATCAAATTTAGAGATAATGACCGCCTTATTTAACCTATCCAAGAGATCCTTTTTATTAGGAATCGGGTATCTAACCCATTTTAAGGCTTTATTAAGAGGTTTATAGTTTATCACCCATCTGGGCACTCCTCTTTCCAATTCAGCCGCGTTTTCAACATAAAAGGCGGAGCAACTTTGTGGAGATAAGCTTTTCTTGATTAACTTCTTATTTAATAAATCTTGAATTTCAAATTTACAAATTTCCATTAACCTAGCATTCATTTGAATTGCCCTGGCTTTGATTGGGATTTTCTTTTCATCAAAATCAGGCTTACATGGCAATTCAATTATGTGCTTCTTTCTATTCCAAAAACCGTTGGGCATTTTAGCACAAACTTGTTTTTCGAACGTCTTTTGGACTTCATCAATTCTTTCCTTTATCTTATTAGTTTGCAGTTGACCTTCTACCTCAGTTCTAATTCCTTCTTCAGAAATAGAGAAAGGATTAAAGCATATTAATGAAAGGTATTCCTAAAATCAGAGACTGGTTTAAACCTTTCACAAGAATAAAAGGAGTTTCAAAACAAATACCTTGATTAAGTACAACAGCGTTAGATAGTTTAAACTGAATTCGCATTTTCTGACTATTAACAGTTGTATGTAGGACCTGGGTAGTTTTATGAAAATACATAGTTGGTACAACTCCTTCATTTATTCAGTTAAGATCGGCTCCTGTATCTATTAGCCCTTCAACTATAAACTTGTAGGTTTTATCAATCACAATGGTTATCAACGCATACCATTTTTGTGCTATTACTCTATCTATGCTATTGACGAATGTAATGGTATTAACCTGTTCTTCTTCTAGAGCTTCTCTTCTCACAGGGTTTTTTTTTCTTGAAATTCTCCCATTAGATTCTCAAACTCTAATTGCTCAGATTTTTCTTCTGTATCTTTTTCCAAAAAAGGACGATAGAGATCTAGAACTCTAACCCTATTTTTCAACTCCCTAAGTTCTTCTTTCACATCATGAACTTCACACCGAAGATCGTTGAGAGTTGGTTCTTTCTTATGAATTTTATCATTCATCCCGTTTACTATAGTTTTAAAGCTATAGTTTGCAACTGGTTGCCTTACATTAGTTATGGATGGATATAGATTACTTGGTCCTGCTTTAGCTAGAGAGATATAACTTTCTAACGCTTCTATCTTTTTCTCAAGATCTTCTATTTTATCAATTAAGTCTATTATCTGACTTTCTACTTTTGTTAAGACACATATTCTAAGATCATTAAATTAACAAACGCACTCGTCTTCGTCATATGAGCTAGTTTCAGTATCATATTCAAATAATTCTTCATTTTCGGGTTGAGCTAGTTCGTCATCACTATCTTTCTCAGAACCAGAGGAATTAAGCATTATTTGGCAAATTTGTTGCTTAAGTTACTGATTTTATCTTTCATTTTACACTCAGATTTATAATGTCCAACTTTTCCACACTTATAGCATGTTGGGACTACGGCCTTCTTTCCTTGACTAGTCTTTCTACTAGTTTTATCTGTGTATTTCCTTTTTCTAAAAGTCCTATATGGTTTCTTAGGCTCAGACTCCTCGTATTTCTTAGTCTTGCTCCCCCCAAATTTCTTTCTCTTTTTAGGTGGTTTATGGGAATGGGATTTTATAGGTTCAAAACCAAACTGCTCACAAAAATCGCCTAACTCTTTTCTTCCTAGAGTTTTTTGCTTATCAGGCTGTTTCCTTAATTTCATGTCTGTGAAAAGGGCTAATCTTTCTGCGTAGATTTCAGAGGGTAATTCTCCATAGGTATATGACCCATGGGGAATGACACTACCATTTTTATCTTTAATTCAATTCCTAACTTTTCAGCGAATAGGATTGGTAGTCCAAAAAGAAATTTCTCTTTCCAAAAATCAGAATTACAGTCTTGTCTTGTGAAAACTTTAGAGTAGAACACATCCTTATACCATCTAAAATGGGACAAGGTTGTATACTTAAGGTTCATTAGGAGTTCTCTAGACATGTCGTGCTGTAATTCCGTAGTTCCTACAAAATGTAGAGTAATCGTGTAAATTAGTGAATTTACCGCATCTTCCTGGTAAATGTTTTCACTTTTGATTACTCCAGTTGTTGGATCCTATACATTCTGCTGGCCAATGGCCACCTGAGCATTTAAGAGTTGAGTCCTTGTCGGGTCACTTAGGTGGAAATCCCACCATCCTTTTAATTGACTGACAAAGCCTGCGAGGATACGTTTAACCACCCTCTTATCTCCATTTCCTTTAATCTTAGAGGTTACAACGTAAATCATCATATGTTTCATTGTATTAATGATCTGATATTCTGTCAGACCATCAATAGACCCGAGGCGAGCTAGCATTACAACGGACTTATCGTAGTAGAATGCCCCTTATCATACAACGTCATCCTTGGTCGTCTTGCCATAGGTGACCTGAACTTATCCATCAACATGAGAGCGGTGCTGATTAAATTTCCTACACCCCACAGGGTCAGCAGCGTAAAGGGAGACCAGAAGTCGGCTCGAACCTATTACATCTCCTCGGTAAAATTGAAGACCAAGGTGACCTACGAAGCATATTGCGTAGAGGCCAACGATGGGGCCACTCCCAGCTCTTCTGCGGCCGTCAATCTGAGAAGAGAGATCAGCCTTGTAAACCCATAATTGGTAGAGGAGCTAGAGCAAATAGCATCTTTTCCGGACCACCGGATCGGCTCCTAAGGATTGGTTCCTAGCTCATGCCAGCAGTCTGCCAAGAACTTGTTAGGTTCTTAAAAGAAAATAGCGATGTGTTCGCCTAGTCCCATGATGATATGCTATAAATTAGCCACAACATCGCCTTGTCCGCCAGAAACACCAGGTGTAAGACACCATTAGGTACGCCGCAATGAAAACGAAAGTGGACAAGCTACAAAAGAACAACTTCATTCGCCTGGTGGATTACCCTAGATGGTTGTCCAATGCTGTCATGGTCTGGAAGACAAAAGACAAATGGCGGATGTGTGTCGACTTCTCCAATCTCAACAAGGCGTGCCCCAATGATAGCTTTCCCTTACCAAGAATGTACCAGCTGGTTGACGCCACAGTGGGGCACAAGTTGCTAAGTTTGATGGACGCCTATTCTGGATATAACCAAATCCGTATGCACCCAGTCGACCAAGAGAGCACCTCTTTTATCACCGACCGGGGCACATACTGTTATCAGGTCATGCTGTTCGGACTCAAAAATGTGGGGGCTACCTACTAGCGGCTGGTCAACTGCATGTTCGCTAACCAGATAGGCAGGAGCATGGAAGTCTACATTGATGACATGCTAGTGAAGAGTATCCGAGCCGACCAGCACGTTGCCAACCTAGCTATAACCTTTGCAATCTTAGGGGAGTACGGCATGAAGTTGAATCCGGCCAAGTGTGTGTTTGGGCGTAGCTTAGGCAAGTTCTGGGGGTTTCTTGTAAGTCACAAAGGTATTGAGGCTAACCCAGAGAAGATCCAAGCCCTCATCGGTATGACCCAACCCAGGACCTTGAAAGAGGTTCAAAGCCTGACTGGGCAAGTGGCGGTGTTGAAGCAATTCATCTCTAAGGCCACTGACCAATGCCTCCCATTCTTTAAAGCGCTTAAGGGGAATAAGAAGATGGTAGATTGGAAACCCGAGTGCGCCTCGGCGTTCAAAAATTTGCAGGTACACATGGGACAGGCCCCCATACTATCTAAACCCGAGGTTGGGGACGTACTATCACTGTACCTATCTGTCTCCCCCTCGGTGGTCAGCTATGTGCTCACAAGAGGCCAGGATAAGATACATCACCTAGTCTACTATGTGAGCAAGGCAATGATTGATACAGAGACCCGATACCCAAAAATTGAGAAATTAGCCCTAGCCCCGATCACCTCGGCTCGGAAGCTGCGCCCCTATTTCCAAGCCCACTCTATCGTAGTCCTGACTGACCAGACATTAAGCCTTGTCCTGAGACAATTGGAGACTTCGGGTCGGCTAATCAAGTGGCCAATAGAACTAGGAGAATTTGATGTCATCTATCAGCCACGCACTACCATGAAGTCGCAAGCCATTGCCGACTTCATTTCAGAGTTCACACCTCGAGCATGTGGAGGCCTACCAAAGATCTTGGAGCCAATTCCAACCCTAGCACCAAAGGGGCAGGACAGAGCCCATCCCGCCAACCCAACCTTGCTGCGATGGACCCTATACGTCGATGGCGCGTCCAACTTACAGGGGTGCGGCTCAAGTCTAGTTTTAATATCCCCTGGCATAATCACAGTAGAATATGCTCTCCAATTTTGATTCCAAGCATCAAACAATGAGGCGGAATATGAAGCCCTTCTTGCAGGTTTGCACTCGGCAAAAGAACTGGGGGCTGAACACATCAACATCAGTAGTGACTCGCAACTTGTGGTTAATCAGGTCACGGAGGAGTATCAGGCTCGGGGGCAGCATATGATCACCTATGTCCAAAAGGTCAAGGGACTCCTCTCTTCCTTCCGATCACATGCAATTACTTAGATTCCAAGCACCGAAAATACTCGAGTCAACTCACTGGCACGCCTCGGCTCGGCTCTTGATCTCGAGCTCACCTGAAATGTCCCCATCGAGTACCCAGCTAAAAAAAGCATCGATCAGACGGATTGCACTAGCATGGCAGTAGACGAGCTAGATAACCCCAATATGGGCGTTCCTCACCAATGGTACACTCCCCCAGGACAAGATCCAGCCTCGACAAATCCAGGCAAGGGCCACACGCTACACTATCATAGGCCAAAAACTATACAAGCAGGGCCGCTCCTTGTCCTTATTGTTGTGTGTCACCCCAGAGAAAGGATTGGAGGCCCTTCAGAAAATCCATGAAGGCAAATGTGGCGATCATGCTATGGCCCAGTCAATGGAAAACAAGGTGGTGCGACGAGGATACTTTTGGCAAACCATGAATACTGATGCCAAGCACCTGGCCACATCTTGCCGCCCTTTCCAGCTCTTCGCGAACATACCCCACCAGCTACTCGAGTGGCTCACCACCATGACCAGCCCTTGCCCATTTGCATAGTAGGGGCTGCACCTGATCAGGCCTATGCCTAAAGGAAAGGGAAATACCAGTTATGCGGTCGTCGGTGTGGACTATTTCACCAAGTGGGCAAAAGCAGAACCTCTAGCAACCATCACCGTAGCAAAGGTACAGAACTTCGTTTGGAAAAATATTGTTTGTTGGTTCGGCATCCCCCACACCATCATCATAGACAATAGAAATTAGTTTGACTGCAAAAAATTCTGAGACTTTTGTTCTGACCTGAAAATCAACCTCTGATTTTCTTCCTCAGCACACCCACAAGCAAATGGCCAAGTAGAGGCCGTTAACAAACTCCTCAAGCGGACGCTCAAGAAAAAGTTGGGTGCTAAGAAGGAAGCCTAGTCGGAACTCCTACCGCTGCACCGAGCGCACCTCAATAGGAGAAACCCTATATTCGCTCGCATTCGAAGCCGAAGCGGTCATCCCTGTTGAGGTCGGCATCCCCACACATAGAGTTGACCACTACACACTTAAGCAGAATGGGAAGCAACTCACCCTCAACATGGATCTGTTGGAGGAGCATCGACTCCGCACCACCCTTCATCTCGCCACATATCAACAACGAACAGCTCGATACTACGACCAGCATGTTTGCGAGTGTAACTTCCGACCCGGCGACTTGGTCATACGAAAAATACTACTTGGCACCAGGGACAAGACATATGGTACCCTAGGGGTTAACTGGGAGGGACCCTACTGAGTCCTTGACATTACCCGACCCAGAATGTAACGGCTTGCCCAAATCAATGGCAAGAAATTGCCACATCCATGGAACACCGAGCACTTAAGGAAATACTATCCTTAGGTAGCGGGATGTGACCTCACACAGGCACATCACTATTTTTGTCTTTTGCTTATCACCTACTATGTTTTCCCTCCGAGCACGCACACACGACATCGGTCTACCTAACCCAGTGTTGTGCTCGGCTTGAAATCGTTGTACTCTACCTTTGTACTTAATGAAACTACGTGTTACTTCTATTATAGATTGGTACTTTATTCCTTGGGTGATCTTGTTTAAGTTATTTTTAGTTTTAAAGCCTCTGGTCGGCTCTGCTTACACAAAAACGCACATGCATGTGTTCCAGAACTTGTAAAAGTAAAACAAAGTATCTAAACAAAGTAATTCAAAGTAATTAAAACCAATGTAAACAAACAAAAACGTGTACTAAGCACCTCCACATACACCGAGACGACCCCATACAAACTCTAGCTCCTCCTCAACCTTTGCCTTCTCGCCAAACGTCCTGCTCAGCTCCGCCACGATCACTGCTTGCTTAGCTCCGCTACAGTCATACCGCTGTACCCCATCTCCTCTGCAAATAGCCCCTCAACAACCTCCATCTTCAGGACCCGCCTGATCGCCTCGTGGTACGAGCTGAGCACCACTTCCCCGTCCACCGATAGCTCCAACGGACCACCCACAGGGTCCACACTAGTCCTCTTACCAGCCCCTGGCGCAGACCTCTTCCCCGCATCTCGAGGCAGCTGCTCCTTAGCTCATCTCTTCTGCCCTCCCCGAATAGGAACTGCGGCGACACTTGTCGCTTGGCTCCGAGCCACAGACCCGAGCCTGTTGAGAGCCACCAGCCGATCCACTAGAGGACCCTTTCTTTGCAAGCTTCATTAGCTTAGCTTACATGCTAGGATCGTTCCGATTAGGCCTTATTGCTAAACAGACAACGAGTTATAGTTGCAATATTTGCCGCATTAATGGTACTAGCACAAGGGAAAGAGGGAAAGATCACTGACCTGCTGAGCCGATCAGACCTTCACTAGCCAAAAGTATATCTGCGGCCCTTAGTCAACTTGCTCCTGCTCGACTGTGGACAGATCGGCTTGCTCCAATTCAACTGCAATGGTCACCAAACGTGTCAAATTATATCCCAGTATATCAACAAGACACCACATTACTCTATGCAAAAAAAATATACAAGGGAAGAAGAAAATAGAGAAGTTTAAGGAATCCTGCACGCCAACCCGACCTGGCACTCTAAACCGCTTATGTATCCTAGTTTGCCTCAACTCTACCCCTTCAGGAAATTCCCACGCACCTGACGTGTAGAATCAGTGTGGTTTCCATGTCTTTTGGGAAGAGGGATTACTCTCAATCATCTTCCCCACCTTACTCTGAAGGTAGTAGAAGCTGACCTGGTACGAACTCCTCTTCAACATAAAACAGTGCAACACTTGGTTTATGGTCAGCTTTGAATTGTGCACCCGCCGCCACAACGCTTGGACACTTACCATGGTCCTATATACGTTTGGGTTCATCTAATGTGGGGCTACACCGAGCCAACTTATCCACTCCTATAGAAAGGGAGATAGCAGCAGCTGAACCCCCAGCTTAAGCATATCTGCGCACAAAGTCACCCACCCAAGGGGGGGTTGCTCGGCTTTTCATCCTCGGTCGGCGCTCTAAGCCTCACACTGCTCGATATGGCGTACTATTCCCTTAACCAATCCAGTTTCTGTTGCGTCATCATTCTCGGATGCTCATCAACCAACCATCCTCCCTCTGCTAGGTCAGTATCAGTATTCGCCTCTACCACCCCACCTGAGCCCGCTACAGCCACCATAACTGCCTCCCTATCTTCAGTTTCACCACTTCCTTCACCCGGGTTGGCACTCCCCACTTCCTAACCCTCTACCCCACCTCCAACCCCTCGGTACTCAAAGTTCCCACCGAGACCAATGGTCATGTCCTCACCCATCTGGTCGGCTGCATCATACATTTGATCCACTACATCCACATCATCCCTGTCATCCCTAAAGGCCGACTCGCTGCTCGTTGTATTTTGCAAATTAGACATATCTGATCGGCTCGACATATTTTTTACTGCTCACAATACTTCAAACACAACCAAAGGGGGAACGGACGGAGTATAAGGATCAAAACATACCAAAACAAGAAAGTCGAAGAAACAAAACACACCAAACCCAGAAAATTTGAGGTAACTCAAAAACAAAAATTGAGAGTGGGGATTCTGGGAAAACAGAAGGAAGAGGAAGGAAAGAAGGAATAGGAAGGAAGGGGCTTACCAAAAACCAACTCAGAATTGGACTAATCTTTTGTGCAACAGGGGCGCACCAAGGGAATCGCTCGGAAATCTCCTCAAAGCTCTCCAACGGGATTAATGGCAAAAATGTTAACTGCGGGCTGCTCCGACATTTTTATACGACGACGACCACCAAATCTCCACCGTTCGCACGTCGGCTACACCCGCTAAGATGACCGCACGTGGCCGCACCACAGCAGCCATCAGATGAAGCGACGGAGCACGCATCGATGCAACCCTTCGAAAGGTCTGATGTCAGAGGCCATTAAATGCATCCCTACTCAGCTAATCAACCACATCCACGTCACCCCCACTCGAGTACCCCAAATTCAAAACCTGGCGCCACAACTGTTACGCCAAGGAGCCTAACTTTGCTAAGGACTTGGGGGGCTGCCTACCCGACCCCTACGACTCGGTCGTTCAAATTGAAAAAAGGCTCAGCTCACTTAAAAAGAGAAAACAAAACAACTCCCCACCTAAGATCGGCTCCCTAAGTTGAGAGTCCAGGGGCTACTGTTAATGGCTCATGCCATCACTATGAGCCGAGCGTATTAGAGGACACCTCGTGGTCATAGTGGGCTGGGTTACCTTTATACTGACCCGAACATATATGGTACCCTAGGTGTCGATAAAGAGCATCCGAGCGGAAACTTGACAAGACAAAATGTGAAACAATGCTCGGGCATTCGAGCACCGACCCGACCACTACGTACGACCAAAGGCGCATTGATGATATGTAGGCATGATCAGACCCTTGTCAAGTTAGTCACTCCACCCGTCTGATCAACAGCCTGGCGATGGAAAGAGATCAATTAATGTACTTCCCATGCAAGGCCACGTGTTGCTTTGCCACCTGATCCCTGTCAAATAGCATGGTTATTAAGACAAAGTCATTTAATGTAATCCCGTCCCACCAAGGGGAAGGGAGATAAATATCTCCTCCTTAAATATCTTTGTCTCTCCTTCTCCCCCTATAAATACCTTTCACCCACATCAGGACAGAGGTAGTTAATATTCTCACCATACAAACCCTACATCCTTTTCTCCATCAACAAACCACTTCTGACTTAGCCATCGGAGGGGGTTCAATTGGGATAAACCCCAGTTCGCTCCTGTTCTTATAACTATTTGAAGTGTGTAGGTCTCTTCCAGAAGGCATCTCAACCAAGAAATCTGGTATAGGCCCTAACCTCAATCCAAGCCCAGGCCATACACTATACGAGAAGGATACATGGTTTACATAGCTAACATGTATTGAACCTTTTTTACTCCAACTGCATGTAGGGTATGTTTGTATGAAATGCCGTAAAAGAACAAAATTAGATTTGATAATACATAAAACATTAGATAGATTGTATGCACTTAAAATACATAGTGTATTCTTTCGTTACAAAGAACGCCACATGGAAAAAGAGATTCAAACTATAGCCTTAATGTGAAGCTAAGTATCCTCACACTCGTTAGAGCTATAAATTCCCTCACATATATGGTTTAGGACATCCTGACCAGAGTTGGAGCCACAGTGAGGTCACTGGGGTCAATCAACCCGATGGAAGCCATGAAAATAGGCTTAGAGGTCCACCTGAACCGGTGGTGCAACCCTACGAACTCCCTTCCTATTGCTCAATGTTTTGCTTGAGGAAGAAGAAGTGTACTGCACTTTTTATTTATTTATTTTATTTATTATAACTCCCTGAGTAAAACAACGTCGTTTTGGCTCAGTTAAATGTTTTAAAAATGATCTGGCCACAACGACATCGTTTTGAGCCAAGTCATTTAAAAAAGAAGAATAAGAAGGTTTTCCTTCAGCTTTCCCCCACCCTTTAAAGCCCATTCGATATTCACCCCCTAAAACCCCAATTTCTATTATTCTCTCTTCAAACCCTAACCCAACCTCCCTAATCCCACCTATTATAGTGCCGCCAATGTGTTCCCACTGCCGTCGGAGTTATGCCACCATCCACCACCTATTATTGCGCCACTATTATTGTTTTTTGGTTAATTGGCATAAATTTGGTTTCAAATTTTTGAAGGAAACATGCATCTAACGCTTAGGATATGAACTTTAGCCACAACCTATACAACTAAAACATTCTAAATGGCGGATTCATTTTGTTTATACTAGTTGAGCTAAACATTTTTCATTTTAAACCAAGTATCTTAGCCTAGTCTCTTTGAACACAAATAGAAAAAGGATAAAGGGAATAGATCTTTAACCTTTATGACCTTTTCTTGATTTCTCAAGAATGAACACCTTTGTTAGAAAGGCCTTTTGTTTCTTTTGAAGAGAAAGCAATCAAGAAGTATGGATGCTAGTCTACTTCTTGATTGGACCAATTTTTGGTTTATGAAAGATGAGATACAAAGATGATCACTCATCAACCAAAGTAGGAAACCAAAAACCCTAGCTAGGTTTTCTCCAACACTTAGCTTATATATGACAACACAAAAGGCAATTGGGTGGGTATTTGGGGCTCCATTTGGTACATGGGTCATGTCATCTTATGCCACTTATCCCTTGGGCCCAATAGCCTTTTGGGCTATTTTATCCATTTCCTTTTAAATCATATTTAAAAGCCCAATCCAATATTTTATATATGTCAATATTAATTCCATAATTAATCTTTTAATTATAATTTAACTATTAAATTATAATTATAGTCTTACTTAATTGACCAGATAGAACTATTTGACTTTGGTCAATTGGTCCGGTCAACATGTTGACTTTGATCATTGACTTTGACATTTGATTATCAACCATTGACTTATGTCTCCTAATTTCATTTCTCCTCATTTGTACCTCTAATCACATTCTTTGGGTGTGCAGATCCGTAGGTTCCCTTTAGCAAGGTAGTGGGTTGACTCAACTCCTTAGAGATGATATATGAATTAAATTCTACAATTTAATTCTTCCTACTAATAAAGGTTAATTGAAACCTTTTAGGACATCCACAAATCATGGTTATTGCCTAGCAGCAACTCACAGTTATCCGAGCTAAATGAGACATTGTGAAAGAACCTATTCAAATTGGAATGATCGTGCAATTGAATCATTCTCTTATGTCAATACTCCTTATTCACATTACTAGATCATAGAATCCGATTGTCAATATCCTAATGTGAATCATTCCTTTTATGTCTCCATGTATGCAATCTCATTACATAGCTCTCATATCCACTCGTGTATTCCTTGGACCATGGTTGTTCTACATATTGAAAGATAATATAGGATGATTTAATGTATAAAACAACATTTCTTGCCCATTGATAACATAATATGTCTTTTATCAAAGATGTCCTTGACTCTAACTATTACATAATAATTAGTTGGCTTTAAGGGCATATTTCTAACAATTTTGCAAATCACTCAATAGCATAAATTGAAAAAATAATATATTGAAATCATTCAAGTATATTTGTCCAAGAAAGGAATAACATTTGGAAGAGAAAAAATAGATTAAAAAAAAATAACCCTCTCTTAAATTTTCTTTTGAACATTTACATCATCACCACATAGGGTTCGGATTTTGGATTCGTCAATAATAGTGACTTTGGCCATTTTTTCTTTCCCATGTGCATGCATCAGTCATGAGTTGTCACTAAACTCAATTTTTCTTTATTTGAGGACACAATGAAAGTACACGAGTCTGCTGCCTTTTGAATATAAATTTGGTATTTTCTCTAACTCCAGTTCCCGTGAATGTGATTTTGGACAATTGCATTTGTCTTCTTGTTTATATATTCCACCATGTTGCTTTCCTTTTGACCCGCTTTTCCTTTTTGTGTGTCTACTAGGCATATTTTTTATAACAAAAGATAAGATATTTACAAAAAGTATAGTTTATAACCGACTAATATACTAGCAACAAAATTACACTAATATAATGGGCTAGTCATTGTCATTCATGTGAATCTAACCTACAACCTCACCAAATTAAGTAGAAACAATATAATCAGACTAAAAACGAGTTTGTGGCTAATATGCGTAATTGAGTATCTCCGAATCTTAATTATATGTTAATTCCACTCGTTAATATGTCCACCATCACGTAGTTGTAGGAAAAGTTGGCTCGTTAATTTCACTCGTTAATATGACAACGTAAATTATTTCTTCAAAATTTAATTTAAAAGAATTGATTTGTACTGCATTAGGTGAGAAATGTTTTTGTTTCTTTGCTTGTAGATTATGCAATATAAGTAAATTATAGATAATAGGTAGATTATCGTTCGTAAATATTAATAGCTGCAGTCAGTTATGGGTATATTATCATTCAAAAAAAAGAGCCAAGAATCTTAATCTCGCGCATTCATATTCCAAGTCTGATTTAGACACCAGAAGTCATATGGTTTACAGCTCACCGGTGTTGTCTTTCTTTTCTTTCAGAATACAAAGGTCTTTTATAATTGGCTGGGAAGAAAACGAAGGGAGAAGTCTCCAGTCGGGAATGCATGAGATATTTACCTAAGATGTTGGTCTCTAACTAGAAAAGTAAATGTGGGTTTTAATTTATAGATATTTATAAAAATACACAATTCTAGACATGTATTTATAAAAATACCCAAACACTATTTAAACATAGAAACATACCCAAAATGGGTTTTGGGTATGTGTGTAATGATGGGTTTTGGGTATGTTTATAAATGGGTTTTGAGTATGTGTAATGATGAGTTTTGGGTATGTTTATAAAGTGTTTTGGGTGTTGGGTATTTTTATAATTTCAGCCCCCATTTTGGGTATTTTAGTGAAACTCCCAATAATTTATTAACGTTGTGTTGAACCAAAAAAAATCACAAAAAAAAAAATCACATGGGTTGTGTTTGTCTAAGCCCATGTCCAGCAACCCTTATCTAATATAGATGATAAGTGTTTCAAAGAAATAAATATAAAAAAAGCAATTAAATCCAATTATCCCATATGCTTTTCAAATTTCAAAGCCAAAATTTAGTGGGGTTGATCCCACGTGCAAGTGCCCTCGTTTTGCTTGTGCAAGTGTATGGAAAAGCAAACAAAGAAAGAATATCAAAAGCATTCGTTTTGTTTAACTTGTGGTGCATATGTCTTTCTTTATATAAAAGAAATACACATAGCCCAATCCTATATGGACAAGGGGCTTACTTTCCTGGAAGATCCAGGGGTTCCAAATCAACAAGGAGGTTAATTCAGATTTTACTCGGAAAGGACTTTTATCCTTGGGTGTCTTAATCAAATTAAAAGACACTTGTTAATGGCACCAAGCTATGAGGGACCAACTGGAGCAAAGCAGGGCCACAATCAGTTTTCCTTCACGGTTTCATCATTCCAAACAGCAAGCAAGACCGCTGGGTCTCTCCACTATTCCTTCAAGCATCTCAAACACAAGTTCAATCCGTGGGGATTGTCACGATGATTTCAATCATCACAAAGCAAAATCAAATGTGGTGTCTTTGCAAGGAAATCATGAGCAGGGGTTTGCCTCTGACTTTAGATTTTCCGAGATGAAAATGGGTGTGGTGGTGGGCCACTGTTGAAGTTTATCCCTGTTCGTCTTACGCCACCTGCAAGGCACCAATTTAAAGACAAATTGCTTTGTCTTGCTCCCTACAGCAAACAAAAAAAAAAAAAAGTGAACATACCACATGAAGGCATGAAGAGCAATGTTGTTGCAGATAAAAAGGGAGAAAGCCCCCTTTGGTGAGCCCACCACGTGAAACTCCAAATGGTTTCTTCTTTGATACAAAAGTGAAGTTTCAGAATTTCACGGCCCATACATTCAAAACGCATTCAAGGCGATTCCCAAGGCCATTGGCATGTAACCATCTTTATCCTAAGTCCAGTTGTAGTTGAGTTCTCGTATTCAAAATCAACTCAACAACAGCAGGGTGAAGCACTGTGAATGTTATGGAAGAATTGGGCTTTCTGTGCAAAGTCACCGGAAATGTTATGGAAGAATTGGGCTTTCTGTGCAAAGTCACCGGAAAGGCTAGAATGAGGAGATTATTTAAGGAAGTGAAATCTCACCATCAACAACTAAAAACAAATGACATGGGGGGGGGTGCATTGGGGGGTCCACACCCCTTTTGATGGTGAGATGGGCCTCCTCAAATAACCTCCTCACATAGTCTCCTCATTATAGAAGCTCCCCAAAGTCACAAAGACCACGCAACAAGTCTGAGAGCCTAAGGTGTAAGGGCCAAGTTCTTCTCATTAAAATATATTGGACTGTCAAATACGAGCATGTATCTCAAGACCCAATCAGGGACGGACCCAGAATTTTAAAATGGGGTGGGCTAGATTTACCTTATTGAACTGTTAGATTTTAGGCTTATTGAACTGTTCTTCTCATTAAAATATATAATGTAAGAACATATCATTTTTATTTTATTTGTTTAAAAGACCTATTTAACACCAACAATGCCAACTAAGGTCTACCATGATGAACAAAAATGAATTCAAAGAAATGAAAATTCATAAGAAAATTCAAAAATGAAAATTTATCATCACAAAGATAGAGTCAGATAGACACACGGCAACTAAGGGTAACACTACAATTATCCAATTAGTTCAAATTAATATTTATGCTATAAATGGGATTAACATTAACACTAACTATAAGAAATAAATAAATAAAACTCACCTGGGCTATAGCCCAGGTTGTACAAGTCATAGGACCGTCCCTGGACCCAATGGTCTAATGTCAAGGTGGATATCAAGACCCAATGGGCTCGTCTCAAATCTCAAAACCCGATGGTCTCAAGCTCAACGGATTGTTCATTGAAAATTCCAATTGGTGAATGATTGGGGCAAAGTCTCAAATTCACAAATTATGGATTAATGGGCTCCAATAAAAGAAGTCTCATTAATTCCCAAATGGTCAAGTGAAGACTCAAGTGGTACAAAACCACGCCAAGACCCAAGTGGTACAAAACCACACCAAATCCCAAGTGCAAATGTCAATTTTAGGAAAAATTAATGGGATAATAAAAATTACTCATTATTTTTCTTGGACATTGATAATAAGGAAAAATGGTACAAAACCATCCAATTCCCCATGGGTCATCTACCCATGAAAATTCCAATGAGATTAAATTCAAATCTCTCAAACATAAATTCTCAATTAGTGGGCCACACTTACCCATTAACTTCCAATTTTTCCTCATGGGTCATCTACCCATGAAAATTTCAAATCCAATTCTCAATTAGTGGGCCACACTTACCCATTAATATCCAATTTTCCCCATGGGTCATCTACCCATGGAAATTCCAATGAGATTATATTCAAATCTCTCAAACAGAAATTCTCAATTAGTAGGCCACACTTACCCATTAATTTCCAATTTTTCTTATGGGGTCATCTACCTATGAAAATCTTCAAATTGTCTTAAAGACACGAATTCTCAATTAATGGGCCTCACTTACCCATTAATTTTCAATTTTTCTCATAGGTCATCTACCTATGAAAATCTCCAAAACACAAATTCTAAATTATTGGGCCACACTTACCCATTAATTTCTAATCAATTTGGAACTACGTCGGTTTGATTCTGTCAAGGGTACGTAGGCAGTCTAACATCCCAATAGACGCAACCACAACCAAATTTGAATCCCTGGTTTAGCCTAACCAAATTCGCCAAAACACTTTTCCAAGTGCAAATGTCAATTTTATGAAAAATCAATGGGATAATTAAAATTACTCATTATTTTTCTTGGATATTGACAATAAGAAAAATGGTACAAAACCATCAAGTTCCCCATGGGTCATCTACCCATGCAAATTTCGTTGAGGTTAATCCCAAATCTCTCAAACACAAATTCTCAATTAGTGGGCTACACTTACCCATTAATTTCCAATTTTTCTCATAGGTCATCTACCTATGAAAATTTCAACATCTCCAAACTGTCTCAAAGACACAAATTCTTAATTAGTGGGCCACATTTACCCATTAATTTCCAAATCAATTTCGAACTACGTTGGTTTGATCCCTTTGAAAGGGTACGTAGGCAATCTAGAGATTCAATCTAGATGCAACCGCCCAAATCTCAAATCCAAATCGAATCCCTGGTTTATTCTTAACCAAATTCACCCCAAACACATCAAAATCGAATCCCTGGTTTATTCAGCTAAATTCGCTCAAACACTTTCTCAATCAAATTGATACAAATCTTTCCATTTGCAATGAGTCATTCATTCATTGCAATTCTTTGAACTACGAGTGGCTTGATTCTTGCAAGGGATACGTAGGCACCCTGAGGTTCGACTTAGGGGCAGCCGCAAAACCAAACGCACACGTTCTGTTTCTTTATGATGGAATCAAAGGGTTTTCCCTTGAAGCAAGGGATTGTAATTAAGAGACTTGCATCTCGAATGGGTCGAACCTAAAATAATAAAACCCCATTATTTAATTAGTGGTGGTGAAATTGTGTTGGGAGGTTCACATTTATCCTCAACACGTTGTTTGGAAAAGAGAGACACAAATCGGGTTTACTTGGTTGGGTTGAACTAGATCAAGTTGGATATCATAAACAAGTTACATAAGCCCAAATAGGTATAGCTATAATCCCAAAAATTAAGTGAGCTTGCGTTTACCTCAAAAGAACAGTAAATTTATGCTTTTTATGTTGGAGCAACTTAATACTTTAAAGTTTTATTACAAAAATACATTAGGATGATATAGTGAGAATGGGTATCAAATAGGTCGAATTGTGCAAACCAAATAAGTCAAATCGAGGAATGAGGGATTTCGACGTGAATTGAATCTAAACTCGACCATGCCCACTCATAGAATCTCTTATTATGTGGCGAATCAAACACATTAAAGCCAAGTTTCAATTAATGGCCCAAACCCGAATTAGTGATCCATTGAGTCACCATTCACGTGGAACATACAACATTATTCACAAACCAAAGACACTACTTAAGACAATGTCCACCAGTGAAAAACCATGGAAGATTGGTTCTTCTTTACAAACTTTTTATTCTAAATATTTTCATGTTCTTTCTCCCCAGAAAAAAAAAACTAAAAATAAAAAACAGAGACTTTTCACCATTTTTATTTAGTATTAAAGTATTACAACATTTTAGTGGAATTCCCTTTCTTTTTTCTTTTCACTAAGAATAAATTATTCAAAAGAAATTGTGTACAATATATTAGATTTTATGGTATGTACGTATTGACTTGTGAATATTATCATGTAAAAAAACTAAAAGATAAAAAAATGAAAAATAAAGAATAAACAAAGAAATGGGTTAGCTGGTTGGCGGGTCACACAAGTATTTTAGCGGGTTGGCGTGGTTTCATAGGTATAGCGGGTTGGCGATTTGACCATTTTATTAAACAGGTTACATAGGTATTTTAGCGGGTTGACGATTTGACCCAAACCCTACCTGTTTATTAAATGAGTCATGACGGGTTGACCCGAAAATGAGCTAAAAATTTTATTGTGCAAGTTGACCCGCTAATTTTCCGTGCAGGTTTCGAGTCGTGTCGAAAATTTCTACCCACCCTTTCGATGTCATTCACGATCCTACTATTTGGGCCTAATAGGATTAGACATAATCCAATCCATGTAGTTTTTTTAGGATCAGTGTTGCATTGTTGTGCTGTGAAAATAATCGTTGTCCGATTTGCTGTGAGAGAAAGCAGTTCGGTGTTTGGTAAACTTTTTTGTTAAAAGTGTTGTTGGTACAATACTCAGTTTCTAAGTGTTTGGTAAACTTTTTTGTGAAACTGCTTTGGGCTGTGTATAATGACTAAAAAGGGCATTATGTTGAAATGACTTTTCTGTTAAAGTGTTTGATAAAAGGGAAAGCACTTTTTTTTTTTTGTCTGAACCATGAGGTGGTCCTGGATGGGCCCCAACTATGGGTGGCACCTTTAAGCCTTAACCACAACCCAGACTAATCCCCACTCACACCGGGTCGGCCCGTAAGGGGTAAAGTGTTGGCCAAAGTGGAGACTCCGTACGAGAGCAGGGATCGAACCCCTGACCTCTCTTAATGACTGAGAGTGCCGAACCACTCACACCAACCACCTTGGTTAAAGGGAAAGCACTTTCACTTTCAAGTATATATATTTTTTTGTATTAAATATGTTTCCATCATACCCTAAAAATTCTTTTAATTATAAAATAAATAAAGTATTATGTTGAAAATTAAGTATTTGTATCCAAATGTTCTAAACTAACGTTTCAAGTAAAATCCAATATATTCCATTAAAAATAAATATTTTGTCAAAGAAATAAAAACAGGAACAGGAAAGAAAAAAAAAACAACAACAACAACTATTGAAGTTAAAACCCTAGAAATTAAAGAGAGAGTGAAGAATGAAATTTATAGTTACAATCTTAGAAATTAAAGAGAAAGAGGGAAGAATGAAATTAAGAAGAAATAAACATAATATGCCTCATACCTGAGTCTTGTAGCTTCTCAAGAGTGTGCTTCAATTGATTTAACAAGAAAAAATAATAGGAAGAATATAAGAGATTCAAGATATAAGAACTCTGAGAAAGAGATGGCGTGAAGAAGCAAAGGATGTGAAGAAGAAAACGTGCGAAGAGAAGAGATTGTGTGAAATAGATTGGGGTATTTTCGGAAGTTTGTAAATTTCATTAAACCCAGCGCCTCTTCGAAACTAATTCCACATAACCAGAAAATGAAAGCACCTTATCTCTCTCTCCCCTCTACGCTCTCCCTCTACCCCACCGATTTCTTCTCCCCCCATTCTCCCATGACCACCACCCGCAAGCTCCAACGCCCAAACCCATCCCATAGCCAACAACCAACCACCCTCTCCCCCCTCCACACCCCCCCCCCCCCCCCAGCCTCTCCCACCCAGGCCCCTTCCCCCTGATTTAGAGACCACAACCAACCACCCTCCTCCCTACCCCTTATGGGTGGTGGTGTAGCGGTCCTCCAAGCCCATCACCAAGTTCAATTTTCCTGTTACCATTTTCTCTGTGCCACCCTGTTTCTCTCTTATTTTTGTGACACTTGTCCTCTCACTTATCATCAACCAAACTCTGTTAACTTACCCTTGAATTAAAAAACATTGAAATTAACAAAGCAAAAACCCAACAGCCCCGAGCAACCACCCACCCACCCAACTCCAGCAGCCGACCACCACAGCCATCCCACCGTCTCCACCACATGCCTTCCTCTCTCTCTCTCTCTCTCTCTCTCTCTCTCTCTCTCTCTCTCAGACACACACACAGTGAAGATGATCTTAGGAGAATCAAGTAATGGTTTTGGAAGGAAACAGACTTGGCAAAGAAACAAAGGCTCCAAGGTTGAAATTTTGACTGGAAAAAAAAAACACCTTTCAAGATTTTCCGGCGTCAACGAGGAGGAGAGCATGTGGTTGTTTGGAGAAAAAAATTTCAATTTGGTGAGGAAGGGAAAGCAAGGTTCACGGTTGAAGATGCACTTGAAGTGGAGATTAGGTTCGGCTGAGATCAACAATCTTGATTTGGTTTGGCAATTTTATGAGAGACAAAGGGAGGCGTGGGCGGTGGGGGCAGAGCTGGTTGCTGGTGAGGTGGGGGTGGTTGTGGAGAAGATGAACGAACCAGCTTTTGAATAATTATTTTATTGAATTTTAATAAAAATTAGTCGACTTAACAACTTTGGGAGTCTGATAAGTGAAAGGACACATGACAAAAGAATAAGGAGGAAACAAGTGGGCATAGAGAAAATGGTAATAGGAAAATTGAACTCCCATCGTTGTTCCATATATATGTTTTTTGTGCTATGATGGTGGGTGTGGCTGAGAATGGTGGGTAAGGAAGAGAAGGGGGGCTTGGGAAAATAATATTTTTTGTTTTTTAATCGTTTATTAATATTTTATTCAATGTGTTTTAAAAAAAATTATTTTATTCAATTTAGGAAAATAATGTGGGCCTACATGTGCCATGTCATCACTTAACAAATTTTCTAACAGCTAATCTAACCGCAGAGAGTCATATTGCAAAAAATTTACAAAATAAAAGTATGTAATTGTTAAAATTGAGAATGCGGGGCTTTTAGCTTTCCAGCTTCTCAAAATTAAGCCAACTGTCCCTATCTGCCATTTCTTGCCTAGTGGGAACCTTCTTTGGGTTCCAAACTAGAAAATATTAGAACCTCATCCTGTGAAAACAATCATGTTTCTCAAACATGTGAATAATTTGTGTGTATTTAACCTAAGTTAACGGTTGACGTAGCTAATTATGCTTGGATAATGTGTAATGTGTTGTTGGGCGATTAAAAATTTCTGAAATTTCGTTGGCTCACAAACATGTGAATAAATGGAACATGTCTGCCTGCCTACAATAGTGTTAGCTATGTGGAGTTTGATAGTCCATGTGTGTATAAGCAGATGAAAATATGGCGTCAATCACATGTCATCTCTCTGCTCTCTCTCTCTGTTAGTTTTTTTTTTTTGTTAGCAAAGCCCCCTGACTGGACAAAAATTGTTACTAAAATCCAAGCACTTTAGATAAAAATTTCCATGCCAAGATACTCTTTCAACTCCTCAAATATTCTAGACATAATTAACCTCACCTATTTTTCAACTTCGTCTAAACAAAACCCAAAATTTGAATAGGATGTCATATAGGATAAAAGTTGTCCGAATATTATCAAATACTTATAGAGATATGTAGTCATATACCCATTTTAGCACTAAAACTATAAATAAACCCTACACCATTTAATTTCTATAAACAAACCCAAAAAAAACCCAAAAAATGATAGTTGGCCCTATTGAATTTAATTTTGATTATTAAATTACTTTGATGCCATATTGACTGTTTTGAGCTTTTTTATGAGGTTTTTGGATTGGGTTTGTTTTAAGAAATCAATGGCAGTTTTGTAATTTAAAAAAAGTTAAAAGTCTTTTTGTTATGTTGTAAATAGACTTTAGGTGTGTTTTTAAAGTCCATTTCATATGGGGTTTTTTTTATATATATAATTTGGGCTCCTATATTGGGTATAATAGTGAATTTGCTATAAATCCATACGTTATGGGTTTATAGGTTATGGATGCCCACAATAATAGCCGCTATTAACCTATCATAATATCCATCATTATATATTTGTAACTTACCAATATATTTGTAACCTACTAATTTTGGGTGGTAAATGATTTAGGTCTCTCTACCTCTATAAATAGTGGCACCAAATATGAATGAAACACAAGTTGATTTTTAGCAAATTATACTCTCTCTTTCTTCCTCTTATTTCTCCCTACAAATTCCCTAGTTTTACAACACGTTATCAGCACGAAAGCTCTTGGTAATGTTCTTCTCTATAGCTTAGTTCATCCATATATATATATATATATATATATATATTTTTTCTTTTATATACAAAACTCGATGATGGCTGTTTTTTGTGAAATCATGTCTTTGACATGATTTAAATTGCCGAGAGTAGCCTCCAATGAATGCATGAACATGTAGTTTTTTCTTTTCTTGTTATTGTTATATGACCATCTTGTTTGCATGCATGTTGTAGCTAATAACACGAGTAGTATGCAATTTTTTTTATTATTATTATTTTTCTTTCTTTCTTTTCTCCTTTTCTCCTTTTTATTTTTATCTTATTTAAACACAATATTTTATGATGAGTTTTTTTTTTTATTAACAAGAGATCAGGGCCTGAAGTTCCTCGATCCTCATAATAGATAAGGACTTGAAGTTCTTTTATCAAATCATAACCTAAGTTTCTGTGATTCAAAATAATTGAAGGCATGAAGTTCCTCAATCTAATTGTCTAAACATCCCAAACCAGAAGTTTTGGTGAATATATTTATGTTTACTATATCAACAATTTTTTCTTGAGCTCTAACACATTCCATTTTCTTTTATATAGAAAATGTCGAACTTGGCAAAGCTCGAATTTGTTGCACTTGACATCTCTGGAAAGAATTACCTTTCATGGATCAATGATGCTGAGGTTCACTTGAGGCTATGAACTTAGGGGAAACCATTAAGGAAGGCAATGAGGCATCCTCTGTGGATCGAGCGAAAGCAATGATTTTTCTCAGATGCCACATCCATGAAGGATTGAAGTGTGAATACCTTACTGTCAAGGATTCGTTGGCCCTTTGGGGAAATCTCAAGGAAAGATGTGACCATCAGAGGACAGTTATTCTTCCTAAGGCTCGCCATGACTGGATGCACTTGCGTCTACAAGATTTCAAATCAGTGGCTGACTATAATTCTGCTTTGTTCAGAATTAGCTCCAAGTTACGACTTTGTGGAGAGAATATAACTGATGCAGACCTATTGGAGAAAACTTTCACCACATTTCATGCCTCCAATGTGGTTTTGCAACAACAATATCGAGAGCGAGGTTTCCAGAAGTATTCAGACCTCATATCCTGTCTACTTCTACCTGAACAGAATAATGAGCTTCTGATGCAGAACCATCAGTCCCGTCCAACTGGATCTGCACCATTCCATGAAGTGAATGCTGCCTTGGCACCATCTCATGAGGCATATGCTACCTCATCACATGGCGACCGTCGTCGAGGATGTGGTCGTGGTATGGGTACCCGTAATGGTCAAGTCCAAAATAGTAATAGCCATCGCTTGGGTCTAAGAAATACCCAAGCATCTCATAACCACCAGAAGTGGAACAAACAAGACAAGGCAAATGGCTCCCAACCTTTAGCTGACAGGGTGATTGAGGAAGCAAGTCATAGGTGTGGTACAAATGGGCATTGGGCACGTGTATGCCACACACCAAAACATTTGGTTGATCTTTACCAAGCCTCAATCAAGGGCAAAGGAAAAAAGGTTGAGACATATTGGATGGATGCTAATCCAACAGAGTTAGAACCAGTGGATGCAACTCACCTTGATGTTTCAGACTTCTTTGTTGATTCTGATGGCAAATCTTTTGATCCTATGATTAGTGATGGGATGCTCCCCAATTAATTTTGTTGTAATTTTTTTTTCTTCGCTTTATGTTGTTTGAGCTAAGTTTAATTCCTGTTTTTTTTTCTTTTTCCTTTTCACATGTTAGTTTGGATCTTTTTCATTGAATAAAATCGAATAAAAGACTTCATTTGAATTTTTTTATTTACTTATATATATATATATATTTTCTTCGAATAACATTTTAATACATATATATTTTCTTATAAAATTGAAGGCATGAAAAACAATCATGGATCCTCTCGTCTTGGGAGAAATGACGAAGATATTTGTCTTGCAGATAGTGCAACTACGCACACAATTCTTCGAGATAAAAAATATTTCGACAATTTACATGTATCAAAAGCAAAGGTAACTACCATACTAGGTTCAGCAAACCTAATTGACGGCTCTAGAAGAGCTCAAATTTTGTTACCCAATGGGACTCAATTCTCCATTGATAATGCTTTGTACTCTTTGAGGTCGAAAAGAAATTTATTCAGCTTTAAAGACATTCGAATGAACGGGTACCATATTGAAACTAGAAATGATCATAATGTGGAGTATCTTTGCATTACCACCAATATCAACAGCCAGAGGCGTATATTGGAAACACTTCCTGCTTTCTCTTCTGGGTTGTATTATACAACCATCAAAGCAGTTGAAGTCTATGCTATCATGAACCAGAAGTTCATTGACCCAACGACCTTCATGCTTTGGCATGATCGTCTTGGGCATCCTGGATCCACAATGATGTGTAGGATTATTTCAAATTCAAATGGACATCCTTTAAAACCTTACCATAGTACTTTGTCCAATGACCAGTCTTGCAAAGCTTGCTCCCAAGGGAAATTGATCATCAGACCTTCTCCGTCAAAACTTGACTTTGAATGTCCATCTTTCTTACAAAGAATTCAAGGGGATATTTGTGGGCCAATTCACCCATCTTGTGGACCATTTCGTTATTTTATGGTTTTAATCGATACATCTACAAGATGGTCACACGTTTGCCTATTGTCAACTCGTAATGTTGCTTTTGCTAGGCTCTTTGCTCAGATAATTAAATTACGAGAACAATTCCCTGATTATCCAATAAAGTCAATTCGACTTGATAACGTTGGTGAGTTTACCTCCCAAACTTTTGATGCCTATTGCATGTCACTTGGGATTGATGTTGAGCACCCAGTTCCCCATGTCCATACTCAAAATGGATTAGCTGAAGCTTTTATTAAGCGTCTCCAGCTTATTGCTCGCACTTTGCTATTGAAGACAAAGTTTCCAATTTCTGCTTGGGGACATGCAATTTTACATGGAGCATTCTTAGTGCTCTTGAGGCCCGTTACCCACCACCAATTCTCCCCTTTACAACTTGCCCTTGGGAGACAACCCAATATATCAAATTTAAGGGTTTTCGGTTGTGCAGTTTATGTGCCAATTGCAACCCCACAATGCACTAAAATGGGTCCTCAACGTCGATTGGGAATTTACATTGGTTTTGATTCACCAACTGTCATCCGCTATCTCGAACCTATGACAAGAGATACTTTTACAGCACGTTTTGCGGACTGTCACTATGATGAGACTTTCTTCCCGCCGTTAGGGGGAGAAAATACCGTTCCTGAAGAACGGCGGGAATATGGTTGGAACATATCCATTATGTCTCATCTTGACCCTCGTACAACTCAAAATGAAAATGAAGTACGAAAAATTGTCCACGTTCAACAAATTGCTAATCAAATGCTAGATGCATTCACTGATACAGGAAAAGTGACAAAATCACATATACCTGCAGCAAATACACCAGCAAGGATTGATATCCCAATTGGATTAACCAATGTTGTAGCAAATGAATCATCTACTGCACTCTTGAAGCGAGGTAGACCCATTGGTTCCAAGGACTCAACTCCTAGAAAGCAAAAATCGAAAACATATTCCAATCCCAATGAAAATGCTCATGAAGATATTATTGGGAAAGAGATTCCCCTTGAATCTACAATTCATCCGGAGAATGAAAGTGTCATTGAAAAGACACAAGCCACTGAAGAGGAAAAGATACCTAATACAGAAATTTCTGTAAATTTCGCATGCAATGATGAATTATGGGACCGTAGTGAAATGGTTATCGATGATATTTTCTCTTTCGCAGTAGCTGCTGAAATTATAAAAGGTCATGAAGATATTGAACCACGATCTGTTGATGAATGTAAAGGGAGGCCTGATTGGCCAAAGTGGAAAAACGCAATCCAAGTTGAGTTAAATTCCTTGGAAAAACGTGGTGTATTCGGTCCTGTGGTTCAAACACCACAAGGTGTAAAACCTGTGGGATATAAATGGGTGTTCACAAGAAAGTGAAATGAGAAAAATGAGATTGCAAGGTATAAGGCACGACTCGTTGCGCAAGGTTTTTCTCAAAGGCCTGGGATTGATTATGAAGAAACATATTCTCCTATTATGGATGCAATTACGTTATGTTATTTAATAAGTCTTGCAGTTTCAGAAAAACTTGACATGCGTCTTATGGACGTTGTTACTGCATACTTGTATGGGGAGTTAGACGCTAATATTTATATGAAAGTCCCAGAAGGACTCAAGTTGGCAGAATCAAATACTAAATCACAGAACATGTACTCCATTAAGTTGAGACATTCACTATATGGGTTGAAACAATCCGGACGAATGTGGTATAACCGTCTTAGTGAATATTTGATTAAGGAAGGCTACATCAATGATCCCATATGCCCTTGTGTTTTTATAAAGAAATTAAATTTTGGATTTGCAATTGTAGCAGTGTATGTCGACGGCATGACCTTAATTGGAACTCCTCAAGAGATAATTAAAACTGTTGAATATTTAAAGGGTGAATTTGAGATGAAAGACCTTGGAAAAACTAAATATTGTCTGGGCTTGCAGATCAAGCATCATCCCAATGGTATTCTTGTCCATTAATCAGCTTACACTGAAATTTTTTTGAACTGATTTTATATGGATAATGCCCACCCGTTGAGCACTCCAATGATAGTGTTTATACCAAAATTTGCACTTTTTGGCCAAACTCTCCATTCTAGCCAAAATACATTTGGACTTATTTCTTACTCATCAGCCCAACTGGCTATTCGAGCTCCACTTGCCAAAAATTGGAAAAGAAGCCCATATCATTCCAAGAGATAAAATAAGCCAAAATAGCTTTCCCAAGTTTCCAGATTACATATTTCGAAACTTGAGGTCTGACCTTCATTAAACTTAAGACCAGATCAACAGAAAGGTAAAAGCAAAAGTTATCTCCTATAGCCATTTAAGTCTCAGGAACTATAGACCCGTGTGGTCTCATCAGTTAAGATATTTTGAAGCAGAAGTTACAAAAATGGCCAGAAGGTATTCAAAAGGAATTCTTAGAGAAAGCATGCTGAGTATCTCTGCAAAACATCCATTTGCCTTCAAAAGAGGGATATTTTCTTCACAAGTTACAAGGAAAAGATATTCATCACAACTGATATTTTCCAGGAGATATTTTCCAGATATTTTTAGGAACCAAAATTCCTATAAATACAAGGGATGAGAACTGAAAAACGACGACCAACAATCAACAAAACAAATACAAAAGAAACAATCAGTTCACTGATCATTCTAGCCTTCAATAGAAGCAAAGCCAACAAAGGTACCAAGGACCTTCAAAACTATGCTTGAGATTCTGCTCAGAATTCCCAGCCACTCACAACTCAACTTGATTATAGCTCTGCCAATTTCAACATTGGTATCGATTTCCAGCAAATATTTATTAGTTGAAGGTGCAGCCAATTCAGTCCAGCCTGACAGTCCAGTCCAGTCCAGCCACACAATCCAGTGCAGTCCAGCTTGACTAAAATAGTCTCAGAAATGGCATTTCAGGCAGAATTCGAAGTCCAATATTTTGATATATTTCCGGACTTAGCAGTTCCTTTCATTTACTGTATTTCAAACAGTTCTCCTTGAACTTGTTTTTATTTTCAAACACTTGTATTTTTGCTTTACTTCCCAGTTTTATTTAGATAAATTATGAAGTCCTTACCAGTCTAAGGCATAGAAAAGAACTTATTTGGGAGATATTCCTCACCCAAATTCACAATTATTTGTTCAAAGTCAATAGCTTGGGGTGCAAGTTATTTTTACTCTCAAGTCTGTTAGAATTGAAAAATTGCTAACAGTGGCACGCTCGACACACAAAGAAAGTTAATTTATTGACCAACCATGGTCTTTGGATTAATGGGGAATTTTACCTTGCAATTTCACAGGTACTAAACACAAAAAGGGATGAACAGATAGTTCGTCCATTAGACACAAATAAAGATCCATTCTGTCCTAAAGAGGATGAGGAAATGATACTTGGTCCAGAAGTTCCATATCTTAGTGCAATAGGTGCTTTATTATATTTAGCCCAATATACTAAGCCAGATATTGCATTTCCAGTAAATTTATTAGCCAGGTATAAGTCGGCTCCAACACGTAGACACTGGAATGGTATAAAGCATATATTGCGCTACCTTCGTGGAACAACTGATATGGGCCTGTTTTATTCGAATGAACCTTCCAACGGTCCAAATCTTGTTGGATACGCGGATTCTGGGTATCTCTCCGATCCACATAAGGGTCGCTCCCAAACTAGTTATGTGTTTACTTGTGGAAATACATCAATCTCATGGCGATCTACAAAACAAACTTTGGTTGTTACCTCTCCTAATCATATAGAAATTCTTGCGCTCCATGAGGCCAGTAGAGAATGTGTTTGGTTAAGATCCCTAGTTCATCATATTCGGAAAACATGTGATCTTTCTTCAACAACAAAAGCTCCGACAATCATGTATGAAGACAATGTTGCTTGTATAGCTCAAATTAAAGAAGGGTTTATCAAGGGTGACAGAACCAAACATATACCCCCAAAGTTCTTCTACCCACATAAGCTTAAGAAAAATCAAGAGATTGAAGTCAAACAAATTCGTTCCCAAGATAACCTGGCAGACCTCTTCACCAAAACTCTTCCGAAGTCTATATTTCAGAAGTTGGTATATGGATGGTATAGGAATGCGACGACTTTACAAGCAATCAGATTGTTGAAGATCAAGGGGAGACATCAATCGCGGAAACTCCTCAGTTTTACTACATTGGATGTATGTGCAATGTACTCTTTTTTCCTTCGATCAGGTTTTTATCCCATGTGGTTTTTCCTAACAAGGTTTTTAACGAGGCAACATTGAGCACATCCAACATGATGTCATTGTATGGTGGACATCCAAAGGGGAGTGTTATAAATCCATACGTTATGGGTTTATAGGTTATGGATGCCCACAATAATAGCCTCTATTAACCTATCATAATATCCATCATTATATATTTGTAACCTATCAATATATTTGTTACCTACTAATTATGGGTGGTAAATGATTTAGGTCTCTCTACCCCTATAAAGAGTGGCATCAAATATGAATGAAACACAAGTTGATTTTTAGCAAATTATACTCTCTCTTTCTTCCTCTTATTTCTCCCTACAAATTCCCTAGTTTTACAACAGAATCTCCCATATTTATATTCTTTGCCATCATACCTCAAAGGGCAAAGTACAGAAAAACAACATCAAAATTCACTTGTGCGCTCATAGCTCATATTGGAATTTCGTCAAACTCGTGATGTGTGCAACTTAAAACATACCCAACTTTTTGCTAGAAAAACAACAGACTATGCAAGATAGAAAACAACATTTAGCACTGTGTGAAAATGAAAATATAACTGGAAAAAAAAATGAAACCGAGTGCTACTCAATTTTATACCAATCTAGATAATGAATGGTACTGATAAGAACGTATGATTTGGGGTAGATGAAAATGCATAATTTGGGATATATGAAAAGCTGATAAGAACGGAGACAATAACACATAAATTACCTGTGTTATGCAGGGCATACCACTCAAAGTTAAAGACATTGGCGCCGGAATTGTTCGCAATCAGTGTCTTCTCTTTGCTACTAGTCTGAAAAATTAAATGTACCTATGGACCCTAATTTTGAATGGTAGAGACATTGGAGGGAAACTAACCTTTGAAAGACATTGGAGGGGAACTTACTTATTATGGTAGCCCTTACTCTTTTAAAGACGTAATACAAAGTCAAAATAATTAGGTATGTCTACCATCACTCTTGCAGAAATTGTTGTGAGAGGAGCTCTATTCAATAATAAACGAGTGTCGACTTTCTTAACTAGAGTTTGGCACACATTAATTAACTAGAGTTTGGCTCGTAGAGATAGGAATAACAAATTTAAGGACCTAAAAACGAAGAGAGGATTCATAAGAGGGCCAACATAATGTACTCCTTGTTTTGGTGAAACGTAACTAGAGAAATCAAAGTTATTGGAGGCAGAGTGAAGCAAAATGGAGTTTAGGGAGGAAGGAGAAGGAGAGCCAGTGAGCCCCACTGGCCAATACTTCAACAGTTCTATCTTATCTGTTGCAATTTTTGCAGTTTTGGAATTTGAGGTTCCAATCAATGATTCCCAAGCTCTCTCTTTGATTCAAGATGTCTTCCTCCCCATCAACCCTCGCTTCTCTTCTATCATGGTTTGTCCTCTCTCTCTCTCTCTCTCTCTCTCTAGATCTCTTCATTTCTCTCTCTTGTCATTTTATTAGAAACATACGTGATTTTCACTCCTATTTTGTTCATTAATTTTTCACTTCTTGTTTTTATACTCTCATAACCATTTGATATACTCAAATACTCGCAGACGGATAAAATGAGAGTGTGAAAACAGCCGGCTTACTGAAAAAAACTAAAAACTAAAGATTTGGTATTAATTATCCGAAATTATTGAACAGGTAAGTGACAATGCAGATCAAAAGAAACAATGGCAGAGGGTTGAAGTGAAGCTTGAAGACCATGTTCATGTCCCCATTTTCCCTTCTAAAATGTCACCACAATCCTATGATGAGTATTTTGATGACTACATATCAAATATAGCAGCAGAAAAACTCCCACAAAACAGGCCATTATGGGAAATTCACATTTTCAAGTACCCAACAAGCCATGCAGCCGGTACCCTGATTTTCAAGCTTCACCATGCCCTAGGTGATGGCTACTCTCTAATGGGTGCTCTTCTTTCTTGTCTGCAAAGTGCTGAAAACCCTTCTGTTCCTCTAACATTTCCTTCCCTGAAGAGCTCAGGACCAAAAACTACTCACAAGACTAAAATTGTGCCTCAGTTTTTCTCTTCAGTTTTCCAAACTGTATCGGATTTCAGTTGGAGCATTTTGAAGAGCAATTTCGTTGAAGATGATCGAACTCCGATTAGGTCTGGGGAAGATGGAGTTGAGTTTCGGCCAATAACACTATCAACCTTGACGTTCTCCATTGATGAAATCAAACTGATCAAGAACAAACTTGGAGTGGTAAGATTATGTACCAATTTTTATTTATTTATTATAATGATTTCTGTTTCTGTTGAACATACTACGACAAAAAAACTGCTATGAAATATGAAATTATTTACCAAAAACAAGGATTACCCAAATACGCAATACAAATAACTAAAAAGTTCATAACTTAATTACATGATATATATATAAAAAGAAGTTTCAAAATTGGATTATTATGAAAAGGAAAGAAGCTCTCCCCTTAGGTTGTGGTCGTAACGCTCATTAGGTTAGGCTAATGTGTTATATTAGGATTTCAATTATTTTGGGTAATTTTGTAAATTTGACTTAAGATCAAGCTTAATTTTGATAATGTGGACTATTTCTTTTTGTGCGGCTTTTCGTCCATTTAATTTTGGATGTTTGGGGCGGTGGACTTTGTTGCCCTTTGGTAGACATGGGTTGCCCTGTCAGAATTTTTCTAATGAAATTTGATCTTTCTGATAAAAATTGGATTATTATTTGCATTCAAAACATTTATTTCCACACCCAATCGAGCTTTCCAATTGTGCTCTAGCATAAATTCAAAATTCCCTACACATTTATTATTAATTTTTAAATAAAATAAGTCTTTTTTGGGGCAAAAATTAAACATAATTAATCACATCCAACTTAATTTCATGGGCTAGTAATAGGTCGTATCGTGTCAGATTCGTGTCTAGTCAATATCATATACGTGTCAAGAATGTTCAACCCAAACCCGACTCATTTAATAAATGTGTCATGTCGGGTTGACACGCTAATTTTCCGTGCGAATTTCGAGACATGTATCAGGTTGACATGCTAAGTGGTAGCAACTAAAAGACATAAAAAAAAAATTACAAAAATTAAGAATAAACAAAGAAACTGGTTAGCAGGTTGGCAGGTCACACGGGTATTTTAGCGGGTTGGCGGGATTACATAGGTATAGTGGGTTGGCGGGTTGACCCACCATGACCCGTTTTGTTAAACAGGTTACATAGGTATTTGTGCGAGTTGGTGGTTTGACTTTAAATCAACCTGTTTATTAAATGGGTCATAATGGGTTGACCCGAAAATGAGCTGAAAATTTAATCGTGTAGGTTGACCCGCTAATTTTCCGTGCGGGTATCGAATCATGTATCAGGTCGTGTTGAAAATTTCCACCCACCCTTTCGATGTCATTCATGATCCCACTATTTGGGCCTAATAGGATTAGACATAATCCAATCCAAATGTTTTTTTTAGAACAACAAACATTTGCCTAGGTTTATAACAAGTCCTATTCAAGCCCTTTCTTTTCTTAGTTTCTTTTTAGGGTTAATTACAGTTTAGTACCATGTGGTTACACCCTTAAGACATGTTAGTCCCCATATTCTCAATTTTAACAGTCACATACCCCAGATCTTTTAAATTTGTTACAATGTGGTTCCGCCGTTACGGTTTCCGTTAGTCTCTCTATTATTTGCCTACATTTTCTCTTTTTTTAAATTTAAATTGATTAAAATATGAATAAAATATTAAAACCCAAACAAAATAAGAAAAAAAAATTAAAAATAAAACTCTCTCTCTTTCTCTCCCCTCTCCCCCCACCGATTTCTTCTCCCCCAATGACCACCACCCACAAGCACCAACCCCCAAACCCACCCCACAGTCACCCCTAGCCCACAACCACAACCCCCATGAACCCAGAACCCCAGTGGCCCCCACCCTCCACCCCAGCCCGCAACTACATAAAATAGAAAGAAAAAAAATCATCCATAAACTCTCCCCCAACGAACCCAAAACCCCAACCCAGCAACCACCTAGACCCCTTCCCCCCGATTTCCCTTTGTTGTTGAGAGACCACAACCCACCAGCCTCCTCCCTACCCCGTATGGGTGGTGGTGCGGCGGCGCTCCAAGCCCACCATCGCAGCTCCATATATATGTTTTTTGTGTTGTGATGGGGGGTGCGGCTGAGAATGGTGGTTAGGGAAGAGAAAGGAGGCTTGGGTTTGATTGGGAAGAAGGGAGAAAGAGGTTTAGAGAGACACAAAAGAAAAGGTTTTTGTTTATTTTTTAATTGTTTATTAATATTTTATTCAATGTGTTTTAAAAAATTTATTATATTCAATTTAAGAAAATAATATGGGCTCTACATGTGCCATGTCATCACTTAACAGATTTTCTAACAGCCAATGTAACTGTAGATTCACATTGCAAAAATTTTACAAAATAAGGTTATGTACATGAAGGGACCTATAGCATGTACAACTTGGGCTATAGCCCAGGTGAGTTTTATTCTTTTCGTATAGTTAGTGTTAATGCTAAGCATATATAATCAATTGTTGTTGGCATTATTGGTGTCAAATAAACCTAATGAATAAAATAAATTGATATATTCTTAAATTAAATTTATATATTTATGATCAATTACATCAGCCTCCTTATAAGGGTTTAGCCGAGCCTAAACTCTAATAGTCCAGTAAGGTAAACTAACCCACCCTATTTTGAAATCCTAAGTCCGTCCCTGGGTATGTAATTGTTAAAATTGAGAATGCGAGAACAAATATGCCTTAAGAATACAACTTTAGGGTACCAAACTAAAATTAACCTTTCTTTTTAATTGTTATTATATTATTTGAATGAAATTGGCATGAACAATTGCAGACGATAAATGATGTGATTGTTGGAATAATCTTCTTGGGCACCAGAATATACATGCAAGAGATTACCCAAAAATCAAGCAATGAACATTGTACGGCATTGGTGCTGTTCAGAACTAGAAACATTGGGGGTTATACGTCAATCAAAGAGATGATCGAACCCAATAATGCTAAGACGACGTCATGGGGAAACCAATTTGCCTTCTTACACTTGCCAGTGCCCAAGTCAACTGAAATCTCAAACCCACTCGACTTTGTTTGGGAAGCACAAAAAATGATCAAGAAAAAGAGGAGTTCTGCAGCTAGCTACCTCACTAGCTGGCTCTTGGATGTTTTGAAGAAATTTAGAGGCCCTGAGGTACGTAATTAACAAGGAAATTTGACATAAACATAATTTTTATTATTAACCACTTAAATTCTATAAAATGTAGGAATTTACCAACTTCTCCTTTTTTATAAGTATTAGTGTCAAATATCTAATATGTTATATTACTAAAATCTCATTTTATACTAAAACGTAAGTACTCTCACATGACATAGAATGTTTTGTAGGAAATATAATTTAGGCATGATGACCTCATAAGTCAAGTTTGTGTAATCCAGTCAAAACACTTTAAATGTACTTATCAACAAACTAGCTCTTAGCAGGGCGGCTTTGAACTTTTAGGGGCTATGTGCTAAATGAGCAGCAGGGTCTCTAAAACAAAGTTTTGAACAAAAATATTGAAAATTAGATCATACATATTGATAGAAAGTTTACAACTAAAACTCACCAAAAGATAGTAATATACAAAAATATGGTCTAACATGAATCTTGCCAATGTTGAATTGGTTTTTTGTTCTTTGCCAAAGTTAAAAAAGGGGAGGGGGGAAACTCACACACACGGGTACCACGGAAGTTTGAACTCAGGACCACTTGGGAGCACACAAAAGGTCTTGGCCATCCAACTAACACCCTATTGGTCAATGTTGGGTTGGTTTAGTGTCAATGAATGTTGTCATGAGAAGAAGTCACTTAATTATAGATTGATTCTCACAAAACCACAAAAAGCCCAAAAATTTAATTCAATCAAGCTATCAAAATATAAACTACAAAATTCATCATTATTTACCGCAATTTGTCTTCGCCTAATGAGAATGAATGGTCTAGGGATTTTCTTCAAGAGCAGACATTGGCTCTTAGTAAATTGGTATCTATCTTTTTAACGTCGAAAGAAATCCTAATTTCTAAATTCGAATCTAACCCGTTAATATACTAAAATCTGTTAGTCTTTCGTAGAACTCTAGAATATTTTTTTCGAAAAAGAAAAAGAAAAAGAAAAACTTTAGAGTGTTTTAGAAGGTGTTGTGTTTGCAGGGAGCAGCCAGATACATTCATGGCACGCTCAAGAACTCGAGCTTGACAATCTCGAATATAATTGGGCCAGTGGAAAAAATGGCTTTGGACAATCAGGCCGTTTGTGGCTTATACTTTACGGCGGTTGGTGCACCTCAGGTACTTTATTTATTTATTTATATATTGAGACCTCGGGTACTTAATTATGAAGTTACTTTATTTCTTATAATTACTTTGTGGAAGATAATTATATTTAATACCTTACATATGATATGAGCCTCCACCACCAAACAAAATTAGAATTATATGACAAGAGATTGTTGTTTACAATTAATAGAAATTTATTTTGTTTAGTTAAAACTTTTAATTTTGATAGGTTATATTTAATATTGAAAATTGTTATTTTGCAATTTTCTTCTTTATATTATTATTGAAAATTGTATAATAACTTTTCGGAGTGCTAATAAAACCCTTTTAATATTACTTTTAAACGATACTAGCCTCTTCGCACGCGCTTCCGTGCCTGTGAGAGGCTTTTGTAAAAAAAAAAAAAATTAAATTAAAAAAGATAATGGGTAGTTGAACTAGGATCCATTATCTTATTTTTCTTTTATTTTTATTCTTTTTATAGTAAATTTGGGTTTTCCCCTTTAAATTCATTTTTCCTTACCTACAGCCCATCCTTTTATTTTTCTATAAATTAAACCCAATTTTTATAAGTAAAACCCAATGACTAGGATCCACCTAAGCAAGTTACCTAATCCAGCTTAACATATTAAATGTTATATTTTTTCAATTCCTAAATTACCCTAATTGCATTTTAATTTTTTTTTTCCAACAAATTGTTTGCTATTCAATGTCATAATGGTGTTTCAATTTTGCATAAGTTTTGTGGGTCAGTTTTATTTATTTATTTTATATATAATTAAAACTTGGTGTGTAATTAGTGTCGTATGTTTTTGAAATTGATTGGTTCTAATATACCTATTATGTTTTTTTTTTAATTATGATTGGTTATATTTTGTAAACAAAATATATAATTAAAACTTGGTCTGTTTTTCCAAATCTGACAACCTGACCATATTTTGTTTCAATTTCATAATAATTGGTTAGTTATTTCCTTTTATTTATATCAAAATTTCAAATTTAATAATTGTTATGGATTAGAAATTAATTTGTTTTAGGAACATTAATTTACCTACAAATATTTTGTATAACTATTTTTTCTTATAAATAATGTACCTATATTTACGTATATTTGCTTATAATGGACCATATTCAATAATGAACCTATTTTTTTTTATATATAAATAATATACCTATATTTTTGTATATTAAATAATGTACCTATCTACGTATATTGGAAAATTATAATGTACCTAGATATGTTAGATATATTAAGTATACAAAAATTGTTACACAACTATCAAAGAGACCAATATATATTTATGCTAACAAACTCCCCAATAGAAAAAAGAGAAATAGTCAACCCTAATTAATGCACGGGTTCAAATTGTGACTCTAGAGGAAATTGATGGATTAAAAAAAATAGAAACCACGTTGAATGCCTAGTTAAAAACATTATTGAAATCCTAACTTTAAGGGATTTTTTTAAGAAGAAAAATATTCAGCAACAAAGAGGGGTTGATGGCATGATTTGTAAATATGTCATAATTTATGTACACTTTGGCATCCAATTCAAAATTGGTTTTTATTTAAATGTAATAAAATATATGGGTTATTGTCTAGAGTATTTTAGTTGTATGGGTCTATTTTGGTTAGACCCTTTTTTTTAATATGAAAAAGTGTGAATTTACCATATTATCCACATTTAATTAATAATTTCAATCCTTAATATTTGCAGTAACCAATGACATTTTCTGGTATTTTGAATGTTTTACCATTCTCTGCCTTTTCCTTTATATATATGGATTAATACTCTTTTCATTGCCTATAGTTATATTCTGTCTTGGAGTACATTTTGGTGGTTCTTGTTATAAATATTAAAACTATGTGGCCTTTTTTTTTCCTATTAATTTATATATATATATGGGGTCGGATTTAGGGGTCGGATCCGTGGCACTATATTTTTTACACAAGTTTTCAACTATTATATTGAAATGGAATGAATGGCTAAGATTAACTAAACTAATTATATATTTTTTAAGAAAAATATATATTGAAAATAATTATTATGACTTTTTCTTTCTTATTTCTCTATCCTCAGTCAATGTTTATCAATCTCCCTATTTCATCGTTCTCTATCCTCTAGAATTCTTCAGTTAAAGAATTAAGCTTTACAGGTTTCTGATTCTTTTTCTTCTCCATCCCCAACTTTGTTTTTTGCTTTTTTTTACTGCTTATTTTTTTGGTTGTTACAGTTATCCATGGATTATGACTCTTGAAAAAAAGGCTTGGGGATAACACCCCACCCACACACACACAATGAACTGCAAGCAAACTGTCTTTGCCATATATTTTTTAATGTTATTATTAAGCATAATGAATAAAAGCTAAATCTTGTAAGAAATTAAGATGTTAGAAAAAAACACACAGAGAGAAAGAAAGAGACACAGAGAGAGAGAGAGCGCAACACAGAGTTAGACCAACCAAACTGTAGAGAAGAAATATTGCAACAAATCTGGGCTTTTTCTTTTTTGGTTAAATAGTAATATCCTATTTTCTCTTCAATATTGGTAGCTTGAGACAGATTTTTTATGTCGTGGGAGAATGCTCGGTTGGTATAGATGACAATGGCAAGGGGAAGGTAATGGTGAGGTTTCGCAGAATATTAATTGAGAAGAGAGAAAGTGATAAGAAAACAAAAGGGGGAAAGATAATTGAGTGATTTTCAGAATTATCATAACTAATAAATAAAAATGAAATTTATATCAAAATTTATGTCGAAAACATAGTGCCACGAATCCCCATATATATATATAATAAGATAATGAGATGGTGTTTATTTGATGGTGTTTTATACATGCAGTGTCTTACTGTGACTGCACTTAGTTATATGGGAAAGCTGAGGATTGCCTTAGGAGCTGAAAAAGGCTTCATAGATTCCCACAAATTGAAGGCGTCCATGCAAAATGCCTTTGGAGTAATACTCGAAGCCTCCAACCAAATTCCTCCTGCAAAGGCAGCATAGAAAACCAAAGAAAAAGCCACTTGTTTCAATAATTGAAAAATACGAGGGTGAACGAATCTTGATCCCCAATGGCCGCGGCAGCTAGAGTTCTTGGTTAGGGTTTTGTTTACCCTTTTTATATTTGAGGCTGTTGTAAGTTAAGTAAAATTCTTCATTGACCTTTTTGTTGGAAAATTTGGTTGAAGATGCTACCCAAAACTATTAATACACTTGTTTCAATATTATATACATTGATAGAGTATATTAAATCAAACCAATGAAATTACAGCAAAATACTTATCTTTTGGGATGTAGAAGTTGGTCTCCATTGATATTTGAGTAGAATAATAGTTTTGGGTTGAAGCGTGTAGTCACTGTCCTTAAGTGTAGATTTCGTCCCTCGAAGACAATGTCTCGGTGTAGCAAAAGGAGATAGAAGATCTTATTGACATGGGGAAGGTGGGCTTTGTGGCTCGCTCCTGTGACAAATATGGTAGAATATTTTCATATCTCATTTCATTCTTCGAAAGGAGGTATTTATAATACAAGGTTACAAACCCTAGTAGAGTTGAATTAGGAAATAAGTGGAATCCTAATTACATAATATCTACACAAAAGGAAAAAATAAATAAAACCCTAATAGAATAGGATATATCTCGCCAACACTCCCCCTCAAGTTGGAGCAAAGACGTCACGCATGTCCAACTTATCAAGCGAGTTGCGAAAGATACTTGTAGAAACAGCTTTCGTAAGAACATCGGCTAACTGATACTCTGAGCGGATGAACGGAAAGGAAACAATCTCCTCATCCAACTTTTCTTTAATGAAATTTCGATCAACCTCCACATGCTTTGTACGATCATGTTGAACCGAGTTATGAGCAATTGCAATCGCAGCCGTATTGTCACAATATAAATCCATAGGTTTCTTAGGCCCAAAACCAAGGTCTCTCAAAAATCTCCTCAACCATAGTAACTCAGATACACCATGAGCCATTCCCCGATACTCTGCCTCAACACTAGATCGAGACACCACCTTTTGTTTCTTGCTCCTCCACGTAACAAGATTTCCTCCAACAAACATAAAATACCTAGATGTTGAGCGCCTATCTGTAGCTGAACCTGCCCAATCAGCATCTGTGTACCCTTCCACATCTGTATTACCGTACTTGGAAAACATTAACCCCTTGCCATGAGCCTATTTGAGGTATCTCAAAATACGTGTCACGGCACCCATATGATATTCACTAGGTGAGTGCATAAACTGACTCACTACACTCACTGCATATGCAATATATGGACGTGTATGAGCCAAAAAAATTAATTTTCCCACAAGCCGTTGATAGCGCTCCTTATCAGTAGGAGCTTGGTCAGGATACAACCCCAACTTGTGATTCTGTTCACTAGGAGTATCAATGGGTTTACAATCCAACATTCCAGTTTCTGCAAGCAAGTCCAAAACATATTTTCTTTGGGACAGAAAAATACCATGCTTAGATCTGGCAACTTCAATCCCAAGAAAGTATTTCAAGTCACCTAATGATTTCATCTCAAATTCAGACGCAAGATATTTCTGAAGATTCTGTATTTCTACCTGATCATCTCCAGTTACAATCATATCATCAACATAAATTATTAAAGCTGTCAATTTACCTATGCGACGTTTCAGAAACAAAGTATGATCCGCATTACTTTGTACATACCCAGACTTCCTCATAGATGCAGCAAACCTCCCGAACTAAGCTCTTGGAGACTGCTTTAATCCATACAATGATTTCAGTAGCTTGCACACCATACCCTCTTTAGAGGTCACAAGGATACCTGGTGGAGGATCCATGTATATTTCTTCTTTGAGGTCACCATGGAGGAACGCATTCTTGACATCAAATTGTAACAGCGGCCAATCATGATTAGCAGCTAAGGATAAGAGTACGTGTACAGTGTTGAGCTTAGCTACTATAGCAAAAGTCTCCGTGTAATCCACTCCATATGTCTGAATATACCCTTTTGCTACCAATTTTGCCTTGTAACGGTCAGTGGAACCATCAGCCTTATGCTTCAAAGTAAACACCCATCTGCACAGTTGCCCTTTTTCCTTTTGGTAAATGAACTAACTCCCAAGTAGCATTATTGTTCAAGGCTTCCATCTCAACATGCATTGCATCTACCCAGTTTTGATCAGATAGAGCATCCTGCAACTTAGTTGGAACACATACACTAGATAATTGACACAAATATGATGCATATGACTTAGATAAACGATGAGTTGACATATAATGGTTAATGGGATATTTAGACTTGGTATGTATATCAGGAGAATATTGCACTTTAGGTTTCCCACGGGTAGTACGTGGGGGCAAAGAATAGGTAGGCACATCACTAGAAAGTACCTCATTATCACGACTTGATTGAGGCAATGGCAGGGCTGAGGGGGGTCTTGTATTAATTTCGTCTATACGAGAGTCGCTAGTATCACTGTTATGTCCTTCTGAGAGAGGCTCGAAAAATCCAAGAATATCATCTGGCGAACGGTTGTGACATTCCTGGCGACCGGTCGCGTCACTCGTATCGTACTATTGTCGCTCGTCGAGGCAGGCGACCGGTCGCTTTCTATGTGCGACCGGTCGTTTCCAAGAAAATCCATTCGTGACCGGTCGCTTACTTCTACACGACCGGTCGTATCCAAACAGATTCGTTCGCGACCGGTCGTTTCATCCTTGCGACCAGTCGCTTCCTGTTCGCCAGAAATTCCTTCTTAAGGTCCAAGATCTTCCATATTTTCCACTCCGAAACTCTTCAATTCACTCCCCCTCTCCCCCTGAATTGAAGAGGAGGGCGCTTCCTGTTCGCCAGAAATTCCTTCTTCAGGTCCAAGATCTTCCATATGTTTCACTCCGAAACTCTTCAATTCACTCCCCCTCTCCCCCTGAATTGAAGAGGAGGGAGAAACATAATTGGGTACTTCTTCATGAAATGTGACATCCAAAGTGACATGTACCTTCTGAGTAGGCAGGTGATAACACTTATAACCCTTATGAGTAGTAGAATAACCAATGAAGATGCAACGGAGAGCACAAGGATCAAGTTTACTCCGTTGATGGGAGTAGACATGAACATACGCAACACACCCAAACACCTTCGGAGGTAACTTAGAGACCGAAACCGGAGGAGTATGAGCACACAACAAATCAAGTGGGGTCTTGAAATCAAGAACCCGACTAGGAGTACGATTAATCAAGTAGGCGATGACCAAGACACCATGTCCCCAAAGATGATGGGGAACAGACATATCCAACATCAGAGAGCGAGCAACTTCAAGTAATTGATGATTTTTTCCTTTCAGACACACCATTCTATTGAGGTGTGAATGGAGTGGTAGTTTGGTGAATGATACCTTGATCATGAAAGAACTGGGTCAAGGTATGATTCACATATTCACCACCATTATCAGTCCGAAATACTTTAACACGATCATGAAACTGAGTAGACACCATGGCACAAAAGTCAGGAAGAATAGAGGCAACATCATGTTTATTCTTCATCAAATACACCTATGTTAAGTGAGTGCAGTCATCAATAAACATAACAAACCAACGGAAACCATGAGAAGTCACACGAGCAGGACCCCAGACATCAAAATGTACTAACTCAAAAGGCAAAGCAGCTTTATTATTACTTAAGGGAAAAACAGTACGGTGGCTCTTGGCCATTACACAAGTCTCACATTTGAAATAAGACTCATCACACGAACTAAATAACGAAGGAAACAAATGTCTAAGATAACCAAACGACGGATGTCCTAAGCGACGATTCCATAACCAAAGTTGTTGCTTGTCTTTGACACTGCCACTCGGAGCTTTATTAGCGACACAACCACGAACTGCTGCAGCCGGCAACTGTAAGTAATACAACCCCCCTATCCGTTTACCATGCCCAATCTTCTCGTGAGTCCTGAGATCCTGGAAAAAACAATGGGTAGAATAGAAGGTAGCAGACGCGTTAAGTGTATCAAGTAAACGCCCAACAGATAACCAATTGCAATGAATATTGGGAACCAAGAGTGCATAAGACAGAGGTAAATAAGGAGTGAGATGGATGGTACCTTCACCGGTAACTGGGGAAGGTAAACCATTAGCACTAGTAATATAGGGGTCACGAGGGTTATGCAACAACTCATCAAACATATTATCATTATAAGTCATATGATCAGAAGCACCAGTGTCAATTATCCAAGGAGTAGAACCCATACCTGGCATAGTATCGGAAGCACACAGATTTGCAGATGGAGCCGGAGGACGAGCCTTATCAGGAGTCACAGTGTAAGTGGCCTTGGGGCCATACATACGAGCTTTGTAGTCAGCAAACCAATCAGGGTAACCATGCTCCTTAAAACACTTCTCATAGTAATGATTCTCATTACAATGGCGACATTTAGGCGGACCTTCAAGAAATCTAGGAGTAGAGCCAGAAGGACGAGACCCAGTAGAAGAACCAAATTTTCTGGACGGAGAGCGACCGGTCGCGTCGTGCTGGGCGACCGAGCGTTGACGAGCTGGGTCAACCTTGAGCGATCCTCCTCCAAGCATAGCGGACTGACGGGTGTCTTCCTCCATAACCACAGCATAGGCTTCGAGAGGAGGCGGGACAGGACTAAGAGCAAGAATACGGCTACGGACACCATCATATGATGGATCAAGTCCGCCAAGAAAATCATAAACTCGATCAGCTTCAATTTCTTTCAAACGACGTGCCCCATCAGTAGACCAGCTAAACTCATGCGGACGCAAACAATCAATCTCTTGCCAGATAGCATGGAGTTTTTCATAGAACACTTTCACAGATTCACCATTCTGACCTATAAGTATGAACTGCCGTCGGAGTTGAAACAAACGAGAACTATTCTGAGTCACAGTATAGGTCTTTCGAGCAGCCTCCCATATATCAAAAGCAGTATCACCATGTTCAAACAAGGCACGAACTGGTTTAGTCATGGAATTGAGAAGCCATGACTGCACCAGACAATTATCTTCTTCCCATTCGGCATAGGCATCGGAATCTAGAGACGGAGCAGGCTTCTTCCCATTGATCCAACTTGCCATACGACGACTAGTAATCGTAATACGCGCACCACGAGACCAAGAGGCATAATTGGAGCCATCCAATTTGTCATAAGTAATCGGGGTAGAGTAATCACGCGATGGACGTGCCTCGTTCAGTGTAGACACACTAGTACCAACCACAACCTTGGAATCATCACCCATGATAGCAGCGGAAACAAACACAACACGAAGCACAAACACAGCACAGGTACAGGTACAAGAACCCTGAAAGAAATTAGGGCACACAGTAGAACACGGGTGGGCACAACACACAGGTCACCAGAAAGTCGGCTCTGATGCCAAGTCAAACAATATGGTAGAATATTTTCAGATCTCATTTCATTCTCCGAAAGGAGGTATTTATAATACAAGATTACAAACCCTAGTAGGGTTGAATTAGGAAATAAGTGAAATCCTAATTACAAAATATCTATACAAAAGGAAAAAATAAATAAAACCCTAATAGAATAGGATATATCTCGCCAACAACAAGAAAGTAGCACCATTAACCAAATGTGGAAGTGAGTTCACCCTTCTTTTTTAAAATATTTGTTGTGTCCATTAATTTATACTTCTACAAAGATTTAATAATGTTTCCTTTAATGTATTTGGGCCAGGTTAACTTTATATCGTTCCCAAGGCCTGAAGACTGGAGAGCCTATGCATGAGAGAGGCATGTTGTTGGTTAGTGCAACTTGTCTATTACTAATAGCTAGATTTTCCGTAGTGCAAACTACCTCAATGCTTCAGCCTGCCTCCCAGAAAAAAAAAAATTAATAATAATAATAGAGACTTTCAGAAATGGGTTTTCGCCATTTTCATTTAGTATAAAAAAAAAAATTAGTGAAAATTCTCTTTCTTTTTTCCTTTTAGTAAGAATAAATTATTGACGAGTCATTGAGCAACCAAGTATAATATGGTAGATTTTATGGTATGTATGTACTACAGACTTGTAAAATATATATATATATATATATATATATGAAATAAAAATTATAAGTACACAAAATAAAAAAATGTATGTATGTTGTAACATCACATCTCAAAAATCACTGTTCAATTGATTATTTTGAAATTACATTTTTGCCCTTGGGTGTAAGGGCACTTTTTGTTCGGAAAGGAATTTGGGGAATTGAGTAGCACCATTGTATAGAGCTCGATGAATACGCGTTCGTAAACAGGCATGTTCAATTCGCAGTTAAAACGAAGAAATTATGATCTACGGAAGTGAAGTGGCACAACCATAATTTTTGCAAAGTCAAATTTTATAGGGAGCTTCACTAATATACCCAAAATAGGGGCTGAAATTATAAAAAAAAAAAACCCACATAGAAAACACTTTACAAACACACCCAAAACCCATTTATTAAATAACAAATTAGTGATGAAGTTCCAATAAATTACAGCACTGCCACTATCAAGCCCAACAGAAAAAAAAAATCAAAAAGCACCCAAAATAACCCCAGCCCAATTTTATAAAAAAGCCCAAAATATGGAATTCACTTTATAAACATACCCAAAAAACACCTAAAGTGTTGAACTTCCTATAAATTACATCTCTGCCATTGATTAACTTAAAACAAAACCAATACAAAAGACACAAAAAAACCCAAAACAAGCCTAGCCCAGATTTTTTTTTTTTTTAAATCCAAACTTTAAAAAAAAAATCACAAAAACCAAGGGCATGTCCCTACAACTCTTCCTTCTCCACCGAACCTCCGCAAACCATTTCATAGAAGTACATTGTTAATACCATTTCATAGAAGTACATTGTTAATACAATTCAATAGAAAACATTGTTAATACCATTTCATACAAAAAACTCAAAAAAAAACCCAGCAAGACATCCAATATCCTTTGTAGAAACCACCTCCAATTGTCCATAGTTTCACCAAAAACAATCGCAAAGGCAAAAGGAAATACCTCTGCAAGAAAAAAAAAAGTACATTGTTAATACTATTTTATAGAAGTACACTGTTAATACTATGTCATAGAAGTACACTGTTAATACTATGTCATAGAACTATGTTTCTAGTAAAAATCACATTCTGCATATCATAAACATCAAGTGCACAGCTATATATAGAGAAAAATATAGAGCATGCTTTGTTACTGAAAAATCTGTTAATATTATAGAAGTACACTGTTAATACTATGTTATAGAAATCAACTCAGTTGCAGGATATGAACAGTTCATACCACTTATTAGAAGTTAACAACTACATCATTTCCTTTGCATAATAGGTACGGTAAAAATGTACAACTGCAAAAACCCCATGTTCGTAAACCAGCTACCTCACTATAGCACAGCTTCATAACTTCTGAAAGTAAGCTTTGTTGTGAAAATTGGCTTGCATAAAGGATACAAGCCTCGGAGACAGAACAGGAAGCGACTGGTCGCAGGAGACTCTGCCTAAAAGCGACCGGTCGCTTCAGGCAGATTCGAAGTTTGGAGCAAAATCTTATGGCGACCGGTCGCCAGCTTTATGCGACCGGTCGCTTACGACTCTGCCAAAATGCGACCGGTCGCCCTGGTCGTACTGTTTCGTTTTTTGGGAAATCTCAACTCCTCTGTCCGGGTGCTATCGCTTCCTACCTACTTGCAAGGTCATTTTAGGTCACTCCAAACTTAAATGAAAGGGGGCAAGCTGCTGGGAAGTTGAGGGAGCAATTAAAGGATAGTTGTTGACTTGTTTCGAAGAGTACCTACCTTATGGTTCTATATAGGGTGGCTGAACATGCAGCCTATATTGTATAGCTTTTGGTCTGCCCAAGTGTGGTCCAAGTCAGGTAACCAAGGGCAGAACGTGGGAGGAAAGAAGGAGTCTTTTCTCAAGTCCAAAGGCTTGTCTATTAAAAGGGAAGAAGAAGCAAGATAGAAGTGAGAGAGTTGAAGTAGCTGGAAACTAGTGAGTCAAGTGAAAACCAGGGGAGGAGAGAGTTCTCTATTGTATCAAGGTGTTGAGCAAAGGGTGAGAGAGAAACAGATTGTGAGGGTAGTGTTCTAAGAGGGTTTCTGTGTAAACCAAAGTTGTAACCTATCTTCATTAGTGAAATTTCTCAAGGTGATCACCAAAGAGGATGTAGGCATATTGTTGAACCTCTATAAACACTTGTGTCATTTGTGCTTGGTTAATTTTCTCTGTGTGTGTGTGTAAGACTCATCCATCATTGAGTTTGTCCAAAGTCCATCAACAAAAAGGTCTAAAGGGGAGTAAGTTAGTTCCTAATTCACAACAAGTGGAATCAGAGCTGTGTTGGCAGATGTGCTAGTTCTTCTTTTGGAGTGTTAGTGTGTTGAAGATGGCAAGTGACAAGAAAGTTGAGAGTGGTGGCAGTTCACAGCAGCTGAAACAACCACAGGCAACAAGCATGAAGGTGGAGTTAAAGCCTTTCACAGACAAGGAGAACTTCACACTTTGGCAACGAAGGATGAAGTCAGCCCTTACACAACAAAATCTCCATGTTGTGTTGGTTGGCAAGGAAAAGAAGCCAACAAGCATGACTGATGATGAGTGGAGTGTACTTGACGAGTTAGCTAGAGGAGCCATCGAAAACTACCTCTCCGATGAGGTGCTCATCAACGTGATGAAGGATACAGCGAAGCAAACATGGGAGAAGCTCGAAGAGATGTTTGCAGGGAAGTCGTTGTCCAACAAACTCTTCCTCAAGGAAGAACTCCTAAATCTTAAGATGGAGGAGGGAGGTAATCTAATGGAACATTTAAGTAGTTTCAATAGATGTGTTGCTGACTTGTAGAGAATGGAAGTTAATTATAGTACAGAGGATAAGGCTCTTATGTTGTTGACATCCTTACCTCTGTCCTATAAGCACTTTCGAACCACTCTTATGTTCGGGAAGGTTACTCTAGATTTTGAGCCCGTGATGCAAGACATCATGACACACCATAGGATGGCTCAATGTTCAGGAGAAAACTCTCAAGGTGAAGGTCTAGTTGCAAAGACCAGAGAGAAAGGCCGTTCAAAGAAGCGTGAAGGCAAGAAAGGCAACAGAGGAAGGTCCAAATCCAAGGCAAAAGAAGGTTGTTTCGAGTGTGGGTCAAAAGAGCATTGGAAAAAGAATTGCCCCATTTGGAAGGAGAAGAAGAACAAAGGGAAGAATGCAGCAAACACAGCTAAGGAAGTCACAGAAAGTGATGGTGAGCTTTTATGTGTTAATAACAATGTTAAAACTAATGCATTTGCTAATTCTTCAAGGTGTTCCTCTTCCGATTGGATTTTGGATTCCGGATGCTCATATCATATGTGCTCAAACAAGGAGTGGTTTGACACAAATGAGAAAGAAGAAGGTGGTGAAGTTATGATGGGGGATGGCTCAATTTGTGGAGTCAAAGGCACCGGTACAATCAAGGTGAAGATGCATGATGGGGCTGTTAGGACGCTTGGAATGGTAAGACACATTCCAAAGTTGCGTAAGAATCTCATTTCCCTTGGAACTCTTGATAAGAATGGTTATTCATTTAGAGCTAATGGAGGGAAACTCATAATCTCAAAAGGTTCACTTGTGGTTATGAAGGGAGAAGTTCAACCTAATTGTCTATATAGATTGTGTGGTACAACAATTACAGGTGGAGCAGCTGTATCCACAAGCAAGGACTCGGAGGATGAAACTTAGCTTTGGCATTTGAGGCTAGGGCACATGAGTGAAAGGGGCATGCTGGAACTACACAACAGAAAGTTGTTGAAAGGTGTTCAAAGTTGCAAGCTTGAGTTCTGCAAATCATGTACCATGGGAAAGCAATCAAAGGTAGCTTTCAAGCAACGAAACAAAGAGGAGGGAAGCACGGGTGTGCTAGATTATATTCACACGGATGTATGAGGTCCATCACCGGTTAAATCAAAAGGTGGAGCTCGCTATTTTGTGACTTTCTTGGATGATTTTTCCAGGAAGGTTTGGGTCTACTTCATGAAGGAGAAATCTGAGGTCTTCCCCAAATTCAAAGAGTGGAAGGTGGAAGTGGAGAATCTAACCAGAAGAAAGATCAAGATCCTAAGGAGTGACAATGGTGGTGAGTAGGAATGCAATTGTACACTACAATGTGAAAAATTGAAGCCTTCCTTCCACACAAATTAATACGCACTTGAAGTGAAGAAACAAACTCACAAGCAACTTGTCATGTCATGCTTGCATAACTCATTAAAACAGATTGCTTGGTCAAATCAGCTAATGTTTAAAATAAGTTGCTGCAGGCAGAATCTATTCAATATAAAGTTTTCTACCAATATATATTCTTAGTTTGAATCACCATCGGCGAGCAATCTCTTCCTTCTCATATGAAAAAGGCAAGGCAAAAGAGAAACAAAAAGCATAGCCAAAATGGGGAAAATGACAGTATTTTTTAATAAATATTGAGCAATCTAAAGACTATCATCAACCAGGATGCATATTCATTAGAAATTTGGAAAGCAAAGAGCATGAAATGTAATAGTTAATTTGGAAAGCTAATGTGACAACATCAACCATCATCAATAAAGTAAGGAGCAAGGGCAAAACAAGGCAAGGCAGTAGTATCTCAATTATGACTAGGAACTAGGAACTGGGAACTGGGAACTAGGAAGGAATGAGGACTATTGACTGATGGTTGAAACAGAAGAGCTGCTGAGCTAAGCAATGTAATAACACCATTCCAGCATGAATATACTCAGATTCAACTGAAAAAGGATACCTCAATTAATATCAAAAACCGAATCCAATATCACAGATTTTTAACCACAGCTCAAACCAAAACACAAGATCAAATTCACAACCAAACCGAATCTGAAATCAATCCAAATTATAAACAAAAAGAAATTAAAATCACAATTCAAAACTCAAATGAATATCAATACAAATTACCTAAGTGGCCTAAACCGAATCGTCATCGAGACGCTGTCCCCACCGCCTTCATGATGACCGCCACCTCCGTAGACAACGCCGCCATATCCTCCGCGTCCCTCATGACCTTCTCGTTGTTGAAGATGACGAAGCTGAAGACCCTGGACCTCTCGGTCTCACGGTCGTTGATGATCTTCGATTCGATGATTGCACCAAACGGAGAAAAGGCCTCCCCAATGCATCATTGTCGGTGGAGGAAAGAGTCGGCCTCATGGATCAGGACCCGAGTCCACCTCCTGAGTTATAAAACGACCTTGCCTGTGACTGAGATGCGAGAGATTAAGCTATGAGATCTGGAAATAGTTGCAAGATTTGTGAGAAAGCGAGTGAGAGATCCAGAAAGCAATGAAAATTAGAGCTTCGGCTCCGATGGTGAGGTTAGTAAAATCGGGCACTCGTCGATTTCTCACAGACCAGCTCTGAGATTTTGAAGGAGCAATCGTCGATTATCTTAATTGAGCCTCAGAGCTGGGTTTATTTTGGGCAAAAGGGCAAAACAATAATTCAACATTGCTATTAAATTTAAAAAAATCCACAGCTGTCAATTTTTGGGTTTATTTTGGGTGTGTTTATATACATGAAATAGTATATGGTATATTTATAGTTTTATGTCTAGGAATGGGTATTTTACTAATTTTCTAAATTTTATAAAGCTGGAACATCTCTCTCTCGGCTGGCTCGGGCGATCCTCTCCTCCTTTGCGAAACAGATCGGCCTATTTGGCTTGCATTTTCTCCTCCGTTCGGCCATGGCTGGCGACACCACGGCCCACAAAACATTCGTCTCTTCCTCCTCTACACGTCCATGCCCATTACACATTTGAAACTCCAAGTTTAGTTGTGATTTTGGACTAGAACCAAGCGAAACCCTCTTTTCGTCGCCGGTGGTGTTCGTGCCATTTCCGGCGATTTCGGCAGCTGTTTCCGTCGAGTGAGGTATGGAAATTCATCCCCTCATCATGCTCTACCTGTTTATGTAGTTAGTTTAGGTTATTTTGGAGTTTTGGAGATTGATTTATATACCCATTTTTAGTCGACGATTTCAGCTTCGATCCGGCTAGTTCAGGTCAGTTTTTGGCCGTGGTCCAAGAACAAAAGTTGATCCCATAGTTAGTCTGAATCTGTTGGTATAGGTATTGGCTGGTGGTTTGGAGATTTTCCGTCTCAAGACACCCACCGCTGCCCACGGCGGGTGGCGGAGTGTGGTACACTGTGTGGCGGTCCACTGAGTTCTAAATTGTCCCCCTTGTCGTCCTAAGCATGACGGTATGCTCGGATTTGAATTTGGTTATCGTATAGTCGAATGGATATTGCACCTATTATGCAATATCCCAGTTTGATAGATTCAGACAGTTCGATCTGTCCCAATTTCAAATATATTGTTCTCTGTACCTCTAGGATCGTGTAGGAACTTGTTGATCAGGAATCGGTGTCCCGAATACTCTGAGTCAATGATTTTACGTTTAGGCGAAGCGATCGTCGTCCGATCGTGTGATTGGCTTAGATTCGACCGCTCGATCGAGATCAAACTTTCAAGAATAGTTTAGTAAACCTTGTTGACCTATAGGAACTTTCGGAGCAAAAATTAGAGGTTTGTGGGCCCCACATGCCTAATTGACATAAATGGTGGGCCTCGTTGGCCCGATCGAGACTCTTTTGGTTGGGAGGTGTTTGTGGTTTCATTGTTTGTTTTTAAAACGGTATTTTTCCTTTTAGAGTTTTATTAACTGGTTATAAATTGTTCTTTTATCTCTTTTACTTTTTGAGCATGATATATCTATGTTTATTTTTATATATGTGTTAAAATGGATTAATAATTGGATTGTGTTGCCTTCGGAAATATTAGTTGCCTTCGGACATTCAGGTTGCCTTCAGAAATATTGATGTCTTTGGACATCCTGGATGCCTTCGGAAATATTGATGTTTATGGACATACAGTTGCCTTCGGATTGTCTTCAGACATATGGTTGTTTTCGGATTTGTCTACGCGCGTATGACAATGTGCCCACGAGTTGCGGGGACGCCTGAACCGTGTGGTACGAGGAATGCGGTCTCAATCTAACCATGTGTCCCCTAAGTTCTGCGAGGAATGCGGTCTCAGGCTGATCATATGTCCTCTAAGTTCTGTGAGGATTGTGTCTCGGGTCGACCTCGTGTCCCCCGAGTTCTATGAGGATGTATCACACATATGGCCACATATGTGGTGTGAGGGGAATTGACGGTATATTATTGGAATTGATAGATTATTTTTGAGATACATCTATATGGAGAATAGTGCAGTACCAACATGTGGTACAATTTACAGGATACTTTTCACCACCTTACTCATATTATCTGCGTAGGGTTTGGCCTGGATCCTTAGCCACCTGCCCAACTTGTCTACATAGGTGGTTAGCTAGTTTCCCCTTTCCCATGTTGCCTTCGGATTTGATAGTGTTTCCATATACCCCTTAGTGGGTGATTACAGGACATATGCACTACACGAATGATTGCAAGTATGACTTTCTGGTAAAATGTTTGGTTATGTAAGTATTTAGATGTACAATGATGTACTAATTGAACAATTAAGTACATAATTTCATGGCATGATATTCAATTATATAACTTGTTGAAATCAAGGTAAAGAGTGATTCTAGGATTTCATCGTTGGTTTGATTTTTATTATTATCTATACTATCTTAATTGTGATTCATGATAGAAAGAACTACGTGTGGCTTGATCCCTTAGTAAGGGTACGTAGGCAACCTAGGCTAACCTAGATATAGCCGCAAGTTTAAGATTGGTTTGTTATGTTTGATTTTGTTAAATTGAATTTGTTGAACGCTTGGGAAATTATTTGAGTTTGCTGTGCAAGTAGATTTTTGGGTTTCAAGCCTTTTTCAAGGAAGACTCTGCAAGTTTTCCAGTAGAAGTCAAACCCTAAAGTAGTTTTTAGATTAGGGCAAGAAGGGTATTTTGGTCTTTTGTGCCCGACCCCTACCAGGTGTTGGACACGTACAGGGTTCGACATGGATTCCAAAGTGGAATTTGAGTCGAGTCCTTTCATATGTACAATACTTACGGCTTGTTACATTGACTTTAGTTTTACTGGTACCAACTTGTCTATTACTAATAGCTAGATTTTCCTTAGTGCAAACTACCTCAAAGCTTTAGCCTGCCTCCCAGGAAAAACAAAAAACAAAAAAAAAACAAAGACTTTCATAAATGGGTTTTCGCCATTTTCATTTAGTATAAAAAAAAAAATTTAGTGGAAATTCTCTTTCTTTTTTCCTTTTAGTAAGAATAAATTATTGACTAGTCACTAGTCATTGAGCGGTCCACTAAGTTCTAAATTGATCCTCTTGTAATCCTAAGCACGATGATATGCTCGGATTTGGATTTGGTTATCGTTTGATAGTCGAACGGATATTGCACCTGTTATGCGATATCCAAATTCGATAGGTTCAGACTGTTCAATCGGTCCCAATTTCAAATATGTTGTTCTCTGTACTTCTAGGATCGTGTAGGAACTTGTTGATCAAGAATCAGAGTCCCGGATACTCCGAGTCAATGATTCTAAGTTTAGGCAAATCGATCGTCGTCGAATCGTGTGATTGGCTTAGATCTGACCGCTCGATCGAGATCAAACTTTCGGGAATTGTTTAGTAAACCTTGTTGGACGTATAGGAACTTTCGGAGTGGAAATCAAAGGTTATGAGCCCCACAGGCCTAATTGACCTAGATGGTGGGCCTCGTTGGCCCGATCAAGACTCTTTTGGTTGGGAGGTGTTTATGGTTTGGTTGTTTGTTTTTAAAACGGTATTTTTCCTTTGAGAGTTTTATTAACTGGTTATGAATTGTTCTTTTATCACTTTTACTTTCTGAGCATGATTTATCTATGTTTATTTTTATATATGTGTTAAAATGGATTAATAATTGGATTGTGTTGTCTTCAGAAATACTGGTTGCCTTCGGAGATATTGATGTCTTCGGAAATATTGGTTGCCTTCGGAAATATTGATGTCTACGGACATACAGTAGCCTTCGGAATGTCTTCGGACATATGGTTGCCTTTGGATTGTCTTCAGACATATGGTTGTTTTTGAGTTTGCCTACGTGTGTATGACAATGTGGCCACGAGTTGCGGGGACGCCGAACCGTGTGGTGCAAGGAATGCGGTCTCAAGCTGATCATGTGTCCCTTGAGTTCTGCGAGGAATGTAGTCTCAGGCTGACCATGTATCCTCTGAGTTCTGCGAGGATTGCGTCTCGGGTCGACCTCGTGTCCCCCAAGTTCTGCGAGGATGTATCACACATGTGGCCACATGTGTGGTGCGAGGGGAAATGACGGTATATTATTGGAATTGATGGATTATGTTTGAGGTACATTTACGTGGAGAATAGTGCAGTACCAACGTGTGGTAAAGTTACAGGATACTCTTCACCACCCTGATCATATTATCTACACAGGGTTGGCGCTGGATCCCTAGCCACCTGCTCGACGTGTTTACACAGGTGGTTAGCTAGTTTCCCCTTTCCCCTTTCCCCTTTCCCCTGTTGCCTTCAGATTTGATAGTGTTCCCATATATCCCTTGGTGGGTGATTACAAGATATATGCACTACGTAAATGATTGCATGTATGACTTTTTGGTAAAATGTTTGGTTATGTAAGTATTTGGACGTACAATGATATACTAATTGAACAGTTAAGTACATAATTTCATGGCATGATATTCAATTATATAACTAGTTGAAATCAAGGTAAAGAGTGATTCTAAGATTTCATCGTTGGTTTGATTTTTATTATTATATGTACTATCTTAATTGTGATTCATGATAGAAAGAACTACGTGTGGCTTGATCCCTCAGTAAGGGTACGTAGGCAACCTAGGCTAACTTAGGAACAGCCACAAGTTTATTGGTTTTTTATGTTCGATTTTGTTAAGTTGGATTTGTTGAACGCTTGGGAAATTATTTGAGTTTGCTGTGTAGGTAGATTTCTGGGTTTCGAGCCTTTTTCAAGGAAGACTCTGCCGATTTTTTCAGTAGAAGTCAAATCCTAAAGCAGTTTTTGGAATAGGGAAAAAAGGGTATTTTGGTCTTTCATGCCCGGCACTTGTCAGGTGTTGGACATGTACAGGGTTCGACACGAATTCCAAAGTAAAATTTGGGTCGAGTCCTTTCATATGTACGGTACTTACGACTTGTTACATTGACTTTAGTTTTACTGGTACCAACTGCTTTAGTGGAGAGAGCATGGTATCCTTGCCTACTGAAAGTTGTCATAAGGTTGATGTTGATGAATCATTCAATTTGCAGCAACGTAGTGTTGGCCTAAGGGTGATTCATGCGTTTTCTTATCCTCAGTGTCAATGGTTGTAACATGAATTGAGTTTATATTAATGAAATATCGTTTTCTCTTCTAAAAAAACCAATTGCCAATAGATGTAGTCTCAACACCTACACATGTAAATTAGCCTGTTGTTGAACCAATTACAAGATTAATGCGAGAATTAAGCAGAAAATATTTATAAAAAAAAAATTAGAAAAAATATTGAATGTGTTCATTGAACAACTTGACATTTGTGAAGGATGTAGTAATAATTGATTATTTGTTAAACACTTGAGTGGCGGATCCAGGATTCAAAAGTCAAGTAGGCGAAGCTTATGTTAAAAACTCGACGGTACGAGTGAATTTCATTAATACACATAAAAATATACACCTAACTAGACATGAGTGACATACTAAGCCTTACCCTCAAATATGCATCTCTATACGAAACAAAGTTTTAATATGTGTGGGGGCTTCTCACAACATATAAACAATAAAAATTCAAATTCTCACAAGACATAAAAAAACCCAAAAAAAACCATATTATCTATTCATTACAATCATAATTGTCCTCGACTAATTTTCATATTTTGAAATCATAAAATAAAATTAAAATTCACCAACACAAGTTCACAAGTGCAACAAAGGGACATACAATTACATACTAAGCAAGAAATTTTATAAGGAATAGACAAGTACATACTTAGAGTTGAAAGCGATTAGCAAATATCTCTAAAAGCCCAATAAAATCAATAGAAAGAAGAAATCAAAATTTCACAGACTAAAAAGAACATAGTTAGAGAGAAAACAAGAGAAAGATTAACAAACTGTAATTAAATAAATTAAACAAAGTAAATTTGATATGGAGTTTGAGAGAAAAACTCACAAGTAGTAAAAAAGTGTGATACATGTCTATGCCAAGAAAAGAGAAAAACAAAGGATAATTTTTAACAATTTATGTCAAAAGGTCATACATAATAATAATAGGTATAAACCTTGGGGGCTATGTTTTTCTTTTCTTTATTTTTTCTTTCCCACTTGTTTAGTCTAGGAGCCACATGATTGTACTTTTGAAGTGGGGTATAAATCATATATCTTAATAATAGAGTAGGCGGCAATGTACTTCTAAAGTGGGCCCCACATGATTGTATATGGGTAATTATTTATTTGGGAAAATTTGGAGTAGGCGGCAGCCTACTCTGCCTTGGCGTAGGACCGCCCCTGATTGTTAGTACAAAGACTTCCATGAAATGGGGATATCACTATTTTGCTATCTCAGCCAATTACGTTATGACACGCATAATAACACTTGCATGTAACAGAGTATTATTGGCCAAAAATAGCGTTGCAACTAAATTTTTCTCCTAATTTAAAGATAATTATTTCATATGACTTGTTCTTTTCCTGCTGCCCTAATCTCTCCGTCCAATTGATGACCTACCCTACACTGCCGTACAATGTGGGATCAACTGTCATCTTTTTTATAGTCAACCCTGCTCCAGGGACCTACCTAATTCACCTACGTCATTTAATAGAGGGAGGTTAGGCGGCCAACAGCAATAGGCTTGTGGAAATTCGGTTCTTCTATTTAGTACAAAAAGCCTTCACATTGAAGTTGGATCACTAAAACTGCGCTAAACGGAGGTTAGGTGGCCAATAGCAATAGGCTTGTATATAAATGTTAAAATATACAATTTTAGTCAATGACTATTTGATCTTGTGCAATTTAATCTTCATAAGGTTCTGAATTCAAAAATAAAAGACAAAAGAAAAACTTTGGCATTGCACTTGCCTCTCTAGCATTTATGCATCACATGTTGTGTAAGGAGCAATTATCCATTATCGTGATTCATGCCGTTTTCTCTCACATTTACCCATCACATATTGTGTGATGTGGTGATTGCGAACCAACCGAGAGACCTGTAGTGTTTATTTATTACGAATGTGTATTGGAATTATTCTAATTTATTCTTCTTTTCTTATTTCCCATGTTTTTACTAAAACATTAAAAATCGATATTTATGTGAGTTTCATATTAAAACTCGTAATTAAATAATGTGGTATGTCTACCATCGCTCTTGTATAAATTGTTGTGATGAGAAGCTCTATTCAATAATAAATGAGTGTCGACTTTCCTACCTAGTTTTTGCACACATTAATTAGAAGCAGCAAATACTCAGTTTATTAATATCTACTCTCTGTTTTGGTGAAGAGTAACTGGAGAAATCAAAGTTCATTGGAGGCAGAGTGAAGCACAATAATGGAGTTTAGGGAGGAAGGAGAAGTAGAGCCAGTGAGCCCCACTGGCCAATACTTCAACAGTTCTATCTTATCTGTTGCAATTCTTGCTGTTTTAGAATTTGAGCTTCCAATCAATGATTCCCAAGCTCTCTCTTTGCTTCAAGATGTCTTCCTCCCCATCAACCCTCGCTTCTCTTCTATCATGGTTTGTCTTCTCTCTCTCTCTCGATCTCTTCCTCTCTCTTGTCATTTTATTGGAAACGGAAGCGATTTTCGCACTCCTATTTTGTTCAATTTTCACTAGTCTCCTCTTCTTTTTACTCATTAGCATTTGATTTACTCAAATACTGCAATCGGATAAAATGGGAGTGTGAAAACCACCGGCTTATTGCGGAAAAAAGAAAAAGAAGAAAGACTAAAGATTTGATATGAATTATCTGAAATTATTAAACAGGTAAGTGACAACGTAGATCAAAAGAGACAATGGAAGAGGGTTGAAGTGAAGCTTGAAGACCATGTTCATGTCCCCATTTTTCCTTCTAAAATGTCACCAGAATCCTATGATGAGTATTTTGATGACTACATATCAAATATAGCAGCAGAAAAATTCCCACAAAACAGGCCGTTATGGGAAATTCACATTCTCAAGTACCCAACAAGCCACGCAGCTGGTACCCTGATTTTCAAGCTTCACCATGCCCTAGGTGATGGCTACTCTCTAATGGGTGCTCTTCTTTCTTGTCTGCAAAGTGCTCAAAACCCTTCTGTTCCTCTAACATTTCCTTCCCTGAAGAGCTCAGGACCACAAACCACTCACAAGACTAAAACTGTGTCACAGTTTTTCTCTTCAGTTTTCCAAACTGTATCGGATTTCAGTTGGAGCATTTTGAAGAGCAATTTCGTCGAAGATGATCGAACTCCGATTAGGTCTGGGGAAGATGGAGTTGAGTTTCGACCAATAAAACTATCAACCTTGACGTTCTCCATTGATGAAATCAAACTGATCAAGAACAAACTTGGAGTGGTAAGATTATGTACCATTTTTTTTTTCTTTTAATGATTTCTGTTTTTATTGAACATTAACATATATCTACGACAAAAAAAAAAATTGATCGGGAAAAGATGTTTCCAACCTAATTAATTAGCGGCAAAGCATTAGATGGTCAAGGATGGGCACTCTAATGTTGTTCCAGTGATAGTAATGTTAAAAGTCCCCAAAAAAATATAGGAGTACACATAAAATGTTAAAGACAGACAATTAAATTGCTGCAGTATAAACTAAGAAAAGTTGGTGCATTCATTAAATTTTGGAGAGTTGGCACTGCAAAAAAATGTTGGTGCATTCATTAAATTTTGGAGAGTACCTCAGATAATAAACTTTCACAAGTGCCCAAGCCTTTGGTGAGTTTCAAGTCCCCATCGTACTGTGTGTGTGAGTTTCCTCCTTTCCACTTTCTAACTTTGGCAAAAACTACGTACTGTACTAATAGTTAATGTTGACATTGATTTGTCAATGTAACAGGCAGCTACCGGGAAATACACAAATACGCAGTACAGTAGTATATTAGGATTTTCATACGTTACATGATCTATAGCTCATTAGGCTTATGTGTTATATTAGGGTTTTCGTTATTTTGGGTAATTTTGTGAGCTTAATTTTAGTGATGTGGACTCTGCCTGTTTGTCCAGTTTTCATCTACTTAATTTTGCATCTTTTGGCGGATGGACTTTGTTCCCCTTTTGTGCTTTGGTTGTTTTGTAGACGTGTTGGTTGTCCCCTGTAAGAACTTTTTCTAGTGAAATTTGCTATTCTGATCAAAATTGGATTGTCATATTTGCGTTCAAAACATTTATTTCCACACACAATTGAGCTTTCCAGTTGTGTCCTGGCATAAATTCAAAATTCCGATCCATGTAGTGTTTTTAGAACATCAAACATTTGATTAGGATTATAACTCCTGTACAAACCCTTTCTTTTCTTAGTTTCTTTTTAATAGTGATTATATTATTTGAATGAAATTGGCATGAACAATTGCAGACGACAAATGATGTGATTGCCGGAATCATCTTCTTGGGCACCAGAATATACATGCAAGAGGTTACCCAAAAATCAAGCAATGAACGTTGTACGGCGTTGGTGCTGCTCAACACCAGAAACATCGAGGGTTACATGCCAATCAAGGAGATGATCGAACCCAATAGTGATGAGATGTCATGGGGAAACCAATTTGGCTTCTTGCACGTGTCAGTGCCCAAGTCGACTGAAATCTCAAACCCACTCGACTTTGTTTGGGAAGCACAAAAAATAATCAAGAAAAAGAGAAGTTCTGCCGCTGGCTACCTCACTAGCTGGCTGTTGGACGTTTTGAAGAAATTTAGAGGCCCTGAGGTACGTAATCCCTTTTATCCACCTACATTCCTTTTTGTTTAGAAAAATAGAGTGTAAGTGAATAAAAAAAGAAGTTGGAAAATCAGTACTCTTTATTATATATGCTCTTTTCCATGTCCTAATTACCATCTTCTCAATTTCCTTTTTTTATGAGTATTAGCGTTAGATATCTAATATGTTACGTTGCTAAAATCTCATTTCATACTAAAATGTAAGTACGATATAGAATGTTTTGTAGGAAATATAATTTGGGCATGAAGACCTCATAAGTCAAGTTTGCGTAATCCATTCAAAACACTTTAAATGTACTTATTAACAAACTAACTTTTAATAAACTATCGTTTTAACGTGAAAGAGATCCTAAATTTGAATCTCCGCGGCCCGTTAATATACCAAAAATCTATTAGTCTCTCTTAGAACTTCAGAATATTCCTTTCGAAAAATAAAAAGAAAAGAAAAGAAACTTTAGAGTGTTTTATAAGGTGTTGTGTTTGCAGGAAGCAGCTAGATACATCCATGGCACACTCAAGAACTCGAGCATGACAATCTCAAATATGATTGGGCCAGTTGAAAAAATGGCTTTGGCCAATCAGCCCGTTTGTGGCTTCTACTATATGGTGGTCGGTCCACCTCAGGTACTTAATTATGCAGTTACTTTTTATTTTTTGAAATATAATTATGCAGTTACTTTAGTTCTTATAATTAATTCGTGAAAAACAATTATATTTAATACCTTAGATATGAGCATCCACCACCAAATAAAATTAGAATGATATGACAAGACATTAGGGGTAGGCATAGTCCGATTTTCCGCTCGAATTGAAACTAAAATCAGAACTTACACATGATCTGATTTGGTTCAGTTTTTTTTTATAGAAAGTGTCTAGAAGAACCTAATTAAACCGTTATGTGGTTTCGATTCAATTCGGCCCAATTTTCAGTTTGAAAAGATAAAAATATAAAGATGTGAAGAAGAGAGAAATAGGATGTATAGAAAAATAGAAAGAAGAGAAAAATATGTACAACGGATAAATTAAGAGAGAAAAATGTGAAGAGATAAAAAGGAAGAGAAATAGAAAGAGAAATAAAAAGAAATATGTGGAAAAGGGAGAAAGACGGAAGTGCAACAAAAACGGATATGATTCACTGAAAAGAAAAAGAAATTCAGCTAGAGTAGTTAATTATATTGGTATAAATTAGAACTAAAATATATAGATATTACTTGGAGTTAGTAATGTTATTTAAATATTGATTAGGCTTACTAATAATTTTGGATATAAATGAATAGGTAAACTTGACATAACCAGTCTAGTTCGATTTATACCGATTTTTTGAAGACAAGAACCGGGACTAGAACTGATCCAACTGGTTTGGTTTTTAAACCTAGGCCGGTTCAAATGCTGACCCCTTTACAATTCACAAGCCTCTCTTTTTTTTTCTTCTTCTTCTTTTGATAGATTATGTTTAATATTGCAATTTTGAGCTAGGCCGGTTCAAACACCCCCTAGATATAATTTCAATTTTATTAATTTACACTCATGATGTTTTATTTGATGGTGTTTTATCCATGCAGTGTCTTACTATAACGGCACTTAGTTATATGGGAAAGCTGAGGGTTGCATTCGGAGCTGAAAAAGGCTTCATAGATTCTCACAAATTGAAGGCGTCCATGCAAAATGCCTTTAGGGTAATACTCGAAGCCTCTTACCAAATTCCTCCTGCAAAGGCAGCGTAGAAAACCAAAGAAAAAGTCACTTGTTCCGACAGTTACAAAATATGGATGAATATAACCAGATTAAATTATAATAACTAGCGTCTTCACACGCGCTTCTCATGCGTGGCAGATTTTTTTTTTAAAATTTTTTTATCACATGCGCTTCGTGCGACTTAAAAAGTTTTTTTTTTTCGTTTTTACAAGTGCACTTGTTGCAAAATCAATATGGGGTTTATTCTTAAAAGGTTTTTACAATGTTTATTTCCTATCTTGGTACATTGATGCCGTTATTACTGCATATATGTTGATGTAAAATTTGGTAATGTAAATATTCTCAATCACAACAGGCTCTTTTCGATTGGTCCACGCTTGCAAGAGGCCAAATATTTTGAAGTAGAAAATTTTTCTTCAAATTTCCGTATGAGGCAATAAATTTTAGGGTAATGATTTCCGCACTCCCATTTTGACCACTTACACTCCTTTTTCAGTTATAAAATGGAGTGTAAGTGGACAAAATTGGAGTGGGGAAATCACCACTCTAAATTTTAACCAAGCAAAAGATAAGGCACTAAATCCAACAATCCTTTTTAATCACCTCCTGTGCTCTCTCTCTCCCCCACAACAACCATTTGGCCTAGTGACATTTAGTCTTCACTTAATTGAATGAAACTTTGAATTCAAATCTCATCGTCGTCGAGAGTTGGTTGTGTTGTTTGAAAAGGAGAAACAAAAAAAATTTCACTCTCATCGTGCGTATGACTTAAAAATCCACACCAGAAAGTTGCTTTGATGAAGTTGCAGGGACCAAATGGACACACACCAATTGCTTATGAGGCTCCCCTGGAGAACAATTACATTAACAATGCTACATGATATAGCCGAAACCAGAATAACTGGATCGATAAAATGTTAAAAGGCATTCAGTCTAAGACCATGCTACTTGAAATTGCAGGCACCACTTGGACACACACAGAGATAAGCTAAACATGAGGTTATACAAATACTTCTCAAATAACTGAAGTACTTCTATTAGACAGAAGAGAGAAAAAAGTATATCATAACACAACAAACTCCATTAGCAACTTAGGCATATAGACACAAAGACCAAAGGTCAGTATTAGTTCAATTAGAATTAAAATGAAAAAAAGAAGATTAAACAAATGAAATGTAAACACATAAACAAGAGGGCCAGCATTCTTTTCCTTTCTTTTGGGTAAGACGAGGGCCTTTGTATCACTCCTAGCAGTATTCACTTGCAGATGAACAAAATTCTTCGTAATTAGACGAGAAACTCAAACACCATGAGATCCATGACAATGTTCCATATTCTACTTCCTGCACCTCCAAGCTGCGACAGAAAATAGGGGTCGATCTTGCCAGGAAATCAACACACAACCATTCTCTTCCCTCATTCTATAACCATCGCAACCATAGCCCTGCAACAACCTCTTTGCCTGCAGCATTCCATAATAGCTCAAAGGTACATTTCCAAACCCAGCTAAATCAAGCCTTTGAATCCACTTCTCAAGCTTTTCATGTCTTTCCTTCCTCTCACATCCCTCACAAGCTATAATGTTTTTTATTTCCTCCCCAAAGAGCATCTTCTCCACCTTCAGTCTCTCTATTGAATTTCTCGCCATTGTAGACTCCAAGCAATCAAACAATGCAGCATATGAGTACAGAGCTTCCAATAGCCTCTCCATTAGAGTGGAGCCATTATGGTTAGAATCTTGTTCGGTTATTACCATCACCTTTGGTGTCAAGCTCCAAAATGCATTAAGAAAGCTATCCAACTTCACCGAAGCAGTCAAAGATAGTGGCGATGATGAGGTTGAGTCAGGACTCGCACTATACCCGTTGCCCATCTCTTTCTCTAGCAACTCACCCAGGGTGCCTTGGTTCATTTGCAATACTCTTGGCATGGGAATTCCACTTGAACTCTTTGATGCTAACGGGGATTTCTTTTTCAAGAGTTCATCATCAGACGCCAAAAGGGAGTGCAACTGAAGAACTGAGCTGATAGCTAGAGCCTCACCAGTTTTGATGCGAAGTTTTTCCATATCAAGATTTTCCAATTTGCTGACTATGGGACAGAACTGAAAAGGGATATCCAGTTTTTCTGCTTCCTCGGTCAACCTATGAGCCATTTGATCTAGCACCTCTTTCTGTTGATGAACACCAGTAATTCTCAAATGAGGTGGACCTTCAGGCCTTGCACTTAAAACTTGAAGAAGAGCAATCCATTGTGCAGGTTCAGCTGCATTGAGATCAATTACATGGACCATCTTTTCCCCTTCCATGGCTTCAGTAATAGCTTGGTTTGCAAGCACAAAAGCCACCTTTAGGAATGGCAACATCTCAAAAAACACTTTCCGAACTAGAAATTCTTCAGAAACCAAAGATATTTTAGTGGAATTAAGGGCCCTGTGAAGACCAGGCCAAGCTTTGAGGATTCGATCAGCAAGAGCCTCAGTGAAGTATGCAGCAATCCGCTGCATGGTATCACCATCAGCAGAGGCGAGTTGGGAAATTTGCTCAAGGGCAACATTTGCATTTTCAAGGCTTCCCGTGGCAACATGATTTGCACAAGTGAGCAACAAGTGGATCAAATACAAACCCCGCTCCTCGGATTTTAGCTCTTTAAGCCATGGGTATGGTGATCCTAAACTAGGTGAAAGCGACATCATGGAAAAGAATTGGAGAGGAGATGAAGTTGCAGATGATGACCCTTCGTCTTGAAACATTGGTGTCATATAACAAACAAGAAGGATTTGGTAATTGGGGAACAAAATTAGATGAGTGTCAACAGAAAGAGAAAGATCAATATCACTTCACAATGGAACTGGTAAGTGATAAGATAAGTCCAAGAGTTCTAAGGAAATATTCTACTGCTCATGCAGGAAACAAATTTGCATGAATACATAATTTCAGAAAAATGCTTACTCTCAACGAGGCATTCACAATAGGTAATAAAAGTAATTTAGAACCAGAGCACTTTTCTATAAAAGCACCTAAAAGGCTAAGAATTTAAAGAATGTATCACAAATTCACAATAAATATGCAAAGAACAGACCAAACTATCGGAAAGGGGGTTTCGAATTTATCAGTAAGAGGGAATCCGTTATCAAAGAAAATTATCAGCAATTTATTCTGAACCAAAAGCTAGACAAGCTAACCTGGCTAAGAAATCTTTGATCAAGTGAGATAAAATTCACAAAAGATGTCACCTAAGGGCTAAGCAGTTACGAAGAGAATAGAGAAAACCAACAAAAGCAGCTGAACAAACTAGTACCAGAACTAACCAAGCGAAGGAAGATGAGCCAAATCCTTACTGGGTTTTGTAATTGATCAAAAACCCATGAAGAATCCCATGAGAATTCAAAGGAGATCCTCTTCAATCCCTCGTTATGCACAGAGCTGATGCGGGCTTCTTCTGGGTTTCCTCTGTTTTTATTAGCTCAATTGATCTTAATTAAAAGCTGTGAGCTTTGGAGGACAGGACTTCATGGCAACGTTGTCGACAATGCGTGGGAGAGTCCTTTTGTCGTTATTGTTTTGTTGTCCTGCAGTCCAAAGTAGAACATGGAATTTGTGAGAGGATGAGCCTTCTGTAGCAGTTTTTTTTAATTTCTTTTATCATTTCATTTTCATTTCTCTCTCTAAAACCTGTCTTATTTTCTCTCTCACCCTCACTTTCTCTCTCCCAAACCTCCCCCACTTTATTTGTTTTTTGTCTTTACCTAAGGTGGATAAGGAATCAAAGCTGGCCCAAAGACTTGTTAATATTCCCAAAGGTTGCATGGATCCAAACATGCCCTAACAAAGACAAACAAGGCCCCAAGTTTTGTTTCCTAGTGGGGTAAGTGTGGGAATTGCAAGAAAGCTCCCAATGTGCTTCCAAAACCCCATTTTGTTTTTTTCCCAAATGGCCATGACCATACACTTGGTATTACCCTCCTTTATATTAAGACAAAGAGACAAGGAGGTTAGGCAACAGACCAAAAGTTCATGATAAGTTTATCCCTACTTGGGGACTCCCGGGGTGGCACATCTGGATGACTCCTAGACACTTCCAATTTATTTTGATTTTAACATTGTTGAAAATATTTCGTAAGGGGATTGTAATTCAAGTGGTTGAGCGTTTATCTTTGTACTTAAAGTTTTAGGTTGTTCAATTCTCAGATCCCTACATTCCGAATATTAAAATTGACTTTTTTAGAAACAGAGAAGGGAAGATTAGAGAACTAAATCGTTGTATTGGAGATTGATAGTCAGAGCATCTGCAACCATATTTGCTTGCCGAGAAAACATGCTGAAATTTTTAGACCTGCACTTGTGTACATAAGAACTTAATATCATTATTTCCGTACATTTCTCGATTACGTACGTATATATTTATTACTTTTAATACAAGAACTTTTCGCATATTATTAAAGACTTTTGCTTTATATATATAGATACACGTATTGTGAAAATATATTACAAATAAAAGTAAACAACATCAAATAGTATAGGTGAGTTTTTCGTTGTTTCCTTTTTATTTTTTGTTTTTCACGAAGGTATTTTAAACCAGTCCTTTATTTTACTAGTTATGTTAAAAGTAAAAGTAGTGATGATTTAATATTTGAATTGAAACATACCATGTCATGTCCTTGAGTGTGTGCCAAGTACTCAAATACATGTACATAACTCCAATCATGAAGTGCCATGTTGACAATGCACGTTAAAGAGCGTGTCATCAGTTTTTATGACCTTAAAGATGATGGGATATCATAAGTTTGGTGTATCAAAGTTGTTGAAAAATACCAAGAAGAAAATAGCAAGCATATATGTGAAAGGTAAAAGGCAAAAGGTAATTAGAGATTGGTTATCCCTTTAATTGTTGTAATATTTTAAAGAACAAGGACAATGTAACATGCCTTCGCTTCTTTTGCTTTCTATGAAGTTTCACATTTATTTTGTTCAAGGACCATTGACTGATTTATGTCAAACTTCTCATTCCCTTACAAAAACCATTGACTTCTCATATTGCCCAAATCTAGAGAAGTTGGTTCTAGTAGACTGCACAAGCCTGATTTATGTCCATGGATCCATTGGAAACCTAGAGAGACTTATTTACTTGAATATGAAAGATTGCAAAAAGATCAGGATGCTTCCCAAGAACATTTGTATGCTAAAATCACTTGAAACATTTATTATATCTGGTTGCTCAAATCTTAATGAGTTTTCAATTGAGATGTTGAGGAACATGGGCTCGTTAAAAGTGGTTGAGACAGATGGAATTCCGATAAGTGAATTATGGTTAGAAGTTCGAGTATCTTGGGTTCTTTACCATGCTCTTTGGTGGAATTAAGTCTTTGGGGGTGCAATCTTTAGGATGATGCATTTCCTATGGATTTTAGTCATTTTTCCTCATTGTAGAGACTAAATCCAGGGAATAATCCAATTGGTAGCCTACCAAATTGTATCAAAGGATTAACAAGGCTGTGCACTCTTTTTAAATGAGTGTACGATTCTCAAATCGCTTCTAGGGTTACCAAAACTATCCCACTTGGATATCAGAGATTGCATATAATTGGAGAAAATAACATATAAATCGTTTTCGTCAGTGTCATCATACGCACTTGATCGCAACTACAACCTAGTTGAGTGGCAGTACATGTACAAGTTACAAACCATTGGTAGTGTTGATGAAGAAATGATCAACCTCTTGGGATTGTGCAACTTGTTGGAATCCATGGCACCCATTCGGATGCACAAACCAGCTTTTATTTCAGTAAAGGGTGATTGGAGTCTCGTCCAGGTGCGCCTCTCTCTCTCTCTCTCTCTCTCTCTCTCTCAAATGATCACAAAATTAAAGGCTTGATCGTCTGTGCTGTCTATGCGAGTTCTGGCTCTGGTTTTCTTTTCGATAATATTACTAGAGTCAGAAATAAGAGCAAGGGTCTGAAGTGGTACCACAACCCCCAGGTGAAGGAGAAGACACATGATATGGTTAAGCCACTGGATGTTTAAGGATGAGCACTTAGAAGTTGGCGATCAAGTTGTTGTTTCAGTACGTATGGAACATTGCTATCACGCAAAGGAGTTGAGGATCCAGTTTGTGTCCTGTTGATCCATGGACCATACTTGTTTATTGACGCATTTGATGATTTTACTCCAACTATTTCCAAAATAAACTAAATTATAAAAATAAAAATAAAAATAAAAATAGGATTTTGGGTTCGTGGGTTTGGAGGTGGTGGTTCTGGGTTTAGTTTGCAGGTTTAATTGCAATATTGTGCGAATTTATTTGCAGATTTGTTAATCTAGCCATGGATGAGAACGCTCCAGGGAATCATTTAAATAACAAACAAAATTTCAGAGCTTGGATCCAAAGACCTATACGCTATACTACAGAAGCTCGTTTCTGGTTCTTCAACCCAAACAAATTATTGAGGTCTGGAACCATAGTGGGAAGGGTCATACGCTCCGGAGCCAGGAAATTTACTATCTTCTCGTGAACATTATACCTGCAAAAGCATATTTATTAATTTCCAAAACAAATCATAGCAGGTCTACATAGGGAAGCAAAGAATTAACCTATACTGCTGATACCTTATCTTGCGACTCTTAGAGGCTCGTCTGTCCACAATCTTCCTCTTCTTAGTATGCAACTTTTTCAGAGAATAAAAGGCCGTCTCTGTGGAAAACCAAATAGTGGAAAATCAGAATCATTAAATAATATGCTGGCAATAACAGGAAGCAACTATGTCAGACCGCTCTATTTTGAACGTTCTAGCGACTTGAATAATAGAGTTGAGGATCGACTAAGCTCCAAACCCACCATAATGGAGAAAATGCAGTGAAATTATTGACTTTGACCACTTGGGGAGATACAATAATAAACAATTGAAAATGCAAGAATTTTTCAATGCAATTTGATTGCATTTGTTGTTTTGAACTACAGGAACTCTTAAAGATTGAGTATAACCATATAAGCGCACATTTAAAAGATTCATGTATGAAGTATGGGATGCCCCAATAGTTTTACCAGAAGATGTTGGGTCAATTGTCTCAAAAAATTCTTTCAGTAATTGCTGGTAAAACTCGGAGTCGTCTAAAAGTTCTGGGTCGCCATCAGCTTGTGCACCAACATCACATTGTGTCTCCTAACAGAGTAAAGGAATAAAATTAATCAATTTGTGCACTTTCATGACATATCAAGGAGGAAATTGATGCAAACCTCACAAGCACATCAAAGTGGCAAACAAAGCAAAATATTAATTAAAAGATACAATTAAGGCTAATGACGCATGATGAGTATTAAAAAAACTAACAGCCCTCACACACACAGATGGCATGGTTCATTCGTATATAGCAGTCAAAGGAACAAACTCATGAAGTAGCACTGGTGCCATGTGAAGAAAATTGAAGAAAACACCCCAAACAACCCAAAAATTGTTCAAGCATTTTATAAACTGGCACCCATCCAACACAATAGATGTTCATTTGCAACATGGGAAAACTTTAAAATCCATGGGGCATTAAATTGTGATGTAATCTACAGATTGGTCCTCAAATTAGCAAGCATTAGTGAAGCCAATTATATTCAGAAGAGTAGGATTACCTCTCCCTTTGGAGTATTCTCCCCCTCAGGAACCTGCCCATCCATATGTCAGGTATTAATTACTAGATGTACAAAATTAAGAAAAACCTATCTTGTTATGATGTTATAAATGAAGCACAATTCTGTCTGAGCATGCCCATGCAACCTTGGGAACTCAATTTAGAGGGAAGATTTAGTATCTTACAATGCCAAATACACCAACTGCCGATCGCCTCATCTGCATCTGCTTAACCATTCTGCTTGGATCTCTCATATAAGAAGCAACTTGTTCACTGATATTCTGCAATTGGAAAGGAAAATTCATTCCTGTTGAATATCTGGCTAAGCATGGCTATAAGTCCACTCATGGGTCGATTACAAAGTTCGATCATAGGGCCAAACCTGATTAAAAGCATGCAGCTGGCTTTTAATAGCAGCAGCACCTGTGGTCACCTGTGTCTTCCTCTGCCATTTGTCTATTGATTTGTTTCTAAAAGTAGCTATGCTACAAGATACAACATGAAAGGTCTTAGTTAGACAAAGTTACCCTTATAGAATGAATTGCATTAAAATCTTTTAATGCACAAAATAATGAAATGTTGAACAACATAGTGGAACAAAATGCCATAAATCATGCAAAGGAAGTTGTCGCAGCATGACTGCTAGTATAAGATTTTTGACAGTAGAATTTCCCACGAGTATAATTACATCTCAGTGTATACATGTCACCGTAGAATTTTTAAGGAAGATAAATGCATTTCTTGGTCTTTTGCCGGCCCCTTTAGCAAACATACTAATATACTTCACTTCCATAAGTTGAATTCAAAATATCAACCGACTTTAAATACTATTGTTTGGTACATCTCATCTGTAACAGTTAAGAAAAGCTTCATAACATTATATAATGAGGTATTAATTGTCAACTACCTAATAAAAAAATATAAAAATTATATACACTATAGTATTGAGTTAGAGAGAAAAATACTAAGATACTTGAATCTACCATTTAATAGAAATTCCAAAAGAAAACAAGGATAAGAATTTCAAGTTTCTTTTTGCTGCTCTAAATGGATCAGCAAGGTATTGCATGAACTCAAAATTTAATATATTCAGTTTTACACAAGTTCAGATCGAGTTCAATAAAACAAGAGCATATGCAGAGTATGATCCTTCTTCTCAAATTATCTAGAATATTATCCGAGTACCTTGAAAGCAACTGAGAAATCCATGACCAATCCTCATCACCATCAGCATCAACGTTATTAGATGATTCTGAATGCTTTGACCGAGCAGATTCACCTTAAGAACAGGAAACATATTAGGACAAGCAATAAATGTACACGGCAGTATGAAGTTGATGAAAGTGAAAATAGCACAAACTAGGACAGTCAATTAGACTAAGGTAGCCCAAAAGTCAGATTTGTTTGGCTTAATCGGACTAAGCTTTATATGATAAAGCTGGAAGGATTTTGGGCTGACTTTTTAGGCCAGATTTGAAATTCAGGCTGATCTTGGTCTACCCTCATATCAACCAAAACATGGCCCAATCTGATTTGGTTTCTATGCCTATAATTTTGACCATTGTAACAAATACCTGCCCCTGGAGTGGTGACTAAAGTGAAGTTACCTTGAAGGCTGTAATCAAATCACAAAGTGTCTAAAATTTGTTAAAGACAACTATTTTTTCATACCAACAGGACCACACTAAATTTCACACCTAATAGGCTCTAAAACCATCAGCTACTGGGCTGACTCGAACTCGATCAGAACTCAGCGCAAACATCACTCCAGTTCAGCTGACCCAAAGCTGAAGGGCAAAGATTTAGATTTGAAAATTGAGCTGGTTCGAGCTCAAGCTCAATGCTCTGCATTTTGGACTGAGCTTGGGAAATGGCTGAGCCCACTCCAACCACTTGGCTACGGTTCCCTATCATTTCTCTGTCTTTTCCCCCCTGCAATCAATTAAGTTGAATAAGCACTCCCAGCAGAACAATTGTATTAGATTTCTCCACAATGAGCTATTCCACCTGTACTTAGACGACTGGTAGTATACTTTGATCGTGACCTATAGCTATCCGTTAAACTACCAATTGTATTGTGGGCTATAGCATTCCTCTCAATTGACACCCTGACATCCTTAGTAGTAACTAACTTAGTACCAACATAATATGACTAATTATACTCTGAATTGTAGTGAATAACTATTGCAGGGGAAGTTCTCAAATTTGTGGAACACCACAATCATATAAAAGGGAGGAAACTTGAAGCATTTCCTTAAAGTTCGATTTGATCAGATCTAACTCTATCTTAGCTAATTGTTTGTTTATAAGTTAAACACTCTTTACGAGGAACAAAATGGCTATTAAAAACTTCAAACGCAGAAAACAGAATACACTAAGCATAGCAAAACCTTTCACATATTGGCAATTGTTAACAGAAAATGGTAGTTTATCCACACTGATGTAGAGGGCCAATTTGCATTACAAAATAAATACAAAAGTAAGATGAATGTAGTTTATACATACTATCTGTTGCTTGAACAATGGATGGGTTCTTTTCAAGTAAAGCCTGTAACAAGAAAAGTAACATGATGTGATAAATGTTAGTATACACAGATGCCAATATTAGCAAACCATAATAATGTATAAATTACTAAACATATTACTACAAGCTATGAAGGTAACCACCAAGTAATACCAGGTAGACATTATAAATTTGTATAACAGTCATACCTCTTCTAGTTCCACTAGAGAATCCAAAGTTCTCTTTGATGAGTTAACTAGATCCGAATATGCTGCATTGACACCCTCATGTGAATCACAAAATAAAGACCTAACTGGCTCCTGCAGATAACCTCTCAAGTATGAACATAATATTTTAACATGACAAAAAGCTAGGAAAACGGGAAAAGGAAAACTGCTGAAACAGACCTGTGGTAATCTATTTGAACTTGAGAATGCTTTCTGAAGCAAGAATCGGAACTCAAGAGTCTTGTCCCAAAGAGCCTTCCGACAAAGTAAAAAAAAAAAAAAAAAAACATAGAAACAAGGGTAAGAATGAAGAACAATCAGATTATAATTCGCTATATAAATCCTTTTGTCAACTTTAAGGTGACACATAAAAAGAAGTATTAAATGAGGAACAATAATTTCACATTGACAAATAAAACATATTTTGTGGATATTAAAAGAGCCATTGTTTGCAAAGAACACACCTTTTGGTTCTTCACTGCTTGACCTTTAAGAAGATCTTCATCCTTATGATGCTTTAGATTCTTTAAAATATCTCTGCATGGAAGGAAAGAATGAAAGAAAGAAAGAAAAAATGAAGAACAAAATTAACTTCATATTTCAGCTGAGATTAATATATATATATATATATATATATATAATTTAGTTCAAAAATTAACTTCAAAATATGTCTCGGTATGTATTCTTCTGTTGTTTATCAAGAATCGACAACTTGCATACACATACAACTAAATATAACCCGGATACAGGCCTAAATACATTTTTTACTAGGATTTGCTTATGTATGCATGTTCCTGTTGGTTTGTCCTTTTACAATAACTAAATTGAAAAGTTACTAAAACTTAGCCTAGTATTCAATTTCCGTAGATATGGGCACGAATTATGTAATTTATTTAATGACTACTTCAACCTAATACTAAATTTCCTCATCGTGTCCCCCCAACTTTCATATTATTTAGGTGCTCAATGAAAATGCAATTTTATGCAATATTATAGCGTTAAAATAGTTTGAAACTTTGATGCAGAACGTCAATGTAATCAACAGTAGCATATACTCACACATACCAATAGAGTATATGTCTTAATTCTAATTAAGCATAACAAACTTAAAACGTAAAAACAAAAACAAAAAGCATAACAAACTTACTGCTCCTGATGACGAAGACTCACGTATTCTTTCTCAAGTTCTTCCATCTCAGCATCTTTATTATCATCTTGACCGTCACCATTTTCCTCTTCCTCTTCTCCATCTTCTTCTTCTTCTTCCTCTTCATCTTCTGATTCTTCTTCCTCTTCCTGCTCATCATCAAAGTCATCCTCTTCCTGCTCCATCTACATAACAATGAAGCCAAACAAACCATTCTTAAGTGAAAAAAAAAAAACCCCATTGCAAATGTAAATATTTATGTACATTCTTAAGATTTCGGTGACAGTCAATCACCAAATTAAAATTCTACGCAAAATTATAATGAGAAAGTAAGTCACAATTAATTTCAAGAGTGCACTTAAAGAAGCAGAAACACAAGAATGCAGTGGATATCATATAAGTTAGTAACTCCAAGTCGGTCAAATAAATAATAACGTAGAAATGACAATTATGTCAGATAGTATTTCCATTTAAAACTTATATTAAAGTCAGGAACTCAACTGTACCAGTACCAGATGCCACCAAATTCTCAGCTCTGTTGTCATACATCTTAATTTATCGCCCTTATCTAAACCGTGACACTATTTAAAAACTTCCTCAGATAATTAGACTACATACTAAACAGATCTAACAATGGTAATAAACACTAGGAACAAATTTCTTCAAGTATGCATCATGTAAATGGATTACAAAATAGTTTTAGAAACACTCAATAGTTTGAACAGGAGCATTACACTATAAATCATCCAAGAGCTATTGCAAGAAGAAATTTCTTTTACTTGCATGCATTTGAAAATACTGGTTTACACAGAAGAGAATTAAGTTCTTAGATTGCAAAGTACCTCAGTTTTACTTGCAGGAAATATATTCAGCCTTCGTATCCTTTGAGGATATATTAACTCTGCATCATGCTTTTGTTTACCACACGTTATACTAGAAATTGTTGAAGGCGGATCAGGTTGGTCAGGACAGCTGATGGGTCCAAACTCATGAGACTTTCCATCAACTAGCTGTGCTTCAAATGAAAGGTGAGGTCTCGGAACTACCAAGTGATAACATAGAATTTGATCAAACAGTGAAATAAAAATCATGACAAAACATAAGATAAAAACAAATGTCGATCAAACAATGAAGTTTTACTTTAAATGAAATTTGTGGGAAATTTGATCATTACCACTATCAAGTTTCCATCCATTGCTAGATAAAACTTGTATTCGGCCCCACAAATCTTCCAAGAAATCCTACCAGAAAAGATTAAGAAAAGAGCGATTGGGATAAAATTACATTACATGGTAAAACAATGAAAAAGAGACAGGTTGACTAGCAATGTGGAGCATGTTAAATGTATTGAAAGACAAGGAAAATTAAAGTTCAAGGACCACGTAAAATAGCTATGGTGGCGTGGAGAACTCTTGGAAATGTAAGATTTGAGTGGCAAACAAAAATTTTAATAAAATTTTAAATCACGGTACAATGCCGAATGAGTGAAGGAAAGGGAACATAGTACCAATTTATTTGTGTGTGTGTGTGTGTGTGTGTGTGTGAGAGAGAGAGAGAGAGAGAGAGAGAGTGACCAAATGTGGAAATTATAGAGGAATTAATTTGATGAGTCGCGTTATGAAAGTATGGGAAAAGGTCATATAACAAAGAAAATTAATGAAGGATATGATATTCAATAACTTAGAAAACAAAGCCTATGATAGAGGATCAAGAATATGCTTTAAGTGGGCCCTACAAAGAAAATGAGTTCCAATTAATTATAATAAAGTTATTTGAACTAAATAATAACAAAACTAGATTTTGATGCATGTGGAGGGAAGGTTCAATTAACATATAGAAAATTAAAAAGAAATACGTTAATAACTACTCATTAGCAAAAAATTACTCAAATAAATTATCTTCAATATTGAAGATCAATAATGCAAAACAACGATTAATAAAGTTCAAACAGGATGGGGAAAACGGAAACATGTTACTAATATCCTTTTGATGAAAGGAATACAAAATAGATTAAAAGGGAAGTTCCACACAAGCATCACTAGGCCATCTCTAACACAATTTCAACTTCAGAGTGCATAATCACAGTCCATTCCTGCAGACTAGAAGCTAAGAAACTAAAAGGCCAACATTTTCCAGGATACTGGGATACATTCAAAAATGAATCACCAAATGATATTTTAAGTTTACAGAGAAAAGGGAATATGATGTCAAATTTAATAAGCTATACCTTATCATTAGGTTCTCTCACGTTCTCATCATCATCCTCAAAAGCAGACAACCCGGTGTCAGAAACACGCTTTCTTTTGCTCAAATAAGCTTCAACACCGACCATAACTCTCTCAATTTCCTCAGGGACTTGCTGCAGAGAGACAATAACAAATCATGATTGATATATTTAAATTAATAATGAAACGGACAATAGAAAATGCAAGCCTAATGTTGAACCAAAGAGTAAAACAACTATAGCCTTGCCACCTATGAAGCTTGACCATGACTAAAGGGCCACTGTGTCAGATGTGCTTGAGAAACAGAAAGCCCTCTGACATACCTACAACATGTGACAGTGTACATCCTTACGTGCCAGAATAAAAAAAATCAACTTTTCAGGTTCAGATCGAGCACAAAAACATCACAGAGACACCACTTAAGAACACAGTCAATTATTCCATTTTAAAAGTACGTGGCTGGAATGAAAATAAGACACATAATTTGTAAAGACTCAACTTTTTTATCGTTTCTGTTATGGCCAACTGAGGGAGACAGATACAGACAGACAGACAGACCAAAAGGAAAAGAAAAAAGAAAACAGAGAGGGAGAAGAATTCGTAAATATTTACTGTAATTTTTAATGCTCTAAATTACTTTCTATTAGAGTATTTTACAATAAAAATTTATAGTAAGAAGGCAACAAATTATATCTTTACTCTAATAAGTTCCCAATAAATCATACTTCTAGCGACAGACCAAAACCTTAACAATTTATGAGGTCCATAAGCAGACATAAAATATAGGAATATTTCGAAAATTAAAAATTAAATGGAGGCACATAAGCTTTGTATTGTGAGAAATACATTGCCAACATGCTACCTATGAGCAACTTTTTTTTTTCTGTTAATCAAGCACCATTATAACAGTACCTCAATGAGATCTGCTCCTCCCCAAGAGAGACATGATAAAATACATGTTATGTAAAAGTCAGCTCTCGATTGCCAGGAGGGATTCCCTTTCTCCTCATCAACTGTTGTTGCAGCTGATGATAATAATGTCTCAAAGACAACCACCAGAGAACTGGGATGGATAACTTTACTGCACATCTATAGATCAAGAAGAAAGTTACCATAAAGGAAAACATTATATCTTTAGTAAGGCACTCATGCAGGAATACATGTGTATATATACATAAAGAATGTTCTCTTGCCAGCTAAGAAGCACGGACACGGATACGGATACGGCGATACGATACGACACGACACGGGGATACGGTCAATTTCCAAAATGTAGGATACGATACGTCATGGATACGGCAATTTAAAAAATATATAAAAACATAAAAATAACAATATATATAATTTAAAACATATTTTAAATAACATAAAAATGATAATATTATTACTTTTAACATACTTCCACTTGGTTATAATATCATTACTTTTAATAAGACAAACAAAACAAACTCCTTTTGTTAAAACGATAAGATCAGCGATCACGTGGGGTGTGGGTGAAACTGTGAGTATTAAACAAACAAAATCCTTTTGTCCAAAGGATAAGACCAGCAATCAGAACAGAGAAGCACGCATGAGAAAACAAAATGAAAATAGAGAAGAGAACCCGACGGCGCCGACAATGAAGAATGAAGAAGAAGAATCTAATGAGTGGGGGCGCCACTGGATGAAGAAGAAAAAGGAAGATCTGGGCTTCTTAAGGATGAAGAAGAAGAATTGATGAGTGGGGGCACCGCCGGATGAAGAAGAAGAAGAAAGATCTGGGCTTCTTATTTAGATAGAAGAAGAAGGAAGATCTGAAAGAAGAAGAAGTGGAGACGTTTTCTGATACGCGTATCCTAAACATCGGATACTCGTATCTGTAATGTCAGATACGCGTATCTTTTTGTTGTTGACCGTATCCGTTGATTCGGATACGTATCCATTGCGTATCCGTACGTGTCCACAGCGTATCATATCCCCCAGCGTATCGGACACGGGATACGCACCTCAACCAGCGTATCCGTGCTTCCTAGCTTGCCAGACTCTGAATCTGAAACATTGATCAGGTTGATTTTTGTCAGGATGTAAAGTCCAAATCACGATTTGGCCACCTATGTCTGCCAAGAGAACATCATACCTTGGCAGAAGGATGAATTGAGAATAGCCATTCAGGATGAGGAAAAGTGGTAGTAGGGGGAAGAGATTCTAAAGAGCAAAAATTATCAAGTGGTACTAGGGGGAGGGGAAAACCAAAACTTAATATTGGTGGAGATAATTGGGAAAGATATGATAGTGTTTTGGTTAAAATAATGTGGGTAGTAGTAGTAGTAGTTGTTGAGTATTAACCTGGGTAGAAGTTCAATGTTATCATCGGTAAATATAAAAGCTAACACTTCATTTATATGTCCTATTCTATTCATTGATGTAGGATATGGGTGAATGGAGTATTTAGGTAGTTTAGCGGAAGCAAAAACAATGGAAAACAGAAAATTGAACAAAAGGGAGTAGGAGATGAAGCTTTAGAATTCTGTACCTTGTACACGATCTCAATAACAAACTTAAAAATTGCTTTCTTTCACACCTTTTTTTAATAAAGAACTTCTAGAAACTGCTGCCAAGATACAACTGTATCTAAATGAAGAGCCAAACGTGGAAAGAAATGTCCCTAAGTTTAAGTTGACAGCATATGAATGACAACCATCACATTTCGATCAATTGAAAGATTTCCCGAGTAAGTGAAGAAAGAACTAAGGCCTATGACAAATGAGATAAAATGTGGTTTTATTCTTGTGCTCTCAATCTCTTCCTGAATTTCATATCAGAGACCAGTAGCAACATGATACATACCATAACAGTCAGGAACCTCATCAAAAGACGAATCCTGTTGCAATTTCCAGAATCTAAGGCATCCTGGAAATCAAACACAAAGAACAAAAAAGATGAGATCATTTTTTAAAAATTCATCAATAAAAACAATGAAGGATACATCAAAAGAAGATGAAAATAACCATCTAACAGTTTTTTATTTTCAAATATAGCATCATACACAAATAAAATAATCTCATTAACCTAATCAGTAAATGGGCAGCTCAAACCCCACTATTGCAATTCACTCATTCGTATCTCTCTTTTCAATAAGAAACCAAAGTACAACTTAATAGGACAAGATGTTCACTTGTTTTATCCCACTATTTCAATTCACTCGATCTTATCTCTTTCCTTTTGTTTATAAATAAGGAACCAACATAAATGGGCAGCTCAAATTGCATTATTACAAACCTTGGAGGATAAGATATCCCCTAAGGACGGAGCATATAAGTATCAAACGATGAAACCAAATAATACAATCACAGCTATAATTCCTAAACAAAAGCAGCTTTCCAGTCTGAAAAGATTGCAAAGAACCAAATTTCCCATAATTCAGTATGAACAAAATCCCGTAAAGATGCACAAAACAAACTATATCCAATAACACTACTACTGCCTCAGTCTTCACCCATAGATCTGTCAAATACCTTACAATTCTTTTCCCACTAAACTACCCAAAATGCAGCCATCAGTCCACATCACCCCTCTTCCCAGCACCCAAAACCTCGTGCCTCTCTAGCAAAGAAGAGGCAGAACACAATACTGGAACTACTGGGCAATGCAAAACTAAGTTATGCACACATTCCCCCTGAATTTTACGCATAGTAAATCAAAGGACAGAACGGCAAACAAAGATCTTCTCTTCTAAACCATATCACCAGTATTGACCTTTCCATGAGAAATAATCCAAACTAATACTCATACCATTGTTAATCACACTCTGATACACGGGTCATGATTCATCCACCAGGTTTGGACTCCTGTCTCTTCAGAAGGTTATAGAGGTACTGTCCTACAGAACATATCATGTTCTTATTTCCAGGTATATGTTATTAGATTACAGAAAATGCATAATGCAAACTCAGGTTAATTCAAGATCACAGTCATCAACTAAGAGGGCACTTCCATTTAATCTATCAGTGGCAGGCCTGACCCTTTTTTTTTTATCACAGTCAAAGACAAATCCAAACTCAAAGTAATTAAACTCTTTTGGCAGTCCTTTCACAGACAGAAGATTCAAGCATTCTGTAATCATCAACAACAGCAGCAGCAATAATAAAAGAAAAATGAAGACAAAACAGCACAGGAAAAATATGCAAGGTGTATGCATTCTATGATGTACAGCGTCAATTAAAGAAAATAGATGTAATATGACATATATCAGGTCAAAGATCGATCATTAAAACCAAGCAACATTTGGTAAATTTCTGAAATGCCAGAGATAAAATTATTGTAAGGAAACATATATGCAGATCATTTTAACCATGCACTCACTCACCTGAAAATTACTTTGAGTGTTCTCCACTACTTTCCTAACAAATTCCTCATTCTCCAAGTTTAACAAGCCAATCTGGAGGGGGGCAGAGAGAGTGAGAGAGAGTAAGTGACTGAATAAAGAACCTGAGGCATTAAACTAAACAGATGGTTATTTTAAGAAACAACTATAGCTCAAGAAATTAGAAGAAACAAAAATACAAGAACACGCATATTGTAAGTTATATGTTTTATAGACATGCATACAGTAGACTCTGAGATAACTAATAATAGAAAATACAACATACTATACACATGTGGTACAGAATAGGACACTCCTAATAGACATTACATTAAACCAGTGCGCACTGTAGTTTTTGTTGTATTCTCTTCGATTTTTTGTTGTATTTTCACAGTATAGGAATCCACCATGTATGGTGCAACATGCACCATGCAACGAAGATCACTCTGGTGGAGCTAAAACCCTTCATTTAGATTTGTGCATCCACATGTTATTATTAACCTTTACTTTTAGTCAAAAAGATCACTGAATACAACGCAATTAATCAAAAAGTTCTTCAAAATATATTTTTTTAAACCCCTACATTTCCAAATTAATGATGGCTGATTCAAGAACTAATAGTAAAGTTGTTCTTCAGCAACCAGTAATTCCAAACATTGCATCACCAAAGTCCAAAGCACTCTTCTGTATGCTTTTTTTCTGTAGTATATGCTAACAATGTGATTGTGCTAATATAGTTCATGATCTGACAACTGCGTAGAACCCTTATGGTGCCCTAGATAAATACTTACAGTGACTATATATGTTGATCCTCATGTAATCAGAAATGGAACCTTCTAATTTAGTCAAAGTCAGTCTCAAGGCTTATTTAATAACATTCAAAGTTCAAACTTGTTGTCTAAGAAAAAGTTTATCTTTTAAATTTAACATGTTTACTACTAAAGAAACATTTATGCATATGTATACATAATGAGGAAGCCAAACAAACCATTCTTAAGTGAAAAACAAAAACCATTGCAAATGTAAATATTTATGTACATGCATTTGCATGCTATGGCGACGAAAGGAAAAACACCAGCAGAAATGAAGAATTAGAATTATACACCGTACCACTGTCCCATAAAGAGAAGTTTTGTGAGGTAATTGTTCGGCACACTGGAGAAGGAACTGTCAGGAGCAAAAGACAAAGTTAATGTGTATAACAGCAGAAGCACTTATGATGCAAAAACAACAACTATCTATGAGTATGTTATTCTTTCTCCAATTTCTATATTAAAGAGACAATTGTGTTGGGTTTGAATGGAAAATATGAAGTTCTCTCCAGAAAAAAGAATAGCAAGCTGTTCTCTCTACTCTTTCTTTCTTTTCCATTCCATTCTCATAAGTGGAAATGGTGGAAGACGTGAGAAGTTTAAATTCTTCCCTTCTTTCATCTCTGGTGGTAAACGGAACACCATATCAACTGACCTATTTGTTTTGCGAAAGAATAAATTTTTTTTTTTTTTTTACTTTTTTCGTCGGAGATGTTTAGATTTTATATTAAAATCAAAACCAGCAAAAGCTAAAAACCTCCACCCAACCTATATCCTAGCTCTGATTTTTTATTTTCACAAACTCATACGAAAACTTGAAGACTCCATATTTCTTTTCTTTTTCATCAACATTTCTCTACATAATTACGATCAATAAAAGAAATTATTATAACCTAAATGCAGGGAGCTGGAGCTTGTACAATGTATGTGTGCATTTACAAATGGATGTAGGAATGGAAAGATAACAAAAGAAAATTAGCATTACTTGCGAAACTTCGTTGGGAGAGTGCTCCAGTTCTCGGCGAAGCACGCCAAAGCAAGTTTCCTGCACATCCAAGACAATAATCAACAAACCAAACTACATAGAAATGAAAAAGGTTGAGAACATGAAGGGAAGTAGGGTTTTGAAACTCTTAATAAACGCATATACATAGAGAGAGAGAGAGAGAGAGAGAGAGAGAGAGAGAGAGAGAGAGAGAGAGAGAGGTGGTACGAACAATGTGTTCTTTGGGGTCGGAGGAGGTGCCATAGTCGGGAGATTTCTCGCCAATTCGAAGAAGAAGACTCTTCCAACTGCTCATATTCTCTTCTTCTCTCACAGAGACAGAGAAAAAGAGCGATTTCTTTAGACAAATGGAAGAGAGACTGGTAGCAACTGAAGAAGGGAACTAAGCTTCAGCAAGAGAGGGAGAGGGAGAGGGGGAGAGAGAGAGAGAGCGCCACCAGGGTTTTATATGGGAGCAGATTCGAACTTGAACGCTACTCCGAATCCCTTCGTCTGCCCGGGCCGCAAGGCCCGGTTTAGCACCACTAGGGTCAACTTTTGTTAAAAGAAATCGCTTTTGTTCATTTTAAATAAAATTTTCGGTTCAGACCAAAAATTAAAAAAATTAAAAAAATTTCGGTGATTTTCACTTACTATTTTAAAGTTACCAAGTTTTTTTATGGGTTTGATCCCTTTTTTTTTAGAATTTGATTAATTTGTTGTCTTTTTTATTTTTGCTTGGGTAATTAGAAAAAAGAGAGGAGGCATGAGAGAGAAAGATGGACATTTTTTTTTTACTTCTAATTTTTTTTATAAATAATTTGTGGGCCTATCTATACTAAGAGCACTTCCAGCAGTTTGCCCTTTGCCATGGCAAGTGGGGGCTAAGGCAACTACAATTCGTGTGAATAGTGGCTGCCCTTGCAAAAGGTTGTGGTGTTTCCATCAATTGTCATGGCAACAACTATTCACATGAGATATGAGAAGATAAATTTGTATATAATTTTGGTGTGGGAAGTGAAAAATATGACTAAGTATTTATTTTTTAAAAAATTTGAATTTTTTTGTATTTTTTTAGATTTTTTTTAATTTTTTTTTGCTACTAATGTCAACAAACTCGGGCTTGAACTCAGGTTGAACTCCCCCCAACAAATTGTGCCGCTGGACTTGCTCTCAGAGCATTTTCAAGGAAAATGTAAAATTCAAAATGTTAAATTTGATTTTGACTGTTGATGTTGCATCTGACATCCAGTATCCTATTCCAACTAATATGTCAATTTTATTATTTTATTGAAATTGGAGCCACACATTAATGTGAAAGAGTAAAAAATTCAATTAAAGACAAAAGAGAACAACTCTTGTTTTCATAGTGAGATGAAACCCTCGAGTAAAAAAAATTATTAAAATAAGAAATGACGCCTCACTTTGGTTGCTGTCAATAACGTTCAAATGCCAGCCTTCAAATCCTTGTCAACATTAACTCCTGTTGGTGCATTTTACGATGTCAAATTTTACCGTTAAAACTCCACCTGGCATTTTAGCAAATCGGTTGGAAATGCAATACCTAACTCATGGGTATATACTTCCCATGTAGGAGAGAGTTTCATTGAAAATGAAATACTTAACTCATAGTATACACTTCCCATGTTGAGAAGAATTTCATACCATTACTACTTAATCAACATACTTCAAATTTTTTAATGTGTTTTTTTGGACTTAGAGCATCTCCAACCGATATGTCAAAAGTGCCACATAGAAATTTAACAGCTAGAAATAACATCTCACACACTCCAACCGATGTGTCAAAGCTGATGTGGAATGAAGGCTGAAGATTGAGATGTTATTTTTGACATCCCAAAAGCAAGATGTCAAATGAATATTTTATTATTTTTTCTTTTCTATTCTTTTTAATTAAAAATAAATCAACACTAAAATGTAATAAAATAATAATTTAATTTGACATATCGGGTGGAGTGTAAAGCTGTGTAAGATGTCAAATTGCCACATCAGCCATCAAAATAAAATTTGATGTTTGGTATTTGACATCTCCCTTGGAGATGCTCTAAGAAGGCTTGTTGACTTAATACCTCAAAAAGTGAATAATTGTTGGGACTTGATTCTAATCAACCCAACCAGAAAATTGCCCGACTACAATTTTTACCATCTTAATGCGTAGCCCAAAAGAATTGATAGATGATTAATGCTACAGATATTATAATCAAAAGCCACATATATCTCCTTGATGTTTTCTCTATAAGACCTAGAAGATATCGAGAATACCGGCGCTTATCTTTTTCAGAAGCCAACATATGGATCATGTCTCGACCAATGACAACAAGACAACCAACAAGAGACATCTCATTTTCAAACATGTTAAATACTCCTTTATTTTTCATAATATGTGGTCCACCATAATATACAACATATTGCAAAATGAAACAAAACAATTAAGCCTATTCCGAATATCAATGCACATGAAAATGATAAGAAAAGAAAAGAAATAAAACCAAGAAATACATAACTTTGTGCACATATTTGCACTAATTAAAAGACTGAATGTTTATATTTCTTTTAGGGCTCGAAATTCAACCACTAATCCCAATTTTTGAAGAACCCTAAACCCAAATGACCAATTTCAAGCCCTAATATGAAATTAGGGGAGTTTCAGAAGAGCTTTTATGCTCAAGGATTTTGGGTTGACGAAATTGCCCCTTGCATCATCAAAGAAATTGACAGGAATACTAACTTGTCCTTGAATTGCTATAAATACGAAACTACAAGATCAAAATTGACGAAATTGAAACTACATGGTCAAAAGTGGTTGAAGTGCCAAATTACAGGGACCAAAAGTGACTTTTAACCTTAAAAAATTCTTTGTTTGGCAGTTTCATTATGAAACATCTAATATATTGCTCTATTGTCGTTTATCCTGCATTTCATATTATCAAATTGCGAATCCTATAGTCATTTATCCGGTAGGAAGATGAAAGTTTCGTAAATTTACATATTTTCAATGATAATGGCCTCAATAATGCCGAACATAGAAAGATAATTTTGTATTCACCTCTCAAATTCCCTCTGGTGTAGAAATTTATGATGAAATCAGCCAAATTGTAGTTTATTAGAGAATAAGAACATGCGATTTAGGAATGAAACCTTCAAATTTGTGATTAATGTTAACGACAACATTTTTACTTGGCTGTGATGAGTTTAACCTAATGGTGGTTGGATGAGTTTAACTTTTAAAATTCGTGTAACAAATAGATTAAATCACACTTATCAAACGGAAATTGACGTTGCGGTAATGCTTACCACCCTTAATTGGTGGTGAGCAAAAATGCTCTCAATTTTAACATGTTACATCTCCTACAAGTGTACACTGACGTTTGAGAGACCTCTAATGAGTATTTTGTCCACAAAGTAAAGCGATTCCCATAGTAGCGGCAAAATGCTTTAAATTGCCTTCGAGGAAGTGACAAAGTGCCAAGAAAATGAGTACACAAATTAAAGAGCAATGAAATTGAGAGGATCAAATTGCCCTTTTTTTTCTTCTTGACAAAATATGAAGGGACATTTCAGAAATGCATGTTCACAAATTTTTTTTTTTATTAAAATCAGAAATGCATATAAACCATCCAACCAACACAATTTTGAGTGTAATTATTTTTCTTGGGTAGGAAGATGCAGTGTTCAGCGAAGAATACTTGTACCATAGCTTAAATGGGTATCATGGCAACTAATGTACATTTTCTGACGAGAGCAACTAAATGTACATTTTCGGATGAGAAACTCACACATTGGCCATTTCATCGTCACTGCATTTATCACGTACTGAAAGTTATAAACTCAAATGACCATGAACAAAACAAAAATTACTGAGCTTGTCAAGTGACTGGTTACCAGATCTGGGTTGAAACATTTTGAGGCCTATAGCGTCGTCTTCACACCACCTGTCGAAAATCAATCCAGTTTTCATAAGTGAATAGGCAGCTTACTTGCACTAGTGAAATCAAGTAAGATCGTGCACGCTACAAGGAATCTTAGTTGTATCAGTAAAATCATGCATAATTTGATGGTTTTTAGAATACCAGTAACTAAGCATCCTCTCAAAGAGTACACCAATATGATAATCAGAGTGATGGTAGCATTCCATTAGATGATATACTTCAATCCTTGGCAATCAAATCTAAAAAGTTGCCAAGGGGATGCCATGCCAACAGTGTACATGATGCAATAACTTAAACAGAAAATAGGAAAGACAAATCTAAAAAGAAGGAAACGATAAAGAATGAACCTTCTTCAACCAATCAAAGAATAATTTTTATGTCCAAGCTGGAATGTTCCACCTCATAAAGGGAAAGCTGTACTGTTTCTTCCTAAACATAACACCGTAAGATGCACAAGGAGGTTCACTTCAATTCTTTTTAGTTCTATTCAATCATTATTCTTGTTTTAAAACAGTCTACCATGTTATCTTGTCTTTACCTTATCTGGACCAAAAATACCATAAATTCAAAATATAGCACCAAATTTCCAAATAACTAGGCAATGAATTAACTAAATGAAACACCATTTCTTCAACCTTCTTGCATATTCATCTACTCGCAAACCCTTCCTCTAACAATCATATCCGCAATAGGTAAACCTTCTCTCGGGTGGCTGTCCATACAAAAGATTCCACCTATGGTGTTGCATTTGCTTTCTAAATTGCAATGCTAGGAAAACTAAAGTGGACCCTCCAGTACAGCCACATAGAAAGATGTTAACATGCAACTGCTTACGATTGCAAAGCTGCATCCAACTTCATCCTCTCCATCCGCCCCTCAGCACAGCCTCATGCAAAGCATTTTAAAAATCTGCCATCAACTTCACCTCCCTACAAAAATCTGATAGGACAATGTCCACAGATGATAACATTCCTCCAGTGACAGGCATTAACAGGATGCGTTGTCCTTTCAACCATTCTCCAGCCACTCAGTACTGCTTGGTGGCTTCCCTTCCCAATTATTATGTGACGTCATGAATCAATTCATTACTTACATACCTAAAGAAATATTTTTCTTTGATAATACACACATGATTTTTCTTGTCATTATAATGGCAAATAAACAAGAATTGCCCACCTTTATTTTCACGTTCTTTAATCTGCACAAGTGCTACGGAAATTTTAGCACCAACAAGTGCATTGTTCTTCACCAGTGCAATGTCTAATTGTTGGTTAAGAAACTGAGTTGATAAATCAAACAACATCAACAAGTGCATTATTCTTCATACTGCAATGCCTAAGAAATGCTTTCCAAGACAGCCTCCAATACATCTTAGACTTGGAAAAGTCACCACCATATGTTAGGACACAGAAAATGAACATATCAATATTATTGTGCAAAGAATAATAGATAAAGGATACTTGAAGCCAGAGAAGCTCCTCCAGTTAATTCATTCACTCTTGCAAGCAAAAATGGAGTTGCAGCATTTCCAATTATGTTCTTATCCCTGACAAAGCAAATTCATTTTCAGTATATTTAAAAAGATGAGTAAAAAATATTATTAACAGAAACAGGTGACAGTAGATTATTGATGAGAGGAAAATCAGTTTACCTAGCTTCTTCAAGAGCTCTCTTTATTGCAGACTCAATTAACCTTCCAGAAGCTGCGTGCTCTTTAGGAATTGGAACGGCAATCAAAATTCCAGTTCCAAGCTCAAGTTTCAGGTTCGCATCTATAAAACAAAAAATAAAATAAGAACATTCACAACAGGGGTATTACTTTAAATTTTGCATATAATTTCTTCTAGAAAAATAAATGAATTCACTTTTGTAACTTGCCTATAAGCTGAGCACAGTCTTCTGGGGTATCTACACGGCAAGGCACCTAGATTTTCAAGTCATGATTGAACAAAAGCCATCAGTCAGATATATATTTGAAACAAATTATGTTAAACATGTGGGCATAATTGGTCCAACATAAAGTTTTCTGCATTTGCATATAAGCTGAGCACAGTCTTCTTTCCTTCCATGTATTATCACCATAAAGTTTTCTAAATTTCACACTTAGCATTTCTCTGAACAGAGAGACATGTGTTTCTTTGATTCTGTCCCAGTTCAGCAATAACAAAATGGTGCTCCACTGTAACCAAAGAAAACGGTGATCCTCAGTTGACCAGTTACTTGAGAACTGAACATAGCAGTTGAACCTAGGGTCTTTATCCCCACCCCACCTCTCCCATGCCAATTGTGCTAAGGCTCATGAGCCTAGCAGTTGGGCCAACATATCGCAATGAGAGAGAGGCTAACATTCAGTCTGCTCCAGACGCACAATCAGGGACAGTTTTTCTTCCTACTAACCTCTAAAGAGGTTTCGCTGATCATTTTCTAGCCATCAAGATGATCAAGTGAACTCAACTTCACGTGGATGGGTTTTATTCCATAGAAAATATGGTAAAAGCGGAAACGGAAAACACAAGCACGTACGGCAAAATTGTGGTTAAACGCCATTTTTAAACTCGAATTTGATTGAGGATAGAACAACATTGATCAAACTATTGTTGTTAGATGGAGAAATGTAGCATTTTGAAAGAGAGTTGACCATCAATACCTTGCAACCACTTGTTTCAGAGAAAAATGCTGGAAATTCATTGGTCCTATAAGCAGCAACACAAACTCCCTGAGTTTCCTTTTTTTTTTTTTTTCAATAAAAAAAACAAAACAGTTATTTATAGTTGACAATCTGCGCTCTATTACTTGCAATCATATACATGAGATAGTTTAGTGCAGACCAAATATTCAAGGGTCCTTGGGATATCCAATATTGATTTTACACCAGCAGAGATGACAGCTACTGGTGTCCTTCCAAGCTCAGTAAGATCAGAGGATATGTCCATTGCTGCAAAAGGAAAATAAAATTTTGTAACATTAATATCGCACCATAACACACTCCTTTAACATCTGAACGGAAGTCTGCAAACATTTTTTGGGCCCAAGGTGTAGAGTTTCAAATAAATATCAATTTCTTTATATGAACCATATGAGGCAAGATAAACATGCGAGTCTTATCTGGTTGAGTTGCAGCATGCACATAAGAGCCACAGACGAAGTTATGCAACAATGGGCAAAAGGACTTACAATGATAATCTCCAGCTATAGAAATCTAGGGGCCTTTATATATGAGCAGTAATTATCCACAAGTTAAAGTTTCACATACATTTTGGTAAGAAAGATACTGTAGACTGCTGTTGGTTTCTATTTCTTTTCACAGAATTCAATGGATAACTTTTTTGAAAGCAATGGTTACAACATGTTTGTGCATGTTAAGTTGTCCAAGAATTATTTCATCTCTATAGGGCCAATATGTGACAACAGATGACAATGGATCTTATATGGTTTCAAAAATTATGTTCTGAACAGTCTCAGTTAACCCTAAACCCTAATGATTCTAGTCCTTAACTTAGCATTGGGCAATGGGATATTCACTATTTTGAGTGTGCAGAATGTGTTAATGGAGTCTGCGTATGCATATGTATTTGTAACAGTTCATAAGTTAGTGTTCACATCCCTAGAGGGGTCCCAAAATCCCTCTTTTTCTGACTTCTTTGCAGCATCATCAGTAGATATTTTTCTTACCCGATTAAACCAAAAGTTCTAAACCTCAAATAACCATTTTAAACAGCCCTGAAAAACCATATATCAGCTGCTTCCCTGAACAGCCCTGCACCTAGATTTCCAGAGAGCAGGACCTATCTGCCTACTAAATTTCCCAGCCATTTTTTTTATTCCCAATTTAAACCTGAATACCAAAACCCTCAAGTAAACTTTTAAAAATCCTCAAAACCCATAATCTGCTGCTTCCTAGAAAAGCCATACATCCGGATTTCTAGAAAGTCATCCCCTGTTTGCCTATTAAATTCCCCAGCCAGAATGTGATATAAAAAACCCTAAACCTGTTCTGCCATCTACATAATATCTAGAACCTAATCTACTCCAAAAGAAGGCCAAGGATACAAGCCGACATAGAAGGGTTCCTAATCTGTCCTACATTAGAGTCCTTTGTCTACTATGTTGCTTATCTGTACTCCAATATAGACCATTTGGTGAGCCATAGACTCAAGTAACACAGAAGCCATATGAATTGGCTTGGATTAGGAGAAACATCAACAATGAAGATATTAGGAATATGGCCATATGAAGTCATGACTCTTTGACTTTTGATATCCAAAAGCATGGGTGGAGACATGAACAAAGTCGGTTTCTTTTATGGACTGTTTGTAATAAATAACACCAATATATATGTAGCATTGAACTCACTATGCTCGCCATGTCTATGTACTCCTCCAATCCCTCCAGTAACAAACAATGGTATGCCAACCTGCAAGAATATGCAGTATTAAGTATTAGAAAAACATTCATTAATATAATGACAGAAATAGCTTTCTTTATCTTTGTATAAAGTAAACACGAAAATAAGTCCTCCGGGAAAGCTGATCATAGATTGGTTACCATAGAAGCAAAAAACATGGTTGCAGAAACAGTAGTTGCTCCATTCCCTCTGGTTGCCACCTAAACAAGAGTCAGCTCGTCATCTTGTAAATTTAGCATCAGAAATGACCGTGGAGAAATTATAGCGACGATTCAGGAATTCCATTTGTCAGAAATTTCTTGAGCATACATCATAACAGAGTAGGGAACCTCATAACTATGTGGCTATGAAGGTTATTTTATGTAGAAACCAGCATGCTAATAAAAACAGAAGTATAGGTAGCAGATGATTTTGAACATGTAAGTTCAATGCCACTGATTGAAGCCAACAAAATAATCATTTTATGGTGGTACAAGTATTGAGGTGTGCTTTCACCAAGGATTGAAATATCAGCCGATACACCGATATATCGGCCAATATGTCGGTATTTTCAACTGTCAACACTGATACTGGGGGGTAAGGCCATATCTTCCCCTATATCGACGATATATCCTCGATAAGTGCGATATCCCCGATATTTTGCCGATATCCCTGATATTTCCCGATACCCATAACAGAACCCAAAAAAAATTCGGAAGTTTTGAAGGCAATTGAAGCAAATTGAAACCTAAAAATAGCTAATCCTTGCTCAGAACCCTATAAATTATTAATATGAAGAATCAATGCACAGTCCACTGCCCACATACCTCCAATCCATCTGAAGAGGACATGGCGATCAGTTTTGGATCTATGAGCATAAGAACTAGATCTAGTACTAACTCAAATGAATCTTATGATGGCTATAGTTATGTCATGTCTAATTATAGTGGAACTAGTTATGGAGCTCAAGATGATGAAACAGATTATGGATCTACTAGTTGGGTTAATCCTAACTATCCCATACATGGGAGGACAGTAGGGAGCACAAGAGAGACCTATGTGCACTATGTTCAAACATGGCTTACAAACTGCTCGGGTTACATGACTTGTTATGACTATTGTATGAATCTATATGGTTGTTCCTCATTGTTTGAACCTCATAGAAGCTCTTCATTTATGTAGATGGACACTTATCTAAATTGTAATCCAATGTTTAAACAAACTATGGATTTATGCATGGTTTATCCATTCTAATCAACATTTTATTTTCAAAGTTTTCATTAATGCGCATTACATACCACTTATATTTCATCATATGTATTATCTTATTATTAGTAAATTTTGAGTTTTATTTGTTCAATACATTCATTGATAATGTACATAACATCTATGAAAGTTTTACACTAAAATTATGTGTTTCAATGCCTATATCTGTCATTTTTGTTGATTTTTTTCTGATACCTAAAACGATAACGATATATCCCCCGAAATATCCGTAAATTGGAGGCCCGATATTATTTGCATGGCCGATATTTTAATCCTTGGCTTTCAAAAATTATGTGGGTCTAAACTTGTCAACTTCTTGGCACGTCTTCTGCTATCACCATATATGGCTAGCAGCACAACACAGAATATAAAACTAAGAGTTCAGCATGTTCCATTGATCATATTGGATATCAGATAGAATAAGTGCAAAGCATCAGTTACTCACAACATGTGCGATGTCTCTTCGAGCTGTCTTCTGAGCTCTGGGTCCGAGATTGGCAAGCTTCTCCAGTTCTTCCATACTCAGACCTACACAAAGAAATAATTAGGCAACAAAAAGGAAAAACAAAAAGAAAAGAATCATGTCATCAAGCACCCTCCAGAGTAATAATTTAATTTGTGACAAAAATTCTCTTAGCAAATGATACCATTCCATAAGAATACTGTATAGTATTTTCTGAAATCGCTAAGTAATTTTATCCCACTAGTTTGTAATTCGGTGGGACAAATTTCGCTTTGTAACCAGTGGGGCAAATCATAGCACAATCATAAGAAGACATATATTAGAATTTAACAAAAGCTACCTCTAAGCGTAAATATTCATCAAGAAAACAGAAGAACAAAGTTAAATATAAACACCTACACAAGGTATGCCATCCAAAATAGCAATCGTGGCAGGAACAGCTCCATTTTCCCTCACAACTGCCTCAACTTGCCTTGCGGTTTCCAAGTTCTTAGGATAGGGCATCCCTGAACATAAGGAAAAACAAAATTCAGCAAGAAAGTCAAAAAGTGCAGTTCCTCACATACACATAAGCACTGTCCATGAACCTATTCACACATAATCAGCTATCAGTACGGAGCCATACTCCTCTTTCCACGAATCAAACCCGCAACCATGTCATTCGAAGTAACTCAAACCATTGTGTCAAAGCGCTATGTATAATGTATCAAAATCAAATGAATTATGATAGCATACAAAATCCAAATTGGGTTTCATTCAATTAACTCAAAAGGGAAAATCATGGGAGAAAAGGAAAAGGAAAACAACTGAAAATACAACAAATTACATAATGAGAGAGAGAGAGAGAGAGAGAGAGAGAGAGAGAGAGAGAGAGAATTACCATGGGAAATAATGGTGGATTCAAGAGCAACAACAGCATGGCCATTTGACAAAGCTTCAGAAACCTCTGGAGAAATCTTGATAAACCCCACACCACCCTTAAAAAAGAAAATGGAAAATAAAAATTCTAAAAATGTGAAATTTGGTAGACAATGTCAAAAAGAAAAAGGAAACCAAATGATTAAACGAAAGAAAAAGAGGGGAAGGTATGATTGGAGTGTTAGGTACCTTATTTGAGTGCGAGGGATGTAAGTGTCCGCGGAGATTAGAGAGTCTTGAGAGAGCCGAAGAAGACGACGCCATTCCCTTTGCTTTGCAGTAGCGTGTTACGTAATATTATATTTCCTGTTGTAGTTTAGGACTCTGCTTGGTGTTTTAAGATGGGACAAGTAGTGGGTTTTATAGGATATAGTTGTTCTTATTTTGTAGTTAGTATTGTTGGTAGTGGCTGGCTGTAGAGCTTTTGCTCTTCCGTAGGATACACATATATAAAGTTGTACAACTGAATGTAGTTATTAACCAGATAACTTTGAGTTCCAAAAACCCCACTTAAAGAGGTCAAGGGTTGCTTCATAAGCCCAAATTTCATATTGTTATTCCAAGTATTTTCCTTCAATCCATATCATAGTGTTACAGCATTTTCACTCATTTGCCATGACAAAAGGCAAACGGAGGCAAATGTTGTTACTATTCACATGAATAGTGCCTGCCCTAGTAAATTTTTTGTTGGTTTTCCACCTATTGCCATGGCAACCACTATTCACATGAGATATGAGGAGAATAATTTTTATAGAGTTTTAGTGTGGGAAGTGAAGAATATGGCTAGATATTTATAAATAAATAAAAATTATGAAAATGTTGGTATTTTTTCAGATTTTTTTTTATTTGCTGATGCCATCACCGACGTCACAGTCCTTAGACAACAACTCGGGATGTTCTTGTCTTCGGGCCTGCCAGGGCTTGGTGGAGCCCCGCCTTGCCTGGGCTGTTTTGTACTGCTGAAAACGACTTCACGGGCCTAGGCCCCCTCTTGCCCGGACTAAGGGGGTGTGGTGGAAATGCTCTTAGGGGTCCTAGGCCCCCTCTTGCCCGGACTAAGGGGGTGTGGTGGAAATGCTCTTAGGGGTCGCACTTTTAAGTTGTAATGCCACAAACTACTCGGCCCATGACATAGCAAATTGCTTCCTTGTTAAAGGAGAGCACCCATGTTTTGCAATTGAAAAAATAAAAATAATAAACTTTTGTATTAACAAAAGTTGCTTCCTTGTTAAAGGAGAGCACCCATGTTTTGCAATTGAAAAAATAAAAATAATAAACTTTTGTATTAACAAAAGAAGGATGATCATTTGGGATGTTTTCTCTGCTGGAATCTTATAGGCACATACTTGTGAAACATCTTATAAGTGGTTTGTGAATCTGTTTGGGATGTTTTCTGAAAGATTTGTGATCATCTTTCGCTGTCATGATGGTAGAATATGAATGAATCTGTAAGTGGAATGTTGTCATGAGAGGAAGAAAATCTGGTATCCATAATGCAATTTCCTTACACAGGTTACAAGAACAATGGTCAATCAGTTCGGATACACACACGAACAATACTACAAAACCTGCAACCCTAAACAAAGAAAACCAGTTCAATGATGAAAAACATACATGGACAATACATCAAATTTATTGACACAATCAGCCAACTACAAAACGGGATGAGAGCTGGCAGTTGCATAAATGTCAAATTCATCCATCAAGGACAGGATCGGACTAGATTGTGTGTTCGGCATGCTCTGAGTTGTGTCGTCATTGTTTCCAGGGAAAGAACTGCATCATTACAACACAGAATGAGAACTTACTATGAAAGCACTCATGTGGAAGATTGATAAAAAATATTAATTTGCATTTCGGACTAGTTAATCAATGTAGGACAATTGCGTCTATCATGATCAACCGACCTACACTCAGTACACCATCGTTTCAATTTGCCCATTGCCTTCTCTTTGCCTTTCACTCTCACTCGAAGTGGATCCATTAAAGTAACTGTTTGAGAATCGCTCGCCACGGCTTTACCACTTCCTTGTGCATGCCCAATTGCCTGCCCCATAGACTCTATTTTTTCCTGCACACCCTGTAAAGTTTCTAACAGTAACTTCCCAGCTTCCTCGGACATTGATGCAGAATCAATTAGAGTAATGGCTAGTTTAGACAATGTAGATCTCCTCATTAAAACACACCTGTCAACGTGATCTTTAATTTTAATGGCATCGCAATCAAACACCAATGCAGACTTCGCTCGTTGCATCCACCTTTTTAATAAATACTTATCTGGCAAATATTCGACTTGCTCATGTTTTAGAAAAGCCAATACATGCCTGCATGGAATTCCACAAAATTCCAAGTGTTTGCAACTGCAAGAAGCTAGATCAGCGGATACATCATACACAACTTCTTTGACTTTAGAAACCCCAGGTTTTATCCTCTCAGTTACTTTATAAACCCTTTGTCTATCATCCGACGTTGTACATTGAAGAAAACATTTAAGGCTCTTCAATTCTTCAATCTGAAACTTTTGATACAGCGCCTTTGTATACAAGCCTGCCACCTGGGTTTCCATTGACGTCTCCAAAAGGCTTGCAGGTTTTTCATTACGGTCAACATGATCAGCATATAACTCCTCATGCCGCTGCTTAGCAAGGCCTCGTTCAAATCGTACTACGAAATCCATCAACGAATTCTTTCGTGAAACATATGGCTTGAAGAAAGCATGTGAGCTTTCAGGTTGCTTACTACTCGACATTCCAGCAGAGAAAACATGTTTCACATAGGCTGGAACCCACTTATCACGCAAATCATATATTGAACTCAACCAAGGATGATCATTTAATCCATTTTCTGTAATCAAGGTAAGCCATTTTGATTCAAATTCTATTGTTGTGTCTATCTCCCATATGCAAGCATTTAAATTTGAGAATCTGTCTCTGAGTGTTGGGGGATTTACCTTTTCAGAAAATTTGTTCAAAATATGCCATACGCATAATCTATGGTATGTAGTTGGGAGAGCTTGCACAATCGCCTTTGTCATGGCTGCATCATAATCCGTAATGATCATTTTGGGTGGTGGACCGGGCATGGCATTCTTAAATTGATCAAATAACCACACAAAAGATTCGGTGGTTTCTTTACTTAAGAAAGCACATGCAAGGATAATAGTCTGCCCATGATTACTCACCCCTATTAACGGCGAAAATACCAATCCGTAACGATTCGTGCTATATGTTGTATTAAACACAATCACATCTCCATAGAATTTATAAGCTCGTCTAGATGTTGAATCTGCCCAAAACAAATTAGTCAGCCTTCCACTAGAATCTGCCTCCATCTTGAAATAAAAAGACTCATTCTTTCTTTTCTCAGCCCCAAAATGCTCACTCAGCAGCTCTACATCATGCTCCAGCAGTTGCGTGCGCATGTTCATTTCCCAATCGTAGAAATCTTTATTTATACACCCAATGTTTTCCATTCCTCCTGCTTGTACCTCAAGATTACTTACTGGTGGATGAGTAGGTATATTAACTACACCAAGTCGGTCAATTTTGAGTGCTTTTCTTGATTCTCTAACATCACGGTGAGATCTCAACAAATGCACCTTATCTGGGGTTGTCAATGAATGGTTGTGTACCTCTTCAAACAATGAAATAGAGTACTTGTTAGACTCAGGACACTTCACAACCCCAATCCTAGCCTTGCAATCTTGTCGTACTTTGACTCTTCGTCTTTTCCTTACCCTGCCTTCCGCTTCGGGTCTACAATACGTACCTTGTTTAGAACATACATATTCTTTCCTTTTTATCTCCCCCGTGAGTCTATCCTTTTTGCTTGAATGACTGCGTATGCTGAATCCTGCCTTCTCTGCATAATTATTATAGAAATTATAAACATCTTGAAGTGAATCGAACTCTTTCCCAACTTCTGGTATGGACTCAGTATTGAGTTTGGGTATAACACAAATGTCAGGATCCACACCATCACCATCTGCATCGCTACTATCAGTTAGGTCCCACACACGTGCATTCTCATCCATTCTCCCAACAAATTTTGATATTAACCTGAATATGACATCAATTTAAAACCACATCAGTCTATTCAAATCCTCTTAATGATTTGCAAAGTCAAATGAATCATAATACATACTAATTAAACTTAATAAAATATTATGAAACATAGTCCAGACCGGTGACTTTTCTACCTTTAAGCTAGTATCAACCTCTTCTTCTTTTTAAGTATGATTCGCTGGTTTGGGTGCAGGATGGAACCTTTTCTGAAAGCTGCTTCCAGTTCAGTTGCATTGCTGCTACTTCTTGTATTCCAGCACCATTCTTAAAAAACATGAAAAATCCACATGATTTTGTTCCAGCAAGTTTTATACATAAATGTTATTCATTAATATAACTTGAATGAAATAATACCAATTACCAAGTATATTATAAATATATATGTAAAGACAATCATGCTGAGAATTAATAGTGCTCAAACATTTGAAATGATTTCCAATATAAAATGCGTGGTTATTGTATAGCTAATTAAATTTGGGCACGTATATATAGCTGCTAATTATAATAGTGCTCACTCTATAGTAATTAATATAACTAATTAAAGCCATGCCAATCTAGAAGTATATAAGTTCTATATACTCCCCTTCATGCGTCTGTCACACCAAGTTTATCGTCTACTTTTCAAATTCAGCATCATATAGTAAGAACAACATAAAAGATAGTATCTATTATAAAGACTTGGTATATACTACCATATATATCCAAAGGAACAACTCATGCATCCCTACAAACGGTACTGCATGTTGTTTTTCCAGAACCTCAATGAGCTTTTGGGCTATAGCACTTGCATACAAAAAAGACCTTTCATCAAGAAGCTTGGACACAATCAACAATAGATTGATCTTCTTCTTCTACACAAGTTTTAGTATATACGGTAAACCCTCTTTGTGTTTGGAACCAAACTCGACAAGGCAGTGTACTTGCTATTCAACTAGACTGTCTGATGCTTCTCGGTGGCAAAGTGTTTGGTCCCTTTGACATATCTTCCTCCTCCCATAGAACCCATTTCTTTGGAGAACTCCAAACTCCATTCCCAAATTGCCTCCCATTTATTAATCCCATCCGGGTAAACCCGTCCTCCCATCCCCTCTCTTGCATCCCCACCACCACTATACTAAACAAAGGCCCATTTCTTGAGCCTGGCAAGCTGTACCCATGTGGGAAGGCAATTCCCCGAGCATCTAGCTAAGCTGAAAACAGTCGTTGCTGCATCCAATCATGAACACCATGAACAAAAATGCACTCATTGGGGCAATTCGTCAAACACCTTGGGGGCACATTTTTAGGCCACATCCTAAAATCCAAGGCTAATGCAAACTACAACTAACGCATCATTAATAATCTCAAATTTGACATAGATGAAATAATTTACCTGTACATGGAGTTTCAAAACTCAGCCTTCGATGTGGTTGCCGCCAAATCTTAGACCTCTTGTTTTTTAACAAAAGAAATCGAGGTTTCGAGCTCACAAGTTCAATCTCTAACTTGAAATCTAAGCCGTCCAGTTTGATCATGGGGCTAATAATGCAGTCTGCATCTAAGGTGCGTAATTTGTGGGGGACATTTTGGTAATTTCATGCCATGGGTACATTTTGGTAATTGCCGGCCAGAAATACAACCACCACAAGTCTTTTACATATAAGTTATAACTGCTCGTTTCATCTTCTCTTTCCCTCCTCTGCTGTTGCGCTCTCTCTCTTGCTCATGGCTTCCAGACTCTCACTCATTTCCATTCCCAATCTTCCAACCCCAGCTAGAACATTCCCAAAACACCTTCAACAAATACCTCTTTTTACTCTTCCACCTTATAGTTTTCATGTAAATCCCTCCTTCAATTCGAGGACCATTTCGAGCTCTAATGGAGGATCATCGCCAGCACTTCTTGCTGTCCAAGAGGAAGTGATCCCATCCACCAGTTCAGATTCCACCAGTGATTCCAAAACTTCTCCTTCCTCCTCTTCCAAGGTCGTTCTCGTCATTGGAGGCACCGGCGGTGTTGGTATTTTCACTTGTTCCTTCTCTCGTTTGTAGCTCTTCATTTGCTTATAGTGCTCTTTATATGTATATATGTATATATATATATATATATATATATATATATATATATATATATATGTTTCTTTTGCTTCTGAATTTGTTTTGAATTCCGTTGAGGGGTTTGTGTTATTGCTGTTTCTTTATGTGGGTTATATAGCAAAATGAGTCTTGTGATTGTGGAAATGCTAGTGAAGTATGTGAACTTAAATCAAACAATTATTCCTCTTTTTGGGATGCAGGTTTGAGTAAATGATACGGTTTTCCTCCAAGGTTTTTAGTTTTGCACATACCCTTTTGTGAATTTTATTGGGAACTTTGTAAATTTTGGTGCTTTGTTAATCTCATTTCAGGTCAGCTGGTAGTGGCTTCGTTGCTCAACCGGAATATCAAGGCACGCCTGTTATTGCGTGACCCTGAGAAAGCAACTACGTTGTTTGGTGAACAAGATGAAGAGAAATTGCAGGTACCAATTTCTGTGTAAGTAATTATTCAAGAGATCTCTATCACTCAAATATTTGCTATATTTCTGTTAAGTTAAAGCATCGAACCTGAAATCAATTGACTATATATGTTTATTTATTAAGATGCAAAATTGTGACTGAACTGAGCCCTGGATTTATTAGAGGTGAGAAGGTGTCATTTGACATCTGGATTTATATTCTCAGCAATGTCTTCTTTCAGCTTAGTTTTAGAGCATAAATACATTCTCTTTTTTTAAAACTTGTTTCCTTTCCTGAGGAGTGGGTATCATAGCTCTATAAAAACTTGATAGGTCTTCAAAGGAGACACTCGGAATGCAGACGATCTAGATCCATCTATTTTTGAGGTTTGCGCTTTTACATTAGTTATGTATACTTTTTTTTTTCCTATTTTCTGTATTGATAATGGGTCAAGGGTTAATGATTTCTGAATGAGTAATTTTAAAATGTCTTCTCTTTTAGGGAGTCACACATGTGATTTGCTGCACAGGAACTACGGCTTTTCCTTCAAAGCGGTGGGAAGGGGATAATACACCAGAAAGAGTTGGTTAGAGTTCTATTTTGAAATTTTAGCTTTATGAGTGAGCAAGTACCTGCATCTAAGGCATATGCATCATTTATTTTCTGTTTGGATATAGCAGGCTGAAAAACAGATTACATCTGAATAGATTAAATAGATGAGCTATACATGAACACGCACACAACCAAAGATTGCTTGCTCATCTATACATATGCTTTCCGCGCATTTGACTTTTAAATTTTTTAATGAAGATTGGGAGGGCGTGAGAAATCTTGTATCTGTACTGCCCTCTTCGCTGCAGAGAGTTGTTCTTGTATCATCAGTAGGTGTCACCAAGTTCAATGAACTGCCATGGAGGTAAGACAACTTATTTATGGATGTTGAGTTATAAAACCAGTGCGTTTCTTTTGGTTGAGTGAGCACTGGCAAGAAACTATGTTTAATGATTTAATTAATATTAGCGGCCCTTAAATATTGTGTCGTTGGTGCTGAAATTTTCATAATTTCGTAATAAGATCCCAGCAAGGAAACTCTTGTAAACGAAACTTATGAGTTGAAGTTCTCAAGCATAGACATAAAATAGATTATTTTCCTCAGTGCAGAGAAATTTCGAAAATAGTTGCAATATTTTGAGACCATAATGGTAAACCAAAGACTGATATAACATTTATTGGGATCAATATTCCTATCATAAGAAAATTTAAAATTTTTACTTTGATTAACCTTATTAGATCTATTATCTAGAACATGTATAGGATTAGGGTTAAACCTTATACATAAGGAATAGGTTTGGTTATCAATTGAGAGGGTTGCACATCCACCTCTAGGCCTGCATTCTCCAAGCATGCCTTTGCACCAATGGCTCCTCTGATGAGTCAAGCAATACCTCCATGCTATTATGGCTCCAAAAAGGTTTTTGGTTATGCCACCAGTCTGCACAAATTGATGCACACACAAGGATCCCCAGGTTTATCTTGTCTAGACTTCCAAAGTGAGCTCCTCGCTGATTTCCTTAAAGAAAGTATCTTCACAAGGAGAAGATGAAGAGAGCAAAGTGTGGCCTCAATTTGGCGGATAAGGTTGCTAACTTTACCCTTCTTCATGCCTTTTTATTTGTAATGGAATGGAGGAAAGGACTGCAACAGTCCCTTCCTTATAGGAGACATGCTAGTTGTAGGGATAAGGAAAGTATCCAGTGGCTTGATTCTGGTTCTAGGCACTTTACTGGCTTATGCAGCACATGTAGCTCATACAATCACGTGGGCACCTAGAATTCATGTATTGGGTAAATACATGGTCGTTAGGTGATTAACAATGGTTCAATGTAATATACCAACAAAATAATAATAATTATAATAATAATGGTTCAGGTATGCGTGGGTTCATTGTATGGTACAAAGCAATGCATTACATTTAATAGGCAGTCTCACAGACCTCCACATAAGGCTTTTGAACCCTTCTTTTGAGCCATGAATAAATTTACAGAAAATTTCAGCGAAGCTTATGTATTTCTCTAGGACTGTGTTGCAACCCATCCTAGGTGCAATGCCCAGAGACCTACAGGTGTGGTGCTAGTAGCTTCTATACCTTACCTACTTACAATTTGCAGCAATCAAAGGCCAAAATTCCTGTCCTACATCATGAGAGAGAGAGAGAGAGAACTTAAAAGGCAATATTGTTCTTTTACAAAATGGTGCTCAGAGCAATTAAAAATTATTTCTTAGTCATAGTTGCAGATACAATATTGTGCCTGTGCTGTTCTTCAGGATTAATGTAGGGGTTTTTATATCTCTTATCATTATGGCTTTGAACAGTTTGAAAGTGTCACGTAAGCTTAATTCCGAACTAAACCATCTTGTACATCCAACTAGTTCACAATGAAGTGGTTTTTCAATCTTCTATTTCTTTCTCACATGGATTAATTATTTAAATTCTTTTATTTTTGTAGCATTATGAACCTTTTTGGTGTTCTCAAATATAAGAAGATGGGGGAGGATATTCTTCGTAATTCTGGTCTATCATTTACAATAATCAGGTTTGTGTAAATTAGTTATGTAACTTTTTTTATTACTGAGAAGCCAAAAAACTGCCATAGTAATTATGGCAGGCTTCCGCTTAGAGAAAAGCAGCTTTATATCCCTAAAAATTGTTGCTTATATCGTATTTATACTTTTTGCTTTGCAGACCTGGTAGATTGACAGATGGACCTTACACATCATATGATCTTAATACATTGCTGAAAGCTACAGCTGGCCAACGCCGTGCAGTCCTAATAGGTCAAGGTACACTATCAATTTTCAACGAGCATTGCATAGATAGATTGCAGGTTCAGTTCTTAAGGCTCAATTATAGGTCCTATGGTCTTATACCAAAAATTTAGTCTTAGCACTGCAAAATCTTAAGAAATGCCAAACAGATGAAGGCTGCTCTGTAAATTGAGCTAATGGAACTAAATCACTAGCTAACGATCACTACCTTAACATGGCCAACTGGTACAAAAGCTGCTTTGGCTGGAAAGAAAATTGCCATCATTGTTTTAGCATGAACCACGAAGAGAGAGGGAGGAGGAGGGGAAAGGTTGAATATTGGAAACTGCTATTTTAAAACATTAGAGTAGGGACGATGGGCAATTATGAGTAGTATTACTTTGTTTGCTTATTTCATCAAATGTTACCTTTAGGGGTTTTGATACCACTGACTTGCTATTCGAAACAGTTTATTCAGTTATTGATGTCTTTAATGTCGAAATAAGAAAAGGGAATTCAAGGTTCCATGATACTTTAGGATGGGCATTGTTCATAAGTTTTCATATACCTTCACATGAATGTTGCTGCTGCTTAGATTTGTTTGTCCCAGGCTCTCAGAAACCTAATTTAATCGATGCTCCCTTACTAGGTGAACCTGGTTCTGAGAACATTGATCAAAAGCTAGTAACTAATTTCGCATCAAACCACACATTGAACCTTAAATTTGTGGGAAGGCTTAATTGAGTTGAGTTGAATATATGGAGATTTAAATAAATAATTGTTGAATGAATTTTCCACAAGATACCAATATATTAGATTTTCCTGTCATACATGCAAATTCTTCTGGTTTAGGCAGGGATCATCTTGTCTGTGTGCATGATTTTGGGATATGGTGTTAACTAAATTCCTTCCTATCTTATGTCTTTATCTTAATGGGTTTAATCATTTATGGGATCCAGGAGATAAACTAGTTGGAGAGGTTAGCAGACTCGTTGTTGCTGAAGCTTGCATACAGGCATTGGACATAGAATGTACTGAAGGAAAAACTTTTGAAGTTAATTCAGTTGAGGTAATTTTCCGGATATGATTGCAGTCTTGCAGAATATAGAGGGGTAAATGTACAATGTATATCTGGCCTTGCTTTTCAACGTCCCTTGGCATTTGAACTCAGAATTCAGTCTTTACTTATATTGATGTTTGGGAATGAACTTGAATTTATAGAGATGAATGGAAGTTAGACGATTTGCTTGCTTGCCTTTATTCTTTCCTTTCTTTCCTTTTCTCCTTGGTTTAGAGAAGTACACTGCGTTTGACCCCTTACCATTTGGAACACATTTGATATCGTTGCATAGTTCATTGGAGACCTAGGGGCATGTGATATAGAGAAAACAAGGAGGCCAGTGTTTATGTTAGACCCTTATATGAATTAATTCCAATTAACCCTACCATATTCTGATGCTTTGAAGTTCTTTCCAGTAGTAAAATCTAGTACTGTGCAGGGAGAAGGTCCAGGAAGTGATCAGCAAAAGTGGAGGGAATTATTCAAAGCTGCCCAAGCTCAATAACTGTACTCTGCTTCCGATTCATCCATGTATACTATGAATTGCTTGAAAACAAGAAATATAAGCAATGATCTGTCTGTCTATATATTGTAAATAATCACTATGTAATATTTCAATTTAGATCTGTAAATTGTATAATTTCCTTCCCCCCCCTTTTTTTTTTTACAGTTATGCATGCGCATTTCAACCTGTAAAAGTGATCACATTTCCCAAATGTTGCACATTGAAAAGTAGTGTATCTTGTGGCTTTTATCTGAGTTCTTTGGTACCATTTCTTTGCAAGTTTTTTTTTTGGCTTCGCCTTCAAGGCACAGTTCAGTTATTCTCATATGAATGACAGAATCTGATTCAACTGCACAAAGTAAAACTGGCCCAACCTTGTCACTGAAATAATTGAACTGCACAACAGAGTCCGTTTAGCGTTTTCTGTTTTAGCAAAAGTAATTACTATATACATCATCTGGATTCCAAAAGGAGAAAGGAAAAACATCCACAAAGGGAAAAAAAGTGCAACAGATTGGAACACAGAACTGCAATCTAATTTTCAAAACTGTTACTAATAAATTCTCCTTTCCTATCCCAAGGGCGACTTTCAAAAGACTTTCCAATTATACTGCGACTCTGATTTATAGTCCCGTCCTCGCAGCAGTACTCAGGAAAGTAATCCAGGAAGCTTTTGCTTCCTAGTTCATCAATTCCATTAAAGAGGAAGTTCACCAGCAAGTCCTAGAGATTATTTTAAGTCAGAAACTGCACTCATGTAACAAAATCAAACTCATCAATGTCCAATACCTTTGCTTGTGTCTCGCCAATCAACTTTTTTAGCAGTCCATGCCCAGGATCCTAATGTCACATGTTGTCTCAACAAAATAAGTCACAAAAACAGATAATAGGGGATTAAGCTGTAAAAGTCAAAGGCAATCAAGAGAGCCACCATAACTATCATTTGATATCTAAAAATTTCTTGAAAAAAAATAATTTTCTATTATAATTTAACTTATTAGGTAGAAATTTTTTTTTTTGGGTACAACTTGTTTGGTAATATTGAACATACTGAATTTCCATTATGAATTCAACAACAGTTCTGTTCTGAAGGCCCTATAAGTGAGACTGACATTCGAAGAAAATAACTGCTTTCCTTTTCTTTGTTCTTTTAACTTAAAACACTGAATTTTTAGATTTGAGAGTGAGTAAACCAAAGACATGAACTATGACTTCCCAAAAAATCCGTTCCAAGGTCCTAATATGAACCACAAGGAATCCATACATAAGAAGGGATGCATGTAACAATAAACCTGGCAAAGAGCATTAATCACCTTCTCTGCTCTCCATGTTAGATATCTATGTTGTGCTTCACGATTACACATAATTTTAGAGGCATTTGTCTCCACTACTGCTTGGTCCATCAGCTCAAGCCACGCCTGCAGGAGCAAGAGGAAGTTCTAACACATTACAACTTGGAATTCTACAGTTTAATTGATATGTTAGAACTTGGAACTCTACAGTTTAATTGATATAGGAAGTACCATATAAATGTTGATATTCAATTCCACTTAGCAGCATAGGGAAAATATCATAAACTAAAATTTTGGGACATAAAAGCCATCAAACTTATACCTTGTAATAATCCATGAATGCAGAATATAAAACATCATATTTGTAGGAGCTTGATGTAAATCTTGTCCATATCACAATTGGTGAAAAAAATTTTAATGACTCGCTAGTAAGCTTTCCTCCCCAGGGTAAAAGCTGCATGAAATCTGTGTTCAGTCACGATGCCATATCTTTTAGAAAGGATTTGGAAATAACCACGGGATTAGCATTTACATTATAGTTCTAGTTCGAATCATTCTACTTACCTCAGCATATTTAAGGCCAAGAGGTATTAGGCCTTTATAGTATTTTTCTTTGTAATCTCTTTGACTGATGACATCATGCAAGGGATTGAGGTCCCTATAAATGATCAATTATGGGTAAGCTCCAAATTTAAAGTATTCAATATTTATACATGATACCAAAACAGCTTCAGCGAGAAAAATATAGTTATGATGTACTAAAATTATCACTTTGGGAAGATAAACATACTATAAGTGTCATTCGGCATCAAAAGAGAGTAAATGGTGGAGTTTCTAGATGCAGCACGCCCAACAAAAAAAGACAAATAATTTACCAATGTATCACAACAGAAAGTTGGACTTCTTTTCTATAAATAGATGTACTAAAGTTTGAGCTAATTTATAGCAATAATATGTATGTTTTACTACATATTTTTAGAACAGTAACTTGGTTTGGATAATTCTCAGTTGAGGGAAGACAACACTATCAGTAATGATGTTTAAGATTAATGTAATGATATTGTCATAAAAGAACCGTAGTCCTATGATTACTTTTAAACAATTAATAAATAAGAGCTTACAGAACAACTATGTTCGTATTTGCACTGCTGAAGAAGTTGGCACAAAATATGGGCATATCAAATTCTGGTTCTGGGAAGACAGCAAAATCCAAAACCTGCACATGATTTATGATACAACAGTTATTGGCCAAAGTGTGAATTGTGTTATAGATCATAACAAAATATACAAAATATGCACATGCTTTGAGGAAGGCCTGTCAATTGAGGTTTCCATACCTAATCTCATCAAGCTTACAGATTCTCAGGCCATGAACAAGATCTTACTAATTCTCAGATTATCTCCTAGCAGCTTCAGCTTTTAAATTCATTTGTTTTTTTTTCTTTTTTGGTCTGATATATTCATTGGTTATTTATCAATTATTATAGTATTAGAGCAAAATATCATGTTATCAATTATTCATTGGTTACTTTTAATTCATGATCCATGTAATGTGTATGTTGAAACTTGAAATCGATAATTTCACCGTCTCCTAACTAGTTATCAGTAGGAACAAATAACTAAACCTTCAGGAGACATACTTTCTACTAGCCTAACTTCCAATTTTCTCTTATTGTTTTTGTGATATCAGATATTTGAGCAAAGATTACGGGGATACCAATTGAAATTACATTTATATTGTTTTTTTTTTTTCAACAAAAAATAGCAATATGTGAACTGTTATTTACAGGTAAAACAAAAATAAATAAAAGGAAAAATAATCACATGAAAAATCTTCACCTTTGAGACAGAAAATTTCAATAAGAATATGGCTTCAACTCAGTTTATGGTTCACTTTCTAATTCTAATTGCTAAACAAAATCATGTGAAACTCTAGTACCTTCATAGTGTCAAGAGTGAGAAATATTCTCGCATGACAAGGTAAATTTAATGCTGAAACTAGTCAGTAACCAAATTGCCATAGATAAAAACCAATCAGCCTCTTGTCAAGAAAATGAGTATGAATGGGGCTACAACACATTGCACACACAACAATTTTGTAGTACATATGTATCATCCTATAGATGATTTCCAACTGATCTGTAAGAGATTTCATCCATCAATTCAACACGCAACCCCGAAATGAACTATCTTTATTTTAATATGCAGGTGACATACATTTTGAAAATATAACAATGGTGGAGTACTAGGTAGTTGACATCATTGCACCAGTATTATAGCAATAACAAATAAACCAAAACAAAATTATTAAATCAAATGGAGCCACTGTGAGCTCTTCTATAGCTCACAATATAGGGTAAACAAAGTGACAAGTTACAGCATGATACCTGCATTGTTTGATTCTCAATGCAAAGGCTACGTAGAAGCCTAACTTTAGTAGCTTCGAATGACAACATTTCAATCTCTGATTTACCATCCATTGAGATCCGAGAATTATATCTTTCCTGATGACACACAATGGAATGCTAGTCATGAATAGCAGAAATAATAAACATTATGACAGGTAATAATCATTGGTGAAATATTCATAATTGTATACTATCACAGCATCAAAGAGTTCTCAAAAATAAAAAAGTTAAATAGTTCAAGAAATGGTCAACATGAAATTGCAAACCTTTTGAAAGCTGATCTAGTCCAAATAATGCATAAGAAAAAGCTGCATAAGTTCAATACAATTGAATTCTATTCTTGGTGAATTGCATCTACAATCAATGTTCCATCAGCTAACATGTCAATGTCATGATCTGAGGATACAATTCGTTTTTTGACAGGATTTGGATAATTGAATACTACGGTGCTTTCAGCCAACTATGTTCACACTGTGAAAGATAGAGAAGTGTACCAAGAAAGCGCATGCTTAAGCATAATTTTTTTTATTATGAAACAGAACTTATTCATAAAAACAATAAAACACAGTACAAATACTCGGTATTTTTGGAAATGTTGAGAAAAAAAATCAACCACTAATCAGGACGAGCCACATAGAGCCAAAATAGTCCTCTAGTTCAACTATAGGACTGAATGACCCAACCACCTACCCAAGCACCCTAGACAATGCCTTTCACCTTGGTCGAGGATGATCACCTTGGGTGTCGCCAAAAGGAAAAGATGGTAGCTTGACCTGAGGTCCATCTTGACTTGAGCACTCGCAATGCTCACATCTAGGTCCCAAATACTAGCTCAACCTGAGTACTCAGGCCTAGCACTAGCTGTTTGCCTGAGGTCCCAAGCCCCTTCTGGCCCTTTAATCATAGATCAGACTCAAAGAAGAGATCCCTGAAACCTCAGAAAGGATCATCAGTTATGTGACTTGGCACCCAATGGAAGGACTGAAAGCAGCTTCCAAACCAGAGGAGCAAATTGGGAGATTGTAGTTTGAAAGATTTGAACTCAACATTTTCCGACCACAAAAGCTATTTTGCTTTACCACTACTTCTAAAAACATAAGCTATTAGAATGGGGGCCAAGAGATATTTTATATTCTAATACCAAGTATTCCCTTTCTCCCATATATGGTGAACAATCCGGTTAAATTAAGCACTTGTATTGGCGATGTATAACGACAATGATTATAAGGAATGACTTGGCACTCCACACCATTGGCAATCAGCATCAGCCAACATAGTAAGCTCAGTTAAAATATGGGAAGAAGCTACTCGATTAAGTTCATTTATGACTTCCAAGCAAAGTCTGAAGTGTTTAGTAGTATTTTTCATATATTAGTTTCCTATAAGTGCATTTACTGATCTTCATACCATAAGTTCCCTATCTGCTTCTTCTCACGGATTAAGTCATCAGTTAATAGGAACAACACCCACGAAATAATTTGATTATTGTACCAGAAAAGCATCAATTTATCTTTACATGCACAAATTAACGCACACAAAAAGAAAAGAACAAGGCCGAATAATTTTTCAGATGGCGATCCAGCAGCAAACATCTTGTATTTTCAACAAACAGCTGAGTAGCAAAACCAGCATTTAGTAACTTGGAAATTAAAAGAATAATAATATTTACTCATCTAAGTTTTTCAGTACCAAAAGGAACAATTCAAATCAAACCAATCTAAGAAGAACCCATATCAGTTTTAGGAGAGTACATACCTGCAAGGGAGAAGGTGCCAAATGGGTGTGGCGTTTGGTTTCATCCAAAGCAAAGTTAATAAATTTTTTGTAAGAAATTGCAGAGAGTTGGACAATGGGCATATGCTGCTTCCTACTGTTACTGCAAATGCTACTAAATAATGCTGTTCTGATTAACGGTAAAGGTCTTTTGGGTATGCAAAAGCTTAAAGTAGAACAACATTCCATTGAAGAGAAAGAAAAACTTGCACTGAAGCATCCACCAACAGCAGCATAATAAACCTCTCCTTGGGGGGTTTTAAGTCTTCCTTTTTCCTTCTTTTTCTTTAAAGTTTTTTTTGTTTTTTTTTTTTGGTGCTGCTAAAGATAGTGAGGTTGTTTCTCAGTCTGTGTTCGGTTCAGCTTTATCCAGTTACCACTACAGCACTACTCAGTGCGTTAGAGCCATGAGAGCAGAAAATCTACCGAGAGACCCACCATGTAAGTTGTGTCCCTTTCAATAATTAGGCCTACGTTTCCCTCATTCGAACCGTACATAACAAAACAAATGATAGGAAAAGCATTGTAAAGCAAAAAGGAAACCGTGCCTTTTATTTCAACAAATTGTTATTTTTTGAAGTCTTTATTTTTAGATCATACTTGTAAAAATGTTATTTGAACACTTTTTTTTTTTATATCAAAATTATTTGAACACGATTAATTGACTACATTAGCTCACCACGTGATGTGGCAACTTATGTGATAATGACACGTTAATTAATGAAATTCGCTTATTGGAATTTAATTTTTCTAATTGGAACTAATTAAATAAATTAGATATTAACCCAAAACTTCAAACATTCATCGGGGAAAACCCTGGGTTTTCCCCTTAATTCTTGTATGATTTAATAAAAATGAGAAACAAACTAAATTTAGGTCAATATTTATTAGTGTAACATTTTTAATAAGAGTAATGCTACACTTACTACATTTTTATCTCACATTTCTATACCACATGATGTGACATGTCCATATCATATATTACATCAATTAAGTCAATGAAGTGTATTTTAATAAAGAAAGTTTAATTAACAGTTTTTGTTTTGTTTTAATAAATCATAAAAGAAAAGAAAATACTAAATAATTTTAATTGATGTAGCTATCCACCTCATCTGCCATATAAGGTGGTATAGGAATGTGGTATACAAATGTGGTAAGAGTAGCATTATTCTTTTAATAATTGTCACATTTAAGGTTAAGTAATGCTACTCTTACCACATTTTTATACCACATTCTCATACCACCTTCTGTGGCAGCTTAGGTGGATAACCACATTAAAAACGGAACAAAACTACAAATAATTTTAATTGATGTGGATGTCCACCTCAATTGTCACATAAGGTGACATGAGAATGTAGTACAAAAATGTGGTAAGACTAACATTATTCTTTAAGGTTATACCTTCACATTGATTTTAGCATATCTCAAGTTGGTTTCTTTTTTTTCTTTTTTTTTTTCCTCTCGCCATTGGTACTCCACACCTTATTCAAAATATATTGAAATCTTTGGAGAGAGAGAGAGAGAGAGAGGACTTGCAAAGTCGATGTTATTGTTCATGGCTGTTCATGTTGCTAAAAAATTTCCTAGGTAATTTATACACCTAACTATAAGGCTTTTATGAAGTGTGAAGACTTAAACTTGGCGTTGGTGTGTTTAAAGGTGGGTCCTTTGTTTAGTTTATTTTTTTTAATTTCAGTTGGTATATTTTTGTCTTCATTTGTTTACATATTGGGGAGGTTGGATTTTATTTTGGGGTATGATATACTAGGTGTGTAGGTTCATGGTGGGTTTGATACCTATTCTGGAGGTGATAAAACACAACCGTGCACAAGTTTTCAAACATGCATGAGTGTTCATACAATTTAGGTAAATAAGTAGGGTTTTCGGTTTCTACTTGTTAGGTAATAAAATTTTAACAAGTAAATTCAGATGTGTTTAGTTTAATCACAGTATAAGAGGTAACTCATATACAGGTAAATTATTTTTGTATTTATCTCATCCTAGGTATTTAACTCCACATACGGTGGTAAATTGTTGTCCATTATGTATTTACTTCATATGAAAGTCAATCACTTTTTTGATGAATTTTTTCTTATTGTAGGTGGATATTATGAAGACAATACACACAGTCTAGAATTCACAATTTAAATTAAAACTAGCCTCTCTGCATGCGCTTCCGCGCCTGCGAGAGGTTTTTTTTTAAAAAAATTAAATTTATTTTAGAATTAAAAAAGATAATGGGTAGTTGTATTCCATAAAAATAGGATCCATTATCTTATTTTTTATTTTTTATTTATTTTTAAATATGAAAAAGTGTGAATTTACCATATTATCCTCATTTAATTAATAATTTCAATTCTTAATATTTGCATTAACCAAGGGCATTTTCTGATATTTTGAATGTTTCACCATTCTCTGCCTTTTGCTTTATATATATTAGAATAAAAGATGCGTAAAATCATAATTTTCAGTTTCTTGCAATATTTATTTAAAAGGGCAAAATGGGCATAAAAAATGAGATATAAATACTTGTGGGTCTAGATAAAAAAAAACAAGCAAATGCATGGGTAAAACCTGATAAAAGCCAAACCTTTTGGGCTTGGATCTAAAGACCCCTAAAATAAAAACCATTATCTCCCAAGAAAACCTCCACTCTTCGTTGTCGCTCATTGTCAAACCAGATCTGTTTATTGACGTCGTTGAAGTCCAAGGGAGATATGAGTTTCTTTTCAAGCTTTATAAATCATTGTAGTACGGGTCTATACGTGAAAATTTAGAAATTTGGAATAGAGAAAAAAAATTACTTTTTAAATCAATCAACAAGGAAATCAAAACCATTGATCTCGAAGATTTGGTGCTCAAATATTGGATTTTGTGGGTACCAACCTCGTGTTCCTCTTGCTCCTACAAGAATTCTATTTCTAATCTCATGATGACCAAGGTTTAAAATATCGGTGGTATCGGAAGTCCAAAAACACAGAAATGTCGATGGAAATATCGGGATATTATCGGTATAGGTAAAAATTGAATAAAAACCACGAAAATTGTAAGAAAAATTTGGAAATTTTTATTGAAATTTTGCAGGATGTTTATTTAGTCAATTATCTAATAGTTTATCACAAAAAATTGGAAGGAAATGCATTGCATGATGGATTTAACTGATTTAAGTTGATTATATAGCGAGCTGGCAAACACTGTAAGTGTAGAAAATATGTAGTAATTAATTAAAGAAGATTAAACACACCATAATCAATTTATATATAATGAATTACTACAATATTTTACATTTTATATATTGCATGGTAAGATACATGAGTGACTTAGTACCATATAGAGTTCCTATGAGGTTCAAAATTTTCACTATCTTCATCATCTCTATGTGTAGAGTAAGTATATTTTGAAGAGTAGTCATCAAATGATAAATCCCCAAAATAGTTTTGCATGTAATTGTTAACATGCCACCCATATGGATCAGAGATTGGTTAATGTTGTCCATAAGCAAAATCATTTGAAGATTGAGTCTCGGATTCTTTCCATGAGTCGCTTGATTCCATCCCAATAGGAATGGGATATGAAGGGTAGGGAAATGGTTGGTTATGAGTATAACCATAGTTACTACTTCCTACTCCAACAGAGTCCGAAGGTATAGATAACGAGTCATCTTCTTTTGGGTTTCGTATCGGGATATTATCGATAATATCTCGATATATTGCCCAAATCATTCATAATAATGTTGAAGTTATCTCCTCGATATTATCAGGATAATATCGGTATATTGACGATAACACCATGGTTAGTTGCTAAAATATCGGCCCCCCAAAAATCAGATATTATCGGGATAATATAGGTATATTGATGATAACACCATGGTTAGTTGCTACCCCCCCCAAAATAAGATATTATCGGGATAATATCACCGATAATATCAATATTTAATACCTTGATGATGACCAATAAAAAATTCTAGTATTTTCCTATCATTCTCTTGTTGTTAGCTTTTGTCATTTAAGTATCAATCTTTGAATACTCTATCAATTCTAAGTTGCATTTGACCTTCATTTCATGGGTTTCAAATTTGAGTCGCTATATTTGGGTCTCAAATGATCTATGCCACCTCATTTGGGGATCGTATTTGGTGTATAAATTTTGTGTCCCTAGCATTACGCTTCTTGTTAATATGTCGTGTCATTTTTCTTACTAAAAAATTCTTTAATCTTTAATAACTTTTTAACATATTCAAAAAGCAAAAATTATAATATACATATGATGCATCAGTACATCAAAATTTTGGATTGCTAGATGTGGTTTAATCCAAAGGCTATAGAGGAATGACATGCAAATTGATTCATCCCTTTCCCATTAGCTATCACGTGAAACACAAGTGAGGAAAGCAATTGAAAGGCAAAGGATGTCTTCTCCTTTGTGTAAACAAGGCATACCTTGGAAGGTGTCACGGTAGTCTTATGAAGGTGTCATTAATCTTAGATCATGTTGTATGGTAATATTATTTTTTTTGGACATGGTGTAAGGTATGATTGAGATCCTCGATTAATTCATGAAGACCTATGAGTATACAACGATGAATCTCTACCTTCAGTAAAGAGGGAGAATGCTTTGATGACATGATTCAGAAGTTTTTGGCCAAAGCATTGGATCTGATTAAGAATGTCATATCTAACCAGACTTGAATAATCATCTAAGTTGTGAATTCACATTAGGGGGCGTGACATGTATTCTATGCCCTAATGATGTGATCAAGAGCATTGAGTTAAAGAATGATCGTATTTCATGATAATTCCAACTAAAAAAGGTTCTCCACCTAGTCTATATTGGCTTGGATAGTCATGTGTGACGATACTTAACGAAAAACTTATTCTTTCAAGTTAATAAGTTAAGTTATTTAACAAAAACTACCCAAGGAAACGGGAAACATAAATTTGAAGAGAATGAAGAAAAATACGTTGTCGTTGGCCAAAATGTCTTTTTCTAGATTCAAGTAAGTGTAAACATACACGTATGTGGAAAATAGAAATATGGTTTTTAAATATTGTATTGGTTTGTTGATTAATTGTAAATAATCCTAGGAGAACTCAATGTGATGCAATGATGCAAAATAAGGGTGTGAAGTTGGGTATTGAGGTGAAATATGATTACGTATCAATAAATAGTTGATTCTAAACGTGAACATCATATTGTTATTAACAATACTTTCTATGTTCACATAAGAAAAAAGGTAGTTAATCAATGGAGGAAACTAAACCTTAATTAGAAGGTAGTTTTCGGTGTTCACACTGAAGGTCCAAATGGTGAACTAGATGAAGTTCAAGTTGAAATACGGATAATTACTCAATGTAGTTGTTGAGGCCCAAAAAATCCAAGGCTGGGCCCAAATATATTTCTAGCCCAGTAAGACACCTAACTTGGGAAAAAACCCAAGTTGGTTACACAAGAGTTCGTCATATGCGCTTGCACACCTGCCACGCCAAGCAAATAAGCAACATGCCACGCTACAAGCTTAAGTGGGCCTAAGCCACGAGAATGTCTGGGGCTTGCTGAGCGGGTTGTAGTATGGATGGTTACGAGTATTCACGAGGCTCATTGATGGTCCAAGGAGTTGAAGTTTTGGGTTGCTTGGGAACACCAAAACTCAAGCCCATTCCTTGAGCCCAAACATATGGGTAAGTATGAGAGAGAAAACCCTATAGCCCATCACCTTAAGAAAAGGCCCACAACACTTGAAAAAATCCCACATCAGCCAAAACTTCCAGCAGCTTGACAGCAAACTCATAAGCCGCTGGAAACAAAATAGCACAACCTAACACCTTATAAAATATTCAACATCATGGAAATATCTAGCATCTTTGTTAAAACCAGATCGAAGCCAAACCACCAAAACTGAGCAAACCCATGTGCTGATGAAAGTAAATCACCTTTTGACTAGCACCCTTACCCATTCTTTCCTCTGCAAGCTTTGGTGAGAAAACAAGAAGAAAAAGTGGGTGGCGCCTCACCCACATGGAGAAGTCCAGCTGCATGAAAGTCTTGGAACTCCAAAAGGCTTCATGCCTATATGCTCAGGCTGGGAAAGTTTCACCAAATAAGATGGAATGGAAGGAAGTGAAGGAAAAGGGGAAAGGGTAGCTTGATAAAATTGAGGGTTCCAGCGCCTATAAAAGGAGGCACTTTCTACCCAGCAAAAACAACTCATCGAAGGCAAGCATCCCCTCTGGAACCCTTCAATTTCATGCTCTGTTCTTCCATCTTCTTTCTCTCTCCCACAACTCTTCCAAAGCTAGCAAGCATTCTCACTCTCTGCTGGAAGCTTCAATTTCATGCTTTGTTCTTCCATTTTCTTCCCTTCTCTCTCATAACCCACATCCAGAGAGAGCAAGCATCACCTCTCATCCCTGGAACCCTTCAATTTCGAGCCCTATTCCTCCATCTCTTCCCATTTTCTCTTATGGCAAGCTATTCCAGAGCCTAACGGAGCTTTCGTCAAGCTGTCAGAAATTGCTCAAAGCACCCACTCTTTCACCCTAATCTCTGTCTCTCTGTCTCTCTGCCCCAACAAATTCTCTTGAAATTCCTTGCTTTGAACCTCTATTTCTCATAAAAAATCTACTCTCTCTCTCTCTCTCTCTCTCTCTCTCTCTCTCTCTCTCTCTCTCTCATGCTAAACTCATGAATGCTTAGCTTCCATGCCACAAGCTTCTCAAGCCAAGCCAAGAATTTATCTGTAAGCAATCGTTGGTTTCACTGGTGAAGAAGACCAAGGTGTTTCCTAAGGCTCAACTACCATTTCGAAGCACTCTTGGGGTCTGATTCTTGAACTCAGACACAAGGGGCAATTTCACACATTTGGCTCTTTACAGTAGCCTAGGCCCATCAGTAGCTGCTGGAACAAAAAAGCCCCTACATAACCTCCTGCCAATTTCAAATCCTCCAGAAGTCTTCATATTGCAAGTCAAGGTGCAAGCAACCAAAACTCACCTTCATGCTGCCAAATTCCTAGCAAATTAGTAAGAAGATGACACTTCTCATGCTTCGGAGCCTCTCAATCAAGTCTGAAAAAGATACATTAGCCAAGAATCAGACACTAGAAAGGGATGCTCATTTGATAAAGATTAATGCTTCAACACTTAGACTTGCATGCTCTCATTTTCTTTGAAGAAACTCCTGCAAAGTAGAGAGATGATGCATAAACAACAAACAAACTCATCAACCAAGCATTTGACAAATTCACATGGCATAAAACCAATCCACATGCCAAGAAATTTCATTTCATTCAAGCATTCCATGCAATTCAGGCTTTTCAAGCAAATTGAAGAACTCATGCTCTTGCGACAATACCATACAACATCACGCTCTCACGACAATATTGCTCAAGATCATGCCCTAGCAATGCCCAAATCAGCACATCAATCATGCAAGCTAACTTATTTTGGGTTAAAATTCAACCAAGCCTTATCTCCTATGTCATGTCGCAAAATAAGCCAACTTTTGGTAACCCCAGTAAGTAAACTCCGATATTAAAGTGTCTAGGAAGTTCATCAAGGCGACACCCTCGGTGTCTAAGAAGATTGGGTTTTAAGCGGGACCATTTCGACCCCTCCAACCTTCCCGAAAAAAACCTGGCTGTGATTTCAAAGACTCTTAACTGGTTATCCTTGAGTTGCTCATCGTTACATTTAATATATATATATATATATATATATATATATATATATATATATATATATATATATATGACCAAGCTAATAGTTGCTGAAACCATGCTAATCTTCATGCCAAGAAAAACAAAATGACTACGCCCAAGCAAGCAGCATGGATATTTCATGCATATTGAAGAACCAACCATGCCATGCCACTGCCAATTATTTTGGGCTGAAATTGATTATTTGCCCCATCTCACTGCCACTTCCTGGCCCCAATAATCAAGGGGGCTAATGTTGAGGCCTAAAAAAATCACAAGCCCAAAGACATTTTAAGCCCAATATAACATATAATGTTGGCCATGCGTTAATCAAAGCTGTATTTTGGGAATTAATTCATTAAATAAATAATAGTTTCCATGCCATGCGAAGCCAATAATACATTTTTCATATGTCAATAACCTATCAAGCTCATATGAACCCAAGTCATGTGGTTTACGGGGCTTGCACGAGGGATTGTGGTGTGGAAGGTTACGGAGGTCCACAAGGCCCATGGAAGCTCTTGGATAATAGAGACTTTGGGCTAGCTACTTGGGAGCACCAAAGTCCAAGCTCATTACGTAAAGTTCTCCAATGTAGGTGAGCAAATGAGATATTTTTCAAGCACTTCCTTTTACCCATAGGAAATAGTCATTTTCCAAATTCCTAGCTTTACCCGTTGAAAACAAGTCTTTTTCAGCACTCCCTATTACCCGTTGGAAACAAGCCAATTCCAGCGCTTCCTTTTACCCATAGGATATAATCAGTTCATGGTACCTAGCTTCACCTGCTGGAAAATAGCATGCCCTAGTGCTCCCTTTTAACTATTGGAAATAGGCTGGTTCCAGCACCTCCCTTTACTTATTGAAAATAAAGGAAAACCCATACCCTCTATAAATTGGGAGGCATTTGCTAGGCAAAATCAACCTCTCTTGGTGGCTGCAACCCTCTCAGCAACCACGAGAACTCTTCTTCCTTCCTCCTTTCGGCTACTGCAAGCATTCTAACGGCCATCTCAGCCATGAACATCGATCCTTTGGTTGCTGCAAGCATCCCAGCAGCCCATCAACCAACATCTCTTGGTTGCTCAAGCACCCCAGCAACCATCAAACCACTTTCCTTCCTCCATCAGCTGCTGCAAGCATTCCAATGGTCATCCCAGCCATCAACCTCCATCCTTTGGCTGTTGCAAGCATCCCAGCAGCCATCGACCAACATCTCTTAGTTGCTCAAGCACCCCAGCAACCATCAAACCACTTTCTTTCCTCCTTTCGGCTACTGCAAGTATTCCAGCGGCCATCCCAGCCATTCCTCAACCATCACAACCATGTTTTCTACTTTCTCACCCTTGAAATCCTCCATCTTTCCTATAAAGCCTCACCAAGCATAACTCCAAACTTTTCCTTCCTCTTCATACCCTTCCAAGCCTTCAAGCCTCAAGCTTTTCCTTCCATCCTCCTACCTCTAGAACTCATAAATCTCTCTAGAATCATAGTCACAAACACCATAGCCTTCAAAGTCTTAACACTACAAGAAAACATGCTTTAGTTGACACTTCATTAGTGACGTTGTTGTCAAAACCATCAACTTTGTTACTATGCTTTGACGCTTTTTAAAAACAGTCAATTATACATCATGTTATGGTGACACTTATTAGAAAACGTCAATTCGCATTATATATACTTGATGTTTATAAGGAAAACGTCAATTTACACTATCTATACTTGACGTTTATTTGTAACCATCAACTATGGAGGCTAGAGCCGTGCGCGGCATCTTTCTATTTTGGTCCAAATATTTCTTAAGTGTCGTGCCTTTTCATTCTCTCTTCAGAAACCCACATATCACAAGCTGTAAAATTTAATTCTTTCATTTCGTGCATTTCAAATTCAAACCCAAATATCAGAATCCCTAACTTCTTCCACTATTTCTTCAATTCCCAAATTAGAGACTCAAAGTAGACGATCTAACACACAAATTTCAAGGGCTTCTTGCTCTTGGATGACAACAATTAGCTTTTTTCTTATCTCAATCTCATACAATTTTATGGGTAAGCCTTCATTCCTCAAATCTGTCTCAATCTCTAGATATTTAGGAAGACCGAACCAGAGGGTCTTGAAAATGGCGAAAATCTGAAACTTTTAACACCCATTTTTACCTTGTAGAACTGGGTTCTTTATTGTCCAGAAACTTCAGGCCAGGTATTCTCACAATTGCTTGTTATTTTGGTTGTATGAAATGCTTCATTCTATTTTAGGTTTGCTTTTTCTTTCCTTTTAATGGGAGAAGTTGACAGGACCCGACCCAAATTCCACTTTGGAATCCGAGCTGACCCTATGCGTGTCCGACACCTGGCAAGTGCCGAGCACAAATGACCTAATTGCCCTTTTAGTCAAAATTCAACCAAAACTGGGGTTTGACTTATGTCGAAAAATTCAGCAGAGTCTCCTATGAAATCGGACCAAACCCAAAATTACACCTGTCAAACAAACAGAAGAATAAACACCAACTGCCAGCATGCAAATATTTACATTCTAACAGTTAAACAAGTGTTCAAGGGCATATCAGAGCATCTAGTCAGAAACGATTACAAGGATAAAATAACTATACAAAGTCCTACAAAGGCAAAGGAGGTGGCGGAAGGTGGTCTCGGCCCAGTGGTGGCGCACTGACGCACGGCTACTGCTTGGGGGCGCAAAACATTGAAAAGGTGAGTGGACCAAAAACAAGCTTTAGAAAATAATATAAGAACATACTAACCCCACTATAAAATCAGTTATAAAACTAAATCATTTCTTTTATATATATTCATACTGAAATCAATGCATTCATATTATATCTATAGAATCATTCAAATACTTAATCAAACATGAAATCTTGAAAGCATTGAAATCAACTATAATCTACCACCTAGGTGTACCCATTTAGCAATCCGTCAATTCCTCTATAATCCGTCAATTCCATTCTCATGCCACCGGAGTGACACATTCTCGCAGGTCTCGGTGACGCAAGGTCAACCCAAACCGCAATCTCACAGGATTCAGGGGACACTTGGTCAACCTGATCCGCAATCTCACAGGATTCAGGGGACACTTGGTCACCCTGATCCGCAATCTCGCACCTCACGGTCCGGGCGTCCTCGCAACTCGTGGGGCAGTGTCAAGCATGCTGACATATCTGAAGGAAACTGGATGTCCGTCGACATCAATGTAACCGAAGGCAACATAATTTTATTCCGAAGGCAACATTATTTCCGAGGCAACATTTATTATACTGAAGGCAACCTTAATAAATCTTGGGTACCTATGGTGGTTTAAAATAAATATATATAAATGATTCTGAAAAAGATTAAAGTTTATAAAACTATTCCTTAAATCTTGCTGCCATTTAATCTGGTAATACCTCAATTCTGACTCTCCAAATCCCTTTAATCATGTTCAACTAGGCAGCATACAAATAAACAGAAATGTTTAAATCTATCAAGTCATGCTAGAAAAGCTGTATTCAGTAAAACTTATTCAAGATCAAATAATGAAATTATATTGCATAAATCGTTTATAAAACAAAAAGTCCACTCACAGATACTCTGAGCTAGCTGGACCCTTTGAAGGTCCCTCCTGCGGGTCACCTGGTGCCCGGGTGCCTAATTCGTCCGATTTGGTGGCCGGAGGAGGGAGAACGAGAGGCTTGAAATTCGGAGAAAAACCAGCCAAATCCGAGCTGTTTCCGATGAACTTAGGGCGGCTGGAGGTCGGGGAAGACGTCGGACGGGCTGCGGGGGTAACGCCGGTCAAGTCTTGACCGGTCCGGCGCGATGTGGTGGCGGCTGGAGGTGGCTGGGTGATCGGCTGGAGCAAGAAGGAGGCGGGGAGGGGTTCTGATCGTGAGGAAGAAGAGAGTGAGGAGAGAGAGAAGGGAAAATAGATTTTTTTAAAAAATCTGATTTTCAGAAATTACCAATTTGCCCTTTTTCGTATTTTGCTCGTAACTTCTTCGTTATAAGTCCGATTCGAGTCCACTACGTGTCTACGGACTCATTTTGTCGCGCTCTACGCAATGGTACAATCAGATTTCCCAAATTCTTTTCCAGTAAAAAAGTCAACTTAAAATCAAATAAAATAATCCAAGGGTAACTGAGTCTTTTCCTCTATTAAATTAATAGTTAAATATTAATTAAGGTTTGGGTTGTTACAGAAGTGGCTGATTTCCCTCTTTTTTTATGCAATAGACCACATCAAACTATTTTTCCCTTTGTTTTTTGTTTGTTCCATCTCAGCCCACCACAAAACTGGATCTCCTTTTTTGTTTCTATTTCTTTAATTTTTTTTCCTTTTCGCTGGAATTTGACTCCTCTTTTATTTTTGTGCAATCAAAGTATATCTCTTTTATTTCCATTTGTTTTTTAAAATTTTGTGGCAGGAACATGGGTGGAATGTGATTAATGGTTGTTGAAAACAAAAGCCTTGCGCCTTTGGTTTATGAAAATTGGATCCACTAAGGTTTTTGCATTTGGAGAGACATACAGACATTAGTGGTTGTTATGATTTGTATACCTGTATAATTGAGTTCTTAAACATCATTGTCCCATCTTCCATACTTAGATTTGTCTGTTGGCTTTCCTATGATTGAGGTCTGAAACCCCTATGATTTTTATATTACTTTACTTATATTGTCATGAGAATCCTCTGTTCCATTGCATGTGTGTTTTTGCTCTCTCATTTGTAGTCAATATTATTTCTGAGCCTTGTGTTATATATTAATAATGTAGGAGATGAAAAATAATTAGGAACTAAGATTGTACCATTCTTTGTTTCTTCTTCTTATTTGAGTTTTTATGTGTTTGGGGTCAAACATATTTGTTTAGGCATGTTATAATGTTATTGTTTTTTTAATTTATGATATGACATGTTACAACTTTTACTACTTAGGTTTGAGTTTTTTAATTTATAATTTGATATGAGATTTCAGTCTCTAGCTGAGATTTTTGCAGATTTTTCAGTTTGTCAATTTCTATTTAGGGAAAGCATACAATACTCGTGGACTAGTTATTCTCGGGTGCAGCATGTGTATGGCTGAGGATTTTATACTAATAAATGAAGATTTTTATTACTATGATTTTTTCACAAGTTTTAGATGATGAGGATTGTGAAGTTTGAGCCAGTCAAACAAGAAGTGCGACCCCGATGTCAGTCTTAAACCTTCAGCAAACCAAAAAGTAGGTAAATATATGTTTTAATGAGTTAATTTCCTTGCTTTCCATCAAAACATTACTTTTTCCTTGTGTAGATGAATAACTTTTCAATGATCCATATTGTAAAGGATATGTTTTTATGATCCATATTGTAAAGGATATGTAACTACTTAAAATATCATGTCTTTGTTACCACGATCTAAACTGACTCAAAGAAACCAAATACTATGCCACTAACCCTTTAATGAGGCATTTGTGCTCATCCTTCCCTTTTCTTCTTTTGAAATGTAAAAGAAAATGGTATGTAATTTTTTAAAATTAATTATGCATCATCATTTGCAACAGGAGTCAAACTACAAATTTTGGTTTTCTTATACACCCAGGAGTTAAAGTTCATAATTTCTTGTTATTCCTGTCTTGTTTCTATGTCGGGTACAATGTTTTCATGCTATGATTGATTTACACATTAACTTTTAAACTGTTTTTCTTGCTTCATTTGAGCCTGCAGATGCTAGCATGACTTGTTTTGTCAAGAGACTGTTATTTTCTTCCCACAAATCTAATGATCTCTACGCAGATTTATCTCTTTGTTTTTTGTTGGGTAAGCATGTGAATATTTATTTGTATTTTAAATTATGTTTTAGTCAATTCATTTTGTCTTTATCTAAGAGAATTCCCAATTTGTTAGTTTCTTTAGTTTCCTTTTAGTCTCTGAAATTTTTGGTTGGCCTTGTGCTTTCTGTTTTTGGTGTACATCAAGTGCAAGGCAAATAAAAGCAACTAACTGACAATTGGATGTTCACTTGGTGTTGTACTGCATAAAGAGTGATGAGCTCACCATTTTTCCTTATTTTGTATTTTATTTACAAAAGAAAAATTACTGCAATGGTTGTTTTGTTTAATTTAATCATAGGGCAACCGAAATCAGCAGCCCCATTCGAACTTCTGCAGCCATATATGAAGAGGGGGAAGACGCAATTTTCTTGTGATATATGTTGATCAAGGTAATATGGGTTTTCTTCTTTCTTATTGTGTACAACATGTCTGAAGCAAGGGACAACTAATTGAAAACAGGTTGTTCATCAAATTCATTTAGTCAATTGATTTTGTCTTGATAACTCTTTGATCCATAAATTCATATTTTCTTAGATTGGTATGATTTTGGTGGCTCCAACCGTGAAGGAAGTATTAGTCTGGTAATGGGCTTACTTGGAAGTGTTGTGAGGAAAGTAAAGCTTCTAAGGGCCAAATTCCTTATAATTGAGACTTTATTACTAGATATCTTTTTTCCTTTTAGCATATTTAATTTTAATTCATATAGTAATTGTAATAATATTTATAGATAACTTGAATGTTGTAACATTCATTTCATATTATTACAGTGAGTATACGATTTCCAGCCTTTTATGTCAAGAAGCTTATTTAATTTATTTAATTTATTTTTAGTCTTTTGTTTCTTGACGGCTAAACTATGTCAAGAAAAGAGAGATTACTTGACGGTTAAAAGCCGTCAAGGGGAACAATTACTTGATGGTTCAAAGGTGTCAATAAATTAGGTACCCCTTTCCTGACAATGGCATCGTTGACGTTTTCTAAGCCGTCAAGTATTATGTTTCCTGACACTTTTTAGCCGTCACTAAAGGGTGTTTTTCTTATAGTGTAAGCTTTTCTTTCCTCAGCCATACTCTTTGAAACCTCATTTATTTGACTGCTATAAGCATCCTAACAACCATCACAGCCAAACAATCAAACCACCATAGCCATAGCTTCAAACAATAAGTTCTCAACACCCAAACTTAAGCATATCAAACACCAAGCCAAGCACAAGCATTCTCATTTGCTAAACTTGTGGGTCTTTAGCTCCCACACTCTAAGCTCTCATGCCGAGCTCATATAATCTCATATTAACATCAGCAAGTCATCTTCAACTCTTCGTCAAGTTGCCGGAAACATCAGCAAGTCATCTTCAACTCTTCGTCGAGCTGTCGGAAATATCAGCACAAAACACGCACCCGTTGGAAGAAGAACAGAGTACTCCCCTAGGCTTGCTTCTCCCTCGGGATGCTTTGGGCCTAGTTCTCACTAACTTAGAAAAAGAGCCAATGAAGGCCTGATTCACCACTATATGGTGGTCTGAGAATCAACAAGCTTGAATGAGCCTTCCGACGGAAAAAGACCCCAACAGTAGTCTAGAATGATTTCACAAAGTCAGGTCTAAAATTTTTGGTAGGGAAGAGGGCAGCAATAAATCAATTTCAGTTTGGTACCCTAACAACTATGTCTTGCACTTGATTGCACTGGTTATTCTGTAAGTTTCTTGTTGAAAGGTTCATCTGAATAGTTCTTCCATCCCACTACATGAAGAATTCCTCAAAGTAAGTGATGCTGACTTTGAACATGTGATGGGGCTTCCGAACATCAGAGGGGATGTTCATTTGCCAAATCTTTGACATCTTTTGGAAGCTGGCACAATGCAAAACTCCATAATGATAACTTCATAGTCGGGGTTTGTTATGTTTGTCCTCGATACATATGTTGATAGATTAGTGCATCATGTTGTCGTATAGGATGATAGGTTGGCACTAAAACTAATTAAATGGGTCACAAAGCACAATGATTTTGAAGGCTCTACTGTTGGGGTTGTCTAAAAACATGTTAGGAATGTGCAAGTTTCTGGTGTAAACATTCAATCGATGGTCGAGGAGGTGGTTATAGTATAGGCAAACAACTATTTGTTGAGGTTGAACGTTCAATGTCAAAATTTGGTGAAAAATTATTGAATCCAGTGATGTCCATTACCAAAGATGCAACATGTCCTTAAGGAAAGGAAACCAAAGAAAGAAACCCATATGCGATAATCTCATTTCATACTAACAAGAAATGTTCATTCCTTTTGTTTCTAGGTGAAAGCGCTTGACAACATGCACATCGACGAAATTATGACAAACTTCGAAATGGATGGGAGTTCACAAAGTTCAACATTGTACTACTGAACTAGGCCCGAACCTAAGATAATGAATAGGATTGCGACCTCTTTGTTATGAATTGGATGGAAGATAATGAATGCACCTTGCTTGATGCCTTCAAGGTGATTCGCTATATGTTCAGGGGACAAACCTACTAAAAAGACAGAAAACTCAATTATACGAGTGAATTTCATTGATAAGAAAAGACTAACACCTAGTTTGGGGACATAATGAGTCATGCCCCTCAAAATGCATATAGTAGATATAGATATAAACTAGTAAAAATAAAAATGACAAAAAAACAAACATGCATTGCAAATACAAACAACACTACATAAGTTGCACCCTTCGAGTCTTTACAGAGTGAAAATCACTAATTGTCGATTCATTATCGATATTATCAGCAAATTCTCTTCCAATGTGACGTAACATACAATCGACAAGCCACTTGATTCACCACACATATTGATAGCACTATCATATCCTTGACCAAGCATGTTGCTTACTAAAAGAGTAAGTTTATCAAGCCCTTTACAAATATCACTTTTAAGAATTGAGGAATTGGTGTTATGAACACTCACAATATTAAAAAACCTTTCTCGACTATGCCCATCACAACCAAAAAAACATTAGAATAATAGTCACTTGTTCCTTCTTAGAGTAGTCAAGTGTTTTATCAACGAGAATACAAAATTTCTCATCTTCCCCAATTTCATTGTGTATCATCTTCCTCACTTTGCTAGCATAGCCATTTGTAACACAAATTTTTTCAACTTTTTCATTCATTCTTGTAAAAGCTTTATCAACTTATTGAAAATACCCTTATTAGAGTAGAGGAGGCAAAAGATTCATCATCACCTCTAAAAGCCATTTCTTGATTTGCTAACTACTTAATGGCATCAATTGTGGTTGTAAGCCTCAACCGATTTTTTGCAATTTCTTGTGGGGGTTGCACTACTCTGTCAATATGGTGACTTTGGTTCTTTATATCCATCTAATTTTGCATAGCAAAATGATGTGGTGAATTGATAATGCCTACATGAGTAAGGAAAACAAACTCTTCGTCATGAACTCTTCTCCAACTTCTAAACCCATCTACAATGAATGCCTTGTGTGCATGATCAATAGTAAAAATAAAGTATGGAAAGCGAAACACTTTATTTATTATGAAAAAAAAACTCAAGCCAAGGGTATTACTTATAACAATCCTCTTTAAATCGATGCTTGTGTTTCCTCTTTAAATCGATGCTTTTATTATGAATAGAATACTAAAACCAAGTGGGATGGATATTCATTTTCTTTTGGTTGACATGGTCTTAAGAAAATCTATGCTATTCAAACAATATCACGTTGAGTAGGTTTAGGGTGTCTATTTGATGACGTAATCCCGAAGCACGCTCAAGATAATTAGTATCAACTTCTTGATCACAATAGACTCATTGAGACTTGACTCTCACATTTTTGGACTCAACTCTTTGAGATTCATAAGGAGGTTGCTCCACACAAATTGTAGGACATGGAGAAGGGAGGGAAGACATGCTAGGTATTTTTTTTTTTTTTTTTTGGAGACGTAAAGCAAACAAGGAATGAATCTCTTTAGTTTTTTTCATTTATACAAAAATATTACTACCTAAACAAAAGCTAAGCTAATGAAGCATCTAATCTTGCCCCCTCCTTACCCTCATTTTATTGTGCTCTATTTACTGTTGTGTGACCCATATCTATACAAGTACTTGAATTACAAACAAATCCTTAGTTACAAGGGGATTGCACAACATTAGATATTAACTAAACTACTTAGAATTTAGAATTTGAATGAGTTAACAAGATCCATGGTTTATCAATTTCTTGCTTCTACACATACCATTAGGTTTCCTTTTGGCCTAACAGACCAACTAAACATAACTGTAGCCTGACGTGCTGAACCAAGCACCTCACCTTTGATGGGCCCAATAACACCAAGGACAAGGCCCACCATGTGTCCCATGAAGCGCGCGTTGCTCCCAAGAAGAAATAAACACATGCTAGAATCCCACCAACCATCCAATCCAAAGATGCCACGTCATCACATGACCAACAGCCCACATCGAAAAAGGACGAAAAAGAGGTCCTTCACTTCCAATATAAAAAGTAGTACTTTTCACCTAAAGATGTAATAACTCAAAATCCCTTCAGACTTAAGTATAAAACTTTATAGTCCTCATTTGAGGAAGAATTTGAATTAGGCATCGGATGGTGGTTGGTGAATCCACCACCACCATTGCAATGACCTATGCCTATCTTCCTTTATAGGAAATCAGAGCCATCCCCTGCACAGCTCTGCTGCAAGTGCAAGGAAAAGGAAATCTACAAAAGTGTGCTCTTCAAAACATGAGGGAACACTCTTGAGGAATGGTTGACCTAAAGGTTTGGATGCACTCTTATTGGTGGTGCGAAAACCAAGCATCAATTTGGCGCTGTTTGTTGGAAACGAGCATTGCCATCCCTGTGTTGATCTATAACATTTGACATTGAATGTCTAATCCCAAATTCAATAACAGAATTCCATCCCTATGTTGTTCATGTGATGTACATTGTCGAAGAGAGGGGGGGGGGGGGGGGGAGAGAGAGAGAGGTAGGGGCAGTGCTCGATAAGGGTGATGTCGTCGGAGGGACTAATGGATAAAGAGAGAGAAAGACAAAGGCAGATGGTCGGTGGTGACTGAGGGTAAGTGACTCAGAGTGGAGAATGTGGGAAAAGAATAATTGAAATTAAAATTGAGTACAAATCACTTATGGATGACTTAAAATGATCATTAAATAGGTTGGGTATCATATAATATCTGAAGGGTAAAATTGGAAAACTCATTCAAACTAATATGTGAAGAGTAAAATTGGACAAACGACCGTTTTCCTTCTCATTTCATGTTCTCCTATTTCACTATCAAATTTTCATTTTCTCAAGAAATTTAATTGAATTGACAGAAACCTCTTCATAGAAATGAGCTTGATCTAATAGCACACGATTTACTAATTTTATGGAAGCACAAGATAAAGGCTTGCAATCACTAGAATTTTTCAGATTCTAACTTGATGGGATGCCTATAGTAATAACATTGAATAAATGTTCCGTGCAAAATTCACATGCTTCTTCAGTAATATAATACTTTGCCATTCAACCATTGGGACAATTACGATTCTTTACATGCCCTTCTAACACTTTCATAAACCTTTCAAATGGACACATCCATCTAAAATAAACATGTCCACATAATTGAACTTCTCTAATAAGGTACACGGTTAGATGTACTATGGGACGAAGAACGATGGTGGAAAGTACTTCTCAAGGCAGCAAAGGGTAACTACTAAATCCTCTTGAATTTTAACAAGTTTTGAAATATCAACCATTTTTTTTGCACAGGGCATTCAAGAACAAACAAAATCTGATTATTGCATACCTCACTGGCTTATCCAACACTGAACCTATAGCCACATGAAGCAATTGATGCATCAATATATGACAATCATGAGACTTTAGACCCATCAATATATGACAATCATGAGACTTTATACCCATCAATTTGAGCTCCTCCATCTTTACAAGGCTACTGATATTTGATGAATAACATTCAGGTAACTTCATATTACAAAATGAATTACATACTGCTCTCTTCTTTTCTTGCAAAAAATTCCATGGAGCTTATGGTAAGCGTGTTCCTATTCCTTCATCCTCAAGTTTTAAATCAGAACTTACTTCCATTTTCAACAATTCTAAACGAGCCGCAACCCCATCTTTGGTTTTCCCTAGAATGTTCAGCAACGTACCAAGAATACTATCACATACATTCTTTTCGACATGCATTACATCAATAATATGTCGAACATGATTATACTTCCAATATTCAAGTTCAAAGAAGATTGACTTCTTTTTCCAACAAGGACGTTGATCATCATCAAATCTAAGAGGCGACACTTTCTTCCTATATTTTGGCCAATTAATACTTTCAACCCTTTCCGATACTTGAATTCCAGTTAATGGAACTGGCATGAAATCTTAATTGTTATTAAATGTAACCTTTTGCTTCCTATATGGATGATTGCAAGGCAAGAATCTTCGATGACAAATGAATGTCATTTTCTTACCATGTACCAACTTGTGGGGCTTGGTCTCATCACCAGATATTGGGCATGCATTATAACCATGTGCAATGCATCCCGATAAGTTCCCATATGCTGGAAAATCATTCATAGTCCACATTAGAACAACACTGAGCATAAAGTACTCTCCTCGATACATGTCATACACCCTTCGAACACCATCCTAAAGAGTTTTCAAATCTTCTACCAAAGAAGCCAAGTACACATCTATGTTATTTCCTGGTTGGTTAGGATAAGAAATCAATAAGGTTAGCATCATGAATTTCCTCTTCATGGATAAGGAGAGAGAAATGTTGTAATTCACAAGTATAACTAGCCAACAATTGAACTTGAAACTTAGAGAGTCATGCGAATTGAATCCATTAGTTGAAAGAGCAAGCCTGGCCACTTATGATCGACTAACTTTCAAGCCAAGGAGTCGGCTGGATGATGCATAATACCATCACTCACTCTTCTATCGACATGCCAAGTTAATTTTTTTGTTGTCTTAAAAGATTGAATATGTACAATTGAATCTTTTCTTAACTTCCATCTTGAGCAACCAAAAGTAGGACAGTTAATACAATCATCATACTCTTTTCAATGTAAGATACAATCATTAGGGAACGCATGTATCTTTTTGTAGTTCATTCCCAAAGCACGCATAGTTTTCTTCGCTTCATACACATATAAGGGTATTTGATTACCATCGGGAAGAAGACTCCTTATCTTTATCAACAAATGGGTGAAACACGAATCAGTCATCCCATGCTTAGCTTTCAAATTATACAATCTTACAAGTGTAGGAAACTTCATGTGTATTTGACAACAAGGATACAAGGGATTATCTCCATCATCAATGACATTCATGAACTCATACAACTCATTCTAGAATTCCTCATATCCATCACCTTCCATATCTACGCTTTTGGGAAAAAAGACATTTTCCATTTCAACATCTTCATTTGCATTTGTTGCTAACCTAGAATGTAACATTACTACCCAATTTTTAATTATTCGTTCAAATTTTTTAATTTAATTAATTATGAGATTACAATTTTGCCCTTGGGGATAGGGTTATTTTGGTCACTTTTTAATATGGTAGGATTTTAGGGAAATGAATGTTACCATTGCGTAGAGCGCATCAATGTGAGTTCGTAGACATGTAGTGGGCTTAAATCAGAGTTGTAACGAAAAAGTTACGATCAATGGAAGTGCAATGGCACAACCGTAAATATTTCGAAGTTGGGTTTAAAAAAAATCAGATTTCTCTCTCTCTCTCTCTCCCTCACGATCTCTCTTCTCTCTCGCACGAACAAATCCCCCTTAAATAGCCGCCACTATTTTGGGCCACCACCGCCAAATTCAGCCACCACTTGCGTCGGGACCGGTCCCAAAATGAATGGGCCACTTCCCTCTCTCCATCTCGCCCCTCCCCCACCGTAGCAGCCGCTACTACAGCCGACAAAGTCACAAAAACCGACTGGTTTTTACCCAAAACTTCCAGCGTTCATTTTGATGATTCCGATCACCATTTTTGTCGATCTAGGTATGCTTTCTCATTCTTTCAACGTGCTCTAGCTGATGGTTGGGTTGATTATGATTGATTTTTGAGTTTTGAAACGTGATTTACAATCCAAAGTTTGGTCAGTTTTCGGCTCGAGATTCCAGCAAGTTCTGGTCACTTTTTGGCTATGGTCCAAGAACAAAAGTTGCCCCACTCGTTGTCCTGATCACGAAGGTATAGGTATTGATGGGTGTTTTGAGAATTTTTCAGTCGTCGGAATTTTCTCAAGACACCCGGGCGCTGCGGCGCGTGTGGCTGGGCGTGGGGCATGTGTGGGTGACCCATTTGGTCCTAAAATGATTCCCATGTTGTCCCGAGCACGACGGTATACTCGGATTTGAATTTGGATATCGTTTGACGGTCGATCGGATTTACGCATATTAGGCGTTTTCCGAGTTCGATATGTTTGGACCGTTGGATTGACTCCATTTTCAAATATGTTGATCTAGATATCTCTAGAATCATGTAGGAATTCACGGATCAAGAATCAGAGTCCTGTATATGAGATTTTAATGCTAATGATGCAAATTAAATTAAAAGATGCGATTGAACTTAAAAACAAGAATTAAAGTGCGATAAAGTAAATCAAACCAATAGATAAACGTAAATTAAATGAAGAACGAAATAAGAGTGATATAAATGATAAAGACAATAAAAGAAAGCAATATGAAATTAAATTAAACTTAAAGAGAATTCGATAACAATTAAAAATAAAGCGGTAAGCTTGAATCTTAAAACAACGTAAAGAAAAATGCTAGAAATTAAACTTACACTAACGGAAGTGAAGAACTGATCTAGTCTACTTGCTTGGAAAATAAAGACCTAGTCTAGGGATAGAAAATTGAAAGACAAAAAGTAGGTTTTGTGTCTGATGTTGGGGGTCTTTTGCTCTTTGTCTGATGTAGTTTATATAGGGGCATTCGTCAGCCCATGTGCTGGCCATTAAATGGCCAAAGGTCAACTTCGTTCAAAATATTTCCTTGTGTGGCTTCCTAAATTCGCAAAATTGATTCGAATGAGATCATCGGATTGCAAATCTGATCACTTGATTATCTCCTCCTTAGGAATGTTCCAGATTGACATCACCCTCTTTGATTGCTTTCCTTGGATGGATCTGGTCACGTGCATGAAAACATTCGGAGGTTTTGGGCCCACTTTCGCGGGTCGGGCTTGGACCTCCGAGGACTGGGGCTTAACATCTGGTGAGACGATGTGGCTTCCGGAGTCTCTAATTTTGATTGAACATAATCCATCGATGTTGGGTGACTTGGAATTTCAATGAGTCCATCTAAGAAACTTGGCGAAGGTCTACATGATTTCTTAGCTTTCAATATTAATATATATATATATATGTATATAGAAAGAGAGCTCGTAGGCCATTTTAAAACCCATGCCAAAACACCAACTTTTCAGCCAAGACTTCCATTTGCAGCCAACTCACCACATGGGAAGCCAAGATCTTGACTTGGTTTCAGCCAACTATTTGGCCATCCCCACAACTACCTTTTTAAAAGCCACTCCCTCAACCAAGTCAAAAAGGTCAATTGGTTTATAATATATAGATATAACATTATATATATATATATAGCCAACTTTTTATGGGAACTAGTTTATAATATATATATATATATATATATATATATCCAAAAAATGTCATTGAAATTTGCAATTTGATCAGCAACAAGTTTGCTGTTTGACTAGCCAACTTTGCAACTCAAACAAATATCAACGTGGGGGCCAACTTTGGCCTTCTTGATATCACACAAGGGTCTGAAACCCAGCTGCTGTAGCAACGAAGGGGTTAATCAAACAGCAGATTCTTATGGAACAGCCAACAAACCCAACAAACAGGTAATCTCACACTTTATTAAGAACATAGATAATTTTGATAAAAAAATCTCAGCTTAATAACTCATTTTCGTTTTACTATTCCAACTGCCATTGTTGTTGAAGGAAACCTAAACTCCAACTTATTTTTTGGTGGTGAGAATTCTTCATTCTCTTAAACCCCTTGGCTAGCCCCAAGCCAAGCTTGTGGGTCTTGCCATTCTATTTATTTATTATTTGACTATTGCTATTATGAATAACAATATCTTTGTTTTGGCTAGACTCTTGGGTTTCCACTTGACTAGGTTTGATATTTGGTCTCCTTGACATGGCTTGGAATTGAGACCACTTGACTTGGCCAAAATTTCGTGATCACATCCAAACAGATACATAACGTACACAAAGTAACAAGTCTATTGTGTGAGCAAATTTCCCCATGAGAATATTCGATTGGAAAGATTCCTCTTTCTTCTTCGCCGCCTCTTTCTCCCTACAAAATAGAACAAATGAGAGGGCCACACCCAGGGGGTGTTGGCCAAAGGCCCTCCGATGCCTAAATTAGTTCAAGAGTTTTGTAAGAAAAACACTAGCTAACTAGGGTATAGAGATATATGTGTTTGTGGTGTAAATCGAGCGGCCGGAGCCTTTTGTAAGAGAGGGGGAGAGAGGAGGCGGCTAGGGTTTTTGAGGGGAAAATTTATGCAAAGTTTTAGTAGTAATTCTGACGTACCTCAACCCTTGTGTGTGGCCATCCTTTTATAGAGGTCTCGGGAGTTAGGGTTTCAGAGGAATAATTCCGTAGATGGAAGGGAATTATTCCTCCCCAATTTGGCGAGATTTGACTAATTAGGGATGTGATTTATTAGGGATATAAATCAAATCCCTACTTGTGGTAATCAATCAAATCAATACCTAATTTAATTAGGTAACTCCTCCTTTAATTGAGAATTGTCGTAGAAATCAAATCAATCCTCAACCTAATTAGGTAACATTCCATTTAATTGGGTAATCCCCAATTAAATTGAGTAACTCCCAATTAGGTTGAATAATTCCCAATTAGGTCAAATAATCCCCAAATGGAAGGAATTATTTGACCTAGGGTTATGATTTAATTCGGTTCCCACAAATGCCCCCCAGCTTCTGCATGGCGCGTGGTGGCATGTAGGAGATGTAAATTATCTGTTAGGCTGTCCAGCTGTAACTGGGCTTCCTTCAGTGATTTGAACTCCTTTTGCAGATTGGGTTCTCAATTGGAGTGAGCTTTTGACTGTTCTTGGAGTTGGGTTCCCAGTAGGAATGTGCTTGCGATTCCTTCTTGACCTAGGATGCCCAACCTGTGTAAATGCAGGGCTTCTCTTCACTCTTCTTCACATTGCAAACTTAACTTCTCTACTTTCTAGCTTGAGAGAGATCTTGGAGAATTTGTACTACTTGTCGAAGAGAGGAGTCGCCGTGCATCCAAAGGTAAGTCGAGCACGTATATTTCTTTTTCTTCGTCTTTTCTTCTTTTTTGCTGCGAAGGCTAGCTGGGGGAAGTCCGGCTAGTTGTCATCGTGACAGGCGACGGCTGGTATGGTAGCCGTGGTAGAGCAGGTGCGCGTAGGTGGACTAGCTATTGCATATCGTCGCAGGTCTAGGCTGAAGCATGCTTGGCCTCATGCGTTGCAAGCCTGTTCAGCTGGGCAAGTATCGGGAGGAAGTTGGTGGTCTGTCATGTTGAGAGATGGAAGCAGAATGGTCCAGATTCTGATGATCTGCCCAAAGGAAAGATGATGTCAAGTCTTCAAGGAATGGAGTTGCGACTTCGTGTGCGAATGATGTGTCTCTGTTGAGGAAGAAGCCAAAGTCCAATTCTGCTGAGAAGACTCAAGTGGGGTCTATTCCATCGTCATCCGAGCCTCCTGCTGACAAGCTTGAAAATCATGATCTACTTCGTAAGGTAGTTCGTGCTCGATCCCGTTCTGCCGAGCGTCAAAGAGATGCAGATATTCCTCTTCGTAGTTCGAGTCGTCCGCATTAGTTAAAGGATGGAGATCGAAGCGGGAGGTCTGCTCATGGCCTGGTTGTTGAGACACGGGCAGTCAAGCGTGGAGTTGATTCTGCCTCATTGACTTTTTTGGAGGCGAGGTTGGCAGAGGCTAAGAAGATGAGAGAGTCATCTGCCCGGGCGAAGGGTTCTTCTGCAACGTCAGCTGTTGGTCCCAAGGTTGACAAGCCCAACCCCACAGGAGGTGCAGGCGTGTCTGATCTGCTCAAGACGAACTTTCGGTCAAGCTCGTCCACTTATGCTGAATTGGTTAACCACGTCCGCCAGGCCGGCAATCTTGGCACCTTCTTGAGTCTTTCCTTGGAAAAACAAAGGGAAGCGACACTCCATTTGCTTAAAAAAGGATTAGTTTTTGCTGCTGAGACTATTCGAAACTCATCTGCTGTTGCCCCCTTTTCTGCTCAGCTCAACGAGCTGGAGAAGAGGAATGTCGAGCTGGCTAGCAAGCTTTCTGTCGAGCTGGCCCGTTATGAGAAGAAGATGTCTGATTTGAGGGCGATGATATCGGAGCTGAAAAGCTCCCATCCTAAGAAGGATTCTGAGCTCAGCTCTTCTGCTGCTGATTTGGCTAGTCGGAAAGATGCATTTTTCCGTCTTGAGCGCAAGAATGCTGACATCTCCCATAGCTATGACAAGCTCTTGGCTAGGTTCCATGCTCACCACAAGTCTGCTGAAAAATCCAAGTTTGAAGCCGTCATATATGCGTACAAGTTGGGCTACCTGCACTGTGCGGATGGGACTACTCCCTTTTATGCAATTCAAGATGCAGACATCGAGACGCTCTGCCCTGACTTATTCCATGTGCAAGAAGGAATTGAAGAGCAGGCACCTAGAGTGGATGGAGCTGAGGAGGACGCAGTAGATGAGATGATGGCAGACATTGCAGAGCAAGCAGGCGAAGCTGCTGGAGGCATGGTTGATCAAGTTGATGCCGAAGAGGTTGCAAATCAGGGGTCTCCTGCCGGCGTCTCAGAGTAGATGGGGACTTCTTTATCTCTTTTCAGCTTTTGTAGTCTGCTTTCTTGTTTAGAATAATTGGTCTTATTCGACCGTCTTCCTCTTGTTGAACTTGGCCGGTTGGTCAGCTTGCTATGGAAATTTCAGTTACCATTATTTTTTTTTCAACTTCAATTTGCATACTGCCTTGTGAACTGCTTGTGTAATCAGCCTGTATTTTGATTGCGCATCCCTCTTTGGAGATTTATAAGTGCCAGGGCCCCCCTTGAGGGACTCCGGGCATGTTCTGCATATCCCATAGGATGTTTTGGTCGTCACCCTGTGTCTCTAGAAGGACGCTACTTATGGGCAACTGTGTGACTATCCTGCCTCCCTTAGGAAACGGATAGAGACCTGGATACTTCCTTTAGGAAATTCCTGGCGCACCCTGTGTCTCCCTGAGGACTCTTCTTTGCGGGCTGCGTCTCCCGAAGGACGCTTCTGGTCGTCGTCCTACCTCTCCCGAAGGACGCTGCTTATGGGCAACTATGTGACTATCCTGCCTCCGTTAGGAAACGGATAGGAACCTGGATACCCTCCCTTAGGAAATTTCTGGCACACCCCGCGTCTCCCTGAGGATGCTTCTTTGCAGGCTGCGTCTCCCAAAGGACGCTTCTGGTCGTCGTCCTGCGTCTCCCGAAGGATGCTGCTTATGGGCAACCGTCTTTTGTTGTGGCACATTCTGGAATTTGCAGTAGTTGCTTCTCTTCTTCAGAAATGTGCAGGGCTCAGTCATTTGCTTGTCGATGAATTGTGAGCCATTGTCGGTAACTTGTGATTATGGGCAGCCAAACCGGCAGATGATGTTTCTCTAGATGAATCGTTCCACAACAGCTTCTTTAGTAGAGGATAGAGCTTCGGCCTCGATCCATTTAGTAAAGTAGTCGGTGGCAACGATCATTATGTCCTTCTTAGTAGGCGCCAGTGGCAATGGACCCACTAGGTCAATGGCCCCACTAGGTCAATGGCTCATTGCATGGATGGCCACGGACTGTTTTGCGGATGGTAGACTTTGGCTGGCAGGTTAGGAATTGGCTTGTATCGCTGGCAGCGATCACATTTCTTGACATATTCGATGGAGTCGTGGCACATGGTAGGCCAGAAGTAGCCTATGTTTAGAGCCTTCTGGGCGAGTGATCTGCCCCCAGAGTGGTTGCCACACTCGCCGTCATGAATCTTGCAAAAAACCTCAAGTGTTTGAGGGTACTTTATGCAGGTGAGATGAGGGCCGGAGTATGATCTGTGAATGAGCTTGTCGCCGTGCATGTAGTATCTCGCGGTCTTCTGCTGGACTTTTCTGGCTTCGGACTTGTCTGTTGGTAGATTTTCATTCATCAAGTAGTCGATGGTGGGGTCTTGCCAGCTGGGGTCCTCGTCAATCTGCATTGCGTCGATTGGCTCTATTTCTTCAATGCTTGGTCGATCAAGGTGTTCAACCGGGATGGAGTGTCTGAATTGGGTATCCAGCGCTGATCCTAGGCTTGCCCGGGCCTTTGCATGCGCGTTCTCTGCCTGAGGCACTTGAGGCTTGATTCGTGATCAAGTGGCAATCTGAGTAGATGGCCAGCTTTTTGATCGCTAACTCCTTTGCCAAGCGCAGGCTAGCGAGCAATGCCTCGTATTCTGCCTCGTTGTTCGAGGCCGGGAAACCAAGCATGATGGCTTGCTCTAATAAGGTTCCATCTGATGTGATGATGATGACGCCTGCTCCCGCTCCTTTGTGGTTCGACGCTCCGTCTACGCGTAATTGCCACATGTCTGTGGGTTGGCCAGGTTCAATGGATGTGCCGTCTGTTTTTTAACTTTCCTTCTTATGGTTCACCAGCTTCTCTTCTTCAGCTGATGAGGTGAATTCTGCCACAAAGTCCGCTAAAGTCTGGGCTTTTATTGCAGTGTTTGGCCGGTAGAGGAGGTCATACTGGCTTAGTTCTATAGCCCACTTCACGAGTCGCTAAGAAGCGTCAGGGCTGTGAAGTATTGATCCCAAAGGAAAGTCGGTCATGACGATGACTTGGTGAGCTTGGTAGTAGGGTCGTAACTTTCTTGCGGAAACTAGAAGGGCCAAAATAAGCTTTTCCAATTTCAGGTAGCGAATCTCTGCATCGAGGAGAGCTTTTGACGTGTAGAATACCGGATGTTGGGCCCCTAGTTCTTCTCGAATGAGAGCTGAGCTAACTGTCTGTCGCGCAAATCTCACGGCCTGGAGTTCCGGGCCGAGGGGATATGCGTTGACACGCGGCTTCCTGCTTTTGGGTGCGGTGCGGTTGTGCGCGGGCGTGCCAGCACGGTCTACCGTGCGTCGAGATGTTGATGAGTGTAGGATGGATAAGTGGTGCGCCTGTTTGAACTTGTCTTCTAATCAAACGATTGTAGCCGAGAGAGGAACTAGTCTCGGCTGTTAAATTCACGGCTTGAACTACAAGGCCGTTGAGTGATGGTGTTGGTGGTGGGTTTTGGGCGGTGCTCCGGCGCGTTGCTCAGGGAGCGACGGTCGTATGATATATGGGGTGAGTGAACGAACAGCAGGGATGGTGCTCCGGCGCCTTGAAAATCAAGGGTCGTATGATATATTGATGAATGAATTTTCCTTACAGTCTAACACTACTCCTAGGAAAGCAAGTAAAGATATTGAAAGTGCATTACTGGAAAAAATAAGTTGCTCCGTGGGAGGCTTTGGTTTGGTGTTTGAACCCTTTGAATGTAGCTCGAGCCTTGTATGTATAGGAAGAGTTCCTGGAGGAGTAATCGAGGCTGAAAATCTGCATGGTGGAGCCTGATTAGAGCAAGTGGGTAGTCCAATCGACATTTGGGATGGTGAAGCATGGTGTTGTGACCCCATAAATCCCGGTGAATCTCGGCCGCCGCTCTTGATCGTGGGTTCTAAGCTTCTGGCCGTGGAGACGCATTTATGGCCTTGATAGCTGGTGACCTAATATCTCAAGCTGTCAGAATTCTTGTGAGAATGTCTACGTCTAATCACTCTGATCCTCATAACCAAATCCTGACTTCAATCACTTCCCACCTTCCATCGTGCATTAAATGCTTATTTGTGGCCAGTGGGTTTGCTGCATTAAACAGGCACTACTTCATTAAATGAAGCATGGGTCCCTGCTATCACGTGATGATCTGACTTTAATATTTCTGGCCGCGATTTTGCTCGACCTCGGCCTCGGCCCGCAATCGAGGCCGAGATGAACATGCCTTAGCGTTTTTCTTTTGTCTTCAGGAAGGCAAAGCACCTTGGCGAAACGCTGCGTTTTAGCTTCTCAAGAAAGTGCTAGGGTCGAGAAAAAGGGCTCCTTCGGCCAGTTCATGACCGTGATTTATTAGGCACAAACACTAACGGCCGAGTTGGACACTGCCAGGTACACGAACAAGTCCTCGCCTGGAACTGGTTTTGAGAGCAGGGGAGGTGAAGTGAGGTAAGTCTTCAGATTCTGAGAAGCTACTTTGCACTCCTCATCCCACTTGTCTTTTTGTCCTTTTTTCAAAGCTTTGAAAAATGGTCTGCACTTGTCGGTAGATCTCGAGAGGAATCGGTTGAGGGCTGCTGCTCTGCCCGTCAGACTTTGTATTTCCTTCACTGTGGAAGGTGACTTCATCTCGAGAATGGCCTTGATTTGTCGTGGGTGTGCCTCGATATCTCGTTGCGTGACTAGGTATCCCAAGAATCGGTCGGACGATACACCAAACGTGCATTTACTGGCGTAGCAGATTGAATGCCTCGGTGAGGTTTTCGATGTGATCTGCACATTTGGGGGCTTTGACCAGCATGTCATCCACGTAGACTTCCATAGTTCTGCCAATCTGCTCCTTGAAGATTTTATTTACGAGCCTTCGATAGGTTGCTCCAGCATTCTTCAGGCCAAAAGGCATAACCTTGTAGCAGTAGGTCCCTCTCTAGATGATGAAAGAGGTTTTCGCCTTGTCATCCTCGTGCATCAGGATTTTATTATAGCCCGAGTAGGCGTCCATGAAGCTGAGTGCCGGAGGTGGAATCCACAAGTTGGTCGATTCTCGGCAATGGGAAGTTGTCTTTAGGACATGCCTTGTTGAGGTCAGTGTAATCGACTCAAACTCTACACTTGCATTTTTCTTGTTTTGCCACAAGAACAACGTTGGCCAGCCACTCCGAGTAGGAGACTTCTTCGATGAAGCCGACCACTAGGAGTTTGTCGATCTTGGCTTCAACGACAGCGACTCACTCTGGAGCGAAGTTGCATCTCTTCTGTGCCACTGGCTTGCTGGTAGGGTTGATGTGGAGTCGATGGCAGATGATCTTTGGGTCAATGTCGGGCATGTCAGGTGGCAACCATGCGAATATGTCCTTGTTGTTCTGGAGGAAGGTGGTTAGCTCCACCTTCTCATCTGGGCTTAGGTGCGAGCCGATCTGCGCTTTTCTATGTGGCTGGTCAGGATCCAATGGTATTAGCTCGACGTCCTCTTCGGGTTTCCATTCTTCTTCTGGCGAGATCTCTGGACTAATTTCCTTGGCCTGGCCCTGACCATTTAATTGCTATAAAGGAGCAAGATTCGGTTGTTCAGCTTCCTTCAGATCTGCCTGACTTACAGGGATGAACTGCGTTTGTTTGCTTTTCTTCAGCCCTTGAGCCGAGCATCTTCTCGCCATTACTTGATCGCTGTTGATTTGGCCAACACCGCCACCAGGGATTGGATAGCGGATTTTCTGATGCGTGGTGGAGGTGATGGGGTTGATTTTGCCGATCCATAGTCTACCCAGAATGTCATTATTTGGTGAGACCTCATTGATGAACATGAATGTTTGCGAGCTGATTACAGGTGGGGAGTAGACGTCAAGGTCTATCATGCCCACGGTAACCGTTGTTGCACCATGAAAGCCAGTCAGCGATTTGGCTGTTTTGTTGATCTTTGCTTCCAAGCCCATCTGTTGGATGACAGCCAACTGTAGGATATTGGCTGCACTGCCCTCGTTTGCATGGATTCGGTCGACCATGGCCTGAGCGATTTGAATGCTGATAACAAGGGCGTCGTTATGTGGCTTGTCGAGGCCGATCAGATCTTTCTTCTGGAAGCCGATCACAAGGTCGTCTTCCGCTGGTGGAAGGTCGGTCGATACTTGGGAGATCACAATGGCCTGTTTGATCTCCCTTTTCTTTTCTTTTCTGGTCAGCCTAGACTCCTCGGAGTCGACTAGGATTATGTTAATCCTTATGCCTTCTAAGGTGGCTCCTTGGTGGTGTCGCAATCCTCTATCCGCTGGATGGCTTGCTTCGCAATGAACTCCGTGCAGTGACCTTCTCTCACGAGTTCTTCAAGGTGTGTTTTCCAAGCAAAGCAGTTGTTTGTTGTGTGTCCGTGTGTCTCATGGAAGGCACAGTATTTTCTGATATCCCTCTTGTCTGGATCTCCCTTCAAGGGCGGCGGCCTTCTTACCCAAGGTTTGTCCTTCACTTGGGATAAGATTTGGTGTATGGGGATGGAGAACTTGGTGTAATTCTCTCCTGCCGTAGCGTCCTCTTTTGGGTGCGACCTGCGCTTGTCCTTGTTCCTGTTGCCAAACCCGTTACTCTTTTGGCCTGCCCGCTTGGTTGGTTGATCTTCCTGCTTAGTAGACTTTTTTGTAGCAATTCGATCATCATCCCAGAGCGCATAGCGTTCCGCGGTTGCGAAGACCTCTGCCAGAGTCTGGTTGGGAGCGATAATCAGCTCGCAGTATAAGTCGTGTTCAGCTGGAAGGCCTTTCTTGAAAGCAAAGGACGCGATCCGGTCGTCACATCCTACGATGTTGGCCTTTTCTGCTTTGAATCTCTTGATGTAGTCTCGAAGGGATTCGTTGGACTTCTTGCGTAGGTTGAACAGGTGGTCAGGGTTTTTCTTGATTGTCCGGTAAGACGTGTATTCTTTGACGAAGACGTATGCCAGCTCCTTGAAGCTGTTGATCGACCCAGATGGTAAAGTATGGAACCAGTCTTGGGCTGCTCCTCGCAAGGTCATTGCAAACACCTTGCACATCAGCGCATCGTCAGCCTTGTGGAGGATCATGTCACTTTTGAAGTGTTTTATGTGGCTCTCGGGACATGAGTCCCCTTTGAAGTGTGTAAACGAAGGCGTGGAGAATTGCTTGGGGGTGAAAGGTGTAAAGTTCGCCTGGTCCATCTCCTTACGTAGTGCATCTTCGAAGTTCTCGTCGGTTTTCAAGTCTCGAAGTTGGTCATTCACAAGCTTCTTAACATCTTCTACACGCATTGCTGGTTGGACACGTTGGTGACCCTCGCGATTTGGGCGACGCTGATTGACCTCCTAGTTGATTCGCAAGGTTCGAGCTTCTCGACTGCGTTGCCAAGGCGGCTTGTTGGTGGACTGCGCTTGCGAGTGATTTTCCGTAGCTTGTCGACGAGAATCGGCTCTTCGAGAGTGAGCAGCGGAGCGCCTTTCCTCGCGATCATGACTGTGAGGGTTGTCATGTTGACCTCCCTGGGAGCCTAGCCTTTGAAGAACATTTCCCAGCAGGCCCAGGCGGGCGCGGATGTCAAGTTGTGGACCGAGCCTTTCTCGCACGTTGCTCTGAGTGTGGCTTGCGGATGCTTGTGACATGTTGGCAAGCTGATCACGTTGTTGTCCCTCTCCTTGTCTGCTCATTCCTGCTCGACCTGCTCGGCACCCGTCGAGCTGCTTGTCGGCGTATTCGTCCATCCTTCTCTCTTCTCCCAGTGGTCCAAGGCCAAGGTTTTGAGCCAAATTTATTTGGTTGAGGAGCTGCCTCATCAAATTGCTTTGGTCATCCATTCTCTGAGCTAGCTGGTCAACTCTCAGGTTAAGGTCTGCTTGACTTCGTAGATCGGGAGGAGAGAAGTGTGTGGAGCCCAATTGCATACGGGCTGGGGTTTCAAGGGAGGTGTACGCGGGAGTGTGCGTCGAGCGTGGAGGCAACAAAGGGAACACTTGAAGTTGCTCCAAGATTGGGCCAAAGTCGGCGGTGGTAACGAGCCCACCTTGATGGGAGGTTCCACCATGCTCGGCGGTGGTGCCATGAGGGTGGCTAGATCCGGCCACGGGGCCTTGGGTTGACATGGCGACGTTGAGGTAGCCGTGATAGGAGGTTGCGGGCCTCGCTTTGAAGGACCATGTGTCAGGCTGACCGACGGATCGTGGATCAGGTTGACCGGAGAATCGTTGATCGGGTGGACCAAGGACTCGTAGGTTAGCCACCAACTCATTTGGTATTTTCCTGATCATTAATGATGAATGTAATTAGCGGGCATAATAAAAACATCATTATATGCTCATTGTAATATTACTTGCGCCTTAATAAAATAATAAAATTATTAAATAAGGCATGTTTTATAATTCAAGCAATAAAATATTAATGGTTAATATTTATTAAGAATATACACTAAATCAAAATAAATATCAAATACTAATATTTATTAGGAAAGTGCATTAACTCATAATTGAATATTAAATACTAATATTATAATTGAGAATTATTTAAATTAGGAAATAAATGGATGAGAGGGAACAACGTAGGCGTGGAGCTCAGTTGCCGACCGTGCGATGAAGAGGCTGGGTTCCCCAACAAACCGACAGACCCGAGTCTCCTAGTCCCAATGGTGGTAGCGACGTTGCGAGCCGATGAGCACGGCGGTGTCGACGACTCTGGCCAGTTCCGGCTGAAACGTCCGACTGCCCGTCAGCCATTTCTCTGGTGCGAGCTGCATCATTTCTCCGGGTTTGTGCAGATTGGAGGCCGGGGAAATCACTGGTGTTAGCGATGACGCAAGGCAACGCCGGGAAGGTCCCCAACCATGCTGGGTTGTGGCTGTCATCTTCTCCAAAGCTTTGTCAGTGAGGTCCCAGCGTCTGGTCATGGAGTTTTCCGTTAGAGTCTGCAGTTTGGACACCACGAGTGCGATGGTGTTGTCTGTGTGGCCAAGCGATGAACGGAAGTCGTCGACTCGTGAATGGCAGTGGCTGGAGAATTTCTTCGACGCAGCCTGAGCTGCGCGTTGGCAGTCGATGTGAGCTGCTGTGGTTGGAGATTGAAGGTCGGTCTCCTTGCATTATTTTTGGTTTGGTTCCAAAAATAGGTGTCTTCGAATTTGATCAAGGCACCCAAACGGTTTTGAAAGAGAACAAAATTCTCTTTTCTTTGTTTGTTGCATCACGCGGAGAAGAAACAACTTGTTTCTTTGCATAGGACCTTCATGTGGTGACTGCCCATCGCACATCCAACTTTTCTGTTTTTTGTTTTATTTGCTGATTTGGAGATGAGACCAAAAGCATATTTTTGGTATTTTTCGTACCCAAAGCCTTGCATCCAAACTCTGATTTATTTTTGGTGATATTTTTGTCACCGTGTCTTTCTTTAGTCGCGCCAAACGGAGAGGAGATATTCCTCTAGGCTTTGAATCGGTGATGGAATTAATGAATGAAGGGGGAAAAACAGATTTCCCTTAATTTGGATTCGAGAGCATTGCATTGAGTCTATCTCGAATCTCTCAATGAAAGCACCAATTTGTGGGAGCAAATTTCCCCACGAGAATATTCGATTGGAAAGATTCCTCTTTCTTCTTCGCTGCCTCTTTCTCCCTGCAAAATAGAACAAATGAGAGGGCCACACCCGGGGGGTGTTCACCAAAGGCCCTCCGATGCCTAAATTAGTTCAAGAGTTTTGTAAGAAAAACACTAGCTAACTAGGGTACGGAGATATATGTGTTTGTGGTGTAAACTGGGCGGCCGGAGCTTTTTGTAAGAGAGGGGGAGCGAGGAGGCGGCTAGGGTTTTTGAGAGGAAAATTTATGCAGAGTTTTAGTAGTAATTCTGACGTACCTCAACCCTTGTGTGTGGCCATCCTTTTATAGAGGTCTCGGGAGCTAGGGTTTCATAGGAATAATTCCGTAGATGGAATGGAATTATTCCTCCCCAATTTGGCGAGATTTGACTAATTAGGGATTTGATTTATTAGGGATATAAATCGAATCCCTAATTGTGGTAATCAATCAAATCAATACCTAATTTAATTAGGTAACTCTTCCTTTAATTGAGAATCGTTGTAGAAATCAAATCAATCTTCAACCTAATTAGGTAACATTCCATTTAATTGGGTAATCCCCAATTAAATTGAGTAACTCCCAATTAGGGGAGCGGATCCGCTGTCCCCAAACCCTCCATGTCCCCTCTCTAATTTGCTGACACCTGTCAACTAACATAACAGGGAGTTAACTCTGTTAACTTTTTTATTTGACAATTTTAACAATTAAAAAAAATTAAAAGCTGCCCAAATAACCCAGCAGCCAACGACTTCCTTGCTAAACCCAGCGAGCGTCTGTCTTCTCTTCTCCAATTGCAGCCAACCCAGCAGCCAACGAGCGTTGTCTTCCTTGCTAAACCCAGCGAGCGTCGTCTTCTCCTCTTCTCCAATTGCAGCCAGCGAGCGTTGTCTTCCTTGCAAAACCTAGCCATACCCACTCTCCTCCCTCATAATCTCTGCATCTTCTCCACCATCAACTCTCAAACGCTTGCAAAACCCAATTCTCCTCCCTCCTAATCTCTGTTTGGAAATTGCAGCACCATTAAACCAATCTATTATACCTTTTGTTGAAGCGTGGATGGAGGTGAGCAAAGCGCTGTGTATTGGAAACTTATATAATATTTGTTCAATTTTCTTTGTTAGGTTTTATCTTCATGATATGTTTGATTTCATATTCATAGTAATCACTGAAGGACTCAAAACTATGGTGACTAATCTTATTGGGGAGTCTTTGAGAATATGGCTTCCTTGTAGAAGTACACATGCTTTGTAGGTGGGAATTATGCTGATGCTTTCGTATATAACATGGGGGTGTGGTGTGGTGTCGTACTTAACGTGCCTATGAATCTGACTGACTGGCCATATTTGTCCCACTAAAACCAACTGTATATGTATCGTTTGTTCCATGATTACTTACATGTCCAAATTTCAATATATATATAGGTTGCAGTAGCTATTTTGATCTAGCCATACCCACTCTCCTCCCTCATAGGAATCAACCTTTTGATTTCATAGGAATCAAACCCAGTCATATATAGTAATCAATCCCTGTCTCGATTAAATTAATTGTTATTTTATTATTATTGTTTTATATATAGAAATTTAAATCTTATAAATTACGTGTTGCCAATTTTCTCAAGGACATGAACGGGGAAAATAATTACAGAGACGATGATGGAACTCAAGCAAGTCCGAAGCTAATTTTTGAAACAGGTGTGGACTTCAATGCTTTTGCAGACAGTGAAAGTAATGAAGAAAAGTTATCAGAAACTACACAAGGTAACGAAAACATAGAGTTGATTCATTCTAACATGCAGAAAAAACTAATTCCTATAACAGGCATGGAGTTTGAAACAGAAGAAGAAGCCTTTAAATTTTACAATGCATATGCATATGGTGTTGGTTTTAGTATTAGATGAAGTAAATTTCATAAAGAGAAATGTGGGAAGTTGAGAGACAGACTTTTTGTTTGCTCTGCTGAAGGTAAGCGTGAAAAGAATAAGTGTGATGGCAGTGTGAAATCTCATCGTGCTGAGACAAGATTTGGATGTCTAGCAAGGATGAAAATTAGTTGTCGGCTAAATGATAAGTATTGTGTTACTGAGTTTGTGCCTGAGCATACGCATGTTACTTCTGGTCCTTGTAAGACCCATTTTTTTAGGTCACATAGGAACATGTCTCTTGCACAAATAGTTGAAGCTGATGGAGGAGATTAGGAGGGAGGAGAATTGGGTTTTGCAAGCGTTTGAGAGTTGATGGTGGAGAAGATGCAGAGATTATGAGGGAGGAGAGAGGGTATGGCTGGGTTTAGCAAGGAAGACGACGCTCGCTGGCTGCTGGGTTGGCTGCAATTGGAGAAGAGAAGACAGACGCTCGCTGGGTTTAGCAAGGAAGTCGTTGGCTGCTGGGTTATTTGGCAGCTTTTAATTTTTTTTAATTGTTAAAATTGTCAAATAAAAAAGTTAACAGAGTTAACTCCCTGTTATGTTAGTTGACACGTGTCAGCAAATTAGAGAGGGGACATGGAGGGGACACCAATTTGGGGACAGCGGATCCGCTCCCCCCAATTAGGTTGAATAATTCCCAATTAGGTCAAATAATCCCCAAATGGAAGGAATTATTTGACCTAGGGTTATGATTTAATTTGGTTCCCACATCCATGGATTAAGATATAAATGGAAAGTGGTCTAAAGAAGTTAGATGCACGAGACCTTTCCATACATAAAAATATTGTATCCTAAAATGTTCCGGGTTATAGGATCACCAATTGGACAATGGTGACCCGAAAGACTGGTGCACATTATGTCAGCTCAATTGGGAGGATGACTAGTCTCAAGTCATTCGTGTAGAGACACTGAGACAGATGTATGGGTGCTCTATAGAAGATGGAGTTCACACAACGCGATCAACTCTAGACTTCTTCTATGGAAATTAATCCTTAGACCTGAGACATCATAGTTGTCTTGTGTATATGTTGTTTCTCTTTGAGAGCACTATATGGTCATATCAAAATGATGTGACTTAAAGGTGTTCCTCAAGATTCCCAGCGTGTACACAGAGAGAGATGAATGTACAACAAGGAATCTCTGCTCTTAGTAAGAAGAGAGAATACTCTAAAGATATGATTCATGAATCTTTGGCCAAAGTATTGGATGGAAATTGAAACAAGAACGTTTGCAATTTCATCAAATTGAATCATATAATCTAGAGATGTCATATTAGGGATTTTGACACAAGTTTACCATATCCCAAGAATATGACATAGAGTATTGAATTAGAGAAGTATCGAATTGCATTTTAATCACAAACTGACTAGGTTCTCTAAATGAATTCTTTTTAGCTTAGGTAGCCATGACATACTGCTAGGTGTCACTCATGGCTTGTGGAAGCCCTGTAAGGACTAATTATAATTAGCCTTCGCCAATAGGGAGAATTGTATGGAGGGATACAATTCACACTTGATTCATAGTGAATCATTCATACCCACTACCTCGCTAATTAGAACCTATAAGATCGCACACTGAAAAAGAATCAATTGGGAAATTATGAAGAGAATGAATGATTTTGTGACTTGGTCAAAGTCAATGTGAAAGTCAAAGGTCAAAGTCATAAGTAAAAGGTCAAAGGTCAAATGGTTGACTCGACACTTGACACAGTCAACTAAGGATGACTGGGACCAACACTTGTTAGACAAGTGAGTGATTGAATTAGTTAAGTCACTAGAGTAATTAAATTGATTAGATTTATTTAATTATTCAATTAAAGTTATGAAACTTTAATTAAAGGTCCCATATGACTTGGAAATTCAAAAGGGATTTGACCATATGGACTTAGGCACATATGTGACACATTATAGGATTCATGTGTTGGACCAAGATAGCAAAAGATGACAAACAAAAAGGGGTGTGGCTACACTAGGGTTTGGGGGCATTTTTGTTACTCTTGTGACATTTTTTATCCAATGAGTGTGTAGCTATGGAATCCTATCATCCTAGGGTTTTCAAGTTGGTAAAATTGGAAGAGGGAAAACATTTAGCTCTCTCTCCCTAACCCCTTCAATCTATCACATCAAGTGAGGGTGCTAGCACCACTCTTCACTTGTTGTCTACTCATTCTCTCATCCAATTCAATCCTTGGTGAAGAGCTTTGGGGAGGTGCATATTTTTGTACCTATTGGGAGAGATACAAGGTGGAGAATCAACATCAAAGGGAGAGACAACAACAAAGGGGCCATTCCCTCTACTTGAACACCATTCTTGGTTTCAAGATTCGCTCCAAGGGTATGACCATCTTATCTCTCTCTCAAATAGGATTTAGAGAGTCTTTGGTGCACACGTTCATAGACTTATAAAGATTGGGACCAAATGAGACTTGCATGAATCCCTAGTTTATTTAATGCATCTGCTCTTACTTTGATTTCATATTAGATATGGCATGCTAGGTGGTTTATACTCTCAAAGTTTGGTTGTAGAGTTTTTAGAAATCTCTACACAACATTGTTCTCACAATATTCCCTTCAGGTTACACTTCAAGAAGGTGAAGAAGAGGGATGAAACAGGGGTAGATAAGGTAGTTGGGGTATGCAACTATTGCAAGCTAGAGATGTCGGCTCATTCTAAGAGAAATGGGACAATTGGTTTAAAAACTCACCTAGAGAAGAGATGCAAGCAATCTCCTCTTTATAAAAGCTCATATGTTGCAAGAACTTGTGCAACAAAGGAAAGCGGAACAACTTGTGGAGATATCCAATGAGGTGGAAAAGTATTTGATCGATTCATTTGTAAACCCTTTGAACAAGCACTTCAAACTCTTGTATTGGTGGAAAGGTAATAAATTAAGATATCCAACCCTTGCATGCAAAGATTGCCAAGGATATCTTTGCAATCCCATCTTCAATCGTTGCTAGTGAGAATTCTTTTAGCTTAGGAAAGAGGATTGTGGATCCTTTTTGAAGTTCATTTACTCCTAAAATTGTGGAGGCATTAGTATGTTCAAGTGATTGGCTTAGGGTGGAGGAATTTTGCTTCTTCAATGAACTAACAGAAGATGAGCTTGCATTCTATAGAGAGCTTGAACAAATTGAAGCAAGTAAGTAAATGTTAATTTATTTGTATTTTTAGGTACTTTATTTGTTCAAAAATTAAATTAATGAGTTTGTTTACTTGACTCTTATTTGTAGATGTTATGGGAACCGAAACTACTCAAGCTTCTATTTCTACATCACAAGCACAACATCCAACTCCTCCTCCACTTTCTTCACTATCTTGGAGTTGAAGACTGGACAAAACAACCATCTTGTGGTTGGTTGGTTTGCAAGGCAAATTTATTTTGGGTTCTAATTGAATTAACTTTAGTTTGTATTTTGTTTACATTTGAGTTGTAAGGATAATTAATTCGGTCTTCAATTACTGTTCATTGGGTGATTACTTTAACTAACTTTTCATTGCACTAGTGACTAGTCTATGATGGATTGGATATATGATGAGCTTTGCTTATAATATCCATATGTGTTAAACAGGTCAGAAACCTACCTAAAAACTAGGCTTCTAAATTGCCCAGAAACCAAGGATGGGCATCGGAACCGAAGCACCAGACAACCGAACCAAATCGAGCTGAAAAAATAGAAAAAAAATTTGTCTGCCGCGCAAATCTCACGGCCTGGAGTTCCGGGCCGAGAGGATATGCGTTGACACGCGGTTTCCTGCTTTTGGGTGCGGTGCGGTTGTGCGCGGGCGTGCTAGCACGGTCTACCGTGCGTCGAGATGTTGATGAGTGTAGGATGGATAAGTGGTGCGCCTGTTTGAACTCGTCTTCTAATCAAACGATTGTAGCCGAGAGAGGAACTAGTTTGGCTGTTAGGTTCACGGCCTGAACTACAAGGCCGTTGAGTGATGGTGTTGGTGGTGGGTTTTGGGCGGTGCTCCGGCGCGTCGCTCAGGGAGCGACGGTCGTATGATATATGGGGTGAGGGAACGAACAACAGAGATGGTGCTCCGGCGCCTTGAAAATCAAGGGTCGTATGATATATTGATGAATGAATTTTCCTTACAGTCTAACACTACTCCTAGGAAAGCAAGTAAAGATATTGAAAGTGCATTACAGGAAAAAATAAGTTGCTCCGTGGGAGGCTTTGGTTTGGTGTTTGAACTTGTTGAATGTAGCTTGAGCCTTGTATTTATAGGAAGAGTTCCTGGAGGAGTAATCGAGGCTGAAAATCTGCATGGTGGAGCCTGATTAGAGCAAGTGGGTAGTCCAATCGACATTTGGGATCGTGAAGCATGGTGTTGTGACCCCATAAATCCCGGTGAATCTCGGCCGCCGCTCTTGATCGTGGGTTTTGCGCTTCTGGCCGTGGAGACGCATTTATGGCCTTGACAGCTGGTGACCTAATATCTCAAGCTGTCAGAATTCTTGTGAGAATGTCTACGTCTAATCACTCTGATCCTCATCACCAAATCCTGACTTCAGTCACTTCCCACCTTCCCTCGCGCATTAAATGCTTATTTGTGGACGGTGGGTTTGCTGCATTAAACAGGCACTACTTCATTAAATGAAGCATGGGTCCCTACTATCACGTGATGATCTGACTTGAATATTTCTGGCCGCGATTTTGCTCGGCCTCGGCCTCGGCCCGCAACCGAGGCCGAGATGAACATGCTTTGGCGTTTTTCTTTTGTCTTCAGGAAGGCAAAGTACCTTGGCGAAACGCTGCGTTTCAGTTTTACGAGTAAGTGACAGGGCCGAGAAAAGGGGCTTCTTCAGCCAGCTCACGGCCGTGATTTATTAGGCACAAACAAAATTGTCTTCACCAAAAAGTCAAATCCAGTCCAAAAAAATTGAACCAAACCGATTCTATTCGGTTCTGGTTCCAATTCTATACCTCAAAAAATCGAACTAGACCAAACTGGACCAATCAAATTAAAAATTATTTATTTATTTATTTATATATCACACATGGTGCAAAAATACTGGAGCTTCCACAAGGTTGCAAAATCAGGTGCCACATATTATAGCCATAAGTGTTTTGTAACACTTGGGCTATCGATATCATCAAATAATAACCTGGTCCTAAATTAATAGTTAAATATTAAATTATTCCGGAAAAAGACAATTTTACCTCGGAAATGATTAAATAATTAAAATAAAAGGAAATAGGTTTAAATGAGAAAATAAATTGAAATAAATAATAAAATAAAATGATTTGAATTAATTAAGGTTTTTGAAAATTAAAATATTATTTAATATTAAAAGGAGCAAAAATGTCATTTTAAGTTCGGGAAGTAATTTGGAAATTTTTAAGGGGACCGTTGCATAGAGCACGTCGAGACGAGTCTGTAGACATGTGGTGGGCTCAAATCCGAGTTGTAATGAGAGAGATATGATTAAAAATAGTGTAGAGGCAAAATGGTAATTTTCAAAACTGTTTTTCTTGAATAAAAAAAAAAAACAAACACACACACACACACACTCTCTCTCACTCTCTCTCTCTCTCTCTCTCTCTCTCTCTCTCAACCTTTACCGACCAACCCCGACGCCAACCGCCGCCGGACTCCGCCAAAAATAGTCGCAAAACCCGTCGGTTTTGACAGATTTTCACGGCCTTTGTTCGCCATCCTCCAGCCACCAATCCAGTCAAGTGAGATATGGATTTTCGACCATTTTCCATGCTCTACCTGATGGTTTTATAGGATTTGAGAGATTTTTAGGTTTGGTGGGTTAATTTTCGAGTTAGGGTTTGGCCAATTTTGAAAGCTCTATTCCATCCATTTTTGGCTATTTTTCGGGGTAGGTCCGAGAACAAAAGTGGTTCCAAACAGGGTTATACACCTAGGGTTGGAGTTTGGGCCTACGGTTTGGAGAATTTTCGGCCGCTGGAAATTGCTGTGCACACCCACGTGCAGCCGGTGCGTGGGCGACGTGTGGGCCAGGTGTCGGGGACCACTTTCGGTCCTAAAATGATCCTTGTACTCTCACAAGCGCGTAGGTACTTTTAGATTTTAATTCGGATAATGTTTGAACTGCAAGCGGATCTCACCTATTGTGCGATTTCCGGGTTCCATACGTTTGAACCGTTGGATCATAGTCAATTTCATATATGTTGATCTAGGTAATTCCAGGATCGTGTAGAATTCGACAGATCGTGAATCAAAGTCCTGGATACTCCAAAGATGCCAACCCTAGGGTTAGGGTTACAAGAACCGTCCGATCGTGCAATCGTGAGCAATCCGACCGTCCGATCGAGATCAAACTCTTAGGACATGTGTCCTAGGTATGTTGGAACCATTATGAACTTCCGGATCAGGAATCGGAGGTCGTGGGCCCCGCGAACCTAGTTGACCAAGTTTAGGCGGTTTGACCCCTCGATTGACTGTGAGTCTTCTAAGGCAGTTATATCCTTTGTGAAGTGTTTAAATGACCATGTAAGTGAGTGCTGATCGAGAATGAGTTATCTGGGTCATGTTATGGATTGAGTATAGATAGTTATTTATAGATTACTAATGTACCCAGTATCTGAAAATGATGAATCATGGCCCTTGGTTTTTATCATATTGTGGCATATATATATTTTAAGTACAGTTGAGAATCAATTTATCAGAAAGTTGATATAAAAGTCGGGAAATGAATTGTGAAATAAAGGGAAAGTATTGATATAAGTTTGGGACATAGTTTTTCAAACCCACCACAAGGGTACCCCCTAGTTGCTTTGAAACAGTGTCATTTATAAACAATGCCCCATGTGTTTAGGGGACATCTGAACCGTGTGGTGCGAGGAATGTGGCTCAGGCTTACCAACGGTCCCCTGAGGCATGCGAGGATTGCGGCTCGGGTACACTTGGTATCTCCTGAGGCCTACGAGGATTGCGGCTCGGGTAGAGTTGGTATCTTCGAGGCCTGTGAGGATTGCGGCTCGGATAGACTTGGTGTCTCTGAGGCCTACAAGGATGGAATTGACGGATCAGGAACGGGGGTACGCCTAGGTGGAGAGAATTTAAGTTTTGAGATGCTTTTAAACTAAAATGGAGGATTTTATACAGCACTATTATTTTTTTAAGCGATAAATTGTTTTACAAATGAAGATGAATATATATATATATATATATATATATGAGTCTTAAGTAAGTTTTGAAGCAAAGATAAAGGGGTCTTCGGAGCTTGTTGATTTTATTTTTATTTTTATCTTTGTTTTTACCTTAATTTATCTTTATCTTCATCTTTATTTATTATATATATATATAATTTAAGCCAATAACGTATAAATTATATATATATTGGTGAATGAACTAGAGGAAATTCAATAAGTGACTCATATATGTTTGAATATGAACTATTTCGAGGAATGCAGATCAAGTCGACTAAACGTCCCCTGAATCCTACAAGGATTGCGGCTCGAGTGACCTTGTGTTACCGAGACCTGTGAGGACGTGTCACGAACTGAGACACGAGGAAATGACAGATAATAATAGACACAACTAGGTGGAAGAGGAAGGTTTGTTTTACAATGTTTTAAACTGGTGTGAAGACTTATGCAAACATATGAAATGATATATAAATATAAACGAACATATTCGGTTTCTGTACAAGTATAACAAGTATAATACAAAAGTGAGAGAACTACGTGTGGCTTGATCCCGTAAAAGGGTACGTAGGCAACCTGGAGTTACCAGGTGTAGCCACGAGACCAAGTGATTGAAAAGTAGTCCACTTAAGTTATTTGAAACCTAATACTGTTCTAGGGATGTTCTAAGAGTTAGAATCGAATTTTGATAGTAGAGTGATTTTTTCAATATTGAGGCCTGAGGCCAGAATGTGATGATGCTTGATATAATTCGATACATGCTGAACGCTTGGGTTATGTAACGTTTTGTTGACAAGTTTTTGGAAATGTTTAGTTTATAGGGGAGACTCTGCCGAATTTTCGACAGAAGTCAAACTTGAAATAGATTGAATTTTGTGTAGAATGGCAATTAAGTCATTTGCGCTCAGCACCCGCTAGGTGTCGGACACACATAGGGTTCGGCTCGGATTCCAAAGTGGAATTTGGGTCGGGTCCTGTCATTGAACATATGGCTCATAACATCAACTCCTCTATTCCAACAGAACCCTCATTCTTTGAAGAAGCCAATCATTGTCACCACCGATGCGCATCGTCTCATCGCTGGTGGTGGGAATCGTCTTGTCGTTGTCGTCTCATCGCCGCTTGTTGATTGAGACCACCTTCTTCTAGCGGTTTTTGGAGGGGCAATTTTGAATCTTTGACACCAACCAGAACCACAAATCAGTATGTTTTCTTTGTTATTCTCTGGTCTTTTCTCTTCTTAAGTTTCAACTATTTTTACCTTTTTTTATAGGACCCTAACCAAAATTCAATGAAATTCAAGTGCAACTTCTGCCGAAAATTCGGCAGAGTCTCCCCAGTAAATTGAACATTTCCCAAAAATTTCCACCTGTAAAACAAGCATATATAATATATATAACCCAACTGCCAGCATGTATCGAATTATATCCAGAAATCAAGCATCATATCATTCTGGCCTCAGGCCTCAATAAATCGAATAAACATTCAATCCATTTTCTTAGAACAGCCCCAAAACAATGTTAGATTTCATAATAACTTAACTGGACTACCTTTTTATTACTTGATCTTGTGGCTGCACCTATTAACTCTAGGCTGCCTACGTACCCTTAACGAGGGATCGAGCCACACGTAGTTCTTCCAAATATTCATATCAAATCCTATACTGAATATAAATATGTCATACACTGAACTCCCTTTATTTTAGTTTAAGAGTATCTCAGAACTGAAACTCTCTCCAACTAGGCATACCCCCGTTCCTGATCCATCAGTTCCATTAATACTGTCAATTCCATCCTCGCAGGCCTCGGAGATACCACTTCTATCCGAGCCGCAATCCTCGCAGGCCTCGGAGATACCACTTCTATCCAAGCCATAATCCTCGCAGGCCTCGGAGATACCACTTCTATCCAAGCCGCAATCCTCGCACCACATGGTTCAAGGGTCCCTAAAACACGTGGGGCATTATTTATAATTGACACTGTTTCAAGCAACTAAGGGGTACCCTGGTGATGGGTTTGAAAAACCGTATCCCAAACTTATATCAATACTTTCCTTTTATTTCACAATCTATTTCCTAGCCCCTATATCAACTTTCTGATAAATTGATTCAAATAACTCATTCCCGGTCAGGACTCGTTTACATGGTCCTTCTAACCCTTCTCAAAGAATATAACTGACTCAAAAGACTCAAGGTCAACTGAGGGGTCAAAATGCCTAAACTTGTTCAACCAGGCCCGCGAGGCCCAAGACCTCCTATCACAAATCCAGGAGTCCCTAAAGGTTCCAATATGCCTAGGACACATGTCCCAAAAGTTTGGTCTCGATCAGACGATCGGATCACTCACGATCATACGATCAGACGGTTCCTGTAAACCTAACCCTAAGGTTCGTGATTTCGGAGTATCTGGGACTCCGATTTACGATCTGTTGCATCCTATATGATCCTAAAATTACCTAGATCAACATATACGAAATTGACTACGATCCAACAGTTCAAACGTATCGAACTCGGAAATCGCACAATAGGCGAGATCCGTTCGGGGTTCAAATGATATCCGAATTGGAATTCGAAAGTACCTACACACTCGTGAGGACTAGGAGATCACTTTAGGACACATTGCCGGTCCATTACTTGGCCCACGCGCCGCCACACGCGCCGGCAGTGCGTGGGTGCCTTAATTAAATTATGGCAACCAGAAAAACTCCAAACCACCGGCCAAGCTTCCTACCCTTGGTGTAAAACCTCATTTGGAGTCACTTTTGTTCTTGGACCTACCCTGAAAAACAAGCGAAAGTGGCCAGAATCGCGATCCCAAAACGAGCCAAAATCCAATTCGAAAATCGGATTACCTACGCTAGAAATTGCTCAATTCCTTACCCAACCATCAGTTAGAGCATGAAAAATAGGTGGAAAAGCATACCTTAATCGACCTGTTTGGTGGCCGGAGGAGGGAGAAACGGCCGGTGAAATTTTAAGAAAAATCTGTCCAAAATCGCATGTTTCGTGGCTGATTCCGGCAACTATAACGGCGACGATGGGCTAAGGTGGGAAGAGGGAAGTGTGGTGGTTCGTTTGGGATCGGTCTTGCTTGAAACAGAGGCCAGGACTGGGAGGAATCACGATATGAAGTTGGCTGGTCGAGCTGCCCAAGTGAAGAAATTCTGGGTTTAAAAAGAAATTCTAAATTTCATAATATTTAGGGCTATGCCATTGCCCTATTCTTGATCTTCATTTCTTCGTTGCAACTCTGATTCTAGCCCACTACGTGTCTACAGACTCATCTCGACGTGCTCTACACAACGGTCCAATTAGAATTTCCAAATTCCTTCCCGGTCAAAAAGTTAACTTTTATACCTGTTAAAATATTCTAGGGGCAAAATAGTCTTTTCCTATAATAATTTATTAATTAAAAATTAATTAAGGATCGGGTTGTTACATTTTTGTTAATTAATTTCTCTTTGTTTAGGTACCCATTGGAAATTAGGGGGAAGGGGGGGGGGGAGGTGTTGCTTGACGTGGTTCAGATTTTTGATTCTAAACACTCTTTTATGAGCACCTCATTTTTTTTGACCCATTTTCTCAAAATATTATTCAGAGGCCTCATATGAAACAAGTTTGGCTTGCACGCAGGTCTTGATGCATTATTGTAAAGTTGAAATTTTGATGAGTTAGCTTCAGTTCAAGGGTGATTGAGGTTTCAGATTTGATGTTAGAGTTTAGGGATTTTGATTTTGCTAAAATAGCATGTTTACATCTCTTTGATTTTGCTGGAAATTGAGTACATCTATGTAATAGCATGTTTATGTTTTAATTTTTTTTTTAATTAGTTTATGTTTTTAAGTAAAAAAGCATGTTAAGCTGCCAACTTGTAGTTTCAGTTTTTATTAGTTTATGTTTCTTTAGTTGAAATAACATTTTATTAGTTTATGTTTTAAGTTGAAATAGCATATTTAGTTCTATTTTTTTTAATTAGTTTTTGTTCTTAGGTTGTAATGGCATGTTTAATGGGTGTTTTAATTGTTTTAATTAATTAATTTTCATTTTTTAGGTTGTAATGGACCAATTTGTTGAGATGCCGACTTGTAATGAAGTAGCTTCTTCTTCCGCATCTGTATCATCACCGTCACCTACTATACCTATTCAAACTCAACCTCAGACACCAACTGAAACACAAACACCACCTAAACATGGTGGTCTTCCACCGTTACATCCTTTCCGAGGGAGAAAATCAATCAAAGAAAAATCGTATGTATGGGATCACTTTGAGAAGTATGAGGACATAGTAGAGTTTGTCAAGGAAGATGGGACTAAATTTTCAATCTTTAAAAAGGAGAGCTAGGTGCAAATATTGCACTAGTCATTATGTCGCTGAACCCACTTTAAATGAGACTTCAAATTTGAGGAAGCATATTGAAACTCAATGTAAGAAGTACCTTGGGAGGGTTGGTAAGGATAAAAGGCAAAGGACCTTGTCTTTCAACCAGGCACTTGGTCTCTTACATCAATGGGCCATACTAAGGAGTATTGGTTACGGAGTTGTGTAGAATGGGTGGTCATGAATAAGTTGCCTTTTTTTTTTTTTTTTTTTTGGTCTGAAACCACGTGGTGGTCCTAAATGGGCCCCAACTATGGGTGGCACCTTTAAGCCTTAACCACAACCCAGACTAATCCCCGCTCACACCGGGTCGGCCCATAAGGAGTAAAGTGCTGGCCAAAGTGGTGACTCCATACGAGAGCAAGGATCAAACCCCTGACCTCTCATAAGGAATGAGAGTGCCGAACCACTCACATCAACCACCTTGGTTCATGAATAAGTTGCCTTTTAGCGTGGTCAAAGGTAGAGGGTTTAGGAAGTTTTGTGATTCATTGGACCCCCATTTCCAAGTGTCATCTCGTAGGACACTTGTGAGACATTTTATGACCATGTATGATGCCATGAAAGAAAAATTGAAGGAAGATTTAGCACCGCATAGGGTGTGCCTCACAACAGACACTTAGTAACATCCCGGTCCGAAAAAGAAATAAATTAATTAATTTAAGAGGAAATAAATTTGAATGATAAAATAAATTGAAATAAACAATAAAAATAAAATGATTTGCATTAATTAAAGGTTTTGAAAATAATAAATATTTACGTAATTTTAAAAGGGGCAAAAAGGTCATTTTAAGTTCAGGAAGGAATTTGGGACTTCCGGTTATACTATTGCGTAGAGCACGTTAAAATGAGTCTGTAGACATGTAACAGGCTCGAATCCGAGTTATAACGAGAGATACGAGCAAAATTCAATTAGGGGCAAAATTTGTAATTTTGGCAAAAACTGGTTTTAAAACAAGAATTTCTCTCTCTCTCTCTCTCTCTCTCTCTCTCTCTCTCTCCCCGCAAGCAGCCCCCTATTCCCGTTTTCTGCACAGCGAGCCACCGCTACCGCTACAGGCTACGAATGGCCCCGGGACCGGACCCAAAACGACCGGCCTAGCCCCGCCGTCGAACCCCAGCCCTCTTCTGTTGTCACCAGCCGCTCTAGTCACCGGAAAACACTCGGAATCGCGCCGGTTTTGACAGAATTTCTCCGGCTTCGATCTCCGCCGTCCGGCCTCCATTTTTGGCGATCAAGGTATGGATTTTGAACCTCTTGAGCTGTTCTAGCTGCTGGTTGTGTTAGGTTTGAGAAATTTTTGCGTTTTGGCAGTTAGATAAGCGATAGAAAATCTACCAGTTTCGGCTTCCGATTCCGGCCACTTCCGGCCACTTTTTGGGGTAGGTCCAAGAATAAAAGTGGTTCCAAATTAGGTGTTTTACCTAGAGTAGGAAGCTTGGCCGGTGGTTTGGAGTTTTTCCAATCACCGGAAATTTCTTTGGACACTCACGCATTGCCGGCACGTGGGGTGGGGTGTGGGCCATGTGTTGGCCTGTCATTGTGTCCTAAAATGATCTCCTGGTTCTCACAAGCGCGTATAAATTTGCGGATCTCAATTCGGATAACGTATGAACCCCGAATGGATTTTACATATTGTGTAATTTCTGGGTTCGATATGTTAGAACTGTTGGATCGCTTCCAATTTAATAAGTGTTGATCTAGATATTCCTAGGATCATGTAGAATTTCGCGGATCATGAATCGGAGCCCCGGATGTTCCAATTCAATAAGCTAAAGTTTTCGTTTTACGATAACCGTCCGATCGTGCGATCGCGAGTGATCCGACTATCCGATCTGGACCAAACTTGCATGATGTGTATCCTAAACGTTGTGGAACCCATAGGAACTTTCGGATCTTAAAACGGAGGTCGTGGGCCCCGCGGGCCCGGTTGACCAAGTTTGGACAGTTTGAGTCTTGGTTGACCATGAGTCTTCCGAGGTAGTTTTACCCTTCGAAAGGTATTAGGATAAACTTGCAAACGAGTCTAGAGTCTCGGTTTTGAGTATTAGTATTTAAGTGGACGTTTGTCTTCAAGGGTGTTTAGTTCTTTTAATATGGAATTTATGTGAAATAAGTGTTGATTTTTATTTAAATTGTTTTAGGATCTTTATGAAATTTATGCTCATGTGAATGATCGTAGGTTTAAAATAGCATTATTCTCATTGATTAAATTGCCATGCAATCTACTAGGGATTTATACGATGATGGAAGGAATATTTATATATATATATATAATTATAAGTAGATTTCTAGATTGTGAGTGAACTTTGTTTTTACATGTGCATTATTTCAGTAAGTAAATGAATATTCATGAAATATTGTTCGAATGAAAATTTGGGAAATTTAAATATATTTGTATTAGTATTATTTAATTGTGAATTCGGTTTATCTCTCAAATACTAGACTTCCCACACGTGGCGTTGAAAATTTCCGGCGTGTGGAAAGAATATGTGATTATCATGTCTCACACATGGCGTTGGAATATTCTGGTGTGTGAGACACTGTGCTTTGTTATGGATTATCGCACGTGGCGTTGGAGAATTCCAGCGTGTGATAATGGATTTCCCACATGTGGCGTTGGAGAATTCCGGCGTGCGGGAAACGTATGTGATTACCAGGTCTCACACATGGCGTTGGAATATTCCGGTGTGTGAGACACTGTAACTTATTATGAATTTCCCACACGTGGTGTTGGAAATTTCCGGCGTGTGGGAAAGGCATGTGATTATCGGGTCTCACACGTGGCGTTGTAATATTCCGGCGTATGAGACACTGTGATTATGTTATTAGCCTATCACACGTGGCGTTGGATTATCCGGCGTGTGATAAAGAATTCGTATACTTGGCTTCCTGTTACTTTATTACGCGTGGCATTGGACTTTCCGGCGTGTAATAAAGTAACAAAGAGAGGAAAAATGGATTATTTTACTATGTCGGGAAAATATTAATATTTTAAAAGAATTATGTTTGGCGTGATGTGATTTGAATTAAAGGAAAAAGATAATTCGAGAATATAATTTATTTGTACTACTGAAATTGATTGTATATTTTCGGGTTCGTGAATATGGATGAAAGAACTACGTGTGGCTTGATCCCTTACCCAAGGGTACGTAGGTAGCCTGGGGTCTCACCTAGGTGCACCCGCGAAATAAACTATAATTAAAAAGGTTTGATCGTTTCTGAGTATGTGAATGGATTTTTGAGGTGGTTATTGGATTTGAACCCTATTTATCATTATCGTTGGGTTCGGTTTTGAATATGTTGGTATGCCTGAAGCTTGATTTAAACTTGAGCAAGATTAAATGCTTGTTTATTTCTCAGTTATCATTCGAATGAATTCTATTAAATAGTGGTTTTGCTTTGATTTATTTGGAGGTTGGAAGCCTATTCTGTAAACTGTGTGTAATGCATTGTGTGTGCTGCTTGTTGGGATATAAACTGTGATTTTTTTTATTTTTTTATTTTTTAACATGTTGAAAATTTGGGAAAAGTCAAATTTACAGGGGAGAGACTGTCGAAATTTTCGGCAGAAATTCTCGGTTCTTAGTAAGTGGGCCCGGCATCGGTGTGATGTTGGAATTTCCACAGGATTCGTCTCGAGTTCCGAGGAATTCGAGGCTCGGGGCGGGTCCTGTCACACTTGAACAAGTGTTTAAAACACCAACTACATGGTGATAATGACACACTTTATTAATGGTGAGTGGAACTTGCACGAGGGAGTTTTGAATTTTTGTGTCATTGCTCCTAAACTCCTAAAGACTTGTTTGCTTGATTGGGGGTTGACAAAGATACTAACAATCATGGCCGACAATGCTTCTACAAACACAAAGGCCTTAGAATACTTGAGGTTGAATATGCTTCATTGGAGAAATGGTAAGGTTGTGTTAGGAGGCAAGTACTTGCATGTTAGGTGTTATGCTCATATTGTGAACTTGATTGTTAGAGATGGCTTAAAAAGCTTAGACAAAAGTATATTGTCTAATTGGAATGCGGTTAAGTATGTAAGATCCTTTCCACAAAGGTTAGAGGAATTTAAGACTTGTGTCAAGAATGAGCAAATTGATTGCAAATGGCTTGAAGTGTTGGATGTGTCAACTAGGTGGAATTCTACATATATGATGTTGGATGCCGCTTTGAGGTTTGAAATAGATTTTGTGAGAATGGGAGAGGATGATGATGACCTATTTAGGTATTGGTTTGGTGAAGAGGAACCGGCTGAGGAAGATGAGGAAATGGTTGCTTCTCATAAACATAAAAAGCAGGTAAGACCACCAAATGATGAAGATTGGAGCAATGCTCTTATTTTTGTCAATGTTCTAAAGGTTTTTTATGAAGCCACTTTGAAGATGAGTCATTCTTTACATTCGGCTTCCCACACCACCTTTCAGAACTTGATTGTAATGGAAGATGAGAATGTGGATTTGATCATTGGACATGATATGATGGAAATCGAAACCCACTTCCAAGGTATTGAATGATATGGCAAAAAGCATGAAGAAAAAATTTGAGAAGTATTGGGGTGACATTGATAAAGTGAAACAACTTTTGTTGGTAGAACTTGTGCTTGAACCTCGATTCAAGTTAGGCAACTTAGAGTTTGTCTTGAAAAGTCAATATGTAAAAGAAGATGCTACTAAGAAGAAGAATGAGGTAAAAGATCTTATAATGAAAGTCTATAAAAAGTATGTTATCCCATAACCGATCCTATTGAAAAATTAGTTCCTGAGTTTGATACTTTGAAGTGGTGGAAATTGAATAGGATTAAATATCTGGGGTTGTCACGTATTGCAAAGGATGTACTTGTTATCCCAGTATCAACAGTAGCTTCAGAATCATGCTTTAGCACATGTGGTTGAGTAGTAAATTCCTTTCGTGCTTCATTGACTCCTAGGAATGTGGAGGCCTTAATTTGTGCTAAAAATTAGTTAAAATCATATGCAATCTCCTCTTTAGAGTATGAGCCAACCATTCAAGGGAAGGAGTTTTATGAATCGATTGAGTCAGGTACTATTAATTTATGTTTTTATTTGATTTAATGATGTATATATAGTTGCATAATGTTTTAATGTACTTTTGTTTAATATTTTGTAGATCTTAGGAGCTCACTCGCACCAAACAATTCAACCCATGTTACTTTCCAATGAGACTATGTATTAGAGGTATGCATATGAGAATTGGATTGTCATTAAGTCATGTCTTATGTAGTGTTTTTGTAGTTTTTTCATGTTGCTGTGGGTGATTGACATATTTTTCTTCTTGCTATACTTGGCTTTTTTTTTTAATATTACGTTTTTTTTAAGAGGTCAATTCCAGCAATTCCAGCAGCAATTCAATTTTTGTCTATCTTAGCAATTCCAGCAAGATTTTATTGTGTATTTTGTTGTTGATGGATTTTTTTTATGTATTTTATCGTTGTTGAATTTATTGTGTTATTTTTTGTTGAGGTGTAACTTAAAAAGTAGTTGGATTCAATTTTTAAGAAATAAACAATGTAGTAGGCTTTAAAAAGCCCACAAACAAGAACTGAATCAAATGGGCTTTGGATGTTAACACTGAAAAACCAAAAAAGACAGAAAAAGAAATAGATTATTATAAATAAACCCAATCCTAGGCATGTATTTATAAAAAAACCTACACACTATTTAAACATAGAAACACACCCAAAATCAACCCCAAAATCAACAATTGTATATTTTTTGGGTATGTTTATAAATGGATTTTGAGTGTGTGTAATGATGGGTTTTTGGTGTGTTTATAAAGTGTTTTGAGTGTTGGGTTTTTTTTATAATTTCAGCCCCCATTTTGGGTGTTTTAGTGAAACCCCCAAAAAGAAAAGGCTCAGGCCCAAATTGAGAATTGAGTAGAAACCGAACCGAAATCAACCAAGTCTGGATTGGTTCAATCATTTTAGCCAACTTAATGAAGAATTGGACTGAACCAGACTGAATGAATAGCGCAGTTTAAGTTTCAGTTTTGGGTGAGAACCGGGCCAAACCGGACTGTGCGCAACGCTACTTGAAACTGGCCTAAAATGAGGCTTCTAAATTGCCCAGAAACTGGCATAAATTGGGCTTCAAAATTTTCCTCAAACTAGGCTAAAAAAAGGGCCACGACTGGCCCAAAAAGTTCTCAAAAAACTAGGCTAAAAGCCAAATACTCTCATCAACAATTGGCCCATTATCGAACCGGATTGACTGTCGTAATTGATGATATCGAAAGTTGGTAAACCACCACTGTCGGTGGCTACGACGGTCATGATTTTTCCATTACCATTCAAAGCAGTTTGGCTACCGGTCTGACCAGATTGGTTCGATTTCCATAATATGTCAGTACTTAACTATATAACAAGAAAAAAAGTAGTTAAGTTAATCACATTTACCTTAAACCACGGGTGATAATTAGGATTCCCCATGATTTCAGGAGGTGTCACATTCATATTTGGAGGTTGAATTATCTGAGTACCAACTTGACATATTGCTTTGAGAACTCTGTTAAACTGTCTCGACACGATTTCTTTAGAATGTTGAAATCTCTCAACAATCATCCTATTATGAGTTCTATGCCCAATAGTATGCAAAAACATGCACACTGACTCCTCGACGCAAATTGATCTATCATCTTGTAAGAAATCCAAGCCCCTCAATGTCGAACACAAGTTCGTAAATGTGTTCTTATCCATTCTAGGAAAATCAAACAACCTATCTGAAGTCATACATGGCTCTTTATGTAAACGCGAGTACTATTCATTTAGTTTTATAATTAAAAGCAATTCTCCAAGTGAATCATCCAAATCGAATGATGAATCAGTTTCAGAACTTGAATGAGATGATGAATCACTTTTAGAACTTGAATGAGTGTTGTCAACTTCATTTGAGTCCATCCTCTATACAAAAGACAAATATAACCAGGAATAAGAAAAACATGGTAAACAAAGATAAGCATTATAGGTTAAAGAAAAGACAAACAATAAATTTGTCTCTTAGACCATAGCATTAATAACTCATAGATCAAAAACATCACCATTCATCATAGACCATAGCTTTTAGGTAAACAATACTTGTCTCTTAAACGGTGAGGAGAAATTTCCTCACGACTGCTGACTTAGCATAATTTTATTAACTATTGGTGAAACTCGTGAATCCACCACTTTCACAACATTAGCCACTTTAGCCATTTTTACCACTTTATAGCAATAGATGCATGCCGCACCAATAGCCAGTCAAGAGGCAAGCATTATCTTTTTTACAAAGTTGATTATTTTGTAACCCTCAATAGTGTTTAAAATCACAAAACAGAGGAAGCACTTAACACTGTAGAATTCATTGCACGGAAATTTGATGAATCAAATCATGAGTGTAGAAATTCTTGAGACAAAAAAGAAAAGTTCCTCATTTCAAAATGGCCTCAATCTCCTCTTTGGACACCGATGTTCGTTTGGGTTGAAGAGAAGCTTTTCCTCATAAGGTGGTGGTGGTTAAGGCCTTTGAACCTGAGGAAAAAAGTATGAGAAGCATCACTAGCCAAAGGTTTTGCTTGAATGCAAGATTCAGAACTTGTCAAATAAATAATTACAAGTGTTAATTAAAAACACAAACTATAACCCAAAAATAACAACATAGTATCTAAACAAATGTATAAGACTCAATGGAGAAGAACAAGTGAGAAACTTCAAACAATAGCTGAAAATGAGGCTTACAATTAAGATGAAGATCAACAATAGATTCATCATGGATATTCAAGTTTGCTACATCGATAGATATGCAACACACACAATATATGTATTTAATGTTCTCTTTATCATTATGCTACCAGCCACTATTAGGTTCTTAGAATGTCAATTACAACTACAAATTCATTAACAATCCGACTGTCTGATAAAATAGCAATATCCTATATATATATAATGAAAATGGCGAGAATTTGAATGCATAATTACGTGATTCTTCGAGTCTGAATATTACATGACTGAGCATGAGGCAATCAAAACAAGAAAACTCAAAAGACAGAATTTTTTTTTCAAAAGAATTGAATATCAAGGGAAAAAAATAATAATAAAGGGAGACTTCTTAAGGGATTAAGCTATTCAAGCTAGTAAGCATGAGAAAGAGAGCATATCCACAAGGTTTTCATACAAAGTGCATGGCTTTTAATATGTATTTTTAAAATTTAGAAACACATGCATAATCATTGAAACTATTTAAAAGTTTTCACAACTCCAATCCAATCTCCCATTATTTGTTTAAAGTCCAAAAAATTCGTTTGGTAGGTCCATTTTTAAAAATCCAATTCCAAAACAAACTCAGAAAGACCCTTGTTATTGAAAACAAAATAAATGAGTTTTTCTTGAATTTTTGTATCGCTTCACTACTGGTTCGATCGATCTCAAGCTCGCTTCGCTGCTAGTTCCCTCGAGCTCGCTCAAGCTTCCATGGCAGAAGCTTGAAGGTCTCTTGCTCCATCTCTCTTCATCCCTCTCTCTCTCTCTCTCTATCTCTCTCTCTCTCTCTCTCATCAGTTCAAACCCTAGAAATTGGGGATTCTTCCAATATCAAAGGTCAGTTTGCTTTTTCTAGTCCTTTTGTCTTTTGGTTTTTGGAATTTTTTTGGATAGCTGGATTTTGTTTATTGTTAGTGTGAGTTTTTGTTTAAATTTGATATTGTGTTTCTTTTGGCTGGTAGATAGAATCACCTTCCTTCTGGATACCAAGGACTTTCAAGGTTGAGAGGTACAAAGACAGAAATCTCTAGGGTTGAAGCTGAAAAGGGAGACTTTAGTGGATCCAAAGATCTCGGCCAAGTTCATCTTCTTCTTGAATTAAACCAACTCTAAATTTTTTTAGTTTTGTGTAATTTTAATATGTTATTGTTGATGTTAATTGTGATGATGATGCTAAGGGTTGAGGAAGATAAATTGTAATGGAATATTTGCAGAGAATGAGAAAGTCCTTAATCAAATTGTAATATATTCATGTATGTATCTCCTTTTAATTTTGCTTTTAACTTATTTCCTATGTTTGGTTGTTGAGAAAGTTAAGGGGAGGGGAGGGGAGAAAAGAAAATTTCCAAATTTTCTTTCCTCTACTAGGGCAATTGCGACTGACAAGGGTAAAAAAATCTAGAATTTGAATTGGGGAGTCAAAAAGTCAACATGGAAGTGGGGCTTGTTTATAGCTTCATGATTTAGGGGGGTGTATCCAATTCTAACTTTTAAAGATTTTTTGTAAGTAAGTGACTTTTATAGAGTTGACAGATTCTTAATGACTTTTACATACTTTATAACATTAAGTGCCTGTTTGACATTGCTTATTTGGAGCAAAAATCACTTTCTTGGAAAGTTTTCGTCCACCTACCTGTTTGGTAAATGAAAAAATAATCTGATTTTAAGCATAATTGCTGTCAGCCACAACGATTTGACAAAGCTGCTAGGAGGGTGATTTCATTTCCGCTTATGCGGAAAGCAGTTTGCTCTTTAATGAATGTTTCGTAAATGCCCAAATTATCCTCCCAGGCTTTTACAAATGACATCTAGTGTCCTCTTCACTTTTGTTGAACCCTCCTTTCTCTTCCCTCACGATCAGTACCTAGTTATTCTTCTTCTTCATCTTGTTCTTTTTTTTTCCTCATCTTCTCTTCACACCTTTTTGTCTCCACGATTCCTGCTACCTAGATCTAAGGTTTGCTTCTCATCTTTTTTTTTTAAAATATAAAAAATTTCTCCCTTCATTTCTAGGTTGTATTCTCAAACAAGGTTTTACTCCGCATCACCCTCAGGGCGGGTTGCTATGAATTTATTGGGTTTGTTCGATCACTGGTGTATTTTCTTTACGCTCTTTCTAGGTTTCAATGGAATGCTATGAATTGATTTTATAAAAACAGAAAAGAAAAAAAAAAAAAGGGGACTCATCCTACCTTCTGGGTTCTAATGGATGAACCACATATCGCATTTGGAAAGAGGGGGCTCATCATACCTTCTTGAAAGAGGATTATTGAAAACATCATCAATCTATACTCTTTTAATCTCTAAATTTACTTAAAATATATGGAAAGGAGTGCATATATGCTATATTAATTGTATCTCCTTGTTTTTTTTTTGGATCTTTGTGTATTTTGTTACTTTCCTTCTGGGTTTCAATAAAATGCTATATTAATTGACAAAAACAAAAACAAGGCAGTATGAGCACACATAACGCATCTGGAAAGTGATAATGAGGGGTCAAAGTGAATTGGACATTAATTGATGGATAACTAGGCAAGGAGGGCATTGAATACTAGCGGCATGATGGGAAGATTTTGAGTTATTATATCCATATGTGAATTTCAATTGGTCATAACAATTTTGAGTTGTTATTATATCTATTTGTGAGTCCGGTCATAACATTCAGAGTTTAGGTATTGCAATCTTAAATAATAACCTCATGCCCTTCTGAGTCATTATGCACAGCTCACAGCACTTTCACATAAAAATTTACCAAACACTTGAAAACGGATTATTGTACCAAAATCACTTTTAACAAGAAGTTTACCAAACGCCAAACTGCTTTCTTTCATAGTTGATTTCTCATACAGCAAATTCGACAGTGATTATTTTCACAGCACAGCAATGCCAAACTGGCCCTAAGTGCTAATTTGGCATTGCTTATTTGGGGTAATAAGAGCATCTCCAGGAGACTCTCCAAATTTTATCCAAATTCTAGCTAAAGTAGCTAGAAAGCTAAAATAGCTAACCACTTAAAAGGTGGTTCCTCCAGCAGACTCTCTATTTTAGCTAACCTCAAATATTTTATTATTTCTTAAAATTTAAACATTTAAGCATACCTACTTTTCCAACGGCTAGTTTTTAACGATTAGTTTTTAACGGCTAGTTTTTTTTTTCTTTCCAAAATGACATATTGTCTAACTATAAATAAGAACATATCTTCACTCATTTTCCTTCATCTACCAAAAACAAAAAACAAATTCCTTCTTCATTTCTCATTATTTTATTTGAATTCCATTTTCTCATTAGTTCTTACTATTATTTATGGCACGTCGTTCTATAGCAAGTCGTTTTCTACGTAGTATTGTCTTCGACAACGATGTCCTTGATGACCAATATGAAGATGATTTGCTTGCACGTATAGAAGCAGCGAATCTAGCCAATGAAGGACGACCATCAAGACGTCGTGGTTCTATTGAAGGTCGTGTTGTAGAGAAGCACATTAATTTTATTTTTTTTCACAGAAGCACAATTTGCAAATCTAGAGAAAGATAGGCCCTAGCAAATTAATCACCTCATATTTAAACATGGAAGCGGCTGTTGTAGCAGGTTAAGGCCATTGTTTTGCTGCTCCCAGTTATGAACCTCCTCTGCTACGGCCTTCTCCTTCTCCTTGATCTATTCACAAATTGGGCATAGGAAAACAGAAACCATAAAAATAAAATTACAAAGAAGCAAAATAATTAAAGACATATGATGGCACAATTTGCAGAAATTGCAGCAGAATTTATCCAACAATTCAAGTACTTTTAAATACTTTCCCCTAAACCCTTGTAGAAATTGTATCATATACAAACCCAAATACTTTCCCCTAAACCCAAATTGTAGAAATTGCAGACGAACTTGTTAATTTGAAGCACAAACCCAAACCTTTCCAAGCAAAAACCTAGAAACCCATATCAAATTTCAAACCTAGAAACCCAGAAACCCATATACAAATTTCAAGTAATTAAATGGGAATTTTCAAATCTCACCTGGAAACACCACTTCAGAGTTCAAAGAGGGTGGAGAAACAGAGAAAATAGAGATTGAGATGGAGACTTTGACAGAGAGAATAGAGATGGCAATGGAGACTTTGACATAGAGAATAGAGAGAAACGATGAAGTTTTGGGTTTGGCGAGCCTTGAATTTCTCTCTCCTCCTCTCTACATGTAGCGAGCCAAAATAGCGATAGCCAAAATGGCGAGAGAAGTAGCGAAGCTGCTGGAGGGTTGTTTTTCCTTCTTTTTCGCTAAAATAGCTAGGGATAAGGGAGTAGCGATGCTCCTGGAGATGCTCTAAGTGATTTTTAAAAAAAATTGGGAAGCCCAGCCCGTTTGGTAAACTATGAGAAAATCACTTATTGTTAAAAATTGCTGTGAGAGAAGGCTATCAGGGAAAGCAGCTAATGAGGTGCTTTCATTTTCTGATTATGCGGGAATCAGTTTCGAAAAGACGCTAGGTTTAATGATTATGCGGGAATCATTTTCTGATTAGGCGGGAATTAGTACCATTAACACTCTTAACAAAAAGTTTACCAAACGCCAAACAGCTTTCTCTTACAACTGATTTCTCTCACAGCAAATCTGACAACGATTATTTTCACAGCACAGCAATGCCAAATTGACCCTTAGATATACTTTCATATACTTTTATCAGAGTTTTACATACTTTTATCTACTTTAAAAAAAAAAAATTTAATAGCCTCTTCGCACGCGCTTCCGCCCCTACGAAAGGCTTTAAATATATATATATATATATATATATATATATATATATATTTTAGAATTAAAAAAGATAATGGGTAAAGCTGGGTCTTGGGGAAGAAGGGACAAATTATCCAATTGTTGGAACGAAGTTGAGATCCTCAAGACCTTCTAGAAGTATACTCTATTTGGGTGGGAGATACCAGTAAAGTGGCATGGTGATAGAGCCAAGCCAAATAACAACACCAGAATGTGGGGTTAGCTGTAAACCCCGAGATGCTAGCTAAATTGTTGTTGGAGAATGTGGGTTTTTATAACAAAATCATATGTTCCTACATATAGGGCTTAAAAATTGCAAATGGAGGCCAAAAAATTTTATGGAAGAAACCAATGCAGTCCCACCATAGCTCTTAGTACGTGGCAATTGTTTCAAGCATTGAAAAGAAAAAAACAAGAAAGAAACGGCTCATCATAACAACAATTTCCAAGACAGATAATGGAAGCCAAAAATAAAATCAAATTGGTAGTGTAGTAGGCCATCTCTTGATAGTACACCGACCAAAGAGGGAGGGGGTCTAGAGACCCAAACATGGTGGCACACCCTCGCAATGGCCAAAGCTGCAGCATGAACAAATTCATTGATAAAGTATGGGTAAATTAGCAAGACTTTTGGTGTTAAGAATTAGGCTTAAAAATATTGGAAAGTCATTCATTTAACAAAGTTTTCAAAAGTCATTAATTTTTTGGATACCACAAAACTTTTAAAGACTTTTTAAAATCACAATTAAATACTACTAAACTTTTAATGACTATTTAAAAGTAATAGTTGAATACCTCTAGACTATTGGTCTGAATACCTCTAGACTTTTAAACTCATTAAAAGTCTTTAAATATTAGAATTGAATACACCCCACTTAAAGTCTATTTTTGAGTTTATAAAATTGAACTCAAATCAAAAATACCAAACAAACCTAAACACCTCTAAACTTTTTGGTTGGTGGCAGTGTAATATGTCTCTTTGTAATTATAATCACTTCAATACATTCCATTCATTTTGTCCTATACGACCAAACAAAACTTGAAAATCAAATAGAAATGCCAAAATTTAGACATTAGCTTTTAAGAAATTTTCACACTTTAGCCCTCAACTTCTGAAAATATATATATGAATCCAAATTAGTTAAGGAGTTATTAGTCAATCGTCACTCTTCTCTTATTAAAATGCATGAGTCTTTGAATAACAGATCCTGAATCAATTTCAAATTTGTCAAAAATCTAAGAAAAATTGTAGGATTTGAGAATGAATGGAAAGCTAAGAAAGAGTTTTAAGAGACAAGAAAGAGCTGCGAACTTCTGTAAACTCAAATATAACCCACGCCGTCCAATTCTTCGCCCACAAAAAACAAAAAGAATCCCCTGCGCAGTGTGTGCCACGTGGGCTAACTCCATTGGTCCGTCATTAACACAATGAAACCTACAAATCGGCCAGGTTTAAGATGAAAAAACAACACATGGTTTAGAGAGAGAAAGGCTCTCTATAAACACGTTTCTCCAACGAAAAACAAAATTCGCATATCCTTCTAATTTTTCATTTTTTTTACCCCAATTTGATAATATCTCTCTCTCATAAACTTTCTCTCTCTAAAAAAAACTCACCACCACCACAACCGGCGTCGCCGTCGACGATAACCCGAAACGACGCCGTCTTCTAGAATCGGATACGTCATCTCCCGGCGCATCTTAGCCGCCGCCATCGCCGCATATCCCCACCACCGCGTACGACCCTTAACCCGACCCGGAAAACCGAAACGATAAACCGGTTTCCTTGGCCCGGCGGTCATTTTCCGGTGAGGCCACGTGGGAAAAGGTGCGCACGATTATTAACCTGCGCGCACCCTCTATTTCTCTCCCTACCTGTATTGACCTTGTTTAGTAGGGGCTCTTACAGAGGTGAGTCTCTCTCTCTCTCTCCCCCTCTCTGTGTAAGCTCTCTCAGTCATCAGCTTCTCTGTTTGGATTTGCTCCTTTCGATGTAAATTTGTTTTGAAATTAGGGTTTCCGGGCATGGATTTAGGTTTGCTTTCTGTTTTAGGGTTTGTTTTGGATGTTTGAAGGGGCTTTGGCGGTTGATTCTGTTCAAGTTTTCAAATTCGCTCTTTGATCTATTGATTGCTCTGTTTCGCGTGATTACATGACTGGTATTGTGACATTGATCAATTTTGTTTTATTGGATTGGATTTTGGCGAATTTTCTGTTACTTCTGGCTTCATTTGTAGTGGTTTAGGTACTTAATTGTTTACTACCTAAGTTTGATATTGATATGCTCGGCTTTGCTTTAGTTTTCGATGTCTATGCATTGAGTCAGAAGTTTCTACTGGTTCTGGACGTTTTTAAAGTTTAAACTGTATTTGGATTTCAACTGGAAGACTAGCGCTGTTTGCTGAGAATATGTGGGAAAGAAGGAAAACGGAATTTTGAGTTGGGAACTAATCATTTTACCAGTAAGCTTAATTCCACGAGGCCATTCTGATGTTAAGTTGGGTCTGAGTCCAATACAGTTATTATTTTCTTGTGAATAACTGTTTGTGATGTTCATTTCTTAGGTTTTCTTTAGTTGCCTTCGGTTGGTGGGGATTTCTAATATTTTCTTTTCTTGTTCTCTGAATAAATGTCCTCCCCGTTTTCAATTTGCATGCTTGGAGTCGCATTTAGAATGTTAATTTATTTTTGCCAACACTTCACTGTAATTTATTTGTTTTGAAGTGAGCACTGGTGGTAACAATTTGTTCCACCTATAACTTGACCAGCCTTTACTCATATATTCTATATAAGTTGTAGGTGGCAGCAGAAGCAGTAGTTGATAATTTTTTTTTTCTAAATTTACAGGTGCAGACATTGTTTTAACAATTCCATAGAAGTTCCATGTGAAGGGATGGCCTTTTTCAGGAATTATTCTAATGAAACAGTTTCACGAAGTGTCCTGGAAGAAAAGAACCAGGGACAAAGTGTTGAAAGAATTCACAGTTCCACAGGGAATGAGGATGTAGATGTGATTTCTTGTGAAAAGGAATTTGATATGAACATGCATGTGCAGTATCAAAGTGAAGGTGAACAAGATGATGCTAGTAGGTTGCAGAATGAGGCAGAAAATGATGAGGGTATTGGTACAAGAGCTTCTAATTTGCCGTCTTCTGGGAGGAGAACGGCGGTGGCTGGAAAATGGGGTTCGACCTTTTGGAAGGACTGTCAACCTATGTGCTCACAGGGTGGGTCCGACTCTGGGCAGGAAACTAAAAGTGGTTCTGACTACAGAAATGCCGTTGGATCTGAAGATAATTCTTCGGATGTCAGGGAAGATAGAATAGATTTTGAAGATAATGACAGGCCAAAAGTAAGCAAGGGACAACGGGGACATTCTGACATCCCTGCAGATGAGATGTTGTCTGATGAATATTATGAGCAGGATGGGGAAGAACAGAGTGACTCTATGCACTATAGGGGGTTTCATCATTCGGTTGGGTCGAATTCTAAGCCACAATCAAAACCTGCTGCAGTCAGCAACCATGCACATAGGACTTCTAGAGTTTTAAATGATAATGAAGATTATGATGATGGTGATGATGACAACGAAAATATTGATGCTGCTGATGCTGATTATGAAGATGAAGATGAAGATGGTATTTGCTTTGCAAATATTTTTATTTTATTAGAATACTACGGCAGTTGGGCATGGGATTCAGATCCTTCATATTTAATATACCTCTCATCATTTTGCGTAGAGATATACTTTGATGATTTGTTCTTGACCTCTCATCATTTTACTTTGATAAGTAGTTCTTGACCTCTCTTCGTTGTGGGAACGTAGATCTCAATTTATATTGTCTTCTTGCTTGCAGAAGATGATCCTGATGATGCAGATTTTGAACCTGATTATGGTGTTGCGAGTGGTCGTGCAGCGCAAAAGGTTATAGTCATAGTTGCCTAAGTAAAATTACATTGGAAGTATTATTTCATTGGCTTGAAGTTTTCAGAAGAGAGCACACAAAGGGTTCTGACTGTTCCACTATGTCACAGCCAACTTTGAATTGTTCTATTTTCTTTTCCCAATTTTTAACTTTGTCGTTTTTACTTTTAACTGATATGGGATAGTTATATCCCAACCATTCTGCATGCACCATCGATGGTGCACCTATAAGCGTGCGTGGTTAACCCTGAAAGCTATATCTTTGCAATTGCGACTAAAACTATTTCAAAAGAGAAGTTATCAAAATAGAAAAAAAGAATAAAAAAAAGAGATCAATGGTACTATTTGTTGAATTACTTTCATGTAAACTTTTCGCTTTCTCCATCTCTGTGTGTCTTTTGTGTTCGATAATGTGTAGTGATTTCCTATCTTGGTTCTCTTTCTCACTCTCTCTCTTTTTTTTTTTTTTGAGGGGTGGGGGAGGGTGGGTTGGGGGAGGTGCATATTCTGTTGATATAATAGTGGTAGTGGGCATATGAACCGGTGCTTTCTGTTGTACACTAATGAAGTTGTTCTTTGATGACACCAGGATAAAGATTGGAGTGGTGAAAATTCTGAGGAAGATAATGACAGTGATGATGAGCTTGATGTGTCAGATGAAGATAATTCTTATTATGGAAAAAAACCTAAGAGTAGGCATCGTGGTAAAGGTGGGCTTAGTGTTAAATCTACAAGAGAACGCAAATCATATCATGCATCAAGTCGCCAAAGAAGAGGGAAGTCTTCCTTTGATGATGAAGAGTCCTCAGCGGAGGAATCTGAAAGTGAAAGTGATGAGGACTTTAAAAGCACAAAAAGAAAAGGTGTACATCTCCGCAAAAGTAATGGCCGAAAAAATGTCACTGGACGAAATGGTGAGGTACGGACTTCTACTAGATCTGTTCGGAAGGTTTCATATGTTGAAAGTGAAGGAAGTGATGACGTCGATGAAGGGAAGAAAAAGAAGTCCCAAAAGGTACCGTCTACCTTTCTGATGTTACATTGATGCATTTCGATGGAATCTATTTGAGATCACGTTCTTAGTTCACATGTTTGATTTTCAAGTTGGAATTATGCACCATATGGATAATTTACCCTAGATGTGCCCCAAGTGAAGTAATACATGTTTGTATAACAATGATTTGTCATGTTATGATATATTTTATTATTAGACATAGGTACCGCTGAAAGCTCTAGTGCAAAAGATAATGTGATCTAAATGCAAATGATTGTAGAATTTGTTTTGGCCATAAGATGAACTGCTGCTTTGATTATGTTTTCTAAAGTACAGTATAGGTATAATTCATATTGACCAGATAGAAGTGTAAAACTTGAATGCAATGCAATTCTTGTCATGCTAAGTCAAGGCTGCTGACTTCTTGCGACTCATCTTTCTCTTTTAGGTTAAAGTTTTCATTTCATGTCAGGAAAAAAGGCTTTTAGTTTGCTGAAAAGTTTAAGCTGGATTTTCCCTTTACTGGTGTTTAAGCTTTTGTTTGATCATCCCTTCTTCTAAGAATTTGAAAATCCTTTGATCTCCATGTAATAAATTGTGATAGTTCTAATATGTAAGGGCTTGAGTAAAGTGCGTGTGCGAGTCGTTTTTCTTAACTGCGACAGTTGTTTTCATAATGAAATGCTTCAAATGGGGAAAGAAAATGTAATGCTGTCAGGAAACTCGTTGTATTTGATGTTCCATATTGTGAGTGTCTGTTTATTTCTTTACTTCCAATTGTCAGACTGCTAAATTTCAGGTTACCCCTCATCGATAATGTGTTAAGAATTTTGTTATGTTATTTCATATGCTTAATTTCTCTTTTTAATTTTGTACTCTGCTATTTTAGGAGGAGAATGAAGAAGAGGATGGTGACTATATTGAAAAGGTGCTCTGGCATCAGCCAAAAGGCATGGCTGAAGATGCTCTGAGGAATAATAGATCAACAGAGCCTGTCTTGTTAAGTCACTTGTTCGATTCTGAGCCAGATTGGAATTGTATGGAATTCTTGATAAAATGGAAAGGCCAGTCCCATTTGCACTGTCAGTGGAAATCAATTTCCGAGCTACAAAATGTATGCTTTGTAATTTTTCTTCTTGGTTATGCATATGCTCTGGATTGGACAATCTATTAAATATATCTTTGTCAAATTTAACTGGTGCTGTAACTTTACCTTTGAGTTTTATCTTACTTTGATCTGTTGTTCAAGATGCTCAATATGCTTTTGCCTTTGTGACTTTGCAGCTCAGCGGTTTCAAGAAGGTTTTAAATTACACTAAAAAGGTGATGGAGGATGCCAAGTACAGAAAGACAATCTCACGGGAGGAGGTATTCTTTTTGTTCCTTTTTTTTAATTTTTATTTTAGAGTTTCTTTTAGTAGTAATTGTATATAAAGAAGAAAGATAGATATATTAATATGTTATTTAATAAAATAACTTGAATCTAAGTTAGGCCATTGGATTTATACGACTTCTGTTGCTTTAAGATCTAATGTATGCTTTCTCATAGTAACAAGATGTGATATGAGGTACGGTTATGTGGAATATGTGGAAGGAAGGTTTGCAAAATCGGCCCACACCAACAAAACCAACCCAAACTAATCAAAATTAATTTTTTTCCTTACTCATATTTGTTTTTTAGAGGACAAGAAGCTTACCGATTGGTTATTATTCTTTTTTTAGGGTTGCTGGTATAAATATAGACCATTTTACCTATTGAGATTTTGTTAGCTTAAATAATTTTTTTTTTATGTCCATCTAGGTGAATTATATAAATATTGCCTTTCAAATCGTGGTGCATTATTTGATTTGATCATTAAATTATAATAAATAGAAAGAATTAATTAGATTGATCAATAAATTTTAAAGTGCATAAATGGATGATGATTGTTTAGCGAAGGAAATTAATGGGAACATTTTCTTGAGGAATATGATAGTGTGAGTAATATCAGTAATGTAGATTGGAAGTACGGTTTAATAATAAAGATGGTAACATATCAAGAACAAATAACATGATTGATAGAAATTTTTTCTTTCTTGTCTCTGTTTTAAAGTAGGGCCAAATACTCTTGAAAAGAACATGTTACTGAAAATGTAGGTCTGAATATGCTCGTAAACCACATGTTACTGAAACTGTTGGAATCCAGTGATATGTCAATGCTCCCTTCAATTTTTATACCAATTATAGACGCACGGGTTAACATTCACTAATAGAAATTCTTTTGGGGTGGCATGCATGGAGAGGAATAGAAGGACATTTGAGGGAGCACAGGTTGATGAAGTGGATCTTTTGTGGGATAAGTTCGCTTTTAGGCGTTGGGTGTCCGTTTCTTTAGCATTTAGGATAGTGCCTTTCAGGCTTTATTTTGTGATTGGAGTTCCGCGTTTTCATTCATGCAATATTAGGGTGTTTTAGTTTTGCAGTTGTAGTTGAGCAGTTTACTCTGACTAGTGGACAACTTGTCCCCTGTATTGTAATTTTCCTTTTTTTTGTTTGAAAAATTATTTTTATTGATGGAAGTATTTTTGGTATGAAAAAGAAGCATGGCTTAAGCCAGGCCTACCATGTGGTGTTTTCTATGTTATTATTAGGAGATGGTGCTCAAAACATGAATATGAGAAATGGATAAGGAGTGAGACACTGGAGATAAATTTATTTCTTCAATGTCTTTTCATGTATACTGTTCCTTTTCTTATTGAAAGCTCATGTATACTGTTGTTTAAAAGTAGATACTTCTTGATCTTTTATAAACTTGTTCTGTTTCTTTCCCATGTATAATTGCTATTTCACTTTTGTTGTCCTCCCATAATGATAGAAGCTTTAGTAACTATTGTTATTGTTTTTTTTATTCATGTGAAGTAGCTCATTTATCACTTTTCTTTTTCTGGGGTTATGTATATGCCTGCTAGATTGAGGTCCATGATGTGAGCAAAGAAATGGACTTAGATCTCATCAAGCAAAATAGTCAGGTTTGCTTTCCTGCTTTTTCACCATTTTTGTTTCACTTTCCCAAAACAACATTTGTCTGTTTTTACTTACAGTTGTTTATATAACTGGTTCTCAGGTGGAGAGAATAATTGCAGACCGGATCAGGCAAGATAGCTCAGGTGATGTGGGACCCGAATATCTAGTCAAGTGGCAAGGATTGTCTTATGCTGAAGCAACATGGTATGTTAAGCCTGACTTAAAGTTAATCATTTTCTGTTTAGTACTGCTTTATTTGCTCTTTTTCCTTGCCTATCTATTTCATATATGTGTAGGATGTTAGATGTTGCACTATTCATTCTAAATTAGCTTTTCTTAACCCTCGCAGATTTCTAGATCTTTATCTGATATGGTGTTTGACTCTTTGGTGTTGTGGTGTTTCTTTCGTTTTAATTGCAGTAATGAATGCTTATATGTTTTAGTGGTATGTGATTATAGGGAGAAGGACGTGGATATCGCATTTGCACAAGATGCTATTGATGAGTTCAAGGTAGTGTGGTGTCTTAATTGTCTTCATGTTGTAAAATGTTCATGCATTTAAAGGTCGCCCGAACATTGACAGTTATGTTTATATTACTTATCTGCATAGTCCTATTGTGTGCACATCTTTATGTTACATGCTTGACATGTCTCTCTATATATGTGCTAGGTTTGACACATCGATTTACTTCTGAATCATGGTTTACATGTTTGAGATAGATAGCAGCATGCATTGCACATTAAGTGTGAGAATGTGTGCTTAACATTGAATGTTTGGTTATGAATGATAACCCAATATGATGATGTGAGCACGCATGCTTGGCATTGAATGTTTGGAATGATTACCCAATGTGATTTGTTGATAATTATGATGAATGGTATGAAAGCATTATACAAATAACTGTTAAAAATATTAATGGAAAGTTGGGATTACTGTACATGGATATGGTGGCTTTCTAAAATTACTCTATGTAAGATACAAAGGAAATAGGCCTAAAATATTTAAGTATTAAGGAGGGGGAAAAAAAAGAATCTCTGCTGCCATAACTAGGGATGTTGTGGAATGAGTTGTTATAATGTTTTACCTTAAAATTCTAGTGATTGCAAATGTTTCATCAATTGGCATTTGAGCTTGTTAAATTTATGCTAGGCTCCTGTTAACAGGAAAGAATAAAAACTGTATAGGTCATAAACAATATGCCAAAATACTTATTAAAGAAACTAATAAAAGGGCTTATGGTGAAGCCATACAGTAGTGGGGAATTTGGAGTAACATGTGTTGTGGTATATGAAAGTTAAACACCAAGTAAGCTTTATAGGTCATAAACAATATGCCAAAATACTTATTAAAGAAACTAATAAAAGGGCTTATGGTGAAGCCATACAGTAGTGGGGAATTTGGAGTAACATGTGTTGTGGTATATGAAAGTTAAACACCAAGTAAGCTTTCTTTGGTTGGCATATGGGAAATCTTACATGATAGATCCAATTTTTTCATATGCAAGCTTCTTTGGTTTTCTGGGAAAAAAAGAGTTAGTAATTTATTTTTATGGCTTATGATGAGATAGGTGCTTGAGGAATTAGGAAAATATTATTCGAAAAGGCTCTTCCTTTTGGCCACTTCATTGGGTGTTTTTTTCCTCCTAAAGAGTCGCTTGGGGCTTTTTGGTGTTCTCTTCTTTATTCTTGTTTTCCTTAAATATGATGATATGTCAATTCTTCTTGGGGTGAATTGTTTATGATCAACACACACTTACACACGATTAGAGTTTTGTTCCGAGTGTAATCCGGCTTGTGGTCCTTCATTATGAGCAGGCTCGTGAAGCTGCGATGGCTGTACAAGGGAAAATGGTGGATCTCCAGCGCAAGAAAAGCAAAGGTTGGTGCTTTGGGTCTGGAATTTGCTTATCGTTTTCTGGTTTGCATTGTTCGTGCTTCTCAAAGTCGATATCAATTCACAAATCACAATTCATTTTCTTACCCTGAAATCCTCCTCCACCTTTTTGTCAACTAAAGGCAAGGTATTATATGCTGTTGAGAGAGTTTCTCTTCGTTCTATTGTGATAGTGGACTTCTTGTCCAGTGTTGCTTGTTCTCATTGTACCTTCCTAACTTTTTAAAAGCAAAGTCAATGTTTCCAATAAAATTAAGTATGGTTCTTTGTGTGCACTTTTGTACGCTCCTACGTACGTGAAGAAAGAGTTTATCTAATCCAGAGAAAACCAAGATCAAGTGCACTCATCATATCCTCATCTCTCAATTCTGTTCCCTGATAGAAGTACCGATATTGTTAGTATTCCTAGACTCTGAACTTCCATTTAGTGTTCATGCCATGTGAATTTCACGAAGTCTTAAAAACAAAACTTCAGTTAAAACACTCATTCTTCCCAGATTTACCCTCTTAACTTATAATGCAAAACTTAACAAGAAAACTCTGGAGCTGGCAAGGAGAGGACTTGATTTTTATTATTTATGGGCTGGATCATGGAAAAGAAGAAGTAGCCATTTATAGGATGAAACGAAGCAGAGTGTCAGAGAATCATAGGTGTCAGCTAAAGATTAAGAATTGAAAAAAATCTAACAAAACCAACCCAAAATCCGAGAGGTGCCTTCTTCTTATATCAGACGCCTACATCTTAAATAATTTTTTGTCTCTGGTTTTGGGATGATGCATAAACTTCAGACGCTTCTCTGCTGCAAATTCATCAGACGGTATCCTTTCCCAAAAACCCAAAATTACCAAAGATTACCTAAATCCAGCTAGTACACTTATTTTTCCCTGAAAAATCATCCCAAAAATTGCCTTTCCTCTCTTAACTCTCACAAGCATTCTATCGGAAAATGTAGGAAGAGAATGTCTTAGTTGTAATGAGTTTCAAGACATTGAAGTTTGTTTTTAGGAGTTAGTGGAATGCACAGGGCATGAGATGTGTGCAAAGGTAGAAAGGGAAAGGCGGAAGGGGAAGGTAACCGACCCACCAACCAATGTCCTGTCATTTTCCTTTTTCGTGTTAGTACTAATGAAAATTAAAGGCTATTAAATAAATTGTTTGTTTTTTTAAAATTTATTTATTTGTTTATTTTGAATACATAGATTTGGTAGGAGTATTAAGGTATAATTGGTGCAAAAATACGTAAGGGAGTTTCTGCTCTTCCAATTTTCATCTCTTTTACTTTCTTTGACTCATCTTGTTTTATTTGCTATTCCTGACATACAGTGTTTATGGATAATACAATATTTTTTTTTTTTTTGGTAAATAATATTTAGGAAGTCTAAGGAAGCTTGACGAACAGCCCGAATGGTTGAAGGGAGGAAAGCTACGTGATTATCAGCTTGAGGGTTTGAATTTTCTTGTCAATAGGCATGGCTTGACTATGACTTCTACTCACCTTTATTTTTGGAAAATAGATACCTTAATATGCCCTCCTTTCAAATTTCCTAATAACTGGTTCTTGCATGTGGCAGTTGGAGAAATGATACCAATGTCATTTTAGCTGATGAAATGGGTCTCGGTAAAACTGTTCAATCAGTTTCAATGCTTGGTTTTTTACAGGTGAAGATGAGATATAAATTCTTTGCTGACTGGCTTGTAGATTGTTATATTATTGAATGTAAATCCAAACAAACATGAGATTGCAATATACATGAGACACTAACATTTTCCTCTTTAATTATTGCAGAATGCTCAACAGATCCACGGGCCATTTCTTGTTGTTGTACCATTATCCACGTTGTCAAACTGGGCCAAAGAATTTAGGAAATGGCTCCCTGATATGAATGTTATTGTGTATGTTGGTACCCGTGCAAGCAGAGAGGTAAGCCGAGCTTTCATGTACAGGTCTAAGAGGTTCATATATGAATAGTTGGATATATGGTTTTACTTGCATTCACTGTTCATTCATAAGTAAAGATACTTCCTAAACCAAGCCAGGTATAGTCATCGTATATTATTATATTTGAAATTTAATTTCTTGCAGTCAGTATCACGATAGTTCCATAACAAGTATGTTGGTTCACCTCTCCTTTGTCTTCAGTGTAGAAGTAAAATTCCCTTTGAGACTTTTGAGATCTTGATTTTGAGCAGCTCTCCTCTCCTTTTTTTCTTTCTTCTTTGGTTTCTTTGTTTTTGTTTGAGAACTCTTCAGTTTCAATCCATCATATTGATGATATGATAGGCCAAATACCTCCTAATCCTAGGGTACAAGTTTTTGCTTGGATTGTTTGCTCACAGGAGGGTGAATACATGTGAGCCCAATGAAACAGGCCTTGTGTTTGCCTTTCCGCAGACTAGCGCATTATCTGAAAGTGGGTAGCAGAGAATATTGATCACCTTTTCCTTCATTTTCCAGTGGTGTAAGCTTTGTCAGGATTCTCGACTGAGTTGGGTTGTTCCATTCCATCCTCTTGTGCCTTTTATTTGTCAAGAGGTTAATTTTGTGCCTTCCGAGGTGGATTAAAGTCTTACGTGTTGTGGAGGTGCATCAGTGTTCTCCGAACACAATGACTGTTTGTTCTTCCTTTTAAACTTGGTTTGAGAGGCGTCTATCTCTTAGCATGCTGGGTTCTGTTTGGCTGTATTTTTGTTTTGCTTGTCGAGTAGGTGGTTGTTTTGGGTGTACAAGCTCAAAGTCGTAGACTTGTTTTGCTGTTTTCTGTTCAAGTTGTGTTCAATCTCTTTCAGATGGAAGACTACTTTGTCATTTATCTGTATTAGTTATGTATCAATCTATTTCTGTGATAATTTGCCTGTGAAAAAAACCATATAATCTATCATGCTTTATAGGTTAATGTCTAAGAATAGTGTGGTACACTTTTACTATTGGGGTTTTCAGTCTATATTATCATGTATAAATTCTGAAGCATCTGCATTACATGAGATCTTTCTAGAGTGTTTTGTTTTTGTTGGGTTTCAGTTTGCTCTCCAATTTTTTCACTAGGCAGGGAATATAATTAAAATTTATAACTATGCACACATGACCATTTTCCCCACCCTCTCTTTCCCTCAATTCCTTTGTCACTCTTTTCTTTTCAATGTTCTCTACACTGGGACAATCTACCCGGTTTTGATGCACTTGACATAAGAGAGCTAGCACAAAATGGAATTTCTCCCTTGAGTGAGGGGCCATGTCCAGGAAGAATCTTTCAGGACTTTATCCTTAAGTTGTAATCTTCTTTTTGGTAATTTAAATTTATGTACATTATCATTCTGTATATTTTGGTGTGAATTAATTAAATTATATACTTAAATGGTATTTAAGACAACCGTGTTTGGTGAAACCCTAAGACACTAATGTGGACATGGACGAAGAATGATAATTTCTCATATGGACACAACAGCCTGGTTGCTTGAAAAAGACCAGATGTCAGGCACATCTTGATATATGTGCATCATTCTAAACCCAGACATTTTTAGTTGAAGTGTTCACTTACTGGTAGATTAGGAAATGGCTTGGTCAGTGCCTTGTTTGGTATAACATGTTTAATGTTTAAAGAAAGCTTGCTTTTAAAGGTATTTTGTATAAATTTATTGAATTTTGGTATTCCAGGGTGATCACCATGGTGAAAGGGATTGCAGCTTTGTATTTTCTTGTGGTTAATGCGTGTCTTCTGGGATCTTCATTGCCCTTGCAGTTTGATCATTGAAAAGTCACTCTGCGGGCTCTTTTTTTCCCCGTATTGACTTGATACTGTCCTTATCTTCATTGTACTGTATAAAGTAGTTTTGATGTACTATACAAGGTGCCCATGCAATTTTGTTCTTTATAAACTATTTTATTTGTTTGTCAATTTCTTTTGATTGTAGGTTTGTCAGCAGTATGAATTTAACAACAGTAAAATAGTTGGCCGGCCTATAAAATTCAATGCACTATTGACTACATATGAGGTGGTTTTAAAGGATAAGGCTGTTCTTTCCAAGATAAGGTGGAATTATCTAATGGTTGATGAAGCTCATAGGTTAAAAAACAGTGAGGCACAGTTGTACACAACCCTCTTGGTATGTAATTATGCCAATCAATTCTATCACACCTTTTGTATAGATCTATCAAGTTTAATCTTGTGTTACGCTAAATGATGCCATCCTGGTTTGGCAGGAATTTAGCACCAAGAACAAGTTGCTTATAACTGGTACTCCATTGCAGAACAGTGTGGAAGAGTTATGGTAATGGTTTGTTTCTTGTCATGATATTCCGCATGTGCCATATTTGTTTATAATTGTTATATTTGATCATGTATCGATATGTCCTTATGGCAAAGGTTTGCTAGGGTATCTGAATATAGTGTGGCTCATCTAACCATGAATGTTCGTTATTCTGCATGTTTTATATTTCCAATAAAGTGCATTTCTTTGTACGTGTGTTTGTGTGTGTGTTTGCTTAATGGTTGGATCCCAAAGCGACTCTGTACTCCTTTGAGTGTGTGTTTGTGTGTTGTGGAGGGGTGGGTGGTGGGGATTGCATTCATCTCTCTGTGTTAGCGCTTTCCTCTTGCACTGCATTAAATCATTTTGGAAAAATCAATATAGGGGTCTAGTTGAACCCAACAAACTACTGAATCTACCCATTGGACTTATTTTTTCCAAGAAACTTATTTAAGATGATAACTAAAAAACTTATTTATGATTCAAATTTTTTTTTTTTGTAAAAACTTATAAAGATAATAACTAAAAAAAGGTTAAAAACACTGAAGGAAACCAAGCATGCAGCGGCACCCCCTACTTCTCTCTCTCACTCTCTCTCTCTCTGTGGTCCCATATGCGACCATCCCTTGGGTTCGGTGCCAAAGGAAGAGAGGAAAATAGAAATAGAGGAAGGGGTTGGGAGAAGACGGTTTCTGGGATTTGGGGAGAGAACTTCGAGACTAGTGGGGTGGAGGCTTTGGATGAGGAGGAAATGGAGGGGAAGGGAGAGGATAGAGGGATGTAGATAATGTTTCCTTTATAAAATTAACAATAATGCTAGAGACACCAAATTTGTGCACCACATTTGAGTCCCAACCGATGTGGCAAATGACACTTCATCAATTAATTGCCGGACAATGCTTGGCTCCTGATATATCAGGAGCCATTCATCCTCAACAATGATGTGGCCTCTTTAAAAAATGACACATGTTTCTTTTTTTATTTTTATTTTTATTTGTGTCACTGACTCTCCCTCTCTCTCTTCTCACCCACTCTCCTCTCCTCCCCCAACTCTCTCTTCTCTCATCTTCCTGTCTCTCTCTTGAAATTCTTAGAAGCTTATCTCTTTTTTTTGCATTATTCTTTTTAAGTTTCAAGATTTCAATTTGTCCGAAGTATGAATATCTCCTAATTTCTTTGTTCTTATTCAACTTATTCTTGTATGAGTTGCTGGCAATTGGGTTTCTTTATTTCGTCTCAAGCTGTCTGCCATATGAATTTTCATATTTTGGTTTGAAGTGGTTGGAGCTTGTTGCTTTGGTATTGATTTGTTTGAGGACTTGAAAATTCTATTCATTTATAGTGTTGAAGCTGTGCTTTCCCTTTGTTTCCTTCGTTAAACACACCATTTCCATCTTCTGGGTTTGCCCTCTAATTCAATTTTCAAACTTTGTGCTTGGTGCTATCAGGAGGACTAGTCGAATTCTGCATGAATTTCTACCCTTGTGCTATAAAGGGTGAATAAGAATTCTAGTGGTTTTTACAGTCTTGGGATGTATCAGTCGGGGAGATGAGAGAAGAGAGAGTTGGGGGATTAGAGGAGAGTGGGTGAGAAGAGAGAGAGGGAGAGTCAGTGAAACAAATAAAAAAAAAAGAAAAAAAAAAGAAACATGTGTCATTTTTTAAAGAGGCCACATCATTGTTGAGGATGAATGGCTCCTGATATATCAGGAGCCAAGCATTGTCCAACATGTATCAATTACCAGCAATGAATTTTTGTAAAAATAATTAAAGCATAAATGCTGACTTTAATTAACCGAATGAAATCCAAAACTGATCACCACCATATCCCCTCAACAATGAGATCTCCCCACCCCAACCACCTATAGCTTCCCATCATCCCAGACAATCTAAGAGGCTGAATTGTGTATGGCAGATTTCTCCTCTAAAAAAAGTTGTGTATGGCAGATTTCTGGGCTATCAATTCTAATGGAGTATACCTTACAAGAAGAACAGAAAAGCTTTTAGATCTGACAAGTTTGAAAAAAATTATGATTTGGTGGTGAATCAGAATTGTTCATTTTTTCATATGTAAAACTATAAATAATGCCCTAGGGATATGTTTCTAGTGATCAAATTTTATATAAAGAAAAGATTTAGAAGATTTTATTGTTTACCAAAATCAAATGGGAAGTGAATGGCTGGGAGAAATTTTTGTTTGCAAATATTTTGCTGCTTGAAAGAATCTATGAAGGTTGAATTGGTGTAGGCTGAGTTGCTAGTAAAGGTGCAGTGGCGGTGGGACTGGTTGTGGTGGAACACGGTGGTGATTAGGTTTGGGACTTTGGATTAATCAACTTACATGGTTTTTTTTAAAATTTTTCTTTTTAGAAAAACACATGCTGGCAATTTTATTAAGTTATAGTGATGATTTGGGCTGCGCCACATCTTTGGGAGTCAAATTTGGTCTAGCATTACTGTAAATCAATGTTTCAATTATGTTTTTCCTGGAAGCTTAAGTTGTACCAAAAATATTAAAACTAGAGATGTTCGACTAGTGAGTAATTGTTTGGGTTCAATTAAACACCGGCGGTTGCCTTTTTCTTCATCGAATTGGTCTTTCATTTCATTTTATTTTATATAGGTTCTTTCTTCTCTGTAAGATTTGATTGACTGGCACTGATACACTAGATCACACATAAGTTTTCTTATATGTTTTTTGATTTTTCTGTTTCTTTTCTTCTTTGGTTTTTCAATTTTCAAATTTTATCCAGGGCTCTGCTGCACTTCCTTGACTCTGATAAGTTCAAGAATAAAGATGATTTTGTTCAGAGCTACAAGAATCTCAGTTCATTCAATGAGATTGAGGTACAGTCAAGCGAATTTCCTTTATTTTTAATTATTGTTACGCCTAAGCCTTGAAATAAATGTTTGCTTTGCATTTACGTGTAGCTTGCTAATCTTCATATGGAATTGAGGCCTCACATTCTCCGAAGAGTTATTAAGGATGTGGAGAAGTCTTTGCCTCCAAAAATTGAACGAATTCTTAGGGTTGAAATGTCTCCCCTTCAGAAACAGTACGTGGTTCAACTTGTAATGAAATGGCCCTTAGTTTAGATCCTTTCAGTGATTTGACATTTGCTCTTTGGTTCTGGATAATTTACTTTAGGTACTATAAGTGGATTTTGGAACGCAACTTCCATAATTTGAACAAAGGAGTTCGTGGAAATCAGGTTATTTCTTCTGTCCTCTGCCTTTTGTATAATTATTTGCTACTGTAAGGTTTGCAATTAGTCTTTCAGTCTGAAAACACAAATTTTGACTGGATCAACACGTCGGAGTTATTTCTTTCTGTGTTTGTGTTTTATCCCAATCTTAAAAAAAAACTGTAATATTTGAATGAGAAGAAAGAACTGTTGTGTCTCTGTTGAAAATTGGAAATAGTGTCTCATAGTGATTAGGGGCTGTTTATATTCGAAACACCATCGGGGTCAAAGGGAAATTAGGAAAGGCCTGATATACTAAGTAAACATTATTTGGTAACTCTCTGGCACATTTTTTTTTTTCATTCATACTGCCTAATGTTCTCACAAAATACACATTTTTATGTAACTTGTTAGTATTCCCAATTTCCCACACTCTAACTATTAAATATAAGGAATTGGATAGACTGACTTTTCACTAATATCGTAAATCTTTTGCTTCAATCTGTCTGCTTGGAGAAAACTTGTGCTCGACTCCACTCCAATGATAGGATATTTTCAAAATTTAATTGTTTCAATTTCTTTTGCACATGTTTCTGGACACACAACATTTGAGTGTCAGCCTTCAACTCTGACTTACAAACTAAGTAATTGATGGACTGTCTTTGATAACACTTGATGTTGATAGAAATTTGTACAGTACCTTTTACAGATAGATTATACTCCCTACTCTGTCGGGGTGTATATCCTTGAGGGAAAACCTGGTAAGTGTCAGAAATGACAGAGTCTGGTTAAAGACTGATGTCTTCAAACTATCACTATGTAAAATTCTTTGATAAAGTCAACAATGCCCTATATACTGATTTCCATGTAATAGTAAAGGGGGCGCCTGGTACCCTATTCAAGTTCAAACTATCACTATGTACAATTGTTCGATAAAGTTGACAATACTGTCTATACTGATTTCCATGTAATAGTTAAGGGGACGTTTGGTATCCTATTCAAGTAGGGAACTCAAAAACCTTGATTTTTCTTAAAAACAAGGAGTACTAAAATCCATTTTTAAGATTCAAAAACTTGTTTGATATGCAACTTGAAAACTGTTTCTAAATTGGTTGAATTCTTTTGCCACTTAATTGAAACAAATTCTTAAATAACAGATTTGTTCTGTTTTCAAGTATTTGGGTATTTTTGAGTTTGGGTTTTCAAAACTGGTTCGACCAAACAGATTTTTTGGACTCAAATAGAATACTAAACAGGCACCAGCAAGTGGTTAGTTGGAATTATCAGGCCCATGGTTTGTTGCCATGTGGTCTGAGATTCGAAACCCCCAAAGGTACCTACCTAGCTATTTGCTGTTTCCTGCCTCCCAAAGATTGTATGGCTCAGCGGGGGGCTCCAGTTTCAAAGCTGTGTCTGCAATGCGGATTAATGGATTTCTGGGTATTAAAAAAAAAAAAAGAATACCATACAGGCCCTAATGTTGCTCTTTACTAGTGGGAAAGAAGAGAAGGTGTGAATGTGTTGATTCTATTGGGAATGAAATCAGTTGAAGAATGCCTGTTCTTCCTTCACTATCCCGTTTTCTGTCTGATCATTATTGAAAGTAATAACTTTTTCATTCTATTTTTTAATATTATTTTTGCCTTTTCAGGTTTCATTGTTGAATATTGTGGTAGAGTTGAAGAAATGCTGTAATCATCCCTTCCTGTTTGAAAGTGCTGACCATGGTTATGGAGGGGACTCGAGTACCAAAGATGGCAGTAAACTGGAGAGGATTATTTTAAGCAGTGGGAAGCTGGTTATACTTGATAAGCTTCTTATGAGATTGCATCAAACAAAGCACCGTGTTCTGATTTTTTCCCAGGTTTGTCTGCGATGCAGTCATGTTGATTGTGCTCCTTGGAAAGTCGCTTATGGACTATTAAGTTTGATATGTTGTTAGCATGGACTTCCACCTTGTTCATTCATTTTGATGCATAGCTTAGCCCATTTAATTAAATGGTAGAATCCATATCTGTTTAGATATGTTGTTTGTAGGACAATCATCAGTTAAAGTAGCGGTCTGTTGGCTATTTGAGGACATGACACTTGTGGCCTCCTTTAATGATACTTGTATTTGTTCTACCATTGCCTCTTTTTATGAAAGAAAAAGATTGCAAAACTTGGGGTAAAATTGTTCACATTTTCATACATCATTTCGTTCACAGGCTTATTTTCAATATATATACAGGAAACCACTGAAATATGATCAGGACATGTTGATATAGCCATTTCCTCGTGTCTTGATTTTTTTTTTTTCTGTTTCGGGTTACACTACTGTATTAATCGTTGATTTTTTTGGAGTGACACTGTTCATCTTACTCCCAAGCCTGTCCAAAAATTAAGTGTATTTTGTTTCTGTAGCAGCCAATCACGCAGAATGGCTGAAGTGTTGTTGCATGTGCTAATTGTTAGAGACTACACAATCACTGAGGCAGTTGCCCAAATGCATAGTTTTTTTATGTGGCAGCTCAATCATGGGGTTATTGGCTTTTTCCTCCCTGTAGTGAGTCTTGTGTCATACGAGGGTGTATTAATTATATATGCTAGTTAGGGGACTAGAATTGCAAATCCTTCTTTATTAGCTTGAATTTTTATATACTGATATACTATGTACTAAGTCATTTGGATGATTTATTGCAGATGGTAAGAATGTTGGACATACTGGCGGAGTATATGTCAATTAGAGGGTTTCAATTTCAACGCCTTGATGGAAGTACGAAGGCTGATTTACGCCACCAGGCAATGGAACATTTTAATGCACCTGGCAGTGAAGATTTTTGCTTCCTGCTTTCAACTCGAGCAGGTGGCCTTGGTATCAACCTTGCCACAGCGGATACAGTTATAATATTCGATTCAGATTGGAATCCTCAAAACGACTTGCAGGTTTATTTAAAGACAATATCTCAGTTATTTTTACTTTTACATTTTATTTAATAATCCTCATGCCCAAGACCAGAGTTCAAACCTCCCCCTTTCCTTTTGGCCTCCTTCGTACGAAATTAACATCGCTCTTTGATTATGAATCAGGCAATGAGTAGAGCTCACAGAATTGGGCAACAGGAAGTTGTTAACATCTATAGATTTGTCACGAGCAAAAGTGTCGAGGAAGATATCCTGGAAAGAGCTAAGAAAAAGATGGTAGATTACACAGCATAATCTTGAGATTGTTTTATAATTTTTCAATTGTCCAGTTTGTGACACATCAGGATCTGCATATACATGCATATGTATACTCAATATTTCACTTGAGGCCTATTATTTGATTTAATATGTTTTCTTTGTTCCAATGTTTTTTTATAGGTGCTTGACCATTTGGTGATTCAAAAATTAAATGCAGAGGGTAGGTTGGAGAAGAAAGAAGCAAAAAAAGGAACTTTATTCGACAAAGTAAGGGCTTGTGTTGAATTGATTGTTTTATCATGCTAAATTCTAGTGGGGGCTTTTGAGTGGGGGAAAAATGGGAGAAGGAAAGATTTCTAAGCATATTTCTGGGTTTCCACCTGTAGATTACTCTCTCTCTCTCTCTCTCTCTCTCTCTCTCTCTCTCACACACACACACACACACACACACACACACATATCGGACACACATACACACACATGAGGGGACTCTAATGTAGCATTGCAAAATTGCCACTTCAGAATATTTCTTTTTCTCTTTCTCTTACCATAACGAATGCATATGGTATTTGCAGAATGAGCTGTCTGCTATCTTAAGATTTGGGGCTGAAGAACTTTTTAAGGAAGAGAAAAATGATGAAGAAAGCAAGAAAGGGCTCTTAAGTATGGATATTGATGAGATTCTTGAAAGAGCGGAAAAAGTTGAAGAGAAGGAAGCTGAAGAGGACGGGAATGAATTGTTGAGTGCTTTTAAGGCAAGTTTTTGCCATTGTTTGTTAGGGATGTACATTGGTTGTCTTGCCCCCTCCTGTAGATTTTTTATTTTTTGTTTTGTTTTTACACAAGTGCCACTTATGCCCTAAAATCAACGGTGCTGCGTTTTTGCTCCGGTTGGTGTAAGGATGGTGATGGACGGCTGCTGTACAGTTGCTACTGCTTTCATGTTGAAATTATATTCATTTGTGTTTTTTAATACACGTACTCTTTGGTGCATATATGTACAGGTGGCAAATTTTGGTACCGCTGAAGATGATGGTAGTTTTTGGAGCCGTTGGATAAAGCCGGAAGCAGTATCCCATGCCGAAGTATGAATCTTTTCTGTTAAATACTATCTTAGTATAGTAGTAAAGGACTCTTTCTCATACTTATTATTATTGTCTATATATTCTTGTGTTGCATTTCCTTTAGTTAAAAGGATTAAATTGACATTTCCTTTTAGGAAGCTCTTGCCCCTCGTACTAAAAGGACTACCAAGAGCTATGCAGAAGTTGCTCAGCCTGATAGAAGTAATAAAAGGAAAAAGAAAGAATTTGAGCCTCAGGAAAGAGTCCAGAAAAGGCGCAAAGCAGATTATTCAGTTAGCTCAGCGCCAATGATTGACGGAGCATCTGCTCAAGTAAGGGGATGGTCGTCTGGGAATTTGTCTAAGAGAGATGCATTGCGGTTTTCCCGTGCGGTAAGTTCTTATTTGTTTCGGATTTCTGTGTAGCTTCATTAGTCATCACCTCGCTATAATCTCCTAAAATGCTTGTATTTCTCTCCTTAAAAAACCACCCATTACCTCATATTGTGAGCATACCTTATCAGTTTTGATTTAGCTTGTTTCAAGAAAGCTCATAATATTTCTACAGTTGTAGCACCCAAATATTTATATTTTGGAAAAGGCACCCATTACTTTTTAAAAAACACACATGATAAGACAAGATTTGAGCCATTCAAATTGGATTCCCATCAATTTCTCTCTCCCTGAATGTCTGCATGAAAGCTTTTTCTTCCTAGAATAGCATTTCTGATGCACCACAGCTTTCATTAGTCATATGACTCATATGTGTAAAGCTTTTCTCCCCCTGTTTTGCTAATACAGATCTGTTCAGTTTACAGATTAGGCATGGCGTCTTTGCTTCTCTTGTATTAATTGTTCCTTTCTCTTGTCTTTATTCGTTTATTTTGTTTTTATTTATTTATTTATTCCTAAAACCTAACTGACCCAACCTGGACATAGTTTTAGCTGATATTCTCAATATTTGAAGAGATTAGATGCCAAGGTCATGGGCGCAGACGCAGAAACTGGCTGAAGTTTTCCTGTTTTGGGTTTACATTGTAGACTAGGTCTAATAGAAGATACCATTTGTTTCAAATTTAATCACCCATCAGAGATGGTGTTCTTATGGTTTTTTCTCTGGATTTTCCCTAAATATTGGAAGTTTCAAATTAATTCTTTGCAAGATGTTTGGTCAAAGTTAAGACATCCCAATTTTTGAAAAGCTTCTGGCACCAGCTTGTTCTGAATGTTTGTTTTCTTAGGAATTTTTATGCTATATTGTCTAACACTGTTCATTTGCAATTAGGTTATGAAATTTGGGAATGAGAGCCAAATTGCCTTAATAGTTGAGGAGGTCGGAGGGGCAGTTGCAGGAGCTTCACTTGAATCACAGGTTGAGCTTTTCAATGCATTGATTGATGGCTGCAAAGAAGCAGTGGAAGTAGGGAGTTTGGACCAGAAGGTTGTCTTAGAATATGTCTATTCATCCATGTTGTTTCTTGAATGCTGTTTCTTATGTAAATTTATTTTTTCGTTGTGAGTGACAACTTGTTGGCTGCTGAACGTTAGAAACTTGTGGTACTTTTAGGGGCCCTTGCTGGATTTTTTTGGTGTCCCTGTCAAGGCTGTTGATATGCTCAACCGTGTTCATGAACTTCAGCACCTGGCAAAACGTATTAGTCGATATGAGGATCCCATTGACCAGTTCCGTGTCTTGACATACCTCAAACCTTCAAATTGGTCAAAAGGTTGTGGCTGGAATCAATGTATGTATTACTTCTTTGCTTATGTTATTTTTCATCTCTCCTCCACTGGAAGACAAAGCACGTGATTTTGGTTCCTTTTTGCTGATATTTTCCTTCTTGATAGTTGATGATGCAAGATTGCTCCTTGGAATATATTACCATGGATTTGGAAATTGGGAAAAGATACGATTAGATGAAAGGCTTGGTCTTATAAAGAAAATTGCTCCCGTGGAACTTCAACACCATGAAACATTTTTACCCCGCGCTCCAAATTTGAGAGATCGTGCCAACGCTCTTCTCGAAATGGTATGCAATCACATATGATCTGACTTTTTTGTGTGGAGGAAAGCACTGTATCTCTGCCACATGTGCTTAGGATTTCTGGAATAGGATTGAAAAAGAAAAAAAAAATCTTGAGCCACATTTGACATTTTAGTTTGAGAGAATCTGTTGTTTTGGTTAAAACTTTTCATCTGTCCATCCCGCTTGACACTAGTTAATACTGAAATGAAGGCTATGATAATGCTACCCCTGAAAGTTGGGGCGCGGGGTGAAGAGTTTTAATTTGGTTCAGATGAGGAAGAAAAAAAAATGGAAATTATGCTGAGTGCGAAAATATGATTATTATTATTTTTTCGGTTTTCAAGATTGTCTGGACTCTAGGATTGCATTGGTTTGACGTTGGTGTGAAATTTATTGTAAACTGTATGAATGGACTGAAATGATTGTTGATCTAAGAAATTGTTGTGAATTTATGTGTCAAACTTATGCTAGGTCTAACATTAGTCCGCCATTTTTAAGCTGATTCATCCTGATACTTTTGATCATTGTCATTTGTTCATTTGCCTGTGCATGACTGTGTGAGTGCCTTGTAGTCCATTCTGAAGGAGATTGAGGCACTTGAATAATTTCAGTAAACTAGTTTGGTATTACTTACATGAGTTGATGAAGATGACATCTGTAAACAGGAAATTGCAGTTTATGGGGGAAAGAATGCAAATGCTAAAGTGGGTCGTAAGGCTTCTAAGGAGAGGGAGAATCCTCTCATTGTTTCTTTAGCTCACAGGGGCATCAAAAAAGGAAAAGCCGGTTCTTCTAGACTCAATGTTGAAATGAACAAGAACAGACCTTTGAAACCACAGAAAGTTGAACCTTTAGTGAAAGAGGAGGGTGAAATGTCAGATGATGAAGAAGTGTACGAGAAGTTTAAGGAGGAGAAATGGATGGAATGGTGCGAAGAGATGATGGCTGATGCAATTAAGACATTGAATCGTCTTGAACGGTTGCAGACGATTAGTGCCAATCTTCCAAAGGATACAGTACGTCTTAATCTTGCTTTTTTCATTTGTCTTTGTCACATTTATTAGTTAAATCATCCGTTTGATGCTGGTACTGTTAATTCACACATTTTGTCTTTCAGGTGCTTGCGAAAGTTAAAAATTATTTAAAGCTTCTTGGACGAAGGATAGACCAAATTGTTTTAGATAATGAGGAGGAACCGCATGGACAAGATAGTATGTACTTCATCCCGTATGATTTATTTTTCTCATTCCTGATTGCTTTTCTATCTACTGTTGCTCTCACGCATGTAAATTTAAAAAAAAAAAAATTTAAACACCCACTTTAGACAAGCTTGGAGATGGGTATATGTATGGAATTCAATTCTGTGCCTTGGATTTTGTTGGATGTTTTTAAGTTCAATTGAGTAATATCTCAACAGAATAATCATCTGACCCTACATTTGACAAGCTCTAGGACTGCATATGTAACAAATTCCTTTTTCTTTTTCATGGTATGTGTTTTAAGTTATTAACATAGTGGTCATTTACAGAGATGACAAAGCGCTTGTGGAACTATGTTTCTACCTTTTCAAACCTGTCTGGGGAGAGACTTCAAGACATTTATTCGAAACTTATACTGCAGCAGGATGAGGAGGTTGGGCCTTCCCACATCAATGGCTCTGCATCTGGTCCCTTTGGCAGAGACAGTGACCCTACCTCATTTTCGCGTCATGCGGAGAGGCAAAGAGGGTACAAAAATGTGACCAACTATCAATCTTTTGAACTTCAGAAGGGTCATGATACAGCTAAATCCGAAGCATGGAAACGAAGGAGGAGAGGAGAAACTGATAGTAATTTACCAGTTCAGGCCTCATCTCAAAGAATTATCAGCAATGGTACTCGGTTAACCGATCCAAGCTCATTAGGGATTCTTGGTGCAGGACCACCTGAAAATAAACGCGTTGTCAATGAAAGGCCTTATAGGATGCGACAGGCAGGTTTAGCCCAAAAACAAGGTTTTACAGGTATCAAGTAGTGTTGCATACAATAGGAAAGCAGCTGGTTAAAAAGTGAAGGCGACTGGCTCTCACCTGGGAGCACTTACGACTTCAGCCTATATATATTCTCTGGAATTTTTTTTGTCAACCATGGGAATAAGTTCTTGGAGATCCTACTTGGGTTTCTGAGACGATCGGAACCGGTCCACAAAATGGGATTTGCATCATTGAACAAGATGCAAGGATTGCCTGTCGTCTGCAAGGCTTGTGGAATTTTGCTGCCATATTTTTTTATCTTTTGTTTTCTGAAGATGAGTTCGGTTGGTATTATTATGTTCACGTATATAGAGCAATTCAGTGAAAAAGTTTTTCCACTCATCTGATATATACATACAGAAGGAGAATGTAGTACGCCTTCAGAAAGTGTACATTATCAATTTTGAAATAGTTGGTGGTATTTTCTCTCCCAAGTTTTGGAGATTTTTTAATTAAATTGTTGATAAGTTAGTACTTTCCAATATCCATATTTATCTTTCATTGGTTATATTATAGCAAGAATAGATTAAGAATTCTGCCGAAGAACTATCTACTGTTTGTTTTATTATTTATGGTTTTAGGTCACTACCTTGGCTAACTGCAATAGTTTGCGAATTCTTTTATTTGTCGTTTAAGGGCTAATTCAGATAGTTTACCAATTCTTCTATCTGTCATTTAATGAAATGATACGATGTCGTTTCGGTCAGTTAGGACATTTTGTGGAGCAAAAACTCCTAGCTCCTTCCAAGTCAATACAGATTTGGTACGCTTGTTCTGATAATGAACTTGTATCGGCATGGATATGAAACTCATCGGCCATAAAAAATAAAGATGGGGCAAAACAAAAAAACTAAGAATAAATTACACAGTGATGATCCTTTTTATATTTTTCATTGCATTTTAATGGGGGGCCTCCTATTAATTCGGCTACAAATCACACGATGCTGCTGATATCTCATTTTTGCCATTTAGGAACATAAATGTTCGAACTTATGAAATGGTCTAGAACCTGAATGAAACCTCTCAAACTATATATTTTCATAAATCACATTGTGTACCGCTTCTCTGATAAAGTTACTAGAATTACTCTACTCGCCTCGTGTAGTGTAGAATGAAAAGAATAAAAAAAGAAATGGCCCCACAAGTTTCAGGATCGTAGACATCATTCGGATAAAAACAAACTTGGGAAAAAAACGTAGAGGGTAAACACGACATCAAAAGCCCTGTGTGGTCTTGGTTCCTACAAAATAGGTGGCGGGCAGCCCTTTATCACGTTATCTTTCACATTCTTTTCTCAACCTCAGGCTTCTAAATTTCATGAAATATTAATTTAGATAAATTCTTATATCGGAATCCATTTTTTTTCTATTTTCAACTAATTTCATATCCATACAATTTTCAAGTGTTTCCTGTGATTTCATGGACGACTCTTACATTATCCTAATTTGTTTGGTTTACATTATTATTTTTTTTTCCATTTCAAACCTTGCACATATATCTTGCTCGTTTAAAGATTAAGCCAAATTGAAAGGACACGTCGAAAATCTCGATTAGTAAAGGAAGGTATACATCCACATCATTTTTATTATTATTTTTAACTGTTTAGAGGGGAATAAAAAAGAGAGAGCATTCAATCTAGAATTTTAAAAGTAAAGTATTCGTAATTCAAGTGCTTAAAAGTATTTTCTCTTGCTTCCGATATCTTATGCTCGATTCGCCCTTTACTCAATATCTCTCAATATCTCAGTATAAAAAATAAAAAGCCCCAAAATTTTAAATTGGAAATCCAATGCAGCCAACAAAAAGGCTATCTTTCGCCCTGGGCGTGCTCTTATCTGCCACGTTTGAGAAAAGGTGGGGCCCCCTTCCTATGAGGTTGGTTGGCTCTCCCGCGCTCCTATTATAGAAATATATATACTCACTTTGGCATTGCTCTCTGTCCTCCAATACAATTCTGAGCTTGAACAGCAGCCTCTGCTCAGCACAATATTCTCTTCCAGGGTAATCTCATAACTTAATGCCTGCTCTGCTCTTCTTAACTCCTTCTCTTTTGGTTGATTAATTATTGATATATCTATCCATCCATCCATCCATCTGTCTACACGTGTTGGTCTTTCTCTGATTGTTTCTGGATTGAGCTCAACCTTTGCTATAACCCCATCTGTTGCTTAATTTTCTGCTTGCAATAGTGTTATGATGGTTCTACCTCTATCCCTTTTGTCTTCATGGAATGGAAGATAGTTGTATATTTTTTTTCGTTTTTCGAACACGATGCAAATTTTAATTTTGTGTATCTGTTGTTGTTTGACCGGAATTTTCCATTAGCTTTTCATCATGTTCTGATTTCCAATCTTGTTTTATATGTGAAGGGTGTTTCTAGTTCAGTTTGAGTTTGCTTCAAATAGAATTTAATTCGATTGTTGTTTTTCTACAATAAACAAATAATACAGCTATCTAAATCCGTATAAGTATTATGTGTATGTATAATAAATAAAACACACACAGATACAGCTGTACATAAAGATGGGATGTCCTGTTGCAAGGGGCTTGTAGCTTAATTGGTTAAAAACATTTACCTGTCCTAGGTTCGATTCCTCCTTCCCCAATATCGCTTGTATAAAAAAAAAAAAAGATGAGACTTCCTGTCTTTAAGAAAGATGAGAATAACTTATGCACCATATACTTATATCTACGTATACCTCCTGCAAATTCATGGAGCTGGCCATAAACTCTTGCTTCCTTTTTCCCTTGGCTGAAAATGTTTGTCTAAATGAGGTGCTATCAAGACTCCAGAGGTTCCTTCCTTATATAAATAATTCTCTCTGGGTGGGTGGTTTAATACGAATTTGTAGTGGTTTTTTTTTTTTAATCTCTCTTCCCTTTTGTGCCACCTCTTATTGTAGGTTCAACATCAGTGCTACTTTTACTAAAGTAGAGAAAATGAAGCCACAAAGGTTATTAGTCGTAGTTTCTTTTTTAGGCCAGAGGGTTGTCCCTTGGAACAGAGGAAGCTCATGCTACTTTTACTGAAATAGTAGAGAAAATTAAGGAAAATCAAGGCTTATATTTACGACTGCAGAAAATAATGCAAGTATTAACTTTCTCTGCTATTTGTCTTCTTTTGTCCATATTTACCACTCATACTAGTTCTTAACCTTGTCAGTCTCAATTATTTTCCTAAGGCTCAACAGACTAAGGCCCCGTTTGGGATTGCTTTTTTTGGCCAAAAACCTGCTTTACTTTAAAGTTAAGCAGTTTAAGGTGTTTGGTAAAAAGAAAATATCCCGATTATTTTAAAAGCAATGGCCTTTTGACAGCAGCTTTTAAAAGCAGGCTCTTGGTTGCTTTTCAAAGCTGCTTTTAAAAGAAGCAGAGATGAACATTTAATGAATTTTTTTAATTCCCAAAATACCATCATTCATTTTAAAAAATGACACCACCTCCACTTCCACATCCAACTCCACCACTTGCACCACCACATTCACTACCTCCACAACCATCGCCACCACCACCACCACCACATCCTCCTCCTCCTCATTCTCCACCACCACCACCACAACCACCACCTCCTCCACCACCTCCACCACCACCACCACCACCTCCTCCTTCACCTCCACCTCCACCTCTACAACCACCACCACCACAACCACCACCTCCTCCAAAACCTCCAAATCGACCACCACCTCCACAACCAACATCACCACCACATCCTCCTCCAAAACCTCCAAATCCCCCACCACCTCCTCCACCACCAACCACCACCTCCTCCAAAACCTCCAAATCCACCACCACCTCCACAACCAACACCACCACCACAACCATGCTGCCACTGCCACCACCAGCACCACCTCCACAACCGCCATCCCCACCACCACCAACTCCACCTTCATCACCACCACCACCTCCACTCCATCACTACAACTACCACCACATGATTAGTACATAACACTTTTAACATCATGTCTATTTTAGTCATTATTCACAGTTACAAAAATTTTATATTAAAATTTACCAAATGTTTTTTACATTGCTTTTTGTACTAACAGCACTTTAAAAATATTGTTTACCAAACATGGAGCTGCTTTACTTTACAGCTAATTATTTTCAAAGCACAGCAGAAGCAACTTTTTTTAAAAGTGACAGCAATCCCAAACTGGGCCTAAGTCTCCTCATGCTAGTCCTTAGTCCAATTTTAGACTCATTATCAACCCTCGGTTCATTCTGTAAAGCTAAGACGAGTATGTGGTACCAGGAAGCACTGGTATTAAAATTGAGATTGTGTATTTTGAGACTACAGAAAATGCACTCTATCTATAATGTATGTATGGCCGAATAGTCACATAGTATGGATGTGTGTGTGTGTTTGTGTGAAAGCATACATTTCTCCTCTAGCTATGGTAAACTTCTTCTTATGGGCCTGAGGATTAGTTCACAACAGGAACCTGCAGAACATTTATAATATATATTTTTTTCTGTCTGGCCGAAGTTAACTTGTTTCAAGAGGTGGTTTTGCAGCTGAGGGCCTGTTCAATCTGTGAACCTTCAGGGAGTGAAAAATGGACTATGTTAATGGACCCGGAAGGAACCATCTCTTTGTTCCAGGCCCGGTCAATATTCCGGAGTCAGTCCTTCGGGCTATGAACAGAAACAATGAGGATTATCGTTCTCCTGCTGTTCCAGCAATGACAAAAATTCTGCTGGAGGATGTGAAGAAGATTTTCAAGACTACAACTGGAACTCCATTTATGATCCCTACCACAGGTATCTCAATAACCAGATGGGTGTTGCTTTTTACTTATTTATTTATTTTAGTTTCTAATTTTTCAGGTTAGCTGATTTTGATCACATCTTATGTGAAGGTTGCTGTTTAAGATTTAATGATGCTGCTAAGAAAAAGTTGTTTCTAGTGTTTGAATATTATACACCGATTCGAAAACTAGAAGTTTTTTTATGTTCAAGACTAAGTGAATTCCGTGTGAATGGCTGAGTTTAATAACGTTGCTCTATCATTGTTTAGGTACTGGTGCTTGGGAGAGTGCACTTACAAATACATTATCTCCTGGAGACCGGATTGTATCTTTCCTGATTGGCCAATTCAGTTTGCTATGGATTGATCAGCAGCAGCGCCTTAATTTCAAGGTGGATGTTGTAGAAAGTGAATGGGGCCAAGGTGCCAACCTTGACATTCTGGAATCAAAACTTGCAGAAGATACTGCGCACACTATAAAAGCAATATGCATTGTTCACAATGAAACAGCCACTGGAGTTACTAATAACTTAGCTAAAGTGAGAAGAATACTTGGTAAGCATATCTTTTGCTAGAGCGTAGATATGGCTGAGTTAGCTTTATTTTTCTATTCGTTATCTGCTTTTGTACATGTTTCGTCATAAGTTCTAAAATAGTTGTCTATCAACAGCCACTTGTATGGAAGCTCCTGAATCAAATGCGTATGTATGTGGCTGTCTATTATTTATCCGTTACATCTTTGTTTATACATACTGCCGTAGAGTACTTCAGTTCCCAATAACATATGTCCAAGCCTTTCTTTAGTTGTTGCATAACCAGATCAATTTCCTAGTACCAAATTATAGCTTTTCTAGTACCCTGGTTACATGCTAGTATTTAAATTTGACTTGCCAAAAGTAGACATCAATAAATTTTGTCATATTTTTTCCTTTCACTCTGAGTATTTCATTTTCTCTTCTTCTCAAGTTTGTTACTTTCCATTTAAGTTACCTTTATAAGTCGTTCTCATGGTATTTTATTAATCTCTCAGATGAGTACAGGCATCCAGCTCTCTTTCTTGTTGATGGAGTGTCTTCCATATGCGCTCTTGACTTCCGTATGGATGAATGGGGAGTAGATGTGGCTTTAACTGGTTCTCAGAAAGCTCTTTCTCTCCCCACTGGCATTGGGATTGTGTGTGCAAGCCCAAAAGCTCTAGAGGCATCTAAAACTGCAAAGTCAGTAAGAGTTTTCTTCGACTGGAAAGATTACTTGAAGTTCTATAAGTTGGGAACATACTGGCCATATACCCCTTCCATCCAGTTGCTGTATGGACTGCGCACAGCACTTGATCTTCTTTTTGAGGAAGGACTAGACAACGTGATTGCAAGACACAGCCGTTTGGGAAAAGCAACAAGGTAGAACTTTGTTTTCCTGGTGTCCATATTGATCTCTGGATTTCATGTAGCTCAAAATTCAAAAACTAATTACAGGGATTGCTATTCGTGTCCCAATTTCGTGTGTTTACCTGTATTAAGCAGTATATATTTGAACATTGCCTTCAACTTCCAACTGCAGGCTTGCTGTGGAGGCATGGGGCTTGAAGAACTGCACCCAAAGTGAGGAATGGTTCAGTGACACAGTGACAGCTGTGCTTGTTCCTCCATACATTGAAAGTTCAGAAATTGTGAGAAGGGCATGGAAAAGGTACAATTTGAGCTTAGGCCTAGGCCTAAACAAAGTAGCTGGCAAGGTTTTCAGAATAGGGCATCTTGGCAATCTGAATGAGGTAATGTCATTTTCAATTATTCAAATCTTACATATTCCAAGCATGATTAGAAATTGGTTGGAACTTGGAAATAGAAAAGGAAATGGACAGATCTTTATGGCTTAACTGGATAAAGTCTTTTCACCCTCCCTCTCTCCAACACGATGAGTACCGGTATGGGAGAATACATAAATATATGTAAATATACATTCTGTCACTGAGGATTATAAATAGCGCTGAATTCTCTACTTATCCCCAAAGTTCTGCTGTGATGGCAAGAGAAACATCTTCTATAACTTTTACTGGTTCGATCTCATATTGTTTTTTGTTTTCATTGCTGAAAAGAGAATGGGGTGAAAGTGATACTTGGTCTAACATGTGAACATCACTGGGGAAGTTTGCATGTAAAATGAATCTGATATAGCACAACCCATTCATTGTAATCTTCTCACTTTTTGCTATTTAAATTTTGTTCTGTTTCCAGTTGCAATTGTTGGGTTGTCTTGCTGGTGTCGAGATGGTACTTAGGGACGTGGGCTACCCTGTTAAGCTAGGAAGCGGAGTTGCAGCTGCTAGTGCATACTTTCAGAACAACACCCCTCTGATCCCTTCCAGGATTTGATTTTCTGTCTATCATTGTAATTTATTTTCCTCTATGATTTGCTTCAGGATGTACTGTAAATAACGCGTATTTGTTCCTCTCCTTGCACTCTCTTGAGGCTAACCAAATTCCCTACTTAATACATGGTCTTTTGGATGTTCCTATATCCAAAATAATTCGAGTAGAATCTACTGCTTGCTCTTTTTATTCCAATTTTTCTTGTTAATAAAATGTGTGCGATTAGTACTCTCTGAAAATCAAATTTTTGCTATTAGGTTAGGTTAGAAAAATGAAACGAGTTTTTGTAGTGGCTGATGAATATCATGAAAATTTTCTGTTGACATAAACATGACTCTGTTAATGCTTGCACAAACATGACTTCCTTAGGAACATGACTTTGTTGAAAACATTTCAGCAGTACTGTGATGGGATTTGTAAGTAAATTTGTGTGATTGTTGATAACATGAAGTAGGAGAGACATCAAGATGACACAAGTTAATCAATTTTTTAGTGTACCCATTTTCACTGGTATCTCTTCAATTTTAGTTCGAGAAACATCAAGATGACACAAGTTAATCATTTTTCCCATGTCTGCAGGCAATTCAGTGAGAGATGAACAATTTGACAATAGTAACGTTTGAAGATTGTAGAGAGTGCAAACTATAGCAGGTAGCCTTTTGATTTTAGTCCAAGAGAGATTCAAGTAACACAAGTGACTGAGATTACCAATAGAGCTAGGTAACTCATAACTGTTGCCATATAGTGACAATGCTAGCACACGCAAAGATAACACTGATGGCAATAAATCATTTAAAACACTTGTACTTACATGTATTTAAATGCTGATTTGTTTTTAAAGCTAGGAAGGTTCGCAAATGCTTAATCTGATATAATGACTTAAATTTTGCAGCGCAATCAAATTGTCCTATATCATACGACTCTTTCCAAAACTTCATGTGATTTGCTCCTTTCCAACATCACACAATATTTGGCAGACACGGACATAGCCAAGTCATTAATGAGATTAGAGGTGTCAAACGGGCCGTGTAGGGCCCGGCCCGTCCCATTTAAATTTGTGCTTTAACGTTTTCGTGTTGAGCTAGGCCAGCCCATTTAATTTATCAGCCTAGGCCGTGCCGTGCTGGCCCATTTAGTAAAATCATTGATCCCGGCCCGGCCTAAAGCCAATGTCCACATTGAAAAAGGCTAGGCCGGGCTCGTGCCATGCTTGGGCCCAAGAACCAACCCATTTAATTTGAATTTTTTTCACTTGATTTTTTTTTCCACTAGATAATTCAAATTATGAACATTAAAAATATAATTAGAGGCAAGAAATGATGAACAATTTGAAAACATTAATCAATCAAACATCCAAACAATATGAAAGGGCTTATATGTCATATGTACTGATTAGATATCAAGTCCAAGCTTAAGACCCTGCTCTCGTCAGACACGTTCTCTAAACCTAATCTCATCATAAAGAGGGAGTTGAAATAGTTTTTGAGAGAAAGCAAAAGTCTTGTGATGTTTGTGTCTTTTGCCAGAGTTGCTACTACTGTGATTGAATGAGTTCTGAGATCATATACTCAAGGAAGATGGTACCAGGTATGTCTTCTATGTATTTCAGGTTGTGTGAAAGATCATGGATACTTATCTAGAAAATCTAAGAAATGAAACATGATTTCCTACTTGATTTTTGAAATAATGATCGTGATACTAAATGATTAAAGTATTTTGTATTGATCTCTTCCATTGTTTTCTAAATCTCAGCTTCATGAATTAAACTTTCTGCTGCCCAAATTAGAAACATAGCTTCCTTGTTGAACTCATAGCCCTTTGGAAAAATTGCCCAATAAGCAAAGCATCATTTCAAATGAGTTGGGAAATAATGGTAACTCAATCTTAGAGCTGGAATAATATTACATTTGGCATCGGGTAGCTCCCAAATATTGTTGTTCAATATGCCATTCCATTCCTCATAATTTGTGTTGAAACGTAAGAGACCTCCAAGTGTTTTTGCAGCTAAAGGCAAACCGTTGCACTTATGAGCAAACATTTGCACTCAAGTTCCCACTTGGAAATGCATGTTTTGAAAGTAACAGCCAGCAGTCCTCATCAGACAGTTGTTCCAAATATTGAATAGGAACAGTGCGCGTGACAGATACAACAGTTGTGTTACGTGTTGTCACGATAACCTTACCTCCCCTTGCCCCGAAAGCAAATGGACATCGTAGGAGATTCCAACATGGTAGTTGTCATTCCAAATGTCATCCAAGACAAATAAAAATTTCTTTCCCCTTACTCGTTCTCCTAGTTCAATTTGAAGAAAATTGAGGTCTCTATTATCGTAATCCTTTGAACTGATTGACTCGAGAAGGGTTTAGTTACCCTAGTAACATCAAAGTCTTTTGAAACATAAGCCCATGTTGTCATCATTATAAAGGAGCGGAGCAAGAGTAGTCTTGCGAACCCTGCCCATCCCAACTATAGTGATGACAGATACATCGGTGTTGATTCCATCCCTACCACACAAGATTCCTGAACCAAGGAAGTTGTTGGAGTCTCCCCCAACAAATTCTCTCTGACCAAGGACATCTTTTTGTTTTGCAAGGTGTTCAAGTCTTCCTAGCAAGTCCTCTATCCTACCGTTCATACCTTGATAAAAAAGGATTAAGAGAAGTAGAGAGGAAGTTTCACACCTGGGTTTTGACAGTTCGGTTTTCATCAGCCTCTACCTTGCATCTCAAACCTTCAGTCTTGATCTCATCTAATAAGTCCTCTGAAATTACGTGTAGGATGACTAAGAATTCCCAGAGAGGGTGAATATGCCAATTTAAAATTATAATCAATAAATAAAAATAAACTTTAGTAGCAGGATTGATATGGCTTATCAATCTTGGAAACATGCAGAGCATGAAATAAAGGAACACGCAGAGAATTATTTTATGTGGTAAAACCCCACCTCTGGGGAAAATCTACCAGATTCCTTAGTCCAAAACAAATCTACTATAGAACAATGATTACAAGAAGTACTCACACACTTATCCTAGACACATTCTAGATAATGTTTACCAAGTTCTTCGTAACACAACTTCTGTCATGGGATGATCTTTCGACACTCCTTATGTTAAACGCAATACTGGTCACGACTGCTTCAAGCTCGCCAGAGTTCTTCCAATTCTCCTTATGTTGAATTCGATACTAGCCACGATTCATTCAAGTTCATCGGAGAAAAACCGCCACAACGGTCTTGGTGCCCTCAATCATTTGAGTCACTGAACATGCAAATGAATGCAACATGAATGATAAAAGTGTTTGATAAATCACCAAGTAAACATGGAACAATTGATGATTTATCTCAAATAAAAACGCAGCTTTCTTAAACGTTTAAGCACACAAAATTATTGTTCAAAAGCTATGCAAGAAGAAAAACATCAAGCCTTATTTTATATAACCTTTTATTCTTTAGGAAGAAAAGTCCACGTCTAAAACACAAGCAATTTCATTGAAGGCTAACCAAATAACCAAAGATATGTTTCCTAGTCAAAACCAAAATCACCAAATAGGTATGAGCCAAAGCAAGAAGGTTTTTGTCACAATATTACTCTTTAAAGACCCTTGATATTATTGAAGCAAGTTTAAAGAATATCACAATTAATTTTTAATAGAGTATCTAATAGTTACTTGATTTGCAAGCACTCAAGACTTGACCCAAAAGAAGAAGCTTGATAGGACGTGAAGAAAAAGGAAAGCAAATCAATTTGAAACAAACATGCTTGAATAAGATGCACTCCTAAAGGGATTTTAATTGATTTAAAACTCAATGAAATAAAATCATATCAGACTTTTAAAAAAACGTTCCCAACATGAATGCATGAAAAATGACATGTCTTACCCTTCAGATCAAATGGCTCATACGTGTTAAGTCACAATTCTGGAATTCGGGGATTGCTGAGTTGTTTCAATCGTTCAGTTTCTGGAAATCAGAGACAACAATTTTGCTTCAACCATACAGCTAATTGACACTTCCAAACCAATGCTAAATTCTAGGAAATGCCAATACAATTTCATACTAACATCCTCTGCATCAAAGACAGCATCTTGAAACTCGTCAAGCCACTCTCTGACATAACAGTCATTCAGTAGAGCATTAAGGCCCAACAGTGTTATCTTAAGTTTCCTCACAAGCAACAAGCAACAAGCAACTCATCAAGTTTATGTCCACCGAACAAGTCCACGAATTCGGGCGAACCAATCGCACAACACCTACACAGAAGCAGAGAGAAAAGCCTTTCTAACCAGAGCTCCAGCCATTTTTTGATTTTATAATGGATCAAGTAGTGCAACTTTTCAAGTAACAAATCTCAAAAACTCTTTTGCTAAAATGCAGGTAAGATCTTAAAAAATTCGTTGACTTGGAGTCTTCCGAGTGTGAAGATTAGCAAATGTTTTTGTAATGTGGGGGGGAGTCGCTTTGTTGACACTTTTGTCAGTGCTCATAAGCAAGGTCTAAAATATCGGGATATTATTGATATCGATAAAAATTGAATAAAAACCACGGAAATTATAAGAAAAACTTGGAAATTTTTATTGAAACTTCGGAGGATGTTATTTAGTCAATTATCTATTAGTTTATCACAAAAAATTGGAAGGAAATGTATTGCATGATGGGTTTAACTAATTTAAGTTGATTATATAGCGAGCTGACAAACACTACTGTGAGTGTAGAAAATATGTAATAATTAATGAAAGAAGATTAAACACACCATAATAATTTATATATAATGATTTACTACAATATTTTATACTTTGTACATTGCATGGTAAGATACATGAGTGACTTAAGGCCCCATAGAGTTCCTATGAGGTTCAAATTTTTCATTATCTTCATCATCTCTATGTGTAGAGTAAGTGCATTGTGAATAGTAGTCATCAAATGATAAATCCTCAAAATAGTTTTGCATGTAATTGTTAACATGTCACCCATATGTATCTGAGATTGGTTGACGTTGTCTATAAGCAAAATCATTTGAAGATTAGGTCTCAGATTCTTTCCATAAGCCGCTCGATTCCATCCCAAAAAGAATGGTCAAAGACTCACATTCTCATGTGAAAATCTGATTCTTGCAAAAAAAGTTCAAAACAAAACAATATAAATATACGATATGTCTATGGTTAAGGCGTTGGAGGAGTGAAATGGCAAGCGTTTGAATCCCCTTTGCATGTGTGTTTTGTGCTTTTTTTTTTTATAATTACTTTTTTCATTTTTTTTCATTACATCAATATTTTCGATATTTTCGATATTATAGCGATATTTTGATAAAATATTGTTGAAGTGTGAGTAAAATTATCGATATCGATATTTTTCGATATTATCGATATTTATACGATATGTCTATGGATACATTCTGAAATATCCGTGACCTGAAAAAACGATAATATCCTCGATATTTCATCGATATTATCGATATTTTAGGCTATGCTCATAAGTGGATGGGGTCAACAAACTCAACTCATTATAGCGATGGAACTGTTGTATATGAAACGCGCAAAGAAGGCAAGACATTATGCTTTCATGCTAAGCAATGATTGTTTCTTTCCCTTTGGGACCTTAAATGACCCTGCATAAAATAATCACCATAGACAACTACTATAGTCTTAATATAGCCTACTTGCATCACAAAAAAATTTAAGAATTACATAATAAAACTGTTCACTTGTATTATACTTCCAATTGGCATACACCACATATGTTCTGGAATTACCAAAATGTATCAAAGGTGCTTAAAATCGAGAAAAAAAAAACTAAACAAAATCGAATTACCCAACAGTTTGAAGATTGGTAAGAATTGACACATTAAAGAATTTTAGCCTTATTTGGAAGGATTTAGAAATCTAACCAGTTGAGCCTCTTTGAGTAATGCTTGAACTCCCTCAAGTGTTAGAGTGATTAAAATCTTAGAAGTCCAGAAAAGTTGGCTAAAAGCCTTTATGACCTTGGAAGTTTGGTTACTTTCCATAATTTTATCTTTATTTAAAAGACCACAAATTTGGTTTGATAATGCGAGGGGCTTGTAGCTCAAGTGATTAAGAGCATCTACCCATGCATTTGAGGTCCTAGGTTTGATTACCTTCCCAATATTGCTTGTATAATTTTTTTTTGGTAATTAATAGTCTTCCTGATGGAATCAGCAACTAAAGCCTTACAAAACTGCTCGTGAGCCTGAATGGCACAATTGCCACCAGTGGCGGATCCAGGAATTTTTCAGGGGAGGTGCAAAATGTCACTCATAATTAAAACAAATAAAAGTTTTACGTCTACAACTAATTGATTATAGTCTATATGAATATCAATTAATATGAACAAAATCCTTGTCATTGACACAGTGAGTTTACCAAAATTCATATCAAATATGAACAAATCCATGTCAATTACATAATTAATCTAACAAAAGTTAATACCAATTAATCTAACCAAAATTTACCAATTAATCTAACCAAAAGCACATGTAAATTGGAGGTCATGAAATAAAGGTACACGTGATTAGAAGTTTGGGGTAATTTTCGGTGAATTTTTTGGCACACATATGAGTATTTAATGAATTTTTAAGCTAGGCCAATTAGAAATAGACATGTGTTGGCTTGCTATTGGGCCATTTAAAAAAGAATCAAAATCAGAAGCGCTGACGCAGAGTCTTCTTCTTCCTTAAACTGTGCCTCTGCAACTTAACTTCAAATATTCAAGAAAAACTTCGAAAATTCATAACTTTGGTTGTGTAGCTCCGATTGATGAACCGTTTTCTCCTACGTGCTCGTGAGATCGAGCCCAACAATATAAGGTAAATATTCAGGGTCTCACACAGCAGCAAACAATACAACGTCTTTGAGGCATTTAGTCGAACAATTGGTGGGCACTAGCGAAGGGGCAAATTCCAGCATCCCCAAGGAAGTTTCCGGCGAGGGGAGGTGCAGCTGCACCTCCTTGCGCCTCTGTGGATCCGCCAGTGATTGCCACCACCTGAATTAGTGTAAAAGAGGCAATAGAGTACTCATATATGATTAACTCCATTTTTTGTTTCAGTTGTATTTAACTTATTGTGCTTTTTCACACATTTTAATTAACCAAACAATTTCCCAACTGCATCGTTTTTTGGAGGATTGACGCTTAAACGAGTACCTCAAAGATAATTATTAGCACCAAAATTTGCTAACATATCTGCGACACAATTACCTTTCGGATAAATATGAGTGCAAACAAAATTCATCTGCTTAATGCGCCACAAACAGTTCTTCCACTCTGTATGAAAAAAAATCAAGGAAAGGAATAAGAGGTAGAGGAGAAAAAATGAACCACCAAAGAAAAATTAGTTTCAAGCCAAACATACTTCCAATATATCACCCAAGAGACTTGATAGCCTCAAGAAAAGCAAGAAATTCAGCCGCAGTTGAGCTAGGCCAGTCTTGATTAGAAGCAAAAACACCAGGAACGTTTTGCCATCACTATTTCAAAAAACACCCCCAAAACATGAGCCTGAAGCTTTACAAGAACCATCAATATTAACTTTAATCCAACCAGTAGGGGGAGGACACTACACTATACCACGCGAACAAACTTGGGAGCTAATGAAGTAAGAGGCCAAAAACCCAAAAGCTGAAATATTGGCATAAAGGAAAGAGAATGTGACAGGACCCGACCCAAATTCCACTTTGGAATCTATGCTGGACCCTGTGCGTGTCCGACACCTGGCGCGTGCCGATTACACTTGATCAAATTGACCTTTTAATGAAAACCAAAGTTTCTTTAGGGTTTGACTTCTACCGAAAATTCGGCAGAGTCTCTCCTGTAAATTGGACTTTCCCAAAAAAAATTCAACCTGTTGAAACACAGTTAATATCCACAACTGGCAGCATGCATAGGTTAACCTTCAAGCAGTTTACAAACTAGGCATCTGGCCTTTAATAATTCAAAACAGAACCACCAGCGAAGCTCTTAAGTCAAATAATGAGATATAACAAAGCAGTTAATGAACTCGAATTAAATTATGCATGCTCACTATAATTAACATAAGATAACTTCTCAATTTTCATCAAGCAATGTTTAACACCCAACACAATCATAAGTAGTTTAAGCACTCGGCCCAATTCGTACAACAATCCAAACCGGTTTCAAACCTGGCTTGGCCACAGCCACAATTTAACAACTCTCACTTTGTCCAACGGAAAAATAAATATTCATTTAATCAAGCTTCGTTTTCAATCGAGCTTTAAAACCACTGACAAGGTTGACACCAAACTCATTCAAAACCAAAGTAGTGAAACTAGATCCAAACGACTAGATGAAAGTTCCAGAAGTAACTTTAGTTCGCGGCTGCACTTTGGTGGAACCCCAGGCTACCTACGTACCCTTACTGAGGGATCAAGCCACATGTAGTTCTTCCACTATATATATATATATATATATATATATATATATATATATATATATATATATATATATAGACATGTACTTAGATATTTAGTTAATTTATTAATCATGCCGAAATCCAATTAACAAGCCATTCCATTCCGATACTTAATAATAATATTAATCGTAATAGACAACTAAATAAATAAATAAATAATAAAACGACAACTACCCTTAGAGATTTCATCTCCTCCACTAATGCATAGTCTTCAAATATCGAAAGTAACATTTAGAGATACCATAAAATACTATAACCTAATCTCAAATGTTGAAATAATAGAAATATTCACAATTAACAATATATATATATATATATACACACATATATATTCTCATTCCATATTCATATAAACCCATAATAGGTTTCATGGTAATTTAAACAATGAAAAGTAATAACCCTTAAAGAAAATCCCACAACGAAACAATTTCCAATCTAAACCCATTCCATAACTTTCATTGTCTCAAAAAAATAACCAAGAATTCCATACTATAAGACAAATTCCAAAATCCCTCCAAAATCAACATAGTTCCACTAATAGTTAAGACTCGTTAATAAGCTCGTTCTAGTATTTCTTAAAGGGTAAAGTCACCTCAGAAGACTCACGGTCAACTGAGGGGTCAAACTATCCAAACTTGGTCAACCGACCCGCCGGGCCCACGACCTCCAATCACCAATCTGGGAGTTCCTATAGATTCAACACTTCTCTAAACCTACCCTGCAAGTTTGGTCCAAATCGAACGGTCAGATCTCTCACGATCGTACGATCAGACGGTTATCGTAAAACGCAAACTTTAACTTATTGAATCGGAACATCCGGGGCTCCGATTCACGATCCACGAAATCCTACGCAATCCTAGGAATGCCTAGATCAACATATTTTCAATTGGAGTCGATCTAACAGCCCGAACACATCGGACCCGGATAACGCCTAATATGCGATATCTGATCGACGATCAAACGATAACCAAATTAATATCCGAACATACCGTCGTGCTTGAGATGACATAAGGATTATTTTAGGACTTTAAGACCGGCAAAAAAGCGGCCCACGCGTCGCCACACTCGCCGACAACGAGTGGGTGTCCAAAGCGATTCCAGCGATCAGAAAATCTCCGAACCGCCAGTCAAGACCTATACCTACATGATCAGGACATTGAGTGGAGCAAGTTTTGCTCTTGGGCCATGGCCAAAAACTAACCGGAACAAAGCTGAAACCGTCGCCCAAAATGGGTATTTTGAACTATCTGAAAAACCTTAAAATCGATCTACAATACCTACATAAACAGATAGAGCATGATGAAGGGATGAATTTCCATACCTCACTTGACGGAATTGGCCGTTAGAATCGTTAGAAAATGCAAAAACATTGTCGGAAAACCTAACCCTTTTCTAAGCTTTGAATTAAGCTCACTGTCAATGAATCAAATCGGGTTTTGTAGAAGAGGACGAGGGGAATATTTTTTGTGAACGCACGACGGCGGCACGATGGCGGTGTATGAAGGCTTGGAATTCGAACCGGTGCACGACGGCGGCACGGCCAATCGGTTCATGACGGCGGCGTATGAAGGCTTGGAAGTTGAACAGTCACTACTGCTACAGTGACTGTGTCGAACTGCCAAGGAAGAAGAAGCTGAAAAAAGAAATGGAGGGGAAGAAGGAGAAAAATAAGAAAATTTGGCCTGGTACTATAGCGGTACTGTAGCTACAGTAACAAATTTTAAAATTCCCGCTATGTCATTTTTGTTTCTAGCCCTTTCCTCCCTCGTTACAACTCGGAATTGGGCGTGCCGCGCGTGCCCGACTCAACGGTACTACTCAAGTCTACAAATTCTTTCCCGAACAAAAAGTCAACTTTTAAACCTATTAAAATATTCCTATGGTAAAATTGTCTTTTACTTGAATATTTTATTAATTAAATATTAATTTAGGATCGGGTTGTTTAGAAATGAAGCAAGCACTCACGGATTCCTCAAAATGAGAAGGAAACCACCTTTAGGAATAATCCAGACAAATAACCAAGCAATAAAAACGAATCAGATTTCTTAGATACCAAATACCCCACACCAAATTGCATGCTATCAAAAACGGTAACAGTCCGATCGTGTGATCGGGAGCGATCTGACGGCTAGATCGAGACCAAACTCTCGGATCATGTTAAGTAGACCTTGTCAAACTTATAGGAATGTTCGAATAAGAAAGCGAAGGCTGTGGGCCCCGCAAGCCTAAGTGGTCAATTTCACAATTGGTGTTAATCTGACCGTTGGATTGTGACGAGACTTTTAGAATGAGCTGAACTTATGGTTATGGACCAATATGAATTGGAAAATAACAAATTGAGGTCGTGAGCTGTATTAGTACAGTCAATTTAAATTGTGGGCTCTGTCGGCTTGGTTGAGGCTATTAGTAATTTTCTTTAACGGAATTTTGCTGTAGTTATCTTTCTTTGTAGTTGGAGGGTTGTTTTAGAATGATATCCTACTATGGAAGATTACTTAAACGCTTATGAGTTATTATGTAATCACTTCTACTTTGTGAGTATTTTATATTATGTTTAGTTGCAAAGTGTTGGGAATGGTTTGTTAATCAGATTTTGACGTGAGTAATAAATTAATTAAATATCTAAGGATATGTCTATATTTAATACGTATACTCAGTGGCTTGAAAATGATGAATTATGGACACTAGTTCTCAATAGTATGTGGTGCAATTTAAATGTAGTTGAGAACTTGAGAACTGATTTTTGGAAAGTTGAGAAAAGATTTGGAAAATGGATTTGTGGAATAAGGGAAATTTTATGATAAGTTTCGGAATATGGTTTTCAAACCCACCATAGGAGTACCCCCCAATTGCCTTTGGAACAGTTTAGTCATTTATGGTAATGCCCCACAAGTCTCGGGGACGCCTAAACCGTGTGGGACCCCAGGATATGCGTTCTCGGGCTGACTACATGTCCCCCGAGTTCTGCGAGGATGTGCGTTCTCGGGCTGACTACGTGTCTCCTGAGTTCTGTGAGGTTATGCATTCTCGGGCTAACTACATGTCCCCCGAGTGCTGCGAGGATGTACTAAACATGGTACTTGGAATTGACAGAATATTGTTGAAATTGACGGAATATTAGTGGAATTGATGGGTTATGGGGTACGCCTAGGTGGAGTGTATTTTAGTTTTGAGATGTTTTAAACTAAAATTTACAATTTTGTCTTGGTACTTATTGGTGAAGGTTTTAATACAAGTTTTCCAATTTATGAGACAAAGATTGAGAGTTTTCTAAGTTTTAAGGATTTTATATAATTCACAATTATTTTCTTAAGTGATGAATTTGTTTTCACATGTGAAAGAGGGAACATGTTTTATTTAAATTATTGATATTGAGCATATCACTAACATGAGAACTTGGATTGATTTGCAAATTACATTGAAAAATAACAAATTGAAAAAGATATACAAGTGCAAATATAAAAAGTGTATGAACTACGTGTGGCTTGATCCCTTGGTAAAGGTACGTAGGCAACCTAGAGTTACCAAGTGCAGCCACAGAATCAAGTGCTGAAAATTTGCTCAGTTAGGTCATATTGGCAATTGATAACGTATCCATGTTGTTCTTAGAGTTGAAACCAGATTCAGATGGTTGAATGATTTATGTGGTATAATGAGGCCTGAGGCGATTCTGATTTATTTGTCTGATGCTTGCTAAACGATTGAGATTTGATTTTCGACTTTAACAGCATATTTTTACAGGTGTAATTTTTTTGGGAAATGTTCGTTTTTCAAGAAAGACTCTACCGGTTTTCTGGCAGAAGTTAAACCCTTGAGGGTGTTTTTGTTTTGTGGTTTAAGGTAAGCGGAGAAGTTTGGACAATTGTGTCTGACACCTGTTAGGTGTTGGGCACGCACAGGGTTCGACGTAGATTCCAAAGTGAAATTTGGATCGGGTTCTGTCATATGCTATTATACTATTCTATAATTTCTCCAGGTTTGAGGCCAATAAGGTTCTTCTTGTAATTGTAAAATTTTAAGTTTAGTAACGAAATATAGTCGATGCCAAATGATATTAGAAGTAAAGTGCTAAAAATGTGTATGGTATAAATTTTGTAATTCTTGTCTACTTTGTTTTAATGTTCCAAAAACGTTCTGTATTGTTTTAATATAAAAAAAAATTAAATCATTAATATTGGCAATAAAAGCATGAATAGGATTAGAATGAAAAGTATGTTTCCAAGCAGTTTTTAAGAGTGGAAAAAAAAGAAGGGTCATGTAACTAAATTTTCTACATTTTTAAATATCTATTAGGGGCATGAATAGAAATATGTACCATTTCTAAATTAAAAAATGATAGGACTATGAACAGAATGTGCTAATAACACAAATATATTGAATGGACCGATCTTACATGGTTTAAATCTATCACACTTGGCATGATCTTAGCTCTCTACACCGTACTTATACGAGTATCTCGTGAGTAATGAAAGTCGACAAATTATTCAATCATCTCGATGTGCCTTGTTCTGCATGCAGGTCCCACAAAAGTCGACAGAACACGTGAACGATGAAAGTCGACAAATTATTCTATTTTCCATGCATGCATGTAATTTTGTACGTATCTTCGTGTGTTCAACTGCATTATGAACACCTAATCTGCATATGCTGGTGCGTTGATCTTCTTGTGCACACGTATGTAATACTAATATGTGTATATCATCTGCATGCTGTACTGCTTTTGCTCTATAAATTTCTCTAGCCTTCCTCCTTCCCTGTTTTCAATATATATTAATTCCAACAAATATTTCAGGAGAGAGAGAGAGAGAGAGAGAGAGAGAGATGAGGATGTTGAAGATGGTGGTGCTGAAGATGGCTTTGTTGTTGATGGTAGCTGCGGCAGCATTAACTGATGCTCGCTTGGACATATTTAAGAGGCAATATATGCTAATTACCAACTCGAAAGAAAAACCAGCATCAATTCCATATAAAGAATGCATCCAATCCTGTGAAAACTGCGCTTGTACACTTATTTATCCACCTGAGTTAGCCACGTGTATTTGCCTCCGTTCTACCACGGAGGCCGACAAACCAGCCATCCAGAAATACGGTAACCAGTTACTTATTATTTATATTTTCATAATCATTTTGAACTTCATTAATATAGTTTTTCAGCTTATAAATTATTAATTACTCTCATAAATAATCATTGTGTGTGATGGTGTTATACCACCCACGTTGTAGTTTTCCAAATTCATCCAAATGATATATAACACATGTTACGTTATGTTTAACATATAGTTTGTACAATGTTATGATTTGGATGGTTTTGTAACAACACGTCGGCATGCCAGATAGTATATGAGATACACGAAATATATAATTTTTTCTGTTACAATATAAGAACTAATATATCATGATATATTCTACAGAACAAGCTACAGAAAAACCAGTAGCTATTCCATATAAAGAATGCATTGAATCTTGTGGAACATGCGCTTGCACACTTGATTTTCCGATTGAATTATCGGACTGCGTTTGTCTCCAGAAGCCGACAACCCAAGACTCTGGTAATTAAGTAGCAAAACTTCCCCAGAACTTGTAAAATTCAAAAACCAAGTATTGATGATTATGATGATGATGATGATGTTGTGCACACAGGTTCTGCAGAAATGAGCGACAAAAAATATATTCCATATAGCGACTGCATCCAGTCGTGTAAAAATTGCGCTTGCACGATGATTTGGCCTCCTCAGTTGTCACAGTGTGTTTGCCTTGGCAACAACAAGCCTCTGCAAATCATTGACCGCTAGAGACGAGCGCACTGCCCTCATCACCAATTAAGCTTATGATATCAACAACTAATTAACAAGCCTACAATTTCAGCTACTTATGATAACATCAAATAAGTAAACCGAGGACCTTCTCCAAAATAATAAATATCATGCTCTGGTTTTCCTTTGCCTTAAGATATGTTAAGGCTCTTTATGTCAGGTGCTGTATTCGGTGTTATATATGCAATAAATATGCTATTAGCTAGGTGTTTTTTTTTTTTTTTGTATTTATTTTAAATTCATGTGTTTGGCCAAATCACTCTCTTGATGTGTTAGGAATTTCGGACCATATCTCTAATCAAAGATCAAATGCATAACGGGGACAAACGAAGGATTATGAGTAATCACTACTACAAAAACCACTTTGCGCGACGAATGATTTTTGGTCGCGCAAAGGAAAATTTCGTCGCGCAAACTTTGCGCGACGAAATTTTGGTCGCGCAAAACTCGTGGAGAAAGGGTTTGCGCGACGGCCAAAATTATTCATCGCACAAAGCCACTTTGAGCGACGAAGGATAACAACTTGCACGACGACTTTGCGTGACGAAAACAACAACTTTGCGCGACGAATATTAATTACTTCGCGCGACGAATCCTGAAAACTTTGCGCGACGGACAATAACAACTTTGCGCGACGAATATTAATTACTTTACGCGACGAATATTATATACTTTACGCGACGAAAGTTAATGTCGCGCAAGTGTACTTTGCGCGACGAATGTGAACGTCGCGCAAAGGTTTGCGCGACGAAATATTCATTTTTTTTTAATTTTTGTTTTTTGAAAATTTTAAACTAAAATAAACTAATTTAATAGTTTGCGCGACGAAATATTTTGTCGCGCAAGGTTTTTGACATTTTTTTTAATTATTTCTCTTATATCAATTTCATTATATTAATTTTTTAAAATTTAATTTAATTGTATGATTTTATTTTTCTTAATTACTTTAATTTAAATTGACATATTCAAAATAAAATTACATAAGAAAAATAGTGGTCAAATTATCCAATATACATAATATTCAAAATGTACACTTAAATTAACAAAGTACAATAATAAAATCTACAAGCCTCTTATATCAAATCCTCAACTTTAGCCATCAAAGCCTCAACAATTCCCTACAAAAAAAAAATATATATTGTCAAATAACAAAACAATAACATAAAATAATGACAAATAATTGGCATAAACTCAAAACTAACTCCAAAAACACATATCAATGAAAAAAATTTAAAATTTACAGAGAAGTGAGTGTGAGAGAATTAGAGAAGATAGTGAGAGAGAGATGAGAGAGTGAGTGAGAGTGAGAGATGATGAAAAGAGAGATGAGAGAGTGAGTGAGAGAGAGAGAGAGAGAGATAGTGAAGAGAGAGATGAGAGATTAAGTGAGAGGAGTGAGTGTGAGAGAAATGGTAGGATTTGGGGAGTGGGAAAGAGAGAAATGGTAGGATTTAGAAGACATTGAGAAAATGGTGGAGGAGTTATTTTGCTTTTAAAGAACGTATCACTTTGCGCGACGAAACAATATATTGGTCGCGCAAAGTGTTTAAAAAAAAATTCCCATTTTTGGTGCCCGCCAAATTTTTAGAGTATACTTTGCGCGACGAATATTTATATATTGGTCGCACAAAGTCGAAATTTTTATAAAAAAATCCCATTTTTGGTGCCCGCCAAATTTTTAGAATATATACTTTGCGCGACGAATAATTATATATTGGTCGCGCAAAGTCGAATTTTTTTTATTATTTTAAAAATCCCATTTTTGGTGCCCGCCAAATTTTTAGAGTATACTTTGCGCGACGAATATTTATATATTGGTCGAGCAAAGTCGAAATTTTTTTTTTATTTTAAATTCCCATTTTGAGAGTATACTTTGCGCGACGAAATAGCAATTGGTCGCGCAAAGTCTTAAAAAATATTTAAAGCTAGTAATAAATACATATACTATTCAATTTCTTAAGTGTTATACGTACAAAATAAATAAATTTAAAGCTACTCAACGATCCAACCGTCAAACTTGTTTTTTTATACTTCGAGATCATATACACCAAAATTCAAAAAAAATAAACATTAAGAGATCAATTAATGGGACAAAACATTTCGACGGTTATAAACGAAAAATCATGATTTAACGGTTATTTCAACCCTGATTTTGATGATTTTTTACAGCTACACTCCTTGACCCTGTATGAATACAATGATTGCATTCGATCGTCAATTTAAAATATTTACACTAGTAGATACCACAAAATCGTATGTTATATTTAATAAAAGTATAAATAAACTCTTATTTGTTAGTGAATATATTGTTTTCATGGCATACGCATTCTACGAAACTAGTTTCAACGATCCAACCGTCAAATTTGTTTGTTTACACTTCGAGATCATATACGCCAAAAATCGGAAAAAATAAACATTCAGAGATTAAGTAATAGGACAAAAATTTTCGACGGTTATAAACGAAAAATCACGATTTAACGGTTATTTCAACTCTGATTTTCATGATTTTTTACAGCTACACTCCTTGACCCTATATGAATACAATGATTGCATTTGATCGTCAATTTAAAATATTTACACTAGTAGATACCACAAAATCTTATGTTATATTTAATAAAAGTATAAATAAACTCTTATTTGTTAGTGAATATATTGTTTTCATGGCATACGCATTCTACGAAACTAGTTTCAACGATCCAACCGTCAAATTTGTTTGTTTACACTTCGAGATCATATACGCCAAAAATCGGAAAAAATAAACATTCAGAGATTAAGTAATAGGATAAAACTTTTCGACGGTTATAAACGAAAAATCACGATTTAACGGTTATTTCAACTCTGATTTTCATGATTTTTCACAACTACACTCCTTGACCCTATATGAATACAATGAACCACTTCGATCGTCAATTTAAAATATTTACACTAGTGGATACCACAAAATCTTATGTTATATTTAACAAAAGTATAAATAAACTCTTAATTGTTAGTGAATATATTGTTTTAATAGCATATGTATTCTATGAAACCAGTTTCAATGATCCAACCGTCAAACTTGTTTGTTTATACTTCGAGATCGTATACCCCAAAAATCGGAAAAAATAAACATTCAGAGATCACGTAATGGGACAAAACTTTTCGATGGTTATAAACAAAAATCACGATTAAACAGTTATTTTAACTCCGATTTTGATGATTTTTTACAGCTACATTCCTTGACCCTATATGAATACAATGAACCAATTTGATCGTCAATTTAAAATATATATTGTCTAACAAAAACCCAATCCGAACTACAATAATATATTTTTCTAACAAAATAATTTTTTTATTTTATTTATTTTTGTATAGACTTTGCGAGACGAAGATTATTATTTCGTCGCGCAAAGTCATCCAAATTTTTTTTGTATTTTTTATTTAATTTTAGTAAAGACTTTGCGAGACGAAGATTATTATTTCGTCGCGCAAAGGCATCCAAAAATTTTTAAAAATAATTTTTTATTTATTTATTTTTGTAAATACTTTGCGAGACGAATCACTATTCGTCGCGCAAAACTCTGTGCACCGAATTCTAGTATTCGTCGCGCAAAGTTACTTTTCACGACGATTCTTTGCCGTCGCGCAAAGTGACTTTGTGCGACGATTTGTTTTTCGTTGCGCAAAATTGAGTCACGTAAGACTTTGAGCGACGATGATTTATATTCGTCGAGCAAAGTTTGGTCGCGCAAGGGGTTTTTTTTAGTAGTGAATGGGGTTCAAATCATAGAATGGTACTGTATCACCACATCAGTTGGTGATACTCCCATTCAAAATCTCCCACCTATCTATTTTTATTTTTAAAAGTTAAAACTAATTACAGCTGGATATAAAATTATACTTCTACCCCTTCGAATACAATTTTAAAAATCGAAAAAAAAGAGAACGAGTTACCCAAACTATCTCCCTCCGTCGCCGCACCTTTCTCTTTCACTTTCTTTCTCTCTGTTCTTCCCTTCATCTCTTTGTCCTCCCTCGATAACATATGAGAAAACTTTAGACTTTTTAATTGAATATCCAGATCTCATTCAATTGAATACGACCCACCCAAAAGCTGATTTTAGATCAATTGGAATATGCAGATGAGAGAGAAACTAAGAGAGCGGGGCGATGGCCAAGGGAGGCAAAGCTGAGTGCAGTGGTTGGTGTACAATATTCTAGTTTTTTCGATTTTTTATTCTTTTTATGTTGAGGGAGATGAATAAATAGGCAAAATTTCAATGTGGAAATAAACAACAAATGTAAGTAGTTGCTAGAGTAGAGAGAGATGGAGGGAGGATTAGAAACACAGGGAGAGGGGCGGCGAATGGGAACTGGTAATTTTAGTCGGGTGGGAGTTCGGGTGCAATCTTCTTCTTTGGTTTTCCACATCTTACTGTGTTGTTGGTCGGGGTTAGCAAAACAGTGATATCCACGTTACAAGAAAGTTTTTTTTTTCCCATATATGGGTTCTTCTAATAGAGATGGATCCTATATTGTATTGTTGAGCTCCACCTTTATTAGAGAAGTGGTACACAATGTGGTATATCTAGTATTTTTCTTTTCATGTGGCATAAGTTTATTGACTTCAACTCATGTTTTTCTTGAAATTGCGCATGGTTTGGAAAATGATAGTGAAAATAACAAGTAACTACTTATTGTGATGTTTCATTTAAAATCAATGAACCGGTCCTCATTATACTTATACCACATGTCTCAAGGTATCAATGTAAATAACTTCAAATGAATCTTAAACACTATTAAAGTTTAAATTATTCCTTGTCAGTGCAGGGGGTGAGGATGGTATGCGTTTTCCATAGTACTTTGTTAGTAAATTCAGCTGGTCACATGTGGGGAAAACAAGTATATCTTACTGGTGATATGTCAAGGAACAATTGGTACATTTTGAATAAATATGGAAGTTGGGATATTATTATATGTTCTCCTTCCTAAATCCTGAATCCTGAATCCTAAACCCAAATGATTGATATTAAATGTATATTTTTTCAACTGTACGTTTAGGTGGTTGGGATTGTTTGCACTTGGAGAAGGATGGCACAACAATCACCATGCTTTTGATATGTCAAGGAACAATTGGTACATTTTGAATAAATATGGAAGTTGGGATATTATTATATGTTCTCCTTCCTAATTCCTGAATCCTGAATCCTGAATCCAAATGAGAGATATTAAATGTATATTTTTTCAATTGTACGTTTAGGTGGTTGGGATTGTTTGCACTTGGAGAAGGATGGCACAACAATCACCATGCTTTTGATTTCTCAGCTCGACAAGGTTTTGAATGGTGGCAGATTGATGTTACTTGGTATGTGATAAGATTTTTACAAGCAATTGTATTGGCAACAGATGTGAAAACTCCGACTGAAGCCCAGAAGCGAAGAAAAGCTCTACACAATAAAGTCATGGCTGCTGATAATTAAACATTTGCTTCCTATCCGCCAAAGACAGAAAAAAGAAGTTTAATCTGCTATATGATGTGACAGATAAAGTTTACTTTGTGGTTATTATTCAAAAACTTTAAATCTACATGTTATATATATGGTCACGCAAGAACTATTTAAAAACTTTGTGTTTGTAGTTTTGATATATAATTACTAAGTTGAATGATATTTTTACCTTTTCTTTTCGCGCATATTGTTCTTTGTCGAATGATATCCATCTACAAAAAGTCATCAACTTTTATACTCCCAAATTTAAAATGGATGTCATATGAGATAAAAGCTGTCCATCCTCCTTATTTTTTTACACATGTCAAAATCAGATTAGTTATTAGGAGGAGCTCCTCCTCAATTTTACGGAGCCAAGCTTTTTCCATTTAATCCATACCATCAACCCGGATTACCAAGTGTGTTTTTTTTCACTAACATAATAATCCCTAGGTTTTAACCATATATATATATCCAAAACCATTAACTAGCATAATTCATACAAAACGATAACATATAGATGATTTTCGTAAATCACGTATAATTCATCTATATATATTCAAATTATTTTAAAAAAAATTATTAGTTAAAGAAAATATTAAGAGTGTTGCTCCCAACACCTGAAAAAAAGTTAGGTACTCATGGGCGACTAGCGGTAGTATTTTCCTTTATTCTATTAATATCTCGTATTTGCAGTTTTTTTAAAATACAAGCTATAATCTAAATTACTCTACATTAATCTAATCTACCAAAAAGGAAATTTGAATTTGAGTAAAAGAGAAATGGACTTATTGCCCTAACCAATGACCTAACACACATCTGGCTCGCGTCGGCAAGGTGGCAACCTTAGAAGATCCAATTGTCCTCGTATGAACCGAAGCCAATTTTGATTCCCATGACCAGTTTAATCTTTAATGAAATTGGTGGGGCAGTTGGACTTGCAGTTATGATTTTAGCTGTTCCTAGTATAAACATTACCACATGTGTTTGCAATCGTCTCAAAATACCCCCCAACTTTTGAAAAGCAGTCTCAATTTACCCATTCCGTCAGTATTTTTGACCTTCCGTTATGAGCATTGGGCCCCACTTTGTTTTAATCTTTAACCTGTGCGAATAAGGATTTTTTCACTTTCAGAAAAGAGGGGGAAATTGGGTGAGAAGGGGAAATTGGAGAAGAGGGCTTAGGGTTTGTGAAAATCTGAGGTGGGTTTCAAGAATCTTGAGAAGAAATTAGGGGTACATAAAAATCTGAGGTGGAGTTTGAAATCAATCTATATCTTGAGATGGGACCCCCCGAGCAACAAAGTCAAAATGAACTTTGTCTTTAACAGTTGTATGTACTGTAATGTTGCAGTTGAATGCAGTGTGCTTGAATCAAATTGGCTTGTACTGAAAGAAAAAGAAAAGGGGTGTTGAAGATGTAAGGCTTGTAAGCTGGATCTTGATATTGAATGTTACCTGTTTTATGAAGTTGGAAGGAATAGTTTGTTTGTTGAACTTGGTGATGCGATTGGTTTGTGTGAATGGTGAATATTTAAACAAGTGGCAGCTTGGTCTTTGGTGGCCTACAATATTGGTGAGATGGGGATGTTTCTAATATATCTGATTATGATGTGAAATTATAAAAGTCGACAAGTTTTCAGCTTCCTTTGATGAACTGAGGTTATCGGAGGAATGCTTCGTTCTATGAACATGGGCATGAATACCCAGAACTAAATCCATGGTTTCATTTGGAAAAAGTGAAAGTATTGGTAAAGCGAAGTGACTATCCAGAGCTTTTTTTTGCACTCAATTTGCAGATCGACTGAAGCAATACATAATAGCTAACTGTAATGGACTTTAGATTTTGAATTACCAAAGCCGCAATGTATGGTTTGTAAACAACAAAAATAAGATATTACAAGAAAGTTGCTTATTGACAGCTAATTTGGTACTAGAGTAACACACAAGGAGAAAATCTACAAATTTTCATTTCACTGCCAACAATTGATAGGATACAAATTACAGCCACCAAACTCCCAATTTCAAACTCCACCTCAGAGTTTTATGAACCCCTAATTTCTTCTCAAGATTCTTGAAGCCCACCTCAGATTTTCACAAACCCTAAGCCCTCTTCTCCAATTTCCCCTTCTCACCCAATTTCCCCCTCTCTTCTGAAAGTGAAAAAACCCTTATTCGCAGAGGTTAAAGATTAAAATGAAGTGGGGCCCAATGCTCGTAACGGAACGTCAAAAATACTGACGGAACGGGTAAATTGAGACTGCTTTTCAAAGGTTGGGGGGTATTTTGAAACGATTGCAAACACATGTGGTAATATGAGATAAGTTTAAAAGCACAGGGGGCATGTACATAAATAAGCCTTTACCTATCACCAAACCAACCCTATGCTGACAAAACAGCGAAGTATTAAATTGCGGTACTGATATATGAAATGGGCGGCCAACTTATTTCCAAACACAATAATTTTCATACAACGTATGTCTATATAAGAATGCCAGTGGCAGCGTGCAGAAGATACACCATAAGCAAAATATTGAAGCCATAGATAGCATCGATGGGGATTATGGTCAATATTGTGATGGCTCCCTGCGGAGAATTCTGGGGAAGGAAATGGAATTTACTAGACATAGTCACTGCAGTTGTGTTTTTCAGTCTTCATTGCCTTTGTATGATGGCGCCGTTTCATTTCACCTGGCCTGCCTTTTGGGTGGCCTGTGCTCTCTATCTTGTGACGGGTTTGGGAGTTACTTTGTCTTTCCATAGAAATCTTGCTCACAAGAGCTTTCGTATTCCGAAATGGCTCGAGTACTTGTTTGCCTATTTCGGGGTTCTCTCACTTCAGGTATATGTGTATATATCAACGTTTAGCAACATATTTTTGGTACGCCTTTTATTTTTATTTTCAAGGCTATAATATTTGTGTTTGTTTGTTTGATTTTGTAGGGAAGTCCAATAGAATGGGTGAGCTCACACCGATATCACCACCAGTTTACTGATACTGAGAAAGATGTTCATAGCCCTCTTCAAGGTTTTTGGTTTAGTCACATGGGTTGGATCCTCGATAGCGGCTCTCGGTTTGGAAAAGTAAAAAAAACATACCCTACTCTCTCTCTTTCTAGAACAAATATATTTGCATACGCTATAATTTTGTTCAAGCTCTAAATGGAAACTTTTGCAGTATGGAGGACTGAAGAACGTTGAAGATTTGAAAAGGCAAGCCTTCTATAGGTTTCTTCATCGCACTTTTCTTCTGCATTCTGTTGTTCTACTTGGAAGTTTACTATATGTCGTGGGTGGATTTCCCTTCCTGGCATGGGGACTGGTGAGATTGTTTTCTGTCTTGTATCTTTAAGTATGAAATGGCATGGAAATTATTTTTCACATTCAAGTTTTTCTTGGTCGATTTACCGGACCAATTTGATTTCCATAAAGTCATAAAACAATGCAAGAGTTTATGGCACATTTACTTATAAGTAACGAGAATACACCAAGGAACATTTAATACGAAAGACCACTTTAAAATCCTTGATCAAATACTCAAAAAACCAAGAATCGGATCAACTAGGAAGGGGTAGTTGATCCGATTCTCATTCTTTGATTCTCCTTTCCTCTTTCTTCTTATTCTCATTAATTAATTAAACATGCTTAGTAAAGAGGTTGTCATAAAGATCAAAGCTGGATTACATATGTGCAATTCAAATTAATTATAAAACCTATTAAAGTTTAAATTATTCCTTGTCATTGCAGGGGGTGAGGATGGTATGCATTTTCCATAGTACTTTGTTAGTAAATTCAGCTGGTCACATGTGGGGAAAACAAGTATATCTCACTGGTGATATGTCAAGGAATAATTGGTAAATTTTGAATAAATATAGAAGTTGGGATATTATTATATGTTCTCCTTCCTGAATCCTGAATCCTGAATCCTGAATCCTGTTGACAGATATTAAATGTATATTTTTTCAACTGTACGTTTAGGTGGTTGGGATTATTTGCACTTGGAGAAGGATGGCACAACAATCACCATGCTTTCGATTTCTCAGCTCGACAAGGTTTTGAATGGTGGCAGATTGATGTTACTTGGTATGTGATAAGATTTTTACAAGCAATTGGATTGGCCACAGATGTGAAAACTCCAACTGAAGCCCAGAAGCGAAGAAAAGCTCTACACAATAAAGTCATGGCTGCTGAGAATTAGGGTTCAAAACATTTGCTTCCTATCCGCCAAAGACAGAAAAAAGAAGTTTAATCTGCTATGTTATGTGACAGATAAAGTTTACCTTGTGGTTAATATTCAAAAACTTTGGATCTACATATTATATGGTCACGCAAGAACTATTTAAAAACTTTTTGTTCGTAGTTTTGATATATAATTACTAAGTTGAATGATATTTTTACTTTTTCTTTTCGCATATTGTTCTTTTACATTATTATATCTTAATGTACAAGTTACTTCATAAAATATATATCCAAAACCATTAACTAGCATAATTCATTTACAAAACGATAACATATAGATGATTTTCGTAAATCACGCATAATTCATCTATATATTAAAAAAATTATTATTTCAAGAAAATATTAGAGATTTTTGTAGAAATATCACCTGAACTTATACCTCAGTTTTAATTTGTCACCTTAAAGGAAAATTTAAGAGAAATGTCACCTTAATTTTTCAAAATCCATGATTTGTCATTTGACTTTAAGACCACCATTTTTAAGGGTATTTTAGTCTTTCCATTCTAAACCCTAAACAATTAAAATTGAAAAAAAAAATCTCACTTTCTCCCATCCCCTGTGCGCCACCGGTGGCTCCAACCCCACCCACCTTGAAATCCATTCCTCCTTTCCTCTTTACAACCCCTTCCTCCATTCCCCCTTCCCTCTTTCCATTCCCCTTCCCTCTTCCCCTTCCTCTTCTTATTTTTTCTTTTTGGAATTTTCCCATTTGCATATTGAAATTTGTGGAAGGAAAACTACCAAACCAACAATTCGGTAGCCTATGTAACAAATGGTGACCAAGCAAACTTAGATCCTTCAACAAAAATACAGTGGCGTAAGTTAATGAAACTACGAAGACAAGTTGGATTTTGGGTGGGAAGTTTAAGTAGTTTCAAGTATCTGAAAATTTCATACATGCTCAATGAACACCGCAAAAAAATTTATACATGCTAAGAGAGAGAGAAGAGGGGTGGGGGAGGGGTGTCCTGTGCGATGTGTGTTGGGGGCCAGTGGGGTTTGGGTGGGGGAGAAAGGGAGAGAGAGGTCTCTTTTTTTTCTTTTTTTTTTCTTGAAAATGGAAAGACTAAAATACCCTTTAAAATGGATGAAAAAATGAATGGAATGGATGGTGTTAAAGTTAGATGACAAATCATGCATTTTGAAAAATTAAGGTGATATTTCTTTAAAATTTTTCTTTAAGGTGACAAAATGAAATTGAGGTATAAGGTCAGGCGACATTTCTACAAAAATCCCAAAATATTAAGCATGTTGAACCCAACACCTGAAAAAATGTCAAGGTACTCATGGGCGACTAGCGGTAGTATTTTCCTTTATTCTATTAATATCTCGTATTTGCAATTTTTTAAAAAATATAGAAGATCAATTTGTCCTCGTATGAACCGAAGTCATCTTAGTATATATCTTCTTTGGTTTTGAATTTATGTTTCAATTAATTATCGATGGTTTTTTTTTTTTGTCAAAGATAGGGAAAATTTATTAAAAGCGAATAGAACAGTTAACATCCTTGGCTAGGCAATTAAACAGCCAATCAGGACAAACAATATCCCAGCTGTGCCTGCCACCAAAACGAAAAACATGAGCTACCACCAAATGTGCAGCTTGATTACAAGTTCGCGGAGTATGCAAAAACTCCACCTTATGAAGCTGTTGAGTCATACAAATAATGTCAAAAAGAATCCCTTCAATCTCCACGTCCTGGCTAGTTTCCTGATTTAACATATTAATCAAGCTAAGTGAATCTGATTCCACCACCACCTTATCATACCCAAGTTCCAAGCAACGGATTAGAGCTTCCCGCACCGCCTCCGCCTCCACCATTAAGGCCGACACACACCGTAAATCCCCTGTACCACCAGGACAAAGGAAGCAGCCAATGCCATCCCGAAGTACCCACCCCACCCCCCCTTGGCCTGCTTTTGTCGCCCAAGCACCATCACAATTGAGCTTGACAGAACCTGGGGGAGGACAAGTCCAGGTCGGAGTGATGGTGACTCCAGGTGCATCCAGAGCATTCTGCGGCATCCCTTGCATGGATTCAATCACATGCGCATCATTGAATTCCGCTACCTGCTTCAGTAAAATAGACACTTCATCGCGGGCTTGCACAGCCACTCCATTGAATACTACCTCATTTCTACATTTCCAAATCCGCCAAAGGACAAAAGCCATGATTTGCAAAACATCATCTCTTCTAGCTTGAGTTTCATACAAAGCCAACAAACTCATCCAGCAGGCCATAAAATCTCCACCTTTGAGTTGTCGTATGTCAAGTTGTAGGGAACTCGCAAACCAAATTGCACGCGCAAATTCACACTGGAAAAATAGATGTTCCTGGGTTTCATCCTCACACTCACAGAAGGCACATTTATTGTCCACCGGCACCCGTCTTTTTGCCAAATGATGTCGGACCGCCAAAGCATTCCTGCAAGCCTTCCAAATAAACATACGAATTTTAGGTGGGACGCGGAGACGCCAAATGCCTTTCCAAACCGGCGCATGACAATTCTGCCTACTGCTTTCGCCATCCCCTTTAACCCCTAACTCCCCGTTCCGTTTCAAAAATATCGCAAGCTCATATCCAGATCTGACCGAGTAAACTCCTTGCTTCTGGAAGTGCCAAATCATTTTATCAGAACAGCCCCACCGGCTTATCGGCATACTAGTGATCAGTTGAGCTTCTTGAGCGTCAAATAAGCGTGAGATCAAATCACCCCGCCACGTTTTAAGATCAGCATCAATCAGGTCAGCCACCATAGGAGGAAGATTAGGATGCTTAGATGTTGTCTTAAAAGTATGAGGTGTGGGTAGCCAAGGATCTCGAGTAACACGAATCCGCTCTCCAGTTCCCACCCGCCACCGTAACCCAGCCTCTAGAATCTGTCTACCTTGCATAATTCCTCTCCACCCCCATGATACTTTCCTTCCAAGACGTGCCTCAAGAAATCCCACCCCTGGGTGATATTTATCCTGCAGAACCCGTCCAAGTAGAGAGTGTGGTTTGCATACAATCCTCCAGCCAATTTTAGCCAACATAGCCAGGTTAAAACAAGTCAATACCCGAAATCCCAGCCCACCATCCTTCTTGAGCCTAGTCATTTGCTTCCACCCCACCCAGTGGATTGGCTTACGATCAACACCATTCTTCCACCAAAATCTGGCGATCTCACCTTCAATTTCCTTGCATAAACTTACTGGTAGCTTAAAACAAGACATGGCATGATTTGGCATTGCCATGGCCACAGCTTTGATCAAAATCTCCTTCCCAGCAGCAGATAAAAATTGTTCAGCCCATCCATGGAGCCGCTCACCAATTTTCTGACGCACAGACTCAAAAATCCGTTTTTTAGATGCACCAAAATCTGCCACAAGGCCCAGATATTTGCCGAATCCATCCTTACATTGTATATGCATCCGCTCTGTGATGCGCCTGCGCAATCTCTGTGTGCATCGATGATCAAAAAACAATGAGCTTTTCTCAAAATTAATACTTTGGCCTGACCCAGCCGCATAAGCCTCCAAAACCTCTAATAGACAAAGGGCCTCCTCTTCCCTCGCTCGACAAAACAAAACCGAGTCGTCAGCAAAAAATAAATGGGAGACAGTTACACCCCCAGTGCGAAATTGTACACCATGCACCAGATTCCTAGTTTCCTGTCGACGAATCAACGCCGTAAGGCCTTCGGCACATATGAGGAACAAAAAAAGAGACAATGGGTCCCCTTGGCGCAAACCCCTACTTGGAATAACGTGCCCTGACAGTTCTCCGTTAATCAAGACACTGTAAGAAACTGTCGTAACGCATTCCATAATCCAACCTCGGAACCGGCTATCAAACCCCAACTTCTCCATCATGGCCTCCAAAAAGGCCCATTCCACTCTGTCATATGCTTTAGCCATATCTAATTTCATAGCCATGTATTGTTGGTCCGATTCCTGAGCAGTTTTGAGGGTATGTAGTATCTCATGTACCACCAAAATATTATCAGTAATTTGTCTTTCTGCAACAAAAGCCGATTGGTTCAAACTCACCACATGCGGAATCACCTTCTTTAACCAGTTGGTTAACACCTTAGATATGATTTTATACACCACATTACATAAAGAAATAGGCCGCCACTGCGTCATTCTTCTAGGGTTCTCAACTTTCGGTATCAAAACAATGTGGGTATGGTTGAACTTCCTAAGCATCCTCCCAGAGTGGAAGAAACAATTAACCATCTCAAGAATGTCTCCACCAATGGTGGCCCAAAACTTTTGATAAAAACTTCCAGTAAATCCATTCGGTCCAGGTGATTTAATAGGATTCAGTTGCTTGACAGCGGTGACCACTTCATCCGCCAAAATAGGCTTACTTAGCAAGATATTATCCTGAGACGAAACAGTCGCTTGGACACAATCCAGGATCTCATCAATATTAACCGGGTTACTGGACGTGAAATGATCCTGGAAATATGATTCTGCAATCCTCCTAATATCAGAAACCTCCCTATGCCAGATGCCACCTTGATCCTCTAGCCCATGCAAACGATTCATTCTTCGGCGAGATACGGCCTTGGAATGAAAAAACTTTGTATTTTTATCCCCTTCTTGCAGCCATTGTACTCTGGACTTCACCTTCCAATATTGTTCCTCTTTTTGTAACTCAGTTTTAAGATCTTCTTCAAGCCGTCTGATCTTGTTACCCTAAAAAACTGAACTCTGAAGAGCAGTGCATAACTCCTCCTTTATGTTGTCAATGCAAACTTTAGAGCTACGCCACTCCTGTCGTTTCCAATCCACAAGCCCTTTCCTGACCCATTTAAGCTTTTCAAACACCTGCATACCCTTGGACCCCTTGAACCCCCGACACCAACGCTCCTTGACCACCGTCTGACATCGTTCCAACTCCCCCCATCTTTGGTCAAAAATAAAACGGCTTGCCCTACGTTGCAGTGAGACCGAGGTATGCAGTACAAGCATAGCATGATCAGATCCGGGTACCACTTGATGAACTACTCTGGCGTTAGGGTAACTACGCAGCCAGCTCTCATTGGCGAAACCTCTGTCCAGTCGTTCCTGAATACCCCCATCTTCCCTTCGATTCCTCCAAGTATATGGATATCCTTCATACCCCAAGTCCAACAAGTGACTATCTGAGACAAACCTACGAAAGTCATACATACTTCGTATAGTACGCGGTCTACCACCATCTTTCTCTGTCACATCAAGAATGTCATTAAAATCCCCCATAACAAGACAACCCTCTCCACAAGTGTTAATTCGGTCCTGCAAAACCCCCAATTGTTTCCTCCGAACCCCGTCGTCAGTACTTGCATAAACCGCAAAAAATCGCCAAGTAAAGTTGTGCATGATATCATGAACTCCAACCTCAATGAGAAAATTCGCATACTTAACCAATACGACATTCTGAGCCTCTTTCCAAAACATACAGAGACCTCCACTGAGTCCCTTAGGTGCCACCACATGCAAAAAATTCATCCCCAACTGTTTTTGTAACCACCCATAGCGGTATGCATTGTTTTTTGTTTCTAGCAACACCACTATGTCAGGGGCCTGGAGCCTAACTTGCTCCTTAAGACTCGAAACTGTCAGGGGACCCCCTATGCCCTGACAGTTCCACACGATGATTTTCATGGCGACCGTGGAGACCCATTAAGGCTGGTCTCCACTGCCGGATTCAGTTCTTCCTCTAAAGGCAAACACCGTCGTACTGTACCTGATGTTCCTGATGTCCTGGAACACCCACCTTGGTCGCCACTACGAAATCTCTTATCATATCTGACACTTTCGTCGTCCCGCTCCCACATGCTATCTAGACCCTTCCTCTTTAACCTACCCTCATCCCTACATTGTGCGGCAACTATCAAAGGTCCCAAGTTGAAAGGGTCAGAATTTTGGGTTAAGCTCCACGGTATCCCACCATCAACATCCCCTCGTGCCTGCAGCTCTGCACAGGCACCCCCTTCACCATCTTGCACTTGCTCCTCAATAGAAGCATTTAAGTCCAGCACAAAACCCACGTCCCTTTCATCCGGCCTTGGCTCTTCCCCGCTAATGATTACATGATTCGCACCCTGTCCAAAGTTATAGGAAACCGTAGGTGAGACAAAAATCTTGGCACCCACCGGATTATCCGCCCTTCTAGTAAACACCCTAGTATCCCATGCCTGCTCTCTGAGTCGCCTATTATTTTCCTCATCTTCCTGCTGTCGGCGAATTGAGTCTGCCATCGCTGAAGAGCGAGTCCCAGATTTGCATTATGAGGTAGCCGTGTCCTCCATCTCCGCCCCTTGAATCCTACCACCCCTCCACGAACCAACCTGATCAGCACGATTACCTTCTCTACCACCCCAACGATCTCCGCCATTATATCTACGCCCAATAAATTCACCATTAAAATCGTCACTGACCCCCCTATCAGGGCCGGCCCAGAGGGGTGGGCAAGGAGGGCGACGGCCATGGGCCTCCAATTTTTGGGGCCCCAAATTTTTATATATATTAAGTAGTAATAAAGTGTTATATTAATTAAAAATTTAAAAAAAAACATAAAGAAAACAAATTGAGCCAAAAGAGAGACCATTGAATAAACAATCCTCATCTGTCTCCCACTCCATCCTCATCTGTTTCCCACGCCATCCTCATCCTCATCTGTCTCCCCTTTTGTGCATTATTTTTATCTTTTGTTCATCCTCATCTGTCTCCCATCCCACGCATGCCTTCTTTTATCTTTTGTTCTTTTTTCTGCCCAACGGCTTCTTTTAAAACTCAAGATTTCTCAAATAATTCTCTCCCAAACACCTCTCATCTCAGCTATCAAATCCGTCCGTCAGCCCTGTTCACAGATCCAAAGCATCAACTTCCTAAGCTCAAATCGAAATTCTCCCTCTATCAAACTTGTTCCTCTTCATCTCTACTATAACATGTCAAAAAATTAGCCCAATCGAAGAAATTTAGACACCTGAAATGCAGTTTCAGTGTAAGTATGTCATCTCTGCTCTGCTCTGCTCCCTTATTTATTTTGTTAGATATTGAATTGTATGTTTTTATATTTTTCAGATGTGCAATATAGATCAATTGAAATGAAGGCTCTGCAAGATTGAAGAGGTTTAAAACAACTTAAGCATAAACCAGGTTGTATTATTATTTTTTATTGCTTAAATTTAGTTTTTTTTCATTTGCTGGTTGGTTGGTTTGGTTGTGTTTCGTTGCTTTGCTGGTTGTGTTTGGTGTGGTGTGTGTTTATTTTGTTCATTTGTTGTCTGTCACTTTCTAGATTTCAGAGTTGCAGTAACAAAAATGGTTAGGAAACATGAATCTGGAAGTCAAAAAAGAAATAAAATGAGAAAAATAGAAAAAATGATTCAAACTCAAAAAGGAGCTCTTGATAAGTTTTTTAAAACTAGTTCTTCAATTGAAGATCCATCTGATGAATTAGTTTTCTGAATTGGAAGTGTTACAAATGTATTTACCGAAAGAGACAAAGACAGCCATTGAAGTTCTTGATTTTGTAAAAGTTGTGGATTGTTTTCCAAATGTCTCAATTGCTTATAGAATTATACTGACTTTGCCAGTAACTGTGGCATCTGCAGAAAGAAGTTTTTCAAAATTAAAATTAATAAAATCTTATTTGCGATCAACTATGTCACAAGAAAGGTTAAATGGATTGGCAATCTTATGTATTGAAAAGAATATGTTGGAAAATATTGATTTTGAAGAGGTTATTGATGATTTTGCTTCTCAAAATGCTAGAAGATCAAGAATTTTTCAATGAAGATCAAGAAGATCAAGAATTTTGAAGAGGTTGTAGATGATGAAGTGGAAGTCAAAGGAGCTTTTTGTGTACAATTGAGCCACTTGAGAACTAAGCCCTATGGAAGAGCCACTTAAAAACTTTTGTTTTGTTTTGCTGAAATTTTAGAAGCTCTATGCCCCTAAATATGATTTTTGTTGTTTATGGATCATATACTTTTGGTTTTTTTTTTGTTGGTTGAATGAAATTATTCTATTTAAGCAGTGGGATTTTGCTTCATATTCATAAAAAGAAAAAGGAATGAGCAAATTTTTTTTAAAAAATTATATACTAAGGGCCTCGTTTAATTTTTGGCCATGGGCCACCAAAATGTCAGGGCCGGCCCTGCCCCCTATGCCCAGAATTCAGGCTATTATGGGATCGTCGCACCGAGCCCTTGAGCTTACGACCCCGTAGATCATCCTCAGCTTCCAAACCAGCAAAGGCCAATAAAGCTTCAGACCGTGCACCACTACTCCCAAACTCCTCATGGCGCTGTTCCAGACAGAGCCGGCTTGGATGACCCAAACAACCACAGACAAAGCAATATTCTGGGAGAAATTCATATTTAAAATCAATCCAACGAGAACCCTCCCCTGGAAACACCACAAAGGTTCCCCGCATCAAAGGCTGCCCCACATCAAATCTAATACGAACTCTCAGAAATCTGCCTATGCAATCGTCACTGGTAGTCTGGTCCACCTCCAAAACCTGTCCTATCAAAGCTCCAATTTTCTTGGCCACCATCACGGTCATATTGAGAGGAGAAATACCATGTAGTTGGACCCAAAAAACTCCCAAATCCAGATGCACAGTCCTCGCATCAACCCCTGTACGAACTTCCAGTAATAGAACCAATCCTTCCCTGAAAGTCCAAGGTTCCATGTCCAATACTCTCCTCTTATCATTCAAGTTGGTGAAACGCACCAAGAAGCGGCGTTCCCCAATCTCCTTAATAGAGACCCCATCACTTCCTTTCCACAGCCTAGTAAACACACTCACAAACGCCTCCCTATTAACAGACTTGTGAGTTAAGACCCTAGCCACCAATGTAAACTGCGATCCTTTCCACAAATCGCCAATATCATCTTCTTCAAAGTGCATGCATGTGTGTGTAGAAGTTGTCTTAATTATACCTTTGGCCCAATTTGTGAGAGACATTATGAAACCTTTGGTTATGATCATGTGCGTGTAGTTGTCTTGTCTTTGACTTCTGTTCGAGATTGTTACGATGACACATTTGCCACAAAATTATGACCTAGTATGTATTTTGGTAAAACAGCTATACGATAATACGAACACAACATGAACTTAACATCTGCATTTTGAAGGATAATTAACATGATTTTTCCTAGTAGCTAGTTAGAGAGAGGAAAGTAGTGAAGGGAAGTAATTTATATATAGAAATGGAAGGGAACATATGAAGGGATGCAAGCCAGTCTTGAGATTTTGAGGGCCTTGTGCGAACCTTAAACTGGGGCCTCACATAAGTTAACACAAACTTACACCATTACGTAATGCCATACAATAAATGTTTTTTTTCTTAAAGTGACCAAAGTACCCCTACTCCCAAGGGAAAAATTGAAATTTCACAAAAGAATTAAAATGGATTAAATTGATTAAATTAGATCATACTCAGATATTAAATATTTTTGAACACCTAGTTTGTTTTGTATCAATATTCCAAGAACATCATTAATTGGATGCAAATTTTTTGGTTGAGTTAGTTGGATGCATTATTTTTGCAAAATTGAATATCTGAGCATGTATAAAAACAATCGTGTACCACTTTACTAACCACATTTTTAATCGAGGTGAGCCCTATATATGGAAGTCTTATCTCTATGGGCACTTGAAAAAAAAAATCTACATAAGTAATTGAAGAGCTAGTGTCAAGTCAATGGTGGGGATGTACGCACGTGACAAGCAATGTCTGCACATGGGAACATAGATATTATTGGGGCAATTATAATATTCTTGCTGAAGAATATATATATAGTGCCATGCATGCAGTTGAGAGATTCAGTGTCGTCATTTAAGGAATGAGGTTCTTAGTCGTTGGATCTATTTCAATGAAATCATGTGGTTGAGATAGATTTAAGTGTTTAAACTTGTTTGTGTCTAATGACTTGTGAAAAATCCACATGTACGTACGCTTTACTGCGTAGCAAGGCTGCTGTAACTCATCCACTTGTTATAATATGGATGGGCAATATGGTTAATATTTCCCACTTTTATGATATAATATCAATAAATATCCACTTACATATTCTAACAAACGAGTTATACCATGTGACATACTCTCATACTACGTACACTATAATTACTCGCACTTTAAGCATCCACAATGGGGTCCCTAACCTAAACCACCTCCTTAGACAAATTTTAGGGAGGAATTGGAAAAATACAACTCCAACCATGCTCCCTATTCACCTCCTAAAATAAAGAGACTCCTAGTGGCTCCTTATAATTTAATGCAGTTTCGTTTTATGCATAGTTTAAACTTTTATTAATACAAACTATTTTTTTTTTGTAGAGATGATAACCAATCATATTGAATTATAAGATAACTATAGTTTTTATGACTTCCTAACTTAGGGAGTATGATTGGAGTTCAAATTTTATAGAGTTCCTAAAATAACTTTTGTGTGTTTTTAGCTAAATTTTAACTAAAGAATAGGGAGCATGACCTTTGCTTGCATAATTACTGACTAATTCCTTGTGATCGGGTATTTATTATTTCAGTATGTGGTTGTGAAAATAGCAGGGATATTGAATGTTGGTGTTGACATTGGACAAGCTGCTTTAAACAGTGGTTGCAACATTATGTGATTGACAGACAGCAGAGCAGTTTTCATCTTTCAACAAAAACAATTAGTTTCAAAAAAACAAACCAAAATTTTAATTTGACCCTTATTGTCATTATGGTGGTTTTATTGCTAGCTAGGTGGGATTTGCATATGACTTTGTTCTTTAAAGAAATTTTACTAGTTCTGTACGTAATAAATTTTCAACTATAATTTTTGTACTACTTTTTGCAATTTGATCTTTTTTATTTTATTTTTGTCATTCGATATGGAGGGAAATGGGGGAGTATTATATTGGATTGCCTCAAGATTGTCTTTTATGTGAATTGAACTCGGTGCACAGTAGGGACGGAGCCAGGGGTTTATGTGTGAGAAAATATTATATTATGCCTTAATCACATGAAGGGAAAGTACCATCCCAAGTAAGCTATCAAAAGTTGAGTCTGGTCCATTGATTTACATAGATCGCTGGGCTAATGTTTGATATATTTAGATTGTCTTTCTAGACTTAAGCCTATTTTCTAATTAGCATTTGGTTTGAGCCCACTCTAGGCCTAACGTGGATCCGTCCTTGTTCAAAGTCTTGCGAGTGGAACTTTTCTACCAATTGACAGATATCATCAATTCTAACAGATGTATTCACTTCATAAGGATCCAAACTCCATTGCTTGATAACTAAATCGGCTATTTAATTCTTGCAATTGAGAATCTATTGCAGCATAAAAAAAATCTATCATGTACTAATGTATAATTGTAAAAGAGACTTTTTATTTTATTTTTTATACGGAAGTAACTTAATCTCTTACTCTTTCAATTTTTTTTAAAATAAATATATTGGTCGGCCTCGTAACTATCTTAGTCTTTTAGTTGGAAACGGAAACCTCACCTTCTCTTTATTGTGGAAGGACCGCATGCTTATTTTATCACATGTTGATGTTTATGTAAGGTTAATATGTTGCATGTTGAATGCTTGGAAGGGTCATATGTATTTCTTTACACGTGATTAAGTTTCTGAAATGTTACAATTACTGGAGAGATTCTGTCGGATTTTTGGTAGAAGTCAAATTCCTTAATTATTTACTTTTAATTGGAATAAGGGTAATTTAGTAAAGTGGGCCCGACATATGATGTTGGACAAGTGGGTATTGTCACCTACGGTAAAGTTGAATTTCAAGATTTGTTTTCATTATAGTAAGTGAGCTCTTTTCGGCCATATTTAAAAGGGTTCTATGTCTAGTTTAATGCAAAAGAAGTAGGTTAATTAATTGATTTTGAAATTATTGGGATATCTTCTTCATGCATGTATGGTTGGTTTGGTTTAGTTTGTAAATTTCATCAAATTAATAAATGAGATTCATTATTTGATATAATCATTAAGAAAATGTTAAATCCAGAATGGAAAAAAAGAGGAAATTCAATGTAATAGATTTGACAAAACAGGTAATATTTCCAAAATACCATTACAATGACATTCTAATTAGAGAGAAAAGTTCAAACCTACCATAAATATACTACCAATGGACTAGGCAAATGAACTAGGCAATGCAATATTATATTATTTATTTTCATCTTTTACATTACCTGATTTCACCCACCATAAAAAATAAAATAAAATAAAAATTTATAATAATAAAAATATGTGGGGCCAATATACTTCTTCACTTTGAATTAGGCAATATTGCCTTGTTGGGGAGAATACGTATATTTTGTCTACCCATTTGCCTCTTCTCTTGTACCATGAAATGATGAAGTGGCACGGCAAATAGCAAGCATGAAATTTTTTGGGGGTTTCACTAAAACACCCAAAATGGGGGCTGAAATTATAAAAAAACCCAACACCCAAAACACTTTATAAACACACCCAAAACCCATCATTACACACACTCAAAACCCATTTATAAACACACCCAAAAAATATACCATTGTTGATTTTGGGTGTGTTTCTATGTTTAAATAGTGTGTGGGTTTTTTTATAAATACATGTCTAGGATTGGGTTTATTTATAATAATCTAAATTTTTTTTCAATGTTATAATCTCACTACCATACGGTTTTACTAATCCACGATTATAATATGGATAAATGATAAGTTGAAACTTCATGAACTATATAATACACGTGTATATATACACTTTTCTCTAAAAAAACATTGTATAACATGAATTTTGTTATCGTTTTGGATTTTATTCTCCTTTTTTCTTTGAGAAAGTTTAATTAACACATGGATTAGTTCCAAGAATCACGAAGATTATACATAAACAATGGAGCAACAAAATATATATAAGAGATATATAGAGTAAAAATCATTCTTATTAAGAGATTGATCTACAAAACAATGCATATTATTGAAATATTTTGTTCTTCATTTCTTAAAGAAAGATTACAGAGCCACTTGTGGATGGAATTTATTTAATTTGGTGGCAGCGTTGCAACATGGAGTCCAGTTTTCCTGTTTCCTTTCTCCCTGTGCCCACCCTGTTTCCCTCTTATTCTTCTGACACCTGTCATCTCTTAACATCAAATATAACGTTGTTAACTTTTAATAAAATGAAAAATAAAAATCCAGAAACCTAGCAGCAACCCAAGCAAAACTCTAACAACCAACACTACCCCCACAATCACCACCACCCAGCCTCCTCCTCCTCCTCCTCCTCCTCTCTCTCTCTCTCTCTCTCTCTCCTCTCTCTCTCTCTCTCTGAAGATGAGCCATGGAGGTGTTCTGAATATGAAGATTTTGAGAGGAAATATATCTGGAACAAGAAGCATAAAACTCTCTTCACACTCTAAAAAACAAAAACCCCCAAAATGTTGTGAGAACTGATAAACTATTGCAATTTATTTTTGCTTTCTATTTTTTTAACTTTTTGAATAAAAAAACTTGAATTTTCATTTTCTCCGTAGTGATCTCGAGGCGCGATTGTTCTTAGGCTTTGTCATGTTGATGATCGACTGATCAAAGAACCAATTTTTAAAGACATAAAATAATCCAAAAGAAAATAATGGAAATTGAGAGAAAACGAGAGAGAGCTGGCAGTGGTTGATGATGCATTCGAAGTGGGAGAAGAGTCGGGCTGATTTCAAACTATCTTGATATGGTGCAGAAATTCAAAGAGAGAGAAATGAGGCTTGGGGGAGTGACGAGCAGAGGGGGCTGTCGCTGAGGTGTGCTGGTTGCAAAGATGAACAATTTTTATTTTTTATTTTTATAAAAGGGAAGATGAAGATGAAAGAATTATTTTATAAAATTTTAATAAAAATTGAGAGACTTAACAGAGTTAACATTCTGTTAGTTAAGAGGACACATGTCAGAAGAATAAAGGGAAAACAGGTGGGCACAGGCAAAAAGGAAATAGGAAAACTGGACTCTGCAACATGGGCATCAATCAAGGCATGTGCATTTTCCATCTAGACAAATAACTGTTCTTGAAACACATGATGCTCTAACATCTTCGCAATCAACGGATCCAGAGCATGTGTGGTACTCTTTTGCAGGAAAAGCCTTTTGACTTTGATGATCAAAATCAATTGGATCCAAGCACATGCATTTGTGGTCAATGCAAATAACTCTTCTTGAAACACATGAAGCTTTGTCACAGTCCTTGCTAGTAGAACATTGTTGTGCTTCTGCTCTTATTGAGAATAATACTATAACTGCAAATTAACAATGTTTTTAAAATAAATAAATAAAAATTATTAGTGGCCGTTATTTAAATCTAATACAAATACTTTTATTATTACTAGTTAATTTCAATAATTAATTATATGGGAGAATTGAAATAGTGAGAAAACTTACAAGTTGCAATGAACAAGAGGACGACCCAGATTGGTTTGTTAGATGTAGCATTCTTCATGTTCTTGTGATTTGTGTGGCACTTGTGCTAAAGTTGAATTTCAAGGTTTGTTGGGCCATATTTATAGGGGTTGCATGCTGGTTTTGTGAGACCCTCAAAATTTGTGACTTTTCTTTCATGATTTCCTCTCGTCTTTTTGTGTTTTGTTTAGAAAACCTGTCTTCCTTGACACTTGCGAGGGATTGTACAAAAACTTGTACATTTGTAATCCAAAGAAAAGGCTGTTTCTATTTTGTACGTCTGCTTTCACTTTTCCAATCCATTCTGTTGCTGCGAGATAAGTCACAAGGCAAGCTTGAACCTTGATATACCTGTTATACATGTGAACCCTTTGTACTCACAAGGCTGCAGTTGTTTTTCTTTTTTGTCAAAAAGAGTTTCGGTGCCATCGAATTATTGGTAAAGCCTTTTGTCATCAGTTTTGACTTTTGGGTTGGCTGAGCCACACTCTCTACTGTTTCCCACGCTGATTCCATACCTATTCCCTCTGTCCTTTATGTCTTCCACGTATGGCATGGTTATTCCACACAAGACAGCTTTCTATTTTATATTTCCAAAGCTGAGTGCTCCTCTTCAAGTCAGTTTTGTTGACTACTTCGAAGTTTCCATTCGTCTTTTGACAAGAGTGTCTTCATGATACTTGTTCCTAACGTCAAAATCTCTAACATATTAAATTTCATAGCCATGGGACTTCTGTAGCCATCTGAAATCTTGTTCAAGGTGAGACTGGTAATCTTTTCTTACATTCTGCTCAAGAGTGCTCCCACTCACTCTGCCTAACCCAGGCCATTTCCCAGCTCGAAATCCCAAGGATTGAAAGTGTCGGCAGCTTCAGAGCTTTTTCCGGCCATCAAACTTCATTTAGTCTACATGTTCTATATGTTTATGTTTGTGGTTAGGATCCATTTTGGAAGTTTGTAAATTAATCAAAACACCCATTTAGGGCCAACGGTTTGGCTGTGATTTCATCTAGCTCCAATCACTTTTTGGCCGGGGTCCGAGAACAAAAAACATTCCTCTTGTTAGTCTGATCATGTTGGTATAGGGCTAATATGGAAGGATTTTGAGGAATTGAGTGGCACCGTTGCATAGAGCTCGCTCTCACGAGTTCGTAGACAGGCGGCACGCTCAGTACCGAGTTTTAACGAACGTGTAAAGGTCCAGAAACAAAAGGAAGAAAGTGGAATTTTAAAATTTGGTACGGTAACAAATAGCACCGCTACAGTATGTTTGCTACAGTACCCAGGCCAACTCTATTTCTCTTCTTCTCCTGAGGGTCGTGGGGCTCTCTCTCTCTCTCTCTCTCTCTCTCTCTCTCTCTCTCTCTTTTTTCCCTCTCTCTCCACCGTGATGCCTCTTTTTCAAGTGATGATTTTGTCGCTGTCCGGTGAACAAATCCAACCAAATTTGTTCCAAAATTTTCGTCTCCCTCTACTTTACACAACCTATTACTTTTTGTAGCTCGAAACCACCAGGATAGTCGACAGTATCGACTGAAAGTTTCGGCAGTTTTTCTGACGCTGTTTCTAGCGATTCTAGCAACTATTTCCGTCGACCAACGTATGGTTCTTCATCCCCTTGACATGCTCTAGCTGTTAGTATGGGTGTCTAGAATCAATTTTGAGGTTTTAGAGCTCGTTCAAAACACCCACTTAGGGCTCATAGTTTGGGTTCGATCCGGCTAGCTCTGGCTACTTTTTGGCCATGGTCTAAGAACCAAAAATGCTCCCCTTGTTAGTCTAAACGTGTTGGTATAGGTATTGTAGGGTGTTTCGAGAAATTTCCGTCGCCAAAAATTTCTCAAGACAACCACGCACTGTCGGCGGCGAGTGGCGGCATGTGGGCCATTGTGTGGTGGCCCATTGTGTTCTAAAATGTTCCCCTTGTTGTCCTGAGTATGACGGTATGCTCAGATTTGGAATTGGTTACCATATGACAGAAAAACGAATATTGCACCCAATATGTGATATCCGGGTTCAATAGGTTCGGACCCTTCGATCGATCCCAATTTCAAATATGTTATTCTTTGTACCTCTAGGATCGTGTTAGGATTCGCGGATCAAGAATCGGAATCCCGGATACTCCGAATCAATGATTCCATGGTTAGGCGAAGTGATCGCCGTCCGATCGTGCAATTGGCTTAGATTCGACCACTCGATCGAAACCAAACTTACATGACGTGTTGAGTAGGCTTTGTTGAACCCGTAGGAACTTTCGGATTGGAAATCGGAGGTCATGGTCCCCTCGGGCCCAGTTGACCAATATGGGAAGTTTGACTCCTCGGTTGATCATGAGTCTTCCGAGGTAGTTTCACCGTTCGAAAAGTACTAGAATGACCTTATAAACGAGTCTTGATTGTTATTTTAGTTATTTTAGTTATGTTGGGATTATGAGATTATATTATTGTTTTGATTGTGAGGTTATCGGAATGTGATATGGGTTTTTCAGAGATTATTATTGTTATTATGATTATTATTAAAATATATGGATTGGGTTATATGGGGTTTGATTATGAAAATGTTTCATGGATTGTCTTGCATATTTATATAATTTGGATTATTTTGATTATTGAGACTATGATTTTATAATATGGTTTATTTTGTGGTTTATGGTATTTTATGGATTTATTACTGAAGTTTATGAATATTTTAGGTTATGGAATTTATGCTTTTGAGAGTTTGATATCTATATTACATATAAATATTGGGTATTGAGTTATGGACACTATTAATGTCCGGATGTCTATGTATGTGAGATTATGTAATGGAATATTGAGAATTTGGGAAATTGAATTAAGGGAGGGTGTATATTATTTTATATTATATGGGTTTGTGAATTGCACCATCTCCCTGGTTCGATATGGATGATAACCACACGTGCGTTGAGGGATTTTCCGACGTGTGAGATGTTGATGACCCAAGCACCCTTGGCTGGGTGTGCCGAAGGCCTTGACCATCATTCCGCACTCGTAAGACTTGTTTCAGTCTCATGTGTATTGAGAATTCTACCGTGCGTGTTTTGAGAGCAATAGTCCCCCGGTTGGACTGCTCATTCCCTAGCCACATGAGTATTGAGGATTCTGCCATGTGGTCTAGTAGAACAATCCCCATGTTGGATTTTTTTCCCCTGGTACATGATGTGCACTATGATATGTACCTTCCCTGTTATTGATACTTGATATATTAGACACGTGGTAACTCTTCGGAGGTGTGTCGGGATACTAGGCACCCTTGACCGGCAGTTTGCGCTCGTAGGAGGGATATTTAGCTGCACATGTATTGAGGATTCTACAGTGCGTGTTTGGGGAGCAATAGTCCCCCGGTTGGACTACTCATTCCCTAGCCACATGAGTATTGAGGATACTGCCATGTGGTCTAGTTAAAACGATCCCCGTGTTGGACTGTTTTCTCTTGGTACATTATGATGGTGTGGGTTGTGTAATATAGATATATACATATATAGATAATAAGTACAAGATTAGGAGAAGGAAAGGGTGAGTGTTATATGTGATATAAATTTGGTTATGGGGATATTGCGACCCTGGAATTCGAATATGGTTGTGGAAAAAGGGATATTTGGATATTGGTATTGGATTATTTAGATATCGGATTATTATTATAAATGTCTTACGTGTTCATCTGAGTTTATTATATTTATTAAGTAAAAGAATAATGTTTATTGGGTTATTGGAAATTTGGTTGTGGGTTGAGTTTTTATTATATAATTTTATGACCTTGTGTTTTGGGATTTAGGATAGTAGTTTTGAGTTCTAGCCACATGGGCATTGAGGATTCCATCATGCAGGGTGGAGGGTTAAATTAGTTAGTGGGCCAGGCATCGTTTGGACATCGGAAGGGAAGCAGGATTTGACACGGATTCCAAGGGGGATTCAGGTCGGGTCCTGTTATAATTTTATTTGAAGGACACCCTTTAGGGTCCCATACAAAAAAAATTTCAATGATCCAAATCGTCTATTTTTTAAGTTTACATTAATAGATCATCCTTGGAAAAAATTAGACAAATCGGAAACCGGTTCAATATCTAATTGTGTCCTACAAAATCAATGAACACAGTGCTTCAAGAAAGTACTAAAATTTCAATAATTAAATTGAGTGGTCAAATGATATCGGATTCAAGTAATTTTTTGTAGAGATGATCTTTGAATGAGTATATACAAAATAAATAGTTTGGATTAGTGAAATAAGATACAAAGTGAGCCCTACAAGGGTGTCTTTCAAATAAGCATATTTGAGTGATCCCTCAACTGAAGCTTATATATATATAATTATTCGTATTAAGAGATTTATGGACAAAACAATGCATATTATTGAAATATTTTGTTCATCATTTCTTAAAGAAAGATTACAGAGCCACTTGTGGATGGAATTTATTTAATTTGGTGGCAACGTTGCAACATAAGCATCAATAAAGGCATGTGCATCTTCCATCTTGACAAATACCTGTTCTTGAAACACATGATGCTCTAACATCTTCACAATCAACGGATCCAGAGCATGTGTGGTACTCTTTTCCAAGAAAAGCGGTCTGACTTTGACTTTGATGATCAAAATCAATTGGATCCAAGCACGTGCATTTGTGGTCAATGCAAATAACAGTTCTTGAAACACACAAAGCTTCATCACAGTCCTTGCTAGTAGAACATTGTTGCTCTTCTGCCCTTATTGAGAATAATACTACAATTGCAAATTAACAATGTTTTTTAAATAAATAAAAAATTTATCAGTGGCCGTTATTTAAATCTAATACAAATACTTTTACTGCTAGCTAATTTCACTAATTATTTATGTGGGAGAATTGAAATAGTGAGAAACCTTCCCCTTGCATGCTTTTATGATTTGCGTGACACCTGCGGTAAAGTTGAATTTCAAGGTTTGTTTGCACTACACTAAATGAACTCTGTTGGGCCATATTGATAGGGGTTGCATGTCTGGTTTAACGCGAGAGAAGTAGGTATTAAATCATTGGGATATCTTCATTGTGCATGTATGGTTTGTTTGGTTTAGTTTGTAAATTTCATCAAACCAATAAATCAGATTCCTTATTTGATATAATCTACATGGAAATCATTGCATCAAATTAATAAATGAGATTCCTCTCTATAAAAAAAAAAAATCTGAGATTCCTTATTTGATAGAATCAATAAGAAAATCGTTAAATCGTAAATTGAAAAAAATATGAAATTCAATGTAATAGATTTGAATTGTTGCTACCTAACTAAATAGGTAATTTTTCCAAAATTCCATTATAATGTCAATTTAATTAGAGAAAACCGTACAATTTAAGAATTCTATGCAGTTTGCAATTTCTTCATTCAAACAGAGGTTAATGGAATTTTGAATGGAATAAACATTAAGTGACAAATCATGAATTTTCAATAATAGAGGCCAACGGCATTATAGTTGTGTGTGAGTGAGAAATTCCTCTTCCGTGTAGTTTAGACTTCCGCTTGTACTAAAAAAATAATTGAGATGACATATCTCTTAATTTTTTTTTAAGATGACAAATTGAAATTTGTTTATAAGTGTAGACTACATTTTTAAAATTTTTCCTTATTTGTGTGGTTATATCAGTCATCTCCACCATTCTTCATTCAGCGACCTCCATTGCCGACCAACAGCCCTAAATCACCACAATCACTTTGTCCCTTCATCTAATTTAAATTTTTCTTTTTGTCTTTTCCATTCGATTGTGTCAAAGAAAGTGGAATTTTCTAAAGAAGTTACGTTCAATTCATCCCATAACATATTCTTCGCTCCTCTTTTGTACTGCAAATAAAAGAGTACAGAAACACAACCCAAGTAAACATTTACCAGCAAAAAAAATCAAATCCCAAATAAATATTAGAGTATGCAAAAATGGGTCCGGCTGCAGATGCAAATTCATGGCATGCAAACTTTTGGGCTACGGTTGCCCCAAAAAGGTGAGAGTACAAAAAAACACAAACGATTAAAAGGATTTCATCGCAAGTTCAGAACACTTCAACAAGTTATAATTCCTCTAAGGTTTCCCAGGAGAAATAAAGCAAGTAAAATCCATCTCTATTGACTTTTCTTCATGATATAAGGTTTTCCAAACTGGTTTGTTTAAGCTGCTAAAAGTTGTATAGTTTTACATCTAAAATTTATATGAACAGGGAACAGAACGGTCAGGCAAGAGGATTCATGGGTCGAGCATATAGGAGAATTAAGAAGGGTTCGGTCACTTCTTGCGAGCCACAGCTGCTGCAATTCCACCAGCAATGAGTCCAACAGCAGTTGCAGCAATACCTATGCCAATCGCACCATCTACATTCAAACCAAAGGGGAAGAATTGTCAGTTGCCGAGTTACACAAATAATATATATATATATATATATATATATATATATATATATAGAGAGAGAGAGAGAGAGAGAGAGAGAGAGAGAGAGAGAGAGGAACAATGATTGATTTCTACCTCTTTTGATCTTGTCTTCATTCATTTTCTTAAGGGTCAGTGCCTGCCTCCAATCAGGTGCAATCTACAAAAGAACCATATCGTGGTAATGTTACAAACAAGTTCAAGGAAAAAGAAACGAAGAAAAAAAAACATACCTCATTGCCTGCATATGTATTATATAATGAGATCAACATTTGTAAAGCAATCTGCACTACTATATAGAAAAAAAGGTTCTTGATTCACATCTTTTTCAACATCATTATAACTGGGTGTTTTCCACCCGCAACTCCTGAGGAACTGCTCTACATCTCCACCAAGTTTGAACTATGCATGCTTTCAAAAATAGGTCAATCCACACATGCAGAGAATTTCAAAGTGTGCATGGCCATGCATTAAGCTCTGGTACGTTTGCATAATCCAATCCATAAAATAAAATCATACCATCAAACACTGTTCCACAAGTTCCCTACTCCTAGAATGGTCACCACTTCTGTAATACCCAACAGCAAGAAGATACAGCTTCTCTCTCCATTGCGGAGGGCTGGCATTAGCATTAGCATCAGCCACAGAGGCTGCAAATTACAATCATATCAAGTCAGAAAAAGGCAAAAAAAATCAATAAATTGAACAGCATGAAGGTGGTGCACTGCATAATTAAAGACATCATATGGTCAAAAGAGACATGGCAAGCTGACTACCTTATCTAAGAAGCCCTGACGAAAAAGTGTGTGGGTGTGTGGGTGTGTGGGTGTGTGGGTGTGTGAGAGAGAGACAGAGACAGAGACAGAGACGAAGAACCTTCAAGCATTGCTATCCCACGTTGCACATCTTCTGCCTGTCTTGAATGAACAAGAGCCCATGATAATCGCATGATACATTCTTTAAAAAATTCATCAGAGGAACCTTTCTGAGCATCAGAAACTTCCCTTTCACAACCCTGTCATAACATGCATTCAGAAACATGAAAACATCAGATGAGTGTGGCCTGCAACATGACCACTCCTGCCAAACACTCATCAATAAATTCTTGCAGTCCTTAAAATGCATTTACATTTTAGAATGCTCAAAAATTACTAGTCATTTATTTCCACATCTTTTGGGATTAGGACCGGTTTTTTTTTTCTTTCTTTTTTTTAAAACCCACAAATGCACCAATCCATTGTGCGGACACAGATTTGAAACTGGGGCCCCTCACCAAACCCTACAATCTTTGGGTGGCAGGAAAGACTAGCAAATAGCTAGGTAGATCCTTTTGGGAGTTTCAAACGGACCACATGGGAGCAAACCATGTGCCTGACCATTCCAGCTGACACCACAATGCTGATTAGGACTCTGTTATGAACCAGCCAATATTAGAGCTGTGTAAGGCTTAGTATATAATCTTTAAGACCGTAAGATCCCACCATGGTTCCAAATCATGAGGTACCACTTTTACCTTGGTGAGGTGGTAGCAATATTCCCTAGTAAGTTCACACATCTACTAGTATTCAATGACTAAGCACTATTCTACCAAGGCATTATACTCCAACCTCTAGATAGCCCTTATGGAACTCCAACCCCAGTAATGCGGGTTGGCTCTCAAAGATCGTTAAGAACTAGTTACTACTCCTCATTAGTTCGAGGAGTCAAAGAGTAGAAGACGTAGTTACTTAAGCATTAGAGTCGTAATAAGATCCATATTCTTTACCTTACTCATCACGATATGTAAAGCACTTGATTGTTTTCACTTGTAGTAAATTAAACTGAAACTATCACGCGAGCTGCAACCACATTGCAGTTTCTAGTAAAAAGCAACATGATTTTTCTTTTTATTGAAAAAGAAAATAACAATAATTGGGAAGAATAAAACAAAAGGGAATACATCAGTGCATCATAATATAGACAAAACACTCTGATCTGGAAAGATTGTAAGGTTGGTTATTACTTCTTAAGAACCTCTACACTTTCTACCAATGACATGCTAATTGTTTTTGTAAAAGCTGTTTCAAACCCGAAATTGCAAAGGAGCTGCTGAAATCGAAACTCTAACAAATGGAGTATCCCGCAACGATGCTTAATAGGGGATTCAATTTTATATTCATCTGATTTAATCCCCACATCGTTATTATTATTATCCATTAAATAATTCGACGAAATAACCAAATAATTGCAATTAGAGAAGTTAAAATCTTGAGAAAATGAAAACCATGATCCATTATAAGACGGATTTATACATACAAGCAAGCTAACAACAAAACCCTGACAAGCAAAGTCTTTTAATTTACCCTAGAAAATCAAATAACCGAATTAATTCTATCGAAAGTTAATTAGCTCTTAAAACCTAAAGCTGCAAACCAATTTCACATTTATGCCAAAATTTTAAGCAATACATAATAACAAATAAGTTCAGAAAAATGCTAGGAAAAGTGCTTACAGCGATGACGTCACGGTCGCTCCATGGGATCTGATCACCACCGGAGAAGAAGTTGCCAACCGACTCAAAGAATTTCCCAACATTCGCTGCCATTCTCGTTTGGTTTGTGTGTTTTGGGGTTTCTGCCTCACAGTTCAGATAGACGAGTAAAAGCCCAAATTGAGCCTCCTTCCTCTTTCGCTTTCTTTTGGGAGGGACTTTGTTTGATATATAAAGATATTTTTTTTAATAAATTACTTCAGTGCTAAGTCTTGTTTGGTCTCTCGACCGAAAAAACATATTTAATTTTCTTTTAATACAATCGATAGTTTTTGGTTTTTTGTTTTGTCACACCTACTATTAAAGTGTCATGAGGTTTAAACATGAATTAGTGGTCTGCAAGTCAATGCCTTTTTTTTAACTAGACTAGACCAATTGGCCTCTCCTTGTTTATTTTGCGTTTTGGTTGTCTGTCCGTGGCAGTTCCAAGATTCGAAAGCTGACCGGGCAAAACTTATATAATAAACTTGACGAAACGAGTGAATTTCATTAATAAACATAAAAAGATTACATAGTGAGAGGAGACATAATAAGCCTTACCCTCAAATGCATTTATATCTACAAATACAAAAACTAAAATAAAAACCAAAAGAAAAATTGAAAGAAAAAAATAGAAAAAAAATTTATTTCACATTAAAAAGAAAGATAAAATAGGGGACTACATTAATTTAAAAAAAGCCAGTTTTATATCGAGAGAAAAGAAAATTAGCGGAGCTAGGTTTTTTTTTTTAACGAGTTGTGACCTCATTTTGCCCCTTGTTTCCTTTTATAAACGTCTATTATGACATCCGTTTTTGGCTTTCCACCTCGAACTCCATAGCCCTATCAATCATGTTCCGTAATTTCTGAAATAGCTATCTTTGTGCGAGACAAAAAATTAATAATCATAAGTAATGTAGGTAATATTTTTCTAACAAAAAGAGAGAAGCAAAAGGAAGAAATAAGAAAGGGAGAGAAGAAGAGAGAGAGAGGAGAGAAGATAGAAGAAAAAGAACGGAAATAAAAAGAGAGGAGAGATGAGAGAAGGAAAAGAAAAAAAAAGAGAGAAGAGAGAAGGAAAAGAACGAAAAAAGAAAAAAAATGAGGGAGAGAGGAGAGAAGAGAGAAGGAAAAGAACGAAAAATGAAAAAAAAAAAGAGGGAGAGAAGAGAGAAGGAAAAGAACGAAAAAAGAGAGATAGAGAGGAGAGAAGGAAAAGAATTATAAAAAATAAATATATAAATAAATTTTAAAAAAAAAAAAAAGGAGAGAGGAGAGAGGAGAGTGTAGGTAATATTTTTTTTAACAAAAATTTGGGCTGGGCAAAAGAGGAGAGAGAAGAGTGTGGGTAATAATTTTTTAACACAAATTCCTAGCCTGTCATAGGCTAGAACCGCCACTGTTGTCTGTTCTTGTCCAACAAAATATGAAGTTACTAATATGTCCTTGAAGACAAAAACTGAAGGAAAAAAACTCACCAACTGAACTGCCGACAACAGTGGCGGATCCAGGATTTGTATCCCAAGGAGTTATGGTGTAAGAGTCTCCGTACTTTTTTTTTTGACAAAAATAACTGAAAAAAATTAAACAATAGTATTTTCTTTTTACTCTAATTGCTTCCCTAGCCAGAAAATGAAAATTAAGTTTCATTTATTTTTCCCTCTTCTATCACATATCAAAAAAGCCATCAAATATGCCCATGCCCTAGCTATCACGTATCAATAAAACCATCAAATATGCACATTTGAACTAATTTCATGGGGTAAAGCGACCCTAATAACTATTGCGTCGATTCAGCTGCACCAAAATGGATTCAGCTGCATCCTCAACTTGTGATACTCGCAAGTGCACGAGCCGTTTGGTAATATAGCATATGTAAGTGCGAGGTCGATCCTACGAGGATTGGTGATTGAATGATCCAATTCATTTCCCCTACACAAAACAGAAATGAAAAAGAAAATAAATAAAACAAGAAAAAAAGGAAATAACTCAAGCAAATAAGTTCCCAAGTTCAATTAGATTAACGGATTGATTCTAGCTAAAGTATGATTAAGCCATGAGGTTTGGTCATAACCTTGTGTTCCTAATTCCCTAATTTGATCATTTGTTGTCTAACCTAAAATTAAGCATTAGGAACCCATTAAGCATAGAAGAACAATTTAAACAACCAAGCATGTATCTAATCCCTGTTGTCGAATGTCCATACATACTCTTCCTATTCATAGTTCAATTCGAATTAAAGCACGGTGTCTACTCTTAATTCAAACCAAGATAGCTAACATGCAAGCCTAAATGGTGATCAATCATTCAAACTAGCATATTAACTTATAAGCATAATGAATAAGAACAAAAACCATAATTGAAACTTGGAAACTAATTAAACTTGAATACTTAAGAAAGAATGTACATTACAAATAAAAGTAAAGTGGAACTAAGAAAACTTGAAGGAAAATTTAGTAAAATCATTTTGTTACAACAATTGACAACTTGAAAGGAAACTAAGAGAATTTGAGGGAGAGAAGGGAAGGGAGCTCTAGAGAAGTGTTTGAGAGCTCCCCCCCTTGGGGGTGTGTTTTGAAGCTTGAAGACTTCTCTATTTATAGGGCCAATAGGGAGGAACATCATGATGAATTCCAACACCACCATTCCTCTTTTAATACAACTCATAACTCTCACTTCATCTTGTCTATGTTAGTGTGGTTGGAATCAATTCCATCTCATACTTCTTTTGCTGCTCTTGAAGCTTTCTTCACATGGGTTTTCAAAGGTGTTCAATTGTGGCTGTCTTTTGCTGCCAACCCATGTGGTTTTCTTTTGGTTGCTGAAAAGAAATGAGTTTTCTGAACCAGGCTTGGTGTAGGATGGCCAGAGGTTTCAAAACGTATCCAATGGGGCTCAAATTTGGTTATGTTATACTAGACACCCATTGGAACAACTTCTATGAAGAAAGTATTCCCACAGGAGCAGTAGAAGTGTGCGTTTTGGGCCTTGCAAGTTGGCTGCCGAACAGAGACTGGAATTGACTTCATTTCATTTCATTTCTTTCTTTTTGCTTCACATGCATGCACATGCTTCTCTTTAATAGCTCCAGCATGTACCAACTTGCTCCTTTAGACTTTCATAGCTAGAATGCCTCCCTACTTTACTCATTATATTGGGTACAAAGTCAGTTATAGCTGGGGTGAGGCACATGGCTAAAAGCTAGCAGCTGCAAATCCTCCTGAGCAGGGTTCAGTGTTGGACGGGCTAAGGACTCCAGATATGTTCAATTGGGCTGAAATTTGGATATGTTATAGTACACACCCATTGGAACAACTTTTATGAAGATCTTCACCTCATCCGAGCCCTAGAGCATGCTGATCCAAGGCCAAGAAGTTGACCTACGAAACTGGGCTGGCAAGGGTTTGTAGCCAAAATTAGTTTGTCTTTAAGCTCTTCTTCCATTCACCCAAATCAGGCTTTAACATGCATGGATTGCATCATTTCCTATCCAAAGCCATCATTGTTACCTAAAGCTCAATGAACTGAAAGATAAACACAAAAATGATTAAAAGCACAAGTTTAACTCAAAAACATAACCAAATCATAAGCTAGAAGGGTACAAAATGATATACAATTATGAACCGATCAATAACCACCTTGTGCATTCGGCAGTGGTCGACAACCCACGGCCCTTTCCTTGGAGAAAAGCTTTCCTATATCGGGGATAACACTATGGCACTATCTCGTGCCAATCACCCATTGCCATATGTTTTAACTTTCCGATATGGCAACACAACTTTCCAACATGACAATGTGTGATAGGCTTGAGACGCCATGGTTGCATCCTTGTTATGTAAATTCTTCTCCCTTCCTTGACAACCAACCCTAAAATCTATTCTCTCTTTATACATGTCTCTCCTATCGGAATGGCAACAAGAAAAGCACATTCAATGCTTTCAGAGTGTCATCTCTCACAAGCACATTCACTGCTTGAGCTAGACAACCAAAATCCGTGTAGAGAAGATTAAACCGAAGATGAATTGCTTAAACAACGTTTTAACGAATGCATCATAATTGAGTCTTTTATGAAACCAACCATTTGGTGAAAAAAAATTGTCTGCAGTAAATCAATGTGCATCCAATCACACAAAAGGATGGCTCAAAATGACAAGTCTCTGTAGTATTTCATTTAAACACAATTTGTAGGGATTGATCCAAAAGGACACGATGGATTGGTACTAGAAAATCGATTTGCACAAAAGAAAAGGTATTAGAATTGGTTTTTATTTGATCTGAAAAACAGTTGTATTGATCCAACAAAAGTCACAAACACAATGCGTATGCATAAACATTTCCAGATCAACTCAGCAATCTTCAAAAAGTACAATCAGAAGCGGTTACAGAACTCTACAAAGAAGTATTTCTTATTATGCCTTCCAAAAAGCCAGAAAGGGAAAATCACCACCCCCCACCACCCCTAAAAGAATTAATACCAATAAGCAAAATAAAATAATCTATGTTCGAAGTCACCAGAGAAAAAAAATGGGCAGAAACTTGAACTCCCCGCTGATCTTGAGCTCCTTCATACATCAATTTTCGCTGTAGTTAACCTCAACAAAGAAAAGCCCTGCCTGGATATAAAATCCAGGTCTTCATGTATTCTTTGGCTTCACATGATTTTAAAGCTATCTTTCCATATTTCATAATGTGAACAAACCACCCATTAAAAGCTTGAAATCTTGGACGAACTGTCTGCGAAGCCCTAGGTTAAGTCAGCATCGTCAATCTCCTCACTAGTCTACACAGAAAATGCCGTTGGCAGTTCAGCAAACGGCCACCACCCGGCACTGTATGTTTGGATTTGACAAAGATGGGGCAAGAATAGATTCATCTAATGGACAATGGTAAAAGAATGGTTGGCACTTAACTCTTGCTTGCCGTGTAGGTATATGGAATGGAATGGTATCATCCTAGATATGATCTAGTACAATTCTTGTCTTCTTAAGCAAATTTCCTCCGAAGGTGTCCCATCTTCTTCTTCATGTTTCTCTAATTCTCCATTCCCGCCACTACAAAGTCGCGCAGATAATGAAGGCGACACAGGCATATAGCTACCACCTGTTTATTTCAACAAGCATAAAGCCCAAAATAATTGGAAATTTAAAAGAGTCAACTGGTTAGGGAATAGATGATACTAGAGTAGAGAGAAAAAAAAGTAATAGAACAGATTGGTCTCACACCTCTAAAAGAAGAGCTTCTTTCAAATTCTTTTGTTGAATGCAATAAGATGGTCCCACATAATACAACAATAAATCCACATATTTCTGATAAGATGGCTCCCCCACTTTGGTCATCCCAATCCTAAAATCATAAAAAGCAGTATGTAATTACTGTCATCAAACTAAATCCCCAATCAACAGCCTGTGGTTTTAGTAGAAGAACAAAAAGTATTTTGCTAGAAAGAATGGTTACATAGCATTCTATGCAAAAAATATTTTCTGTAAGTTGGTCTAACCAAGAAACTGAAATCTGACTCTGTTTCTTCTCTTTTATGGTGCAGATATACATCACATTTTAAGCAGTAGAAATTGAGTGTCTAAACAACAATTCTGATACAAAAAGTAGAGCAAACCCTTGTAGAATTCTCCCTGTCATAAAGTTAGCCCTCCAATTTGGATCAAGAGTACTGGATGGCTAAGTTTGACTAATTCTAATAGGTTAATTTGGAGTATAGTTAGTCGGACTGACATTGTACTCTTTCGTCGGTTTTTCATTAAGGTCCTTACCAATTCCAATCAACCAAAGAACCAACATTTTTTCACGTCAACTAAATTAATGGACCTGGCTTTAGCCTCATAAAAAGCGTGATTTTCTTAACTGGGTAATCTTTGCTTGAAATGCCAAATCAGATGTTATTATCCACACAAGGGTCTACTGGAGCTACTTTTCAGTGTATGCCTTGTAGTCACATTCCAGATTCATGCCTTCTGTTAAAATCAATCACATTAACAACAATCCAACTTGGAACTGAAGCTAGACTTGGCAAAGAGATATAACACCATGACATGTCCAACTTATAATACTATCACTTAACAATACCTTTAACACACTTTTTTTTTTTGAGGGAACAATACCTTAAACATTATGACACTGGCAATGATTGCCAGCGTTGTAAACATGACATAATAAATAGGGGACACGACTGCAGTGTTGAATGTATCAAGCGCCTGAAAAATCAGAGTTGAGTGGTTCAGTAGAAAATATGAATACAAAGATTCCTTTAATTCTTCTAAAGAAACATACATATAAATGGTATACATATATCCTGGAATGTATCCATATATATGTTCATGCACACGCAAAAAGCAAGAGCCAAACTATTACTGCAATAATGAATAACCCTCAAGTTATGATTACCTTTTAATTATGTTTTTTAAGATGCTTACAGAAATGTTGAAAAGCCAAGTTATAGATTGTGGATGCTCAAAAATGGACGGCCAAGATTGAGTCCAACTCAGAGATGAGGTGTGATGGATGATGGGTGAAGGTGAGTCCAACTTAGAGAGTCATTTTAACGCTGTTTAAGTGAAGGATATTTTAGTACTTTTTTATCCAGAGTTCTTCTTAGGTTTAGGTTCTATAAATTATCTAGTCGTGATCATTTCGAACATATTTTGATGATTGAATAAAGTTACATCAGCTTTGCTTCTCTCAAGGTATGTATGATGCAACCTGACCCTAGGTGTGATGCCTAAGGCCTCTATAAGTGATTCCTAAAACACTATTGGTGTGATGCTATTAGATTCTATCGTTTTCTTTTAATTTTCTCCTTGCATTCCATAAATTTCCATTTTGATCTTACCTAGATATTATTTCTCTTTGTCCTGCATCACCACCACTCTTTAAATGACATGTAATATGTTATCAATGCCACTAACAGCTCTAGTGAAGAAAAAAAATTTATATGAAAATATGAGTAAGAGATGTGGCAACCACATATTAACTATGGAAACTATATTGAACATTACACAGAAATTTGAAAACATCATATGACATGAAATTATCCTATGATTAATTGTAGTTAAAGCCTCCACCGAAGGCAGCTACAGACTTTGACTTGTACAAATGTATTTTCAATACCAATTTCTTTTTTGCAGCATATATTCATTAGAAAACTACTTTCTTTGACTAACTTAGTAGTGAGGATAGAACAAGATTAATCTTAAAGGTGGGAAAAGGTCTAAAACTGAACAAAACTTGATGGGTTTCCCATACATCCTCCGAAAAGTAGGTAGAACCACTTGTCCCCGAACATGTCAAATTTTATAGACTAAACAAAAGCCTACTTATGTTCAGACTACTTTTTCTGTTAGTGATAGATGCAATGCACAAGAGCAAAGTGAACGGCAGGACAAAGGAATAGCCAGAAAACTATTCTGGAGAAGGGGAAAGGTGGAAGAACAGTACAAGAGCAAGAATTTCCAAAAGACTCCTATAAATCAGACTATGTTTGTCCATATCTAACATATTCACAATGAAACGGAGTTTCTAACCTTATTCAAATAATTCATTTGAGTGATGACGCATGTAGCCACGACCAACATAAAAAACCACGTCTCTGGATAGATTAACTGATTCTTCCCCTCAAAAGTTAATTTCAGAGCAGTTCCTAGGGCTTTAACACTCATCACCTGCAGAATCATGGAAAATAATGCATGTAAATTACGAGAGATCCAGATATTATTAAAATTGAAAGGAAACAATTTGATAACAAGAAATCATTAAAAGCAGACTCAGGTCTACAGGGACTCTGTAGATTGATGTGCTAACAGAAATTTGTCTTCATCCAACTAAGCAATCAGATTGACTTATGTATCAATTACCCACCCAGTCCCCACCCTAAACATTTTTGAAATAAATCTGTACTGTAACTTTAGAATGAAATTTGAGCATGAAGAACTTACAGGTTGATATTAGAACAATTTTAACACTAGCTTTATGTGTGAACTTTGTGCTTAAAGTTTAAATTCTTACATTCTGTATAATGCATAATTATTTTAGTACAGTAAGACAAGAATGAGAGGAAATCAGGTTTCCTCTTTTTTTTGGGAGAACACCATAGGTTGAAAAGAGAGAAACTCAATACAGTAAGAGAGAAATGAACTAATGCTTATAAGTACTTGAAACAATTTACCGTGAGAGAACCCATCAATGAACAAATGCCGGTGAAAACAAGCACATTCGTGTGCCCACATTGTGGTGCAAAATGGAAGACTAGTATGAAAACCAGAACAACCACTGAGCCCACATAAAGCAAAAAAGCTGAAATTGACAGTATATGTTGTTAATTTCCAAAGAAGAATCATATAAAGTTCAAGAAAACAGAGAAAAAGGAATTAGAATAAAACAAATAGCCTGAATCAAACCTGGCTGAGTTGCCATACTCCATATTTCAAGAACAGAAGTTATAGAATGCTCCTTTGGTGCATGGATAACAATAATGATCGACCCGGCAATGCACATTACACAGCCCAAAACTCCAAGCCGGTGCAACCTCTCCTTCAAGATAAAATGAGCCAGCACAGCACTACACCATACCATTGAATTTTTAAACATTATTAGTAAAACCAAACAACATCATAGGACATGATAAAAATATATATGAACAACCAACCACGGAATCAAAAGCAATATATGAGCAGTTACCTTACAATTATACTTAATGCACCGAGAGGGGTAACAAGAACTGCCGGAGCAAATGCATAGGCAACAAAGTTTGCAATCTCTCCAACAATCACTATATCAAAAATCATAAATCAAGAGAGATTCTGCAAACCATCAGTGGAATTGAACGAACAAAATGAATACCAAAACCCGTACTTTTAACTGACATAGTGACATTGGAAAACATCAATTGCTACAATGCAACAATAGCATTACTTCCATGGTGAAGAAAATTATTTCCCATGACCAGCACTTGAACTCGATTACAAAATGAAGCGTGAACGGTGATGAAATACCAAAAAATCGTAAGAGCAAGTAATGACCATAATCCATAAAGTTTTATATGACACCATGGCCATAACTATTTGCAGAATCTATATTCAACAATAAAAATATACAAAAAAACGACAACAGTAATCAGAATTTTGGCTGTCTTACAAACATTATGAAACAGAACCAAAAAGCCAAAAACAGATGTAGAAGCTTACTTGTAATAAAGCCCAGCCACCACAGAGGCTCCAAGAGATAAGAGTACCCGCCATAACCTACAACAATCAAGGACCAATAACAAACCAATCAATAAAAAAAAAACCCATCTGATAAATCAATATAAGTAAAAGAAAATTCGAGATTGAGAAGAAATAAATGAACAGAAAGTCACCAGCTCTGACCCCAGAAGCAGCTGCGGCTCTTCTGAGGCCTTTCTTCTTGATAATAAAGCTTGCCCCTATGAACCCACTTGAAAGCAAAGCCAAAACAAAGCCTTTAAGATTGTCTTTGGAGAAACCCATGTCGAATATGTGTCTCTCTTTCTGAAATTTTCGCTGGTTTCTTCATGGAAATAAAACAGAGTCAAAAAATTTGGGAGATCATCACCGTGTTGGCAAACCTTGGTGAATAATATGCTCTTTTTCAGGTTGCCGGGATGTGGGGACAGCAACGGTGTCAAGTAGAGGTAGAGCTACATTATTTGCGAGATTGGGCTTGTCCTTTTTCTATTTCTATTTTTGTCGCTTCTAAAATTCGTGAAAGACTAGAGACAAATTGCCAATATTTGTCCACGAAATACTTATTTTTGAATTGATTACATAAAACTTCCCGAATTTTGAAGGTGGTTTCGAATTGTTACCAAATTGTAGGTGTTTTAAATTGCTATCCTCTTATAAAATTAAGAGGATTTAAGAATTGTTATCAAATTGTAGGTGTTTTAAATTGCTATCCTCTTATAAAATTAAGAGGATTTAAGAGGGAGATTTTGGAGAGAGATTTGGATGAAGAAAACTCATTTATTCTTGTGTTTAAGTTCATCAACATTATATTAATGTTGGTGTCTATTTATAATATGATATGGGGCAGTGAGTCATATGATAGGTTTCAAACAAAATGATTGAATTGTAGGGTAAGTATATAATGGTAGGGATGATAGGTAATGATGGGCATTCATATTAATCTATGCTAATTTACAACATGTATTTGCAACACTCCCCCTTGGATGTCCATCATGCATGAATATGCCTCATTAAAAACCTTGCCAGTAAAATCTAGTGGAACAAAAACTAGTCAAAGGGAAAAAGAGTACATAATCATATGTAACATAAAATTCTGTGTATATGACATTGACATGCGTGCCAGGAAAAACTCTGTGGGATAAAAACCTGGGCGAAAGGAAAAGAGTACAGTGTATATATAAACTTTGTTGATAGCACGCTCCCCAGGATGGATGTCTCCCCTTGATAAGTATGCATTAATTTTACTAATTAGAAAGTCCACGTAATCCAATGCCATGCACCAGTTTTGAAATGTGCATTTCGGTAACAATTTGGTGAAAAGATCTGCCAGATTATCACTTGAACATATCTGTTTGACTTCAATTTCTTGATTCTCCTGAAGTTCGTGTGTGTGGAAAAACTTTGGTTATATGTGTTTGGTTGTATCTCCCTTGATGTATCCTGCTTTGATTTGAGCAATGCAAGCAGCATTATCTTCATATATGGTTGTTGTAGTATTTTTCACTGAAGGTAAATCATATGTGCTCCGTATATGATGGATTATTGATATTAACCAAACGTATTCACGACTTACTTCATGGAGTGCAAGTATTTTTGAGTAATTGGAGGATGTAGCCACTAATGTTTGCTTTATGGAATGCCATGAGATTGTTGTCCCTCCATAGGTAAATACATAGCTAGTTTGTGAACAACCATTATGTGGATCAGAGAGATATCTTGCATCTGTATATCCAAAAATACTTTGTCCATTGTCAACACACCGTACTTCAAATTCCCATACCCACATTACTTACCAGTTGTGCCAAACTTTTAGCACCATGGGCACAGTCATCTTCATAAACACGAAATTCAAATGTTTCAAACAGTCGTTAATCTCAACTAGCCTATGAGCTCAGCCACGTCGAGAAGGCAAGACAGCACAATAGGACGTCAAATAATTCACCGAAATAAGGAGGCACACAAGGTGCAAGGTTTACAGGAATTTGACCTAATGCTTTGATACCAAATTGAAAGGACCCGCCTAGAATTCCCCCTTGGAATCAGTGATGAACCCTCTCCTTATTCGACACCAGGCATGTGTCGGCCCAAATTACCAAAACACCCTTCTTGCTCTAATTCCAAAACAACTTTAGGGCTTGACTTCTAACGGAAAATCGGCAAAGCCTTCCTTGAAACTGGCTCAAAACCCAAAAAAATCCACATGCACAGCAAACACAATTAATTCCCAAAAGTTTAGCAAGCATAAGGTAAAAACCACACACCAATTAGCAAAAGTTTCAATGGGCTTTAGGCCCCCTTTTACCAATATAAGAAAGTGAGCAAAATCAACTTGACAAAATTGAACATAACAAACAAATCATAAACTTACAGTTGCACCTAGGTTAGACTAGGTTGCTTACGTACCCTTATTGAGGGATCAAGTCACACATAGTTCTTTCCACCCTAAATCACAATTAAGATAATACAAAAATGTTCAAAGTGAAATCAACACTAAAATTATAGAATCATTCTTTACCTTGATTTCAACAAGCTATATGATTGAATATCATGCCATGAAATTATGTACCTAACAATTCAATTAGTTTATCATTGTATATCCAAACACTTACATAACCAAACCTTTTACTTGAAAGTCATACCTCATAGTGCATATGTCCTGTAATCACCCACCAAGGGGTATATGGGAACACCATCAAATCCGAAGGCAATAGGGGAAAGGCAAACTAGCTAAGAGCATCTCCAGTAGACTCTCTATCCTCTCATCCCTAACTACTTTGGCTAAAAAGAAGGAAAATCCTTCTTCCAGCAGACTCCCTACTAGGCTCTCTATTTTGGAGAACTACTTTTGGCTCTCTACATCTAGCAAAGAGGAGAGAGAATTTGGCTAGGAGGAAAGAGAAAAAGGGAGAGAGAAATAGAAACATTTGGGAGGTTGGTAGGGTTGGGCTTCTACTTTTCTTTTTAATATATTTGATTTGCAAAAGAAAGAGAAATAGAGAACATTGTTGGAGGAAACACCTTTTAAGTGGTTTGCTATAATAGCTTTCTAGCTATTTTAGCTAGAATTTGGCTAAAATTTGGAGACTCTCCAGGAGATGCTCTAACCACCTGTGTAGACAAGTCGGGCAGTTGGCTAAGGATCTTAGCCAACCATATGCAGATAATATGAGCAAGGTGACGAAAAATATCATGTTAACTATACCACACGTTGGTACTACACTATTCTCCACATAGATGTACCTCAAACATAATTCGTGAATTCCAAGTGCTACACATGTGGAATGGCCAACTCCACATGTGTGTTGCATCCTAGCAGAACTCAGGGACACGTGGCCAACCTAAGAACACAAATAATCCGTTAATTCCCGTAGCAGGACTCAGGGAGATATACTCAACATGAGAACTCAAATAATCCATCAATTCTCCTAGTAGAACTCAGGGACAAATGATCAACATAAGAATGCAATCCTAGCAGAACTCAGGGAGATATACTCAACTTGAGAACGCAAATCCTAGAATAACTTAGGGAGAAATACTCAACTTGAGAATGCAAATAATCCATCAATTCCCCTAGCGGGACTCAAGGAGATATACTCAACCTAAGAACGCAAATTTTGGCACCACACGGTTCCGACGTCCACGATACTCGTGGGGCAATGTCATACGCACGTAGACAAATCCGAGGGCAATTGAGGTGTCTAAAGACAACTATATGTCCGAATACATTCCGAAGACAACTACATGTCCAAAGACATTCCAAAGGTAACTATATGTCTAAAGACATTCTGAAGGCAACTGTATGTCCGAAGACATCAATATTTCAGAAGGCATCCAGGATGACCAAAGACATCAATATTTTCGAAGGCAACAATATTTCCGAAGGCAACTAGGATGTCCAAAGACAACAATATTTCTGAAGGCAACCGGGATGTCCGAAGACATCAATATTTCTGAAGGCAACAATATTTCCAATTTCAAACGATTTAACACATGTATAAAAATAAACATAAACAAATCACCAAACATTTAAAATCAACTCAACCCAAATCCGCACAATAAAACATAAATATATCATACTAGGAAAGTAAATATATCAACTATTGAACCCGAATATCGCATAATAGACACAAAATCCGTTCGATAGTCAAACGGTATCCAACTTCAAATCCGAGCATACCGTCGTGCTCAAGACAATGTGGGGATCATTCTAGGTTTGATGGTGGTATCGTGGCTTGTAATGGCCGGAGTTGGCCGGACTGAAGCTCGAAACTTCCGGTACAGATGCTGGAAAACAAGGCCTCGGTTTTGCTTGAAATCGAGCCCTAAATTGGTGGTTTTGATCTCCAAGATGTACTAGGTTTTGAAGAGGGAAGAGAGATGGAGATTTTCGTGGCGGTGGCGTCGCTGGATTCGAGTTGATGGCGATGAAATTGCGGTTTGAAATTCAGTCGTCGCGGTGAGAGAGAAACATATGAGAGAGAGAGAGAGAGAGAGAGAGAGTCGTGAGGGAAGAGAGGAAAAAAAAATCCCAGAGAAGAAAACTGTCCAACTTTTTAAAATCCGACTTTGCAAGAATTACTGTTGTGCCACTGCACTTCCATAGATCATAACTCATTCGTTTCAACTCCGATTTAGAATTTTGAAAATTAATTTAAATTTTGGAACGGGATGTTACATGTTGTTCCATGAAGGTATAGTAGAACATGCTTGATGCTTGTCCAATGTCGAATTGTTGGAGCAGTATTGTATTGTGCTAACAAATTTATTGAAAGCAATATCTAGTCTCACACATTGTGCTAAATATAATGAAGCACCAATGACACTAAGATATAGCACTTCTGGACCAAGGATGGGTTCATTTTCATCTTTCGGATGAAATGGATCTTTCTTAGTGCCAAGAGACCTAACGACCATTGGGGTTCTGAGTGGATGAGCTTTGTCCATTCCAAACCGCTTCAATACCTTTTCAGTGTAAGTTGATTAATGGACAAGAATTCCTCTAGCAGTATGCTCTATCTGTAGCCCCAGACAATAATGTGTCTTCCCAAGGTCTTTCATTTCGAATTCTCGTTTCAAATATTCAGCACTCCTTTGAATCTCTTTTGGAGTTCCAACAAGATTCATGTCATCAACATATACTGCCACGATTGCGAAACCAGAGTTTGATTTCTTAATAAACACATAAGGGCAAATAGGATTGTTGGTATATCATTTCTTAAGTAAATTCTTGCTTAGGCAATTGTACCACATTCGACCAGATTGTTTTAAACCATAAATGATCGCCTCAATTTTATTGAGAACATGCCCCATGGTTTAGTATTAGTTGCTTCAGGCAACTTGAGTCTTTCTGGGACTTTCATGTATATATCAGTATCCAACTCTCCATATAGATATGCGGTAATAACATCTATAAGTCTCATTTCAAGTTTTTCTGAAACCGCTAAACTTATCACTTAAGGAAACACAATTGCGTCAATTACTGGAGAATATGTTTCCTTATAATCAATCCCAAGCCTTTGTGAAAACCCTTGTGCAACGAGGCATGCTTCATACCTTGAAATCTCATTTTACTCATTGAGTTTTCTCACAAATACCCACTTATAACCTACACGGTTAATATTGGATGGGGTTAAGACAATTGATCCAAAAAAACTCTGTTTTTCCAGAGAATTTAGTTATGCATGGATTGCATCTTTCCATTTATGCCAATCATTTCTTCGTTTACATTCATTGACGAAGTGGGGCTCTACGTCATTGTTTTCTATGATCTCATTAGCCACTGAGAATGAAAATATTTCATCGATGATTATTTCATTTCGATCCCACAATTTGTTATTGCATGCATAATTTATAGAGATCCCTTGATTTTTAGGTATGATTGCCTCCTCAGGGACATTTGTCAAATCTACGACATTGTCCTTATTAGAAAATACTTGTGCCTTTTCAATGGCATTTGAATCATGAACTGTGGGTTCCTTATTTATTTCTTTTTCATGATCAATTTCTTTTGGATTCATAGTTGCCATTGCCTTCCATTTTCAAGGGGTTGAATCCTTTAAGACACAGTGGGTACATCCCATGATAAATTCAAGCTGTTTTTGTATATCCCATGATAATTCACGCCGTTATGTAGGAATGACACTTTCTCCCCCTAATGGCGGGAAATGTGTCTCATCAAAGTGATAATCCGCAAACCATGTGGTAAAAACATCACCCGTCAGAGGCTCTAAATATTGAATGATGGAAGGTGAATCAAAACCAACATAGATTCCCATTCTGCGTTGAGGACCCATCTTAGTACGTTGTGGTGGTGCAATAAGCACATAAATAGCACAACCAAAAATTTGTAAATGTGAAATGTTTGGTTGATTTCCAAATACAAGTTGTATGGGGGAAAATTGGTTGTTAGCAATGGGCCTCAATCTTACTAATGATGTTGCATATAAAATTGCATGTCCCCAAGCATAAATAGGCAACTTAGTCTTCATTAGCAAAGTTCGGGCTATTAATTGAAGACATTTAATCAAAGCTTCTGCCAAACCATTTTGAGTATGAACATGTGGAACATGATGTTCAACCTCAATGTCTAATGACATGCAGTAGTGATCAAAAGTTTGTGATGTAAATTCACTAGCATTATATAGTCGAATTGACTTAATAGGATAATATGGAAATTGGGCTCTTAATTTAATTATCTGAGCTAGGAGGTTAGCAAATGCCACATTTTGAGTGGATAAGAGGCAAACATGCGACCAACGTGTAGATGCATCAACCAAGACCATAAAGTATTGAAATGGTCTGCAAGGCGGTTGAATGAGCCCACAAATGTCCCATTGAATTCTCTATAAAAATGATGGGGATTCAACATTAACCTTGCTTTGAGATGGTCTGATTATCAACTTCCCTTGTGAACAAGTCTAGCAATGGCTATTACCAAAAAATGACATATGTTTACTTAACAAGGGGTGGCCATGAGAGTTGACAATGATCCTATGCATCTTTGTGGATCCAGGATGACCTAAATGGTCATGCCACATCTGAATAACATTAGAGTCAATGTATCGTTGGTGCATCACATTATGTGCCTCAATCGTTTGTATGGTTGTAGAATATAACCTTAATGAGAGCGCACTAAACTTTTCTAGTATACGCTTTTGGGTATTACTAGAGGTAATGCAGATATTCCATATTGTCCTCATTTCGTGTTTCAATATGATATCCATTTAAACGTATATCCTTAAACTCAACAAGTTTCTCTTAGAGTTGGCTGCATATAAAGTAGTTGGGATGGATAACATTGTGCCATTGGGTAACAAGACTTAGGCTATTCCTTGTTTGTGCCTGATAAATTACGGCCATAAGCTGGCCGAAGGAGCTCCTTCTCTCGGCCCTGGCACTTGTTCGTCAAAACTGAAACGCAGCGTTTCGCCAGGGTACTTCGCCTTCCTAAAGACAAAAGAAGAAATGCTAAGGCATGATCATCTCGGCCTCAAGCGCAGGCCGAGGCCGAGGCCGAACAAAATCACGGCCAAGGCATTAAAGGCAAATCATCACGTGACAGCAGGGTCCCAGGCTTCATTTAATGAAGTAGTGCCTGTTTAATGCAGCAAACCCACTGGCCACAAAGAAGCATTTAATGCATGAGGGAAGGTGGGAAGTGACTGAAGTCAGGATTTGGTGATGAGGATCAGAGTGATTAGACGTGGACATTCTCACAAGAATTCTGATAGCCTGAGATATTGGTTCACCAGCTATACAGGCCATAAATGCGTCTCCACGGCCAGAAGCTCAGAACCCACGATCAAGAGCGGCGGCCGAGATTCACCGGGATTTCTGGGGTCACACCACCATACTTCACGATCCCAAATGTCGATTGGACTGCCCACTTGCTCCAATCAGGCTCCACCATGCAGATTTTTAGCCTCGATTACTCCTCCAGAGACTCTTCCTATAAATACAAGACTCGAGCTACATTCAAAGGGTTCAACACCAAAACAAAGCCTCCCACGGAGCAACTTATTTTTTCCTGTAATGCACTTTCAATATCTTTACTTGCTTTCCTAGGAGTAGTGTTAGATTGTAAGGAAAATCCATTCATCAATATATCATACGACCCTTGATTTTCAAGGCGCCGGAGCACCATCCTTGTTGTTCGTTCACTCACCCCATATATCACACGACCGTCGCTCCCTGAGCAGCGCGCCGGAGCACCGCCCAAAACCCACCACCAACACCATCACTCAACGGCCTTGTAGTTCAGGCCGTGAACCTAACAGCCGAGACCAGTTCCTCTCTCGGCTACAATCGTTTGATTAGGAAGACGAGTTCAAACAGGCGCACCACTTACCCATCCAACACTCATCAACACATCGACGCACGGTAGACCGTGCTGGCACGCCCGCGCACAACCGCACCGCACCGCACCCAAAAGCAGGAAACCGCGTGTTAACGCATATCCCCTCGGCCCGGAACTCCAGGCCGTGAGATTTGCGCGGCAGACAATCATCGATATTTACCGCGGAAGGGACCCCCTATTCTCGGCCAACGGTCTGTCCTTCCTCATAGAGTTCCATAAAGACCACTCTGCCACTAACCTATACGGCATGGTCCCGGAAAACCAAGAAATTGTGGAGCTGGCCCTTAAGAACACTAAGGCAGAGGGGCTCCTCATTACCAAAGAATCTGATTCGGCCATCAAGGCCGTATACCAAGCAAGCCGGGAGGCTAGGGCAAAAATAATGCCGGGCTACCAACCTAACTTAGGAGGATTGGAGGCCAAGGCTCCTTTCCGCAAAGACGATCAAGAATACCTCCGCCAGTACTTTACCGTAATCCCGGCCGACTCCATCTCGGTCTGACGACCTAGGAAAAGGTCAGGGTTAGCCGATTGGACGAGTACCTAATGGCTAGAGATGCGTTGACTAAGGCCAAACGAGCCCTCAGGGGGAAGTCTAAGTTTTCGGGCCTCTCTGTGGCCAAAACTTCCACGAGCAATGTCCTGTGATTGACGACCTCGTCAGTTCCTTCTCTGGGACCGAGGCCGAGGACGACCCCATGTTAGGGATCTCCAATGAGGAATACGAGGGGATTCTCGGGATGGTTGAGGACCGAACCCTCACCAAGGACGACTGCACGGCCGAAGAGGAAGCTGACAAAGGAAACCCGCACGGGCCGAAAGAAGTAAACATAAACATGGTGATGGTCTTACCTGCCGAGTTCACGGCCCCAAGGGGACAAAAGGGCGGTCTGGACAACGATGTGCTCGAAGAGCGGCCTGGTCAGAGGTCGAAGACAAAGGAGGAGTTGTTGGCCGTGGCCTTTAACGAGGTGATACCCAGAGACGAGCCAAACAAATACCGACGCCTAAAGCCGTTATACATCTCGGCTCATGTGGAGGGGATACCCATGTCTAAAGTCTTTGTTGACTGTGGAGCCACGATCAATATTCTCTCATATTCTCTGATGAGGAAGTTAGACAAATCAAAGGAAGACCTCATCCCCAGCGACGTGGTAATGAGCAGCTTTGGCCTTAATCAAAAACCATTGTCGGTGATAAATCAAAAACCATTGGGGTGTTACCGTTGAAGATTACCGTGGCTGATCAGACGAGAGTCACGGCATTCTACGTAGTCGACTCTAGTGTAGACTACAACATATTGCTTGGCCGTGATTGGATTCATCAATCCGGATGCATACCGTCCTTTATTTTCCAACTATTGTTCTTTTGGGATGGCCAGAAAGTATCCATACACCCGACCGACGAGAGGCCGTTCGAAGCAAACGCCGTACAGGCCCAGATTTACGACAATGACGTCGGATGGGTTGTCCTCACCTGCCACGATTTGAGCGGCCGACCAACCAGGACAACGGTCCAGAAAGTACTGGAGTTAGGCGCCGAGAATGTCCGACAGAATTTGGCGCGCAAAGTATTGATCGACCTTACTAGCCTTTAAATGACGGACAAAGCCACCGAGGAAGAAGGAGCAGCGGCCGTGACCGACTTGCTGGAAAGACTGCTGGAGCATTGGACGGAGGAGTCCTTACAGCCAAACTCACCAATCAACCTGATCAAGTTCCTCCACGAATCAAATGACAGGGATGTCTTGACCATCGACGACTTGGAAATGGCACCTGCCGAGATGGAGGATGACTATCCTGAGGTTCAAGACCCCTTATTAGAAATAAATGTAGGAACGGAGGCCGAACCACGGCCTCCTTTTGTAAGCTAACTTTTGAATCCGAAGTTAAAGGCCGAGATTATCGGCCTGCTCCATGAATGTAAAGATTGTTTTGCTTGGGATTATCATGAGATGCCTAGTTTACTTAGAGGTTTGGTTGAGCATGAGTTAAAAATCAAGGAAGGTTTTAAACCATTCCAATAGTCGCCAAGGCAATTCTCGACCAACGTATAGTTAAAAGTCAAGGAAGAAATTGAACGACTCCTTAAAGCCGGTTTCATCCATACGGCTCGGTACGTCGAATGGTTAGCTAACATCGTGCTGGTTTTGAAAAAGACCGGGGCTTTGAGGGTTTGCACTGACTACAAAAATCTGAACCTCGCGACCCCCAAAGATGAGTACCCCATGCCTATGTCCGATCTCTTGGTCGACGGGGCCGCAAAGCACGAGCTCCTTTCCTTCATGGACGGCCATGCTGGTTATAACCAGATCTTTATTGCCAAGGGTGATGTCCACAAGACGGCATTCAGATGTCCGGGGGCTATTGGAACCTACGAATAGGTGGTCATGCCTTTCGATCTGAAGAATGCTGGCGCGACGTACCAACAGGCCATGAACCTTATTTTCCACGACCTCATTGGATGAACCATTGAAGTCTACATCAACGACGTGGTCGTCAAGTCCTTATCAAAGGCCGACCACGTAGGACATCTCCGTCAGGCATTCGATCGGATGAGAGTGCACGGCCTGAAGATGAACCCTAAGAAGTGCGCTTTCTGTGTCACGGCCGGGAACTTCCTCGGTTTCTTGGTCCATCAACGAGGGATCGAGGTGGATAAAAATAAAGCCAAGGCTATTATGGCGGCACCTCCACTAAAAACCAAAAAGGGGCTCCAGTCCTTCCTCGGTAAAGTCAACTTCTTAAGGTGCTTTATATCCAACTTGGCAGGTAAGATTCGGCCATTAACCCCTCTCCTCAAGCTGAAGGACATGGAACAATTCGTGTGGGGGGCCGAGCATCAGACGGCTCTCGACGAGATCAAAAGATATTTATCTCAGCCGCCGGTTCTTATGCCACCGAGAAGGGGGAAACCCCTGAAGCTCTACATCTCGACTTCTGAAAGCTCCATCGGCTGTCTATTGGCCCAGAATAACAAGTCTGAGCATGAACAAGTTGTACACTATCTTAGCCGTACCCTTAACGCGGCCGAGCTAAACTACTCACCAGTCGAAAAGCTGTGCCTGGCACTTTATTTCGCGGCTACTAAATTACGCCATTATATGCTTCCTTCAGTTGTTCAAATTATCTCCAAGACCGATCTTATCAAATATAGGCTCACCAGACCGATCATACGCGGCCGCATTGGGAAGTGGACGATGGCGTTATCAGAGTTCACCTTCCAGTATGTGGCTCAGAAGTCGGTCAAAGGTCAGGCTCTCGCCGATTTTCTGGCTCACTACCCAGCTAAGGGCAGGAGGAGGAGTTGGAAGTCAAGATCGGCATGGCCCGCATGGAGAAGAACTATTGGACCATGTACTTCGACAGATCTAGTACCGAGACCACATCTGGGGCCGGGGTCGTGATCGAGTCCCTTCAGGGACAAAGGTGGCAATTCGCGTTCCAGCTTGATTTCAAATGCACCAACAATCAGGCCGAATATAAAGCACTCATCATCGGCCTCGAAATTCTAAAGGAAATGAAGGCAACTCCCGTTTTGGTTTACGGCGATTCTTAGCTGGTGATCAACCAACTAACTGGGGAGTACCAATGCACGAGCGAGAATCTAACTACATATTACGTGACGGCCCTCAACATGGCCGACGAGTTTTCTAGAATCTCTTTCGTCCAGGTGGCGTCAGGTGATTGGAAACCCAGAAAAGAGGTTTAACGAACTTGTGATTGGAAAAAGCGGCTGAAATCGTGGTCACAAACAGAGAAACTCTGAGCAGGGGGAGAAGAGTTCTTAATTCGAAGTTTGAGAAGGTTGGAAAGTTGAGAGGAAATTTTGGCAGAGTTTGGGCATTTGAAAATTCTGAAAGAGTAAGAAAGAATGGAGAAGGCTGGGTTTTTATACTAACACACGAAGTCGAAACAAACGGACGTGGCTTCCTCGAACAACGTAACATTCTCTCGAACGACGTAACGGACTAGCAATACACTTGAGCATGCGATGACGTGTCGAAGGCCTGGAGTCTGTCGTTCCAGTTGATGAGACGAAGCGACGGCTCACACGAATCAAGGCAATGATAGCCTAAGCGACGTGCTTGCGTATTAAAAGCGCCGACTATTTGAATCGCGCATTTAAGGCACCAACTGTCACTTCATAGGAATGCAAAGGGTCCATCCCCTGGAATTCATTTTGCCTTCATCCGTGCCACGGCCGAAAAATCCAGGAATGTGGGGGCAATGTTTGTGCCTAATAAATCTCGGCCGAAGGAACTTCCTCTCGGCCCTAGCGTCTATCCACGACCGAACGTTACAAGGCATCGTTCGCTTCCTTTTGTTAAAAACAAAAGTGAGCTTATAATTCAAAGTCACCACGACCTCGGTAATACTGGCCGAGGACAAACTCCTCGAATATACAGCCGACGTAGGAAGGTCAAGTGGCGCTGCCACGTGGCGTTGAGGTCCCACACCTCATTTAATGAAGTAACGCCTCTGACTACAACAGGAGGCCCATAACCCACGTAGAAGCATTAATAAGCCAAGAAAGAGGGGACGTGATTGGGGTCAGGATATGGCGAGTAAAATCAAGGATTAAGTGTAAAAATCTCACGACTTGTAAGGTTAAGCCACCAACCATCAGACCAGTGCATTAAATGCTCCTCCAAGGCCCGAGATGCAGAGCCCACCACTAGGGCGGCGGCCGAGGTTTATGGGTGTCACACCACCATGCTTCACATTCCCAAATGCCGACTCGACCACCCACTAGCTCTGATTAACCTCACTATGCAGATTTTCAGCTTCATTGTCTCCTCAAGACCTTCCCTATAAATAACAAGCTCCAACTACATTTAAAGGGTTCAACACCAAACACAAGCCTCCCACGGAGCAGATTATATTTTCCTGTCATTTACTTCTTGTCTTTTACCTTCTTGTAATGCCAGTTCAATACATTTACTTGCTTTCTTAGGAGTAGCGGCAGTTTGGAGGAAAATCCATTCATCAATATATCAAACGACCCTTGATTTTCAAGGCGCCGGAGCACCATCTTTGTTACTCTTTCGTTTATCTCATATATCATACGACCGTCGCCACCCAGCAACGCGCCGGAGCACCACCTAAAAACCACCATCAGCACCACCATTAACGGCCTTGTAGCTCAGGCCGTGAACCTAACAGCCGAGATCAGTTCCTCTCTCAGCCACAATCGTTTGATTGGAAGTCAGACTCAAACAGGCGCGTCACTCATCTACCCATCCAAATCAACTCATCCTCAGGCGCACGGCAAACCGTGCTGGCACGCCCGCATACAACCACACCATGCCAAAGAAGGACGACCTGTGTTGACGCAGATCCACTCGCCCCAGGGGACTAGGCTGTGAGATTCACGAACGCCAACAGGAATTGAGCGTGCCACCAGTTCCCAGACTCGTCTCAACGAGCTCTACATAACGATGCCACTCACTTTCTGAAATTCCTACCTGAACAAAAAGGGACTAAACTACCCTTACCCCTAATGGCAAAAATATATTTTCGTAATTAAATAATTAAATAAACCCTTAAATTGGGTCGGGATGTTACAGCAACAACCATCAATTGTGTCTTGCGACCTAGGGGAAAGCAAGAGTGAGGAGAGAGCTACCTATTCCAAGTAGTGGCGTGACCTGAAGTGGTCGAAAATGTCACTGGCGATGATGATTGTTTCTGCCCATATTTCAAGTCGACACAGTCGCCAAATGCCTGGTTTTTGAGCTAGAAAAAGGGATGGGTCAAGTAGAGGAGAGAGAGACAGTTCTTTTGGGACCAGAATCATCGAATTTGGTCGCCAGACAACGACGATCTCTCCGCTCAAAGTGGCGATGTCACTACAAACTCGTATCGGCGAGCCCTATGCAAAAGTGTCACTCAATTCGCCAAAATCTATCTGAAGCAAAAAGTGACTAAAATGTCCCTATAAGGGCAAAATTGTAATTTCATAATTAAAAATTAAATAAAACATTTAAATTGGGTCAAGGTGTTACATTCCGTTTAAGAATGGTTTAAGTCTAATTATTTTTTTTTTTTTGAAATGGGTGGGTATTTATAGAGTTTGGAGTCAGTTTGAATCTGATTTTGATTAATTTAAAATATTATTTTGGCCATTGGATTTAAATTTTAGCTGTTGAATCTCTTTTTTTACCATTAAAATACCTTGGATTTAATCTAGATCGTTGACTTGGGTTACCATTGGAATATTTTTTTTAAAGGATGTTTGAATTGTGTCGTTGGATTCCATATGCGCGACACGTGGCAGTAGGAGGTTTGCAGTAGTAGCAGTGTCAGCCCCTTTCACATGTGCTTGCACATAGCCTACGTAAGCTTTTAGTTGGCTCCTCGAAAAAAAAATTCCAGTCCAGGCAATAACTGGACTGGTATTTAGCCCCAAGTTTGGGTTTTCTCAAATTTTGACTCCTTAATTTTCTTGAGTTTGGAGGAGAATTTGGCTAAAATTTGGGATATTTTGGGTTTGGCTTCATGGATTGGAGATGGCCTTACAAACTCATGCCCAAAACTCATAAAAGACGTACATAAAGGCCCTTCCATTAGTAAAACCAATGAATTTTGTTATGATGCTAAATGCTCCACATGTACAAAAAGATTATCAAAAGAAATTAATGTTTTAAAAGAAAACAACTATTTATATAAAATAACAAGTCAATTAAATTAAAAATGAGCTGTACAAAGCCTACTGACTCGCACCAACAAACCCAGCTGCCAAAGACGTTGCTAAAGCCTTTTCCCTCTGCGCCAGCCTCGCCTTGGACAAGCTCATCACCTAGTCAATGGCCTCGTCGGTTTATAACTATCATTGGCTCCTCGTCAGCTAAAGAATCAGATTTGTACCTATATCGAAACTTTTGCTATATTTGCAAATGTGTTGCCAATAAAGTAAGGACGTTTATGTAGGTTTTAATTTTGACGGTATTTGTGACTTTTTGAGTGAGTCTTTCCCTATATTTGAAAGTTTTTATAAAAATTGGCATTTAAAAAATGAGACTAAATTTTGGTTAGATATGATAAAAACTCTTATTTTTTTGGGAGGGGGAAGTTATACAGCAAAAATTGAGATCACTGCCAAAGTAATGTCGTAGATCCATTAAATGAGGGAAATGGCAGTGGAATTGCAACATGGACATTGATTCCAATTGATGAGAAATGAAAAATTCATGTTGTTCACCCCAAGAGGAGAAGTGGACCAAGCACACTGTATGAATAGTGTTCTGCCTCTCCTTTGTTGGATCAAGGTGGAAGTAGAATTTGCTTAGGGCCTAAGCAACAACATTTAGAGTGATCCAACTGTTTTGTTTGATAGGTGTGCCACTATTGGAACTTGGCTAAGCCCAATAGAAGAGATTAAGTGATATGTTATCTGTTTTTTTTAGTGATTTGCGCTTTATAATCTTAACTTCTAATCAAGCCATTGTCCTCCAAGTGGGGAACTGATGTCAATATTATACTTTTATGCGATGGTGCGAAGAAGTTTCGCATAGTTTTGCCCTAGATCGGGCTAGAACCTTCAAAATTTGGGAGAAAACTTCAAGATTGGGACAAAAATCCCAAGATTTGGCCAAGTTGCCCCAGATTGGGTCAGCTTTCCTCATAAAGAGTTTTAGCAGTTTCTGGTCTGATATTGACTGAAACATATCTAAAATGGAAAAATAACACTTTATAAACTTGAATGCAATTAGAAAACATGGTTTGGAATTGAATATTTATCAATTCAATTGAGTACAACAATAACATAAAGAAAAAAAATTGATAATCTGGTAAACTGATACAAGAAAAGGAAAAACAAAACTAGCCTACCAACTAGGAATCATACCAAGTGTTGGCAGAGAAAAAAAAATCGAAAGATAACTCAAGAGTTGTCAATTGGATACCTTAATACAAAAGAGATTGGTTGAGTTCAACGAGATCAAGTATTGATCAAGTGTGAAGCCTTTTTGGAGAGAAAAGTTGTGTCCTTTCTTTGTGAGTGAAATTGGTGAAACTGAATGTTTTGATTTTTTTTTGTTGATTATGAAAACTGCCCCAATATGGTTTGTCTTCGACAAGTTAGTTTAGTAAAGTCTCATGGTTCAAATCACATTTAATGCGGTTGCTCAACCCTTTCTTTTGCCACTTGAACCCTAAACTCCTTGTAGTTATGGAAGTCAGTTTGAGCCCCGATTTGGGTAAGCACGCTTTTAACTAGGTAAAAGCTTTTCAAATTGTGGGTAACGACTTCTAGGTGAAAAGTCAAAATTATTAGACTTGTTTGACTTGGGCCTTTATCTTCAAATGATTCCTTTTATGAAACTAAGTGGCCAACAACTCATTTGGGCTCAAAGTTCCTTTAATGGGTTTTTTTTCCATTTAAGGCCCAAACACATGTCAATTAGTGACATGCAAGTCACAGATCACAAATCAGATGGTTCGACCCTACCAAAATCCTGCAAAGTCTCCTTTGTGATTGGAACTATGATCAATTATCCACCCATAAGAAAATGTTGTTATATGTCTCAATCCTCAACAAATGTTTTCTAGCTATACTAATACTAAATATTTTTGTGGATATCTATCTTGATTCATTTCAAATGAATAGATCTTGAAATGCAAGAGGATATCTATTCTAGCATTGACAAGGCTAAAATGGCAATTGGCACCAACAACGATAAAACTCCTATTTCCTTTCTTGCTCATTCTGAAGATCAAGTGTTTGTGCAAATAATCTCATGAGAGAATATTCGTGGAAGATCCCTTCTCGATCCCTTTCATGTTCCTACAAATGCCCCCCAACTTCTGTGAAATTCTTGTTGGGCTTCTTCTAAGATTTGGGCTCCTAACTAGAGGAGGCTTTTGACATTCCTTCTTGGAGTAAGGACCAATTGTGAGATTAGTCAAGCAGTTATGCTGTGTTGAGGTTAGCTTGGATCGGGTAACTGTTGAGCTAGTCGACTGGTGCAATGTTTTGCTATGGTACGTCTGTAACTGCTGATCTACTTTACTCACATATCCAAAGTTTTGTTATATGTGAGTTCTTGTGACCAACCAACTTATGTCTTCTACTTATGATTGACGAGATCAGCGAAAGGCTTAATCTTGAACCAGACATTGCCAAAGTTTGCTAGGCCATGAAAACATGATGGTAGTCTGCCCCTAACTAGAAATGTTGAAAGATGGAAAAATCATGGTCTCGACTTTGATGATCCACTCAAGGGATGAATCCTCGACTGGCGTGTTTGTGATTGACTGACTTCTGTCTTCTACTTGGATTGTAAAAAGGGGATGCTTCACTCTACCTCATCAATGATGAAAAGGTTGAGATGCTTTCTTCGAAGGAGTCTTCTGTTAAGGTGAGCAGGATACCGTCACGAACACAAACACGACCAAGGAGCAAGTAGTTGGTGAGACTGTGGCTGATGAGCTTGCAGTCGAGGAGGATGAAGCCAAAGAGGGCGCAGTTGATGAGGCAAAGGGTAATGTTGTGGTACAGGTAGCCGAAGCTAATAAGCAGGTGGCTGTAGCTAATAAACAAGTAGCTGATGAGACTGGAGTAGAAAAGCATGCGACAGAGCAGAATGTAGTTGAAGAGCACATAGTCGACGAAGTTGGAGCCGAAAAGACTAGAGCTGAGATGGACGTCAATAAGGAGGAGCCTCCTGCTGAAGTCTCAAAGTAGATGAAGACTTTTTCTTCTTTGCACCTTTAACTACTGGTCTTAGTTGCCCACTTCATCTGTTTTGTTGAACTTGGGCCTGTCAGCTGCTCTATATATAATATATTTGAACTTTTAGATTTGTCGATCGCTTGTTCTTTATTAAGTTTTGGGTCATCTAACCACTTGAGTGGCTTTCTAACACCTGAGTGGACAACTGTAGCCGCTTTGGTGGACTGGTTGGGCGCTTGGGTGGAAAACTATAGCCGGAGCTGTGCGTCGCAGCTTTGGTGGACTTGTTGGCCTCTTTGTTGGACAACTACAGGAGTCACCTCTTGAGTGGAACTTTCGGCCACGTGGTTGGACAACTGCGAGAGTCACCTCTTGAGTGGACCTTTCAACCGCTTGGTTGGACAACTGTAGGAGTGGGAGTCGCCTTTTGAGTGGACCTTTCGACCGCTTGGTTGGGCAGCAATAGCCGAAGCTATGTGATGCCGCTTTGTAGGATGAATACTCAAGGTTATATGCCAACGCCTAAGTCAATAGACCGCTTGATTAAGACCAAACCCTTTTTTAGACCTAACCCTTTTTTAGACCTTTAGGAACTTTCGGATTGGAAATTGGAGGTCTTGGGCCTTGCGGGCTCGATTGACCAATGTGGGAGGTTTGACCACTCGGTTGACCATGAGTCTTCTGAGGCCGTCTCATCTTTCTAAAAGTACTCGAATGGCCCTTGGAACTTCTTAAAATTCATGCACATACTTTGAGGCCCGTGAACTCAGGGTTTGAGTCGAAGTTTGTTGTTGGGTACGTTTATTAATTAAATCCACTTATTCTCTTAAATAGGTACCCAAGCTCCATGTACTCCTCAGGAGAGACCCTCTCAGGGTTGAGCAGCGTTGGACTTGTTGTGAGTGGACATTTGTTTTTAAATGAGCATTGTTTTTCAATTATGGAATTGCTTGCATATATGTGATTTGTTTGGAAATTGGTTTATTTTGGGTTAATGAGGTTATGGAATTTCATTATCGGGCTAGTCTCAGCTTTTACAATGTGATATGGGATTTCCAGGGTTATTATTATTATTATCATCATTATTATTAAAGTATAAGGATTGGGGTTTCGGACTATGGTGATTTTGGATTTTGTGATATTGGGTTTGTTTATGAAATTTGAATATGGGATTTTGGTTTATATGGATTTTGGATTTTTTATTAATGTCTTATGGGATTTTCAAAGTTGGTTATATTTGTTAAGTTATGAATTTTGTGTATTGAATATTATGTTTTGGGTTATACGATTTTCAGATGAGTTTATGGATTTCAAACAGGAAAGTGTATTTTATTTTATATATATATATATGATTACGGAAATGGTTTTGGAATAGTGGATTATGGCTTACACACCATTATATGAACCTCCACCTGGATATGATGGATACTTAGATAAGTCAGAACCCGAGCACCCTTGGCGGGGTGTCGTAGGCCCTTGACGGGCGGTCTGCGAACGTAAAACTTATTTCAGCCGTACGTGTATCGAGGATTCTACCGTGCGTGTCTAGGGAGCAATAGTCCCCTATTGGACTGCTCGTACCCAACCACATGTGTATTGAAGATTTTACCATGTGGTCTAGTTAAAAACAGTCCCTGTGTTGGATTGTTTTTACCTGGTACATGACGATGATGTGGTGAATGTGTATGTGTATGTGTGTGTATATATATGTGGATATATGGATATAAGGATATATGTGTGAATTTATTTCCAAGTTGAGGTTTCTTGAGCATGTGCATTGAGTGTACTCTGCACAGGTATGAACATTTGAAATGAAGTTCGGAATTGAGATTGGATATTTACTTGGCATGTTGTATTTTTGCAAGCGTACACCTTGCAAGGGTATGGTTGCGGGAAAAAGGATTTTGGGTTTTGATAATTTTATTTTATATTAATGGGTTTACTTTGGTGGTTTTGAATATACGGTTTTACAACAAGGATTAAATGAACAAGTTTACATTGGTTTCCAAGAATTTCAGAAGTATTAATTATATGGTTTTCCTTATCATACATTATGATATGAATTCTATTGAATTGAAATATTTTCTAGTAATGCATGATGTTATGTACATTTACCGAAGAAATCTATTGCATGGTGTTTTGGCATTATTTTCTACAATGGAGGGGCTTATTTATGTTGAATATAATGTATGTTTAAAGCTTTCTTTTCGTCCACTCACATTTTCTATTTTGCGTGCCCAAGTTGTAGATACCTGAGGTCCAAACCACCACATTGAGGCATCATTGTTGTTTGCTCCATAAGCTCGAACCGTAGGAACTTTTCTTTATCATTCTCTACTTTCCTTTTCCTCGGGTTGTAAACTTAATTTTTTAGTCGCTCTACTAGCTTGTTTAAGTTTGGGTAGAGGGCTTGAGGCCCATTGGATTTGTCTTAATTGTCGTGTGTGCTTTAACTTTCGCATGCTGAAAGTTTTGACTAGTTTTGTATATGTTTGCAGGTCTTGTAATTTGGGAAATGTTCCAATTACATGGGAGACTTTGCTGAAATTTCGGTAGGAGTCGAATTGTCTTCAAGTTTAAATTAGGGCTTAAGGGGCTTATTAGTAAAGTGAGTTCGGCATCAGGTGGATGCCGGACGGGCAACAGGGTTTGTCACGGATTCCAAGGGGGAATCCGAGGCGGGTCTTGTTAGAAAGGAGAAAGGTTATGTTCAAGTACTGAAGAAGCTCTCAAATTCATCGTGTTTTTGGCTAGGTTAACGGGTTAACCAACTGTTTGTGCCTAATGAATCTCGGCCGAGGAAACTGGCCGAAGGAGACTAACCAAAGGGACTTTCTCTCGGCCCTAGCACCTACCCTCGGCCGACAGTTACGAGTCATTGCTCGTTCTCTTTTTGAAACAAGAGTAACTTGGCACGGCAAGGTCATCACGGCCTCGATAATACTAGCTGAGGACAAGCTCCTCCGATACACAGCCAAGATAGGAAAAGCTAAGCGGTGTCGCCACGTGGCATCACGGTCCCACGTTTCATTTAATGAAGTAATGCCTCTGATCACATCAGAAAGCCCATGATCCACGTAGGAGCATTTAATGAGCCAAGAAAGAGGGGACGTGATTGAAGTCAGATATGGTGAGTAAAATCAGGGATTAGGTGCGAAAATCCCATGATTTTGTAAGGCTAAGCCACCAACCATCAGACCAGGGCATTAAATGCTCTTCCAAGGCCCGAGATGCAGAGCCCACCACCAAGGCGGTGGCTGAGGTTTATGGGTGTCACACCACCATGCTTCATGTTCCCAAATGCCGACTCGATTGCCCACTGAATCTGATCAACCTCACCATGCTGATTTTTAGCTTCATTGTCTCCTCAAGACCTCCCCTATAAATAGCAAGCTCCGACTACATTTAAAGGGTTCAACACCAAACACAAGCCTCCCACGGAGCAGATTATATTTTCCTGTCATTTACTTCTCGTCATTTATCTTCTTGCAATGCAATTTCAATACTTTTACTTGCTTTCTTAGGAGTAGTGGCAGTTTGTAGGAAACTCCGTTCATCAATATATCATACGACCCTTGATTTTCAAGGCGCCGGAGCACCACCTTTGTTACTCTTCCGTTCATCTCATATATCATACGACCGTCGCCACCCAGCGACGCGCCGGAGCACCGCCTAAAAACCACAATCAGCATCACCATTAACGGCCTTGTAGCTCAGGCCGTGAACTTGACAGCCGAGATCAATTCCTCTCTCGGCCACAATCGCTCTGATTAGAAGTCAGACTTAAACAGGCGCGCAACTTATCTATTCACCCAGCCGCATCATTCCCAAATGCACGGTAAACTGTGCTGGCACGCCCGCACACAAACCATACGGCACCAAAAGAAGGACGACCTGTGTTGACGCATATCCCCTCAGCCCGGAACACCAAGCCGTAGGATTCATGAACGCCAATACCAACCACCTAGTTAGTTAACATGTGCTCGGGGGTTGAACATCTCTCGGAGGATGCTAAGATGTTTACCCACCCTTACGGAAATGGTGTCTTCCTCTGGCGATGGTGAAATGTTTACCCTCCCTTACTGGTGAGGGTTAAATGTTCACCCACCTTTACGAAAAGGGTGCCTTCCTCTACTGAGGGTGAATATTTCTCGAACACTTCATGGAATGAAAAGTCAAATTTTCTTCAAACTAAAGTGGAGTGGACTTAGTCATCTACTGGGAACTAAGCTTCTCTTTTTGTGGTAGTAAGACATTAATTGTTGCTGATAAGCTGCAACTTGAACAATTGGCTTTTCTCGTTCTTCCTGGAGCAGGTTAAGGTTGGTCTTCATCTGCTTGGAATTCTGATCAATGCTGCCCACCTCAAAGCTCAAGGATGGAACAATGATATGAGGATGAATGATTGCCTCAATTCTGTAGGCTAAGGAAAATAGGGTTTTGCCAGATGATCTCTTTTTGGTAGTGTGATAAGACCATAGGACTCCAAGCAACTCATCGACCTATTTTCCCACGGTGCCTACCAATCTCTTCTTCAGGCAGTCTAGAACGATCTTGTTATATGCTTTTGCCTGGCCATTGCCATGCGGATATCTCGAGCAACTCATCGACCCTAAACCCTAAATCTGGTTGTCGATGAATTGTGATCCTTTATCGGTGACCAGCAACTGTGGGCAGCCGAACCAGCAGATGATGTTTCTCTAAATGAATCGATCCATTTTGACTTCTTTAGTAGAGGATAGAGCTTTGGCCTCCATCCATTTAGTAAAGTAGTCGGTGACCACGATCATCATCTCATTCTTGGCATGAGCCAACAACAAGGGACCCACTAAGTCGATGGCCCATTGCATGAATGGCCATGGGCTGTTATGTGGATGATATAACCCGGCTGGTAGGCCAAAGACCGACTTGTAATGTTGGCATCGATTACATATTTTAACATACTCAGTAGAGTCATGGTGCATGGTAGGCCAGAAGTAGCCTATGCTGAGAGCCTTTTGGGCAAGTGACTTGCCCTCAGAGTGGTTGCCACACTCGCCGTCGTGAATCTTGATGAGCATCTCAAGGGTTTGAGGGTACTTTATGCACGTGATGCGAGGATTAGAATATGATATGCGAACAAGCTTGTTGTCTTACATGTTGTACCTTGCGGCTTTCTGCTGAATTTTTCTGGCCCCAAACCTTTCCTTTGGGAGGAGAACGAGCAGCTCTGGTCCATAATTCAGTAAAGATTTTAGGTGGGTTCACTTGGACTATGCTATGTATAAATTTTCATTCACTAAGTAGTCGATGATGGGGTCTTTGCAGCTGGGATCCTGATCGATCTGGTCTATCTCTTCAATGATTGGCTAATCAAGGTGCTCAACTGGGATTGAGCATTTGAACTTGGTGTCCAGTGCTGATCCTAGGCTTGCCAACGACTCTGCATAAGTGTTCTCTGCCCAAGCAACTTGTTGGATGGTGAAGGTTGGAAATGCCTTTAAAAATTCTTGAACTTTTGTCGAGGTATTGGATCATTCTTGGGCGTTTTGCCATGTACTCCCCTGAGGCTTGATTAGTGATCAGCTGGGAATCTGAATAGATGACTAACCTCTTGATCAACAATTCTTTTGTTGCGCATAGTCTAGCGGGCAATGCCTAGTACTCTGCTTTGTTGTTTGAAGCTGGAAAACCCAGCGTGATGGCTTGCTCTAACAAAGTTTTGTATGGGGAGGTGAAGTGAGGTACGTCTTTAAATCTTCATAAGTTACTTCACACTCTTCATCCCACTTGTCTCTTTGTCATTTCTTCAAGGCTTTGAAGAATAGACTGTACTTGTCGATAAATCTTGAAAGAAATCGGTTGAGAGCGATTGCTCTACCCATTTGACTTTGTATTTCTTTCGTTGTGGTAGGCAACTTCATATTAAGGATGACCATGATTTGATTGGGGTGAGCCTCAATGCCCCTTTGGGTAACTAAGTATCCCAAAACTCGGCTAGATGAGACTCCAAATGTGCACTTGCTTGGATTCAACTTCATGTGGTATTTTCGGTGCAAGCTGAAGGCTTTGGCAAGGTTTTTGAAGTGATTTGTTTGTTGGGGAGCTTTGACCAGGATGTTGATCTACGTAGACCTCCATAGTCTTGCCGATCTGCTCCTTGAAAATTTTGTTCACGAGCCTCTGGTAGGTTGCTATGCTATTTTTCAGCTCAAAGGGCATGACTTTGTAGCAGTATGTACCTTTTTCGATTATGAAAGATGTCTTTGCTTTGTCATCTTCGTGCATCATGATTTGATTGTAGCTAAAGTATGCGTCCACAAAGCTGAGCAGTTGATTATCATAAGTTGAATCTACGAGCTGATCAATTCTTGTCACGTGGAAATTTGTCCTATGGGCATGCCTTGTTGAGGTCGGTGTAGTCGACACACACTCTCCACTTGCCTTGGTCTTTCTTTGCCACCAGAACAATGTTGGCTAACCATTCTTCAATGAAGTCGGCAGCTAGGAGCTTGTCAATCTCGGCTTCGATGATAGCAACTCGCTCGGAAGCGAAGTTGCGTCTCTTCTACACTACTAGTTTGCTGGCTGGGTTGACATGAATCCGATGACAGATGATCTGCAGATCGATGCCAGGCATGTCAAATGGTGACCATGCAAATATGTCTTTGTTGCTTTGGAGGAATGTGGTCAGCTCCATTTTTTCGTACGGGCAGAGGCGCGAGCCGATCCGCGCTTTTATTTCTAGCTTGTCAGGATCAAGTGAAATAAGTTCAACATCCTCTTCAGGCCTCCATCCTTCTTTAGGAGAAGTCTCTCGGCAAACTTTTTCTTATTGATCCTGGTTTTTTGATTGCTATTGAGGAGTGGCTGTTTCTTTTCTGCTACTGGTCTGCTAGACTTATGGGGATGAAATCCGCCTTTTCCTCTGCATGTTATGTTCCCTTCAAGTTTGCTTGGCTTACAAAAATGAACCGGGCTCGCTTCTCTGCCTGTTCTGCTTCTTTTTGGTTAGCTTGACTTATAGAAATAAATTGGGCTTCCTTGCTATTCTTTAGCCCTTGGGCCGAGCATCTTCTCGCCATTGCCTGTTCATTGTTGTTCTGCCCAATGCCTCCCCCATGGATTGGGTAGCGTGTCTTCAGATGCATGAAAGAAGTGATGACTTCGATCTTGCCAATCCATGGCCTACCTAGGATGCCATTGTAAGGGGAGATTGTGTCGATGATCATGAGTGTCTATGAGCTGATCATCGTTGGAGAATAGACATTGAGCTCTAATGTCCCAACAGTGACTGAGGTCGACCCATTGAAGCCGATCAGTGACCTGGCGGATTTGTTTATCTTGGTCCTCATGCCTATTTGTTGGACAACTAAAAGTTGCATGAAGTTGGTGCACCCCAATCGTCTATATGGACGAAGTTGATCATTGCATGTGCGATTTGGATGCTGGCGATATGGGCTTGGTTATGAGGTAGATCAAGGCCCAGTATGTCCTTTGCGTCGGTCATCTTCCAACTATCCTCTGACTCTTAGGTCTCGTAGCCGATCATTCACGAGCTTCTCGACATCCTCCACTCACAATGTTTGCGGTTCATGTCGGGGACATCCACGACGTAGGCATCGTTTGGTCAACTTCCTCATTGGATGCCTTACCGGCATGGCATATTAGTGGATTGAGCTTGTGAAGGATTTTCCACAGCGCATAGCCTAGAGTGTGCTTTTCCAGTGCAGGCCGATGAGCGTCATCCTTCACATTCTCCATGAAGAGGGCCATGGGACTGATCTCCTTATGGGCCTAGCCTTGAGTGAACACTTCTAGGCCCAATCGGGCGTGGGCATTGAACTGTGCCCCCAACCTTGAGTGAACGTTGGTCCTTGGACCTAGCCTCGAATGGATACTCGATTTTCTCTGGTTGGGGCTCACGGATGCTTGTGACATGTTTGCGTGTTGAGCAGCATGTTCCTATCTTCCTTCTTGCCTACTGGTTCCTACTTGACCTGCTTGGGACCTCTGGAACTGCCTGTCAGTGCATTCGTCTATCCTTCTCTCTTCATCTAGGGTTTTTTCAGTTAGAAAGAGTTACCTCATGTGTGGAGTGTAGCCATCTATTTATAGAGTCTCCTTGTAGGCTAGGGTTTGCAGAGATAATTCCATATTTAATTGGAATTATTCTTTCCCAAAAATAGGTGATAGGATAAATCAAGGAGATTTGCTGGAAATCAGATCCTTGATTTGGGGAGATATTTCTATCTTAAATAAAGGATAATTGCCTAATTAAATGAGATTTAATTAGCCCAATTAGTTGACCTAAGAAATATTTCTTTTTCCATGTGTCACCTTTTTATTGGTTGCCAAAATTCATGTTCCCACATCAAGCACATGGGGCTCAAGACCCCATGATCAAAGCTGAAACTAGAAACAAGGTCCTTATCAGCATGCTGAAGAAGACATAGGTGGCAATCCAAAAGTGTGACATAAAGTTAGAAATATTTCCAAACGGTCATGACTAGCGTTGATTGTAATGAAGACTTAAGTGGCGTTCGGTATCCTATTCAAGAAGGGAATTCAAAATTTTTTATTCTTCTTAAAAATAAGGAGTTTTAAGATCCATTTTTTTAAGTTTTGAATTCAAATTTTATTTTTAAATTTAAAAAATTCGATTCATATAAAATACCAAACATGCACTTATATTTTCTGCCTTTTTTTGTTGTACTTCATGAATCAAGAAAACAATGGGCTTCACTTATTAAATAACCCAAAACCTCATTAGACCCATTATCTAATAAATTCAATAAAAGCCACATTTTGGCCAACAACAAAATCAAGCCCAAGCAGAAACAAATAAACAAATAGAATAAACCAGTTTTCGAAAGTAATAATTTAATAAATGTGAATATATATATATATATATATATATATATATATCAGGTAGAATGGGCTCAAAACTTTCCTTATAGTGTATAATAATTTTGCTCCTTTAGTGTTGGCAATGAATTACATTAAGTTTGTAGGTTTGATCACTCTAGTTGGGCAAACATAGAGAGACCAAAACTCTCCTTATTCCTCAAACAAACAAAAAAAAAACAAAAAAGAGGCTTCTTCCCCTATAAAACCAAAGCTATCTTAAAAGGCATAAGGAAAATGTTCATAGCCTAATTTGGATTTCTAGTGCAATACTATTTTGTTGTTTTAAAACTTTCCATTGCTAACTTTTGACTTATTCTTCTCTAAATTGCTGGCGTTGTGTAAAGCTTTTCGTTTCTTCTGAGTCTCAGTTGGTGTTTTCACGTCGGTTGCCAGACCAACCACTTGAAGAAATCTTATCAAATACCATGTAATATCAATCTGCCACCATTCTAGACCTTGCCGAGCTGAGTAGTCAAAAGCATGGTGATTATTGTGCCAGCCTTCTCCAAGAGTTGGCAATGCCAGCAACCTATAAAGTTAAAATTTATTACCTTTACTATTTACCCTTGTAAATTGTAAATGTTTTCAATTTATATATAGGGCGGATTCCATTATTGTAGCTACAATACCAGTTGTTTCTAGACAAGTCACCGGTGTGCCAAACTTGCTTTCCCCATGTGTGGCCAATTGAATTTACTGAAAATGTAATATGGTAAACAATTACCGTCCTCACACCCTGCAGTGAAACAAAAGCAACTGATTATGAAGCAAAAGGAAGAAAAATACACCACACAAATTAAATCTTGTACTTAGAAAGTAATTCTAAGCACTACAAAAAAAAAAAAAAAAAGCAATAATCACCATTATTTAGTGACATTCGACCCCAGCATTAGTCACCAAATAATGGTGACTATTGCCACTTTTTTTTGTAGTGAAGTGAGCAAATAGAAGAAGCTTAAAAAAGAATCACTCTTCTAACAACAAAGTATATATTTATATAACCTTTATATATATATGTGTCTGTATGTGTGCGCCTGTAAAGTATTCATGTAAACTTGCAAAAAGGTTTGGCAGCCCTAGCTACCCTTGCTAACAAAGAACAAAGCATATATCCGTCCTTGCTAACGAAGAAGAAAGAAAGAAAGTAAGAGTAATATTACCATTCCCCAAACAAGATAGGGCAGTCCTCCTATGACATATAGTAGAACTCCAAGAAGAGCCGAGTGAAGAAGGTAGGTGCGATGAAGAAACATATAGTACGGCTGCCTTTTTAAATCGTCAACGTTCTTTAGTCGTCTTTCATACTGCAAAGTTGGCATGTTAATTACTTTTGAGAGAGAGAGAGAGAGAGAGAGAGAGAGAGAGAGAGAGAGTAGAGAGTACAGAGAGAGTTTTATACAATTTCAAACCGAAAGCTATGGTTCAATATCCAACCAATGTGGCTAAACCAGAATCCCATAAGAGGGCTATGAGGGTCTTTCTTTGTGTCAGTAAACTGGTGGTGGTACCTGTGTGTGCTCACCCATTCAATTGGACTTCCCTGCACATTAAAAACAAGAGCATTGATGTCCAAAGTAAAGTAAAATGTTGTATTCAGTCTACTAGTATTTTCGTTTGAAGTACACACCGTACCTGTAGTGTAAGAACCCCGCAATAGACAAAAAAGTATTCGAGCCATCTAGGAAGCTTAAAACTCCGGTGCGCAAGGCTCCTATGGAAACCTAGAGTTATACCTAGAGCTGTCACAACATAGAGTGCGCAGGCCAACCATAATGCACCCCAGCTGAAATGAACTGGAGCTAAAAGAGCAAGCAAATGCAAAGATAAAACCACAACCAATGAGGCTATATCAAACAAGTTCCATTGCCTCCCCATAAATTCTACCCCCCGCTTCATCCAGCGCATCAGCGGCTCCATTGACATGTGTGGTTTTGCTCGGAAGAAACCAGAGCACATGAAGAGAAAAAAACCAAGAGGAGGAAAGAGTGATGATTTGAAGGAATTATTGTTTGGTGAACAGTCTCTTAAATAATAGTGTTAAGCCTGATTAATTAACCATCTCCAAGTTAGCTGAACTCGATTTGAGTTAATATATAGTTATAACGATCAGAACATGCATTCTTAACTGCATAACAATCGTGCCTAAACTTTCAAACCTAGACGTGTGAGATTAGCTTTTGGATGAGTTT